>NC_067246.2:162742979-163357771 GCF_019359855.2 Lolium perenne
AAGGATTTGGCGTGCGCTGCTGCGCTGATTTGATGGCGAAAGGAAACAGAGGCGGCTCGAGCGGATGCGGGCGAGGGCGTTGGCCGGGCGAGCAGGTCTGCTGCGGGCGGCGCGTCGGCTGGTTGGTGGGCGCTGCTTTGCTTGCGGGTGTGGAGCGTGGGCCGGCGGGTGCTCAGCGCGTGGAGGCAGCTGGTGGGGGCTCGAGCGGGCCAGGGGCGGGCGCTG
The DNA here is from genome assembly GCF_019359855.2 of Lolium perenne. NCBI lineage: Eukaryota > Viridiplantae > Streptophyta > Magnoliopsida > Poales > Poaceae > Lolium > Lolium perenne. The sequence continues at coordinate 162,743,205 of NC_067246.2, forward strand.
GTGGCTTGCAGGCGAGCGGCGCGGCCGCGTGGTGGTCGGGGCTCGAGCTGGTGGTTGGAGAAGATGGTGCGGCCGGTTGCTATGAGCGTGGTGGTGGCTTGCTGCGCGCGGGCTTGGAGCAAGGAGGGACGGGGCGGCCTGGTGGTTGTGCTGGTGGAGGCGCGCGGGAGCAGCGAGCTTGGTGCTGGCGGCGATTGGAGTAGAGGCAGCGCTGCGGATTGAAACAGGCGGAGGTGGAAGATGAAGGGAGCCGGCAGTGCCGCTGAGTGTGGGCCGGCAGTGCCGGTGAAACGGGGCCGGCACTGCCGGTGAGCACGAACACGACGAACTGGGGACGAACTGCAGCGGAAATTGGGACAGAAATTCGTCGATTCTGAGCGAAATACAAGGAATTTGACGGTGAAATTTGGAGGAGATGTAGATCAGCACCAAAGACAACAGATCTGTGGATCAGAACCACAAACAACTCAACAAATCCAGAGATCCAAATTCGAGCTATTTTTTGGGGCAAAAATTTTTTGGGAAATTTTTTGGGCGAAATTGGTGAAATTGGAGGGTCAAATTCGTGGCAACCTTTGCTCTGATACCATATGATGCGGGCTAAGCCCGTGTGGGTTGCCCGATCTCACGAATTGACCCGGGTGAGTGTGATTGCGGAGGGGGATTCGCGGGGAAGTGGATGAACGCGAAGAACACGATACAAACACACGCACACACACAAATCGGTTATCCTCGTTGGCCCGATACACCAACTCGATAGAGGTTGCGAGAAAAGACCTTCCGGTAGAAGTCCCGCAAAGAGATCGACAAATCGAAACACGCGAGATCTAGAAGGGTGAATGATGAGGTCTAAGACCCCGTTTGTGGCCCGATCTTGCGAATTGACCCGGAAACGAAAGGGGAAAAGAGGAAGAACACGAAGAACACGACGAACGCGATGAACACGATGAACACGGGAACACACGCACGCACACCGACCCGATACAACCGATGCTTACCCTCGTGGCTCGATGGACCACGCCGAATAGAATCACCCACGGAAGAGACCGCGGTAGAATTCCGAGGTGAGAGATACGGTGTTGGAGACGGAATCGGTGAGGGAGAGAGAGTGCACACACTAGAATCTCACTCACAAACTCAATCAACAACAAGGGTGGCCTTGATTACAGAGGGATGATACCCTAGGGAGACATAGCTCAAATCCTATTCTAAGCCAAATCTTGTCTAACCCTAGCAAATGGGGATACGGGAGATACATATAGCCCAGATTCGTGCAAGGGTACTTTAGGTATTACAAGGTATGAAATCAGGGACGTTCAGATGAAGGGGAACGGTCCAGATCTGAGCTCGTTTCGGCTGAGCGGTACCTCGGGCGGAGGTACCGGCCATGGTACCGGAAAACGCACCAAAACTGGGCGAAGTATCCAGTATGGTTGGGCGGCCCAGCGGTACCTCGGGCGGTACCTCGGCCGGAGGTACCGCTCTTGCGTTTCCTTCCCGCGAGCTGGAGTTGGGGGCGCTTGGGGTAGGCCGGTAGTACCGGCCAGATGTGGCCGGTAGTACCGGTCCTACCTCCTCCCGCGTGTGCCATGTCCTGGAGGTGGTACCGGCCAGGGAGGGAGTGGAGGCTCCGGCCATGGCCTGCCTGGAGGCTCCGGCCAGTGGGGGCCGGCCATGGCTGCCTAGAGGCTCCGGCCTCCCTCCTCCTCTTCCCTTCTCTCTTCCTCTTTCTCTTCCTTCCTTCTTTCTTCTTCTTCCTTCTTTCTTCTTCTCTTCTTCTTCCTTCTCCCTTGCACCAAGTGAGTGCCTCCTCCTCTCCGGATCCTCGATGAAGCTCGTACCTAGTAACACAAGACATATCGGAATGAGGTAGCACTCCATCCAAGGTATTGACGAGGTCGAGTGTCGAGAGGAAGGAGTTCACCTTGTCGTGTATGGCTTCGGTTCGGGTTGTCGGTCCACTTGGGGAACACCTTGGCCATGGTGTAGCATCGACGATAGGCGGGGCTACATCATCTCCCCCCCCTTGGGGAAGAGTCGTCCTCGACTCTTGTTCCTCCTCATGTCCATGTTGTGGCGAGAGGTCCGAGATGGTGAACGTCTTGCTCACCAAGTACTTGGGAGTTTGTTTATCGATGAAGCGGTCGAAGAAGAACTTGGGGAAAAACGAGTTGCAAATGGAAAGCTCGTGGATGCCAATTTGGTGATCGGCGAACAAGAGGCTCTCAATCAAATACGAAGCATCAAGTCGTTTCTCCAAGAGGCATTTGGCAAAAATGGGAACCAAAAGAGTGTCGATGTATCCAAAATTTGGGAGGGCAAAAATTTGTGCATGTAAGAGTTGTATGGTGTCAAAAATGTGTGGTGTAGAATTGTCCCAAACAAATGGAACAAACAAAAGGCAAGTATGAGCGGCAAAATTTGGGGCAAAATTTTTATGTGCAATGGCAAAGCGATGGAGTCTTCGAGCTTGGGAGAGTATGGTTGGCGTGAGCCGAGTATGAGCCTCCTCAAGTGTGAAAGAATCCATTGCAAATGCCAAAGATGAAATGAAAAATCCGAAGAAGAGCAACTTTTTGTGTGACATGTGGCACAAGATGCATAAGGTATCTCTCACATGTATGACATGGTCCTTGAGATTCTCGAAGTGTATGATGAAAGCATCAAGACATACAACAACCATTGTGCCAACAAGATGTGTCAAGATATGTTGCAAAAGAGGCAAAAGAGGCGACGAGGAGTTGGACCAAACCGGAAACTCGACAAGGCAAGCCGGAAACACACGAGGGCGAAGGCTTGTGGGAACATACCCTTTGGTGTGATTCCCGGGGGTTAGGTCCTTGTTGGGGTAGCTCTCAATTGCGCGTTTCGTCAACTCATGTTCCGTGGCGGTGGAAGTTGTCATGCGGGTACCTATACACACAATAGAGGAAACAAAAAGCGTGTGTGCATGGTAGAGGAACACATCATCCATCATGATGGTCCAAGACTTGTGCGCATCACCATGAGTGTCAAGCAAAATAGAATGAAATGCATGGCGATGGTGCATATGGCAAGAAGGTGCATTCATGGCATGCGGTAACTCATGATCATCAAAAAGTGAGAAGGCTATGGGGGCCATCTCGTGGACAATGAAATAAGCATTCTTGCATACCAAGCATAAAAAGGAGCAATTGTTCACAATCTTGGATGCAAGGATCATGGAATGGTGTAAGCATTTTGGGCAAAGCATGCGGAAGCTAATGTCATCATTATCATTGCAAGCAATACATGGCAAAGAGCAAGTTGTCGACATATTGCAAGCAATGGTGGAGAAATTAAAGCTCTCATAGCATGGCATGTTCAAGGTATCACAAGCACTCAAATCCACATGATCAACAATGTTGTCAAGCAAAGTATCACATGGGAACATGAAAGTAGCATGTGACGTAGCAAATGTGTCATCAAGATCATGCATGCATTCAAAAGTCGTCATGTCCACTAGTGGGATCATGGCATCACCAACACCTATGTTGTTACCTATGTCGTCCGACTCATGTGAAGTAGGTGTGGTGGAAGTAGGAGGATCCATGTGGTCGACTTGTCCATCTTGGAGCAAGCATGGTGAGATATCGTCATCTTCATGCACCATGTACATCGTCTCCATGAGCGGGAACTCGTCCTCCTCGGAACCTAGTGCAACATAAGGAGACACCAAAGAGGGAGAGGTTAATGTGTTAGCAAATGCGATGTCCTCCATGGACCTATCATCTACCTCTCGCAACTCACTCGGTGTATCACTCATGTCCTCCAATTGGAAGCACTCAAACTCACATGTGGAGTAGTAGTCACTCAACTCACTATCACTCTCGCTCAAGTGGGCTAGGTGGCTCTCATGCTCACATGGGCTTGGTACCAACTCATCAATCAAGCATATGGGAGTAGGCTCGACTTTCTCATCTCCATGCGCCTCCTTGGTTGAAGGGAAGTTCCCATGCTCAACCATCTCAACTCCATGCGCCTCCATAGGTGAAGGGAAGATCCCATGCTCACCATGCTCAACTCCATGCGCCTCCATAGGTGAAGGGAAGATCCCATGCTCACCATGCTCAACTCCATCTCCTCTCAAGTCATCCTCCCTCGGTGGCGCCGTAGTGTCGTGGAGAGCTATGCTCGGATCCACATCATCCTTGTGTTGGCCTTGTCGATCTTCATCTTGAAGTGTGGGCGTCGAAGGCTTCTTGGTGGCTTGAGCTTGTAGCTTGTCGAAGAAGAGTGTCTTGGCGCTTGGCTTTGTGCATTGCCATGCCTCATGACCCTTGTCCTTGCACACCTCACATAGGAGATTGGGACATTCCCGTGGAGGGTGGCCTTGTTGCTTGCACTTGTAGCATCGGAGTCCATAGGCATGTGACGAGGTAGAGGCCATTGTGGTGGTGGCACTAGAGGTGGAAGTCGCCGTATGAGGAAGGTATGCGCGATTTGCACTTGCCATCCTCGGAGTGGTAGACACCGGATGATGGTGTTTGTCGTCTTCATGTCGAGGATCTCGTCTTCGGGCAACATCACCATGGCTTGAGGAGTGTCGTCGATGATCCGTGGAAGATGTGTGTCGATGGCGCTCATGGGGTGGCTTGTGTCGTCGATGATCACGTGGTGAACTATGTCGATGGGATCCATGAGACGATGGTGGTTGGCGACGACGATCATGTGATGGTGTGTGTCGATGACGATCCTCGACATGCCTAGATGATGGCTCATGTGGCGTGGCATGTCGCTTGTGGCGCCTTGTGGAGCTTGGAGAAAAGTGTCGATGACGATCATGTCGGGGACGCTCTTGATGCTCCATATGATGTACTTGAGGTCGACGATCTTGTGCATAAGCACGCTCATGGTGTCGCCTTGTGGAGCTCGAAGAAGTGTGTCGATGACGCTCATGTTGAGGACGCTCTTGGTGATCCAAATGATGGTGCCATCGTGGATGTCCTCCATCTTCATATGTAGCTCCATTGGCGACGTAGGGGTACATGGGAGCATCGGTGTTGTTCAAGGTGGAGTCGAGGTGAGGCTCCGCCATGGTGTCGATGTCGAAGGCGTGGCGTTGCTCCACCATGTCGTCCATGCTTGATGAGCCAATGTCGATGTAGAGCTCGTCGATGTCGTCCTCCAAGTGGTGCTCCACCATGCCGTCCATGTGTGAGGAGCCATTGTCGATGTAGAGCTCCTCGATGTCATCCTCAAGGTGGTGCTCGACCATATCGTCCATGTCGGTGATGCTCGCGGAGCCATAGTCGGTGTAGAGCTCCACATGTTCCTCCACATCCGCGGTGCTTGAGGAGGTGTCCTCCTCGAAGTACTCCATGTACTCCTCCGTGTCGTCTCCGTCGCTATACATGTTAGCACTATGGTATCTATATGGTGTATGTTAGTGGAAGAAGACTACCTCGATATCTTACCGTGGTATGATAAGATCGGGCGATCCAAAAGCCGAGGTCAAAAATCAATTGTATCGGGTACTCACGCAAAAGCACACGCAAAAGCTAGCAAATATGGTGTTAGGTGAGTGTGGTGGAAAGCCAAAAGACGAAATCCGAAATCAAGTTTGTTGTCAAGAGTGGGTGAAATCCAAAAATCGAATGTCAAGCGATGATCACTATAAACACGGAAAAAGGTATGGAACTCACACACGAGATGAACGGGGTTAGTGCGACCAAGGAATGAGCGGAAAAGTGTAAGAAGCCCTTAGCAAGGGTGCTCGGTGTCACACTAACACAAGAAGAGATCAAAGCTTCGGTTGCAAAGGAAGAGACAACAAGATTCACACGTGGCCTCTCTTCTCTTTTCTCTCTTTTGCTTAAAAGCTTTTTCTCTTTTGTATATGGCGGCACTTGCACTCGTTTGTATCTTTGGTGGCACGTGGACACTTTGTATGTATGGGCGTATGGATGTATGGATGTATGGATGTATGGTGCTACTCGCACTCTTTTTGTGTTTTTGGGGCTTTTTGACGCACTATGTTAGCGTTAGCCTTGCTTTTGCTATCTTGCCACACGAGTGTTTGCTTGGGTGCCTTACGCAACGCGACACACACACCTCACAATGCGGGGCCACGTGCAATGTCTCGCAACACTCAATAAGCAATGCTCGATAGGATAGATCGCCAAAGAAGAGGGGTTACAAGGGAAATGCAAGTTATACCTAGATGTTAGGCGGTGTCGGAACACACAACTTGCGATGAGGGTGGTGATGTCAAGAGTACGGTTGCAAGTCCGGGGTGCCGAGGATGTCGTCGCTTGCTTCGGAGCTGCGGGTTAGTCTCACAAACAAGGCACTCAAACCGGAACAAACAAACACAAGTTAGCGGAAGAAAACGGTCAAAGTAGCTTGGCGTCGATGGCGGTGGTATGCCGGTGGTGATATCGGTGAGCTCGCGGCGGCGGTGGTGGTGGTGGGGTAGCGGCGGTGTTTGCCGGTGGTATGCCGATGGCGTATCGGTGAGCTCGCGGCGGCGGTGGTGGTGGTGGGGTAGCGGCGGTGTTTGCCGGTGGTATGCCGATGGCGTATCGGTGAGCTTGCGGTGGCGGCGATGGTGGTGGTTTGCCGCGGCGGTGTTTCCCGATGGTTTGGGAGGGTGGCGGTGCTTGCCGATGATCAAGGGGGGTGGCGGTGCTTGCCGGTGATCAAGGGGGGTGGCGGTGTTTGCCGGTGATGAAGGGGGGTGGCGGTGCTTGCCGGCTGCGGAGAGGAATGGTGGTGGTCGGCGGTGGGGTGGAGATGGTGGTGGTGGCCGGCTTGGGAAGGAGGAGCGGTAGTGGAGGGTGGAGCCTCCACCCGGAGGTACCGCTCGTGCACGGGTGGAGGCTCCACCCGGAGGTACCGCTCGTGAGCTGCTCCTTCTTCCTCACGTGCACGCACACACTAGCTGTTCTTCCCCTTTCTCTCTCTTGTTCTTCCCAAAAGCCAACCAAATTGACCCAAAACTCGAAATTGGAAGAAATTTGTGGCTAGAAAGTGGGGGAAATAGTAGATCAACACTAGAGACACCAAATCCATGGACCAAAACCACTCAAAACGCAACGAAATCGCAGATCCATCAAAAGGCAAATTGGGGCTATTTTTTTTTGGGGATTTTTTTTTTTTGGGAAAAATTTTAGAGGGCAAATCCGGTGGGTGGAGGGTCAAATCCGCGGAAACCAAAGGCTGCTGATACCATATGATGAGGTCTAAGACCCCGTTTGTGGCCCGATCTTGCGAATTGACCCGGAAACGAAAGGGGAAAAGAGGAAGAACACGAAGAACACGACGAACGCGATGAACACGATGAACACGGGAACACACGCACGCACACCGACCCGATACAACCGATGCTTACCCTCGTGGCTCGATGGACCACGCCGAATAGAATCACCCACGGAAGAGACCGCGGTAGAATTCCGAGGTGAGAGATACGGTGTTGGAGACGGAATCGGTGAGGGAGAGAGAGTGCACACACTAGAATCTCACTCACAAACTCAATCAACAACAAGGGTGGCCTTGATTACAGAGGGATGATACCCTAGGGAGACATAGCTCAAATCCTATTCTAAGCCAAATCTTGTCTAACCCTAGCAAATGGGGATACGGGAGATACATATAGCCCAGATTCGTGCAAGGGTACTTTAGGTATTACAAGGTATGAAATCAGGGACGTTCAGATGAAGGGGAACGGTCCAGATCTGAGCTCGTTTCGGCTGAGCGGTACCTCGGGCGGAGGTACCGGCCATGGTACCGGAAAACGCACCAAAACTGGGCGAAGTATCCAGTATGGTTGGGCGGCCCAGCGGTACCTCGGGCGGTACCTCGGCCGGAGGTACCGCTCTTGCGTTTCCTTCCCGCGAGCTGGAGTTGGGGGCGCTTGGGGTAGGCCGGTAGTACCGGCCAGATGTGGCCGGTAGTACCGGTCCTACCTCCTCCCGCGTGTGCCATGTCCTGGAGGTGGTACCGGCCAGGGAGGGAGTGGAGGCTCCGGCCATGGCCTGCCTGGAGGCTCCGGCCAGTGGGGGCCGGCCATGGCTGCCTAGAGGCTCCGGCCTCCCTCCTCCTCTTCCCTTCTCTCTTCCTCTTTCTCTTCCTTCCTTCTTTCTTCTTCTTCCTTCTTTCTTCTTCTCTTCTTCTTCCTTCTCCCTTGCACCAAGTGAGTGCCTCCTCCTCTCCGGATCCTCGATGAAGCTCGTACCTAGTAACACAAGACATATCGGAATGAGGTAGCACTCCATCCAAGGTATTGACGAGGTCGAGTGTCGAGAGGAAGGAGTTCACCTTGTCGTGTATGGCTTCGGTTCGGGTTGTCGGTCCACTTGGGGAACACCTTGGCCATGGTGTAGCATCGACGATAGGCGGGGCTACATCAGTGAAAAGACCGGAAGGTTGATAGAAGTGCAAGCAAAAGACCAAACGGTAGAAGTGCAAGCAAAAGATCAACAAACGGTAGAAGTCACCAAAGAGATCTTCACGAGTCGATAAGGAGCCCGGGTGATACAATAGGAATTAACCTAAGGTGGGGGTTACCCAAATCCACAAAAGGATAGTAGTGGCATAAGCCAATTCATCTAAACATCATCTCTCTCTCATGAAGGTGGGGGTGGAGGTCTATTTATAGGGAACCACTAAGGAGGGGTAGTTTGGGGAAACTAAGATACAAGCACACAGCCATACATGTGGCAGCTAGGGTTCAGATTGGGAGTGGTCACGACCTCGGCGGCAGTGCCGGCGTGGGGAGGGCGGCAGTGCCGGCCCAGGCGGCAGTGCCGGCCTTTGTAGGGCGGCAGTGCCGGCCCTGGAGCTTCAGCTCTTCTTCCTCCTTCTCTTCCATGCCTCCGTGATATCGGCCTTGCGTCCTCGGGTCTCCACGGCATCCTCTCTTCCCTCCGTACTTGTCGTCGAGTTCCTATCATCAAGATGTGACGGAGTATGAAGTAGTATGTCGTCCCAAATAGGCGATTCGAGGCACGCGTAAAGGAGAAGATTCACCTTTGCGTGCCGTCTTGGCGATGAAGCACATGATGCGGTGAAGACCGAAGGTCGCCCCGTATCACCCCCCCCCTTGGGAAAGAGTCGTCCTCGACTCTAACGTCTCTTCATCTTCATGGTATGGCGAGAGGTCGAACACATTGAATGTGTTGCTCACCAAGTACTTGGATGTTGGTATGTCGATGACGTAGGCGTTGTCGTTGATTCTCTTGAGGACCTTGAAGGGACCATCGCCTCGAGGCTTGAGCTTGGAGTTTCTTTCTTGAGGGAAACGGTCCTTGCGAAGATGTAACCACACTAGGTCCCCTTCATTGAAGATCCGTGACTTTTTCTTCATGTTGAGGCGTGTTGCTTGACGAAGAACTTGTTGCTCGATTATTGCCCTTGTATCTTCATGTAGCTTCTTCATGTATTGTGCTCTCTTGTCGATGTCCATGTTTACTTGCTCATGTAGCGGTAGAGGAAGGAGGTCAATCGCCGTAGGAGGCTCAAAGCCATAGACAACCACGAACGGGCTTCTCCTTGTCGTAGTGTGCTTGGCGCGGTTGTAGGCAAACTCCGCATGCGGGATGCAATCCTCCCATGACTTCAAATTCTTCTTCACGAGGATGCGTAGGAGAGAGGAGAGGCTTCGATTGACCACTTCCGTTTGGCCGTCCGTTTGCGGGTGCGAGGATGATGAGAATAAGAGCTTCACACCAAACTTTGCCATGAGCGACTTCCAAAGATAACTCATGAACTTGACATCTCAATCCGAGACAATGCTTCTTGGTACACCGTGGAGTCTCACAATTTCCCTAAAAAACAAGGAAGCAATGTGTGAAGCATCATCCGTTCGGGAGCATGGTATGAAATGTACCATTTTAGAGAATCGATCAACCACTACGAAAATGGAATCATGACCATATTTGGTTCTAGGCAATCCTAACACAAAATCCATACTAATGTCGGACCAAGGAGCATGAGGAATAGGCAATGGTGTATAAAGACCATAGGGGTTGGAAGTTGACTTAGCTTGTAAGCATGTTGTACACCGTCGGCAAAGGCGCTCCACATCGCGCTTCATTCTTGGCCAATAATAGTGAGTGGAGAGCATGGCATATGTCTTGTCTCTTCCAAAGTGTCGCCAAACTTCAAGAACACGAACCAAAGCGTAGAGCTCCTTGTCATATATAGGATAGTTGAGGCGTGCGCCATCCAACTTCTCACTATAGTATGCCACGGGTTTGCCCTCTTGCATAAGAACACCACCAATACCAAGCCCACTTGCATCACACTCAATCTCAAAAGTTTTGGCAAAATTTGGAAGAACAAGAAGTGGAGCTTCGGTAAGGCATTTCTTCAACTCATCAAAAGCATTTTGTTGGGCGTTGCCCCAAACAAACGGAACATTCTTCTTGGTAAGCTCATTCAAAGGGCAAGCAATGGTGCTAAAATCTTTCACAAAGCGGCGGTAAAACCCGGCTAGTCCATGGAAACTTCGGACTTGGCCAACATTTGTAGGGGTAGGCCAATTATGGATGGCCTCCACCTTGGAAGAATCAACTTCAATCCCATTAGCGGAAACCACAAAGCCAAGGAAAACCAACTTGTTTTGAGCAAAGGTGCACTTGGGGAGGTTAGCATAAAGCTTTTCATGACGCAAGATGCACAAGACCTCTCTCACATGTTGCACATGGTCCTCGAGGTGTTTGCTATAAATGAGAATATCATCGAAGTAGACAACCACGCTCTTGCCAATGAGAGGACGCAAGATGTGATTCATGAGGCGCATGAAAGTAGATGGAGCATTGGAAAGACCGAAAGGCATAACGAGCCATTCATAGAGACCGAGTTTGGTCTTGAATGCCGTTTTCCATTCATCACCAATGGCCATGCGGATTTGATGGTAGCCACTACGCAAATCGATTTTAGAGAAAATCGTGGCACCGCTTAACTCATCAAGCATGTCATCTAAACGCGGAATGGGATGGCGGTAACGGATGGTAATGGCATTGATGGGGCGACAATCCATACACATCCGTTGCGTCTCATCCGGTTTAGGCACAAGAATCACGGGAACCGCTCAAGGGCTAAGGCTTTCGCGGACATACCCTTTGGCGAGGAGATCTTGAATTTGGCGTTGGATCTCCTTTGTCTCTTCGAGGTTGGTGCGGTAGGCGGCACGGTTTGGAAGCGGAGCGCCGGGTATGAGGTCGATGCGGCGTTCGATGCCTCGAAGTGGTGGTAGTCCATGAGGGAGCTCGTCGGGGAAGACGTCTTGAAACTCCTTCAAAAGAGACAGCAAAGACGAAGGAATGTTGGTTAAGTCGTTAGTCGCCGACGATGGTCCCTTGCATATGAGCACATAGTGCAATATGGTGGATGGGTTCTCTTGGAGCTCTCTCCACTCACTCTTGGTGGCTGGAAGGACACTCTTGGACTCACTCATATATGGCTTGTGGCGCTCGCTATCTTTGTGGTGGGTCGCTCCCTCTCCTCTCATCTCACTATGGTGGGTGCGGAGTTGTGCCCTCGCTAAAGCCTTCGCATTATCCGCGATGATTTGGCTAGGAGTCATCGGGCGCAACTCGAACTTCTTGTCGTTGACCTTGAAGGTGTATGTGTTGGAGAGTCCATCATGTATAGCCTTCTTGTCAAATTGCCAAGGGCGGCCAAGCAACATGTGGCACACCGTCATGGGTACCACGTCACACTCGATAGTGTCCTCATAAGGTCCAATCTTGAAAGTGACGGTGACGGTATGTTGTATCTTGACGTTGCCCTTGTCACTCAACCATTGGATATGGTAAGGGTGAGGATGCTTGCGGAGAGTGAGGTTGAGCTTCTCACACAACTCGGTGCTAGCAAGGTTATGGCAACTTCCACCATCTATGATGACCTTGATCGACTTGCCACCAATTCCGGCACGGGTTTGGAAGATGTTGCAACGTTGTTCTTCCATAGCGTGAGGTTGTGTTGTTAGCACCCTTGTGACCACAAGTGAGGGACTTGGGTCATGTTCACATAAGAGAGGATCTTCTCCACTTTCTTGCTCATAAGCTTCTTCACTTTCCACGGCGGCTTGCACAAGGGCCTCGTATTCATCTTCATCTAGCGTCTCGATGTCACCATTCTCCATAGTGATCATAACCTTGGTGTTCTTGCACTCAAACGATTTGTGACCTTGGGTGCCACACTTGAAGCAAGTGACACTAGAGGGTCCCGTGGATGCCTTAGAGGAGGCGGTGGAGGAGACCGTTTGCTTCATACGACTTTGGATAGTCGGTTTCTTGGATGGTGGAGGATGCGTCGGCCTTAGCACTTGTAGTATGAGGAGTTGATGTAGTAGGAGGAGTCGATGTAGCGAGCTTGGAGGAGAAGTAGGTCTTGGCCTTGGAGTACTTGATGTCCTCAATCACTTGGCGCTCGGCCTTCGATGCTTGGTGGACCAACTCAACCATGTTTGAGTATGGTTGGAACTCAACAATCCTCTTGATGGGGTAATTGAGGCCATTGAAGAAACGAGCAATGGTTTGGTCCTCGGACTCTTGGATGTTGGCTCGCATCATAGTGAGCTCCATCTCCTTGTAGAACTCCTCAACAGTCTTGGTGCCTTGCTTCAACTTTTGGAGCTTGTTGAAGAGGTCGGTCATGTAGTGATTTGGGACAAAACGAGCATGCATCTCTTTCTTCATCTCTTCCCAAGTGTCAATAGGAGGTTCACCCTTTTCTTCCCTAAGAGTGAGGACTTGCTCCCACCAAGTGTTGGCGTAATCCTCAAACTCAAGTGATGCCATAGCCACTTTCTTGGCACCGGAGTAGTTGTGGATGCGGAATACCTTATCAACCTTGAGAGCCCATGAGAGGTAGGCCTCGGCATCTTCTTCACCCTTGAACTTTGGCATGGTGAATTTGAGCCTTCCAAACATGTTTTCTTCATCCTCCAAGTTTCTTCTACGAGGAGGGGCGCCTTCATCTCTTGCGGCTAGAGGAGGAATATGAGGTCTTCTACGGCCAACCATAGCATTGGGTTGGCATTGGAGGTGCACACTTGCTTCACTTGGTTCACGGTGAGGATGTGGTTGAAGATCTTGTCGCGGTTGTGGACGATGCTCAATGTTGGGTCTCTCATCTTGATCATGGTGTGGCTCTCCTCGTCCACGTTGGTCATGGCGAGGGTGGCGGCGGAGATCTCGCCGAGGTTGATCTTGAGGACCTTGGTCTTGGGGTTGGTCGTCACGCCCATGGTGGGCATGGCGATCCGCTTGGTGACGATCTTGTTGTAGGACTTGGTCTTGTGGAGGTCGCTCATGTGGACGAGCATGGCGATGTATTTCTCCACGCCTAGAGTTGGAGTGAGAGTCTTCATGACGAGCATGTGGGCGATGAGGTCGATGATGGTCTTCATGCCTTGAGTAGTAATCTTGTGGCGAGCTTGATGACGATGAAGTAGAGCGATGTCGGCGATGGCGACCCAAGTTGGTGATGGCGCGCTCGAGGCTATCCATGCGCCGCTCCATGTTTGCATCATTAGCCGCCATTTGGCCATTCAAGTTGTCCGTAGCTTCACGAAGAAGTGCCAAGTCTTGGTTCACGGCGGAGAAGTTGTGAGCCACCTCATCGTATTGCTCATCGATGCGCGTCTCGAAGAGGGCTAGTTGCTCCTTGAACTCTTGTCGATGCGTCCATAGGTTGTGTTGAGTCACCAACCTCTCGGTGTTGCGAAGGACTTCATCATCCCTTGGGGTATCTCCGTTCCTATCCATGATGGAAAGACAAGAACTATGTTGTGTATGTTAGTGGAAGGAGACTACCTCGCACTCTTACCAAGGTAAGATAGTATTGAGGCAATCCACCAAGCCGAAAGCAAGATCAAGTGTATCGGGACACACACAAAAGCTAGCAAATATGGTGTTAGGCGAGTGTTGTGGAAAGCCAAATGACAAATCCAAGATCGAGTATGTTGTTAAAAGTGGGTAACGTCCAAAAATCCAAATGTCAATGTGAAGATCACTATAAACACGGAAAAGTTGTGGAACACACACACGGGATAAGTGGGGTTAGTGCAACCAAAAGTGAGCGGAAAAGTGTATGTATAAGTGTGCTCGGTGTCACACTAACACAAGGAGAGCCAAAGCTTCGGTTGCAAAGGAAGAGACAACAAGATTCACACGCGGCCTCTCTTCTCGTATCTCTCTTTTGCTTAAAAGCTTTTTCTCTTTTGTATATGGTGGCACTTGCACTCGTTTGTATCTTTGGTGGCACTTGGACACTTTTGTATGTATGGGTATATGGATGTATGGATGTATGGTGCTACTCGCACTCTTTTTGTGTTTTTGGGGCTTTTTGACGCACTATGTTAGCGTTAGCCTCGCTTTTGCTATCTTGCCACACGAGTGTTTGCTTGGATGCTTTACTCAACACGACACACACACCTCACAATGCGGGGCCACGTGCAATGTCTCGCAACACTAAACAAACAATGCTCGATGGGATAGATCGCAAAAGGAAGAGGGGTTACATGGGGACAGCTGCAAGTTATACCTGCGATGATGGTGGTGGTGGTGGTGGTGGTGATCGCCGGAAATCGAACTCGAAGGAGGGCGCGAAGATGCGCCCGGTCTGGGGTCCGGTTGGACCGGACTGATGACCGGCGGGTCCGGTTGCCGCCCGGTCGACCGGGTTCTGGGCTGGCTCGTCCGGTCTGGGGTCCGGTTGACCGGGTTCTCAACCGGGAATCACGATTTCGCGATTTCTCTCTCCTGTTCTTCCCCCAAACCAAATCCAAAAGTGCAAATCGACGGGAAACGATGGAATTGGAGGCTCAAAGTTGGGGAAATAGTAGATCAAGCACAACAACACCAGATCCACGGACCAAAACCACTCAAAACGCAACCAAATCATAGATCGGTCAAGAGGCAATTTGGGGCTATTTTTGGGGATTTTTTGGAAAATTTTCTAGAAACGAAATCGGGTGGGTGGAGGGTCAAATCCGCGGTAACCAAGAGCTGCTGATACCATATGATGAGGTCTAAGACCCCGGGAGTGGCCCGATCTCGCAGCTTGACCCCGAAATCCAAGGGAAGAGGTGGGAGAGTGCGAAGAACACGAAGAACACGACGAACACGAGGAACTCCGAGACTCACACACGCACACCAACCCGATACACCCGATGCTTACCTCCGTGGCTTGATGGACCACGCCAATAGAATCTCCGAGGAAGAGGCACGCGACAGAATTCCCGGAGAGAGATTGGGGTTGGAGAGGAAGAGCTTGGTGAGGGAGAGAGAGTAACTTGTACTAGAATCTCACTCAACAAGATCAAAGTCAACAACCAAGGTGCCTTGATTACAGAGGGATGATACCCAAGGGAGACTAAGCTCAAAGGTAGGTTTGAGTTCAAAACAAGTCTAAAGAGTAAAGGAGGGGTCCAGGCTACTTATATAGGCACACATGGCCAGCAAGGGCGAACAGGTACGTGAATGGATAAGTTAAGGCAGTTTGGTGGGTCATTCCCGTCAGATCCGGTTTGGGTCCGGTCTGACCGGGCCTGTGACCGGGCTGTCCGGACCTGGGTCCGGTCGACCGGGCGCAAACCGGGAATCTGCGAAGTTTCCGGTCCTGGGTCCGGTCGTCGTCCGGTACGAGGGAGCTGCGCCGGTTTGCGCCCGGTTGACCGGGCCTGTGACCGGGGAGTCCGGTTGTGGGTCCGGTCTGACCGGGTCCTGGACCGGCCAGCGTCCGTCTCTTCCTTGGAGCGCTTCGAGCGACGTCGGCTTCGGCTTCATGATCATCTCCATGTCCAGCTACTTCTCTCCCTCCCTTGACCTTGGCGTCTCCTCCTCTCCGGGGTCTTGATGCGCCTTGTACCTAATGACACATAGCACGTCGGTATGAGGTAGCAATCCATCCAAAGGGGTACCAAGATCAAGGGTGGTGAGGAGCGAGTTCACCTCATCATGTAGAGCTTTAACTCGGGCTCGTGTCATCGGTCCACTTGGGGGACTTGTTGGTCTTGGTGTAGCGACGTCGGTGAGCGGGGCTACATCAATGACGGTCCTTGCCATGCCTAGATGATGGCTCATGCGACTTGGCATATTGCTTGGGGCGCCTTGTGGAGCTTGTAGAAGAGTGTCGATGACGATCATGTTGGGGACGCCCTTGAAGCTCCATATGATGTCCTTGATGTCGATGATCTTGTGCATAAGCACTCTCATGGTGGCGCCGTGTAGAGCTCTGATACCATATGATGTGGTCTAAGACCCCGTTTGTGGCCCGATCTTGCGGTTGACCCGAAATCCAAAGGGGAAAGAGAGGGAGAGCTCGAGGAACACGATGAACACGAGGAACTCACGCACGCACACCAACCCGATACAATCGATACTTACCCTCGTGGCTCGATGGACCACGCCAATAGAATCAACCCGGAAGAGACACGCGGTAGAATTCCGAGTGGAGAGATTGGTGAGGGAGATGAATCTAGGAGTGGGAGAGAGAGTGCGTAACACTAGAATCTCACACACCAAATCCAATCATCCAACAAGGGTAGCCTTGATACAAAGGGGATGAAACCCTAGGGAGACAAAGCTCAACTTCATGTCTAAGCCTAAATCTTGTCTAAGGGGTAAAGGAGGGGTCCAGGCTACTTATATAGGCATACATGGCCAGCAAGGCGAAAAGGTACGCAAGTGGATAACTTAGGCAGTTTGGTGAGTCATTCCCGTCAAATCCGGTTTGGGGCCGGTCAGACCGGGACTGTGACCGGGTGGTCCGGTCCTGGGTCCGGTCGACCGGGCGCCAACCGGAAACCTCACAAGTTTCCGTCCGGTTGCCTTCCGGTACGATGCAGGGAAATCCGGTTGGGCGCCCGGTTGACCGGGCCTGGGACTGGACGGTCCGGTTGTGGGTCCGGTCCAACCGGGTCTTGGGTCGGCCAGCCTCCTTCTCTTCTTTCCTTCTTCTTCTTCTTCTTCTTCTTCTTCTTCTTCTTCTTCTTCTTCTTCTTCTTCTTCTTCTTCTTCTTCTTCTTCTTCTTCTTCTTCTTCTTCTCTTCTTCTTCTCTCTTCCTTGCACCATGGGAGTTCCTTCTCTCTTGGTCCTTGTCGATGTCGGCACCTACGGACACCATGATGATAGGCATGAGGTAGCATACCATTCAAGTTGGTGTTGAGGTCAACCATAGAGAGGAAAGAGTTCACCTTGACATATATGGCGGGGGTTTGTGTTGTTGGTCCACTTGGGGGAGTCCTTGGCCATGGTGTGGCGTCGACGATAGGAGGGGCTACATCATCTCCCCCCCCCCTTGGGGAAGAGTCGTCCTCGACTCTTGTTCCTCCTCACCGACGGTGTAGTCCATGATGGTTGTCCCATGTTGTGGTAGAGGGATAAAGTCGCGGTCGAAGAAGAGCCGTTGGTGTGAATCTCACGGGTTTGGTGATGTAGTTCGACCTTGTTGGGGTAGCTCTCAATTGCGCGTTTCGTGAGCTCATGCTCCGTAGCGGTGGATGTTGTCATTCGGGTACCTATACACACAATAGAGAGAAAAAAAAGCGTGTGTGCATGGTAAAGGAACACATCATCCATCATGATGTTCCATGACTTGTGCACATCACCATTAGTGTCAAGCAAGATAGCATGAAATGCATGGCGATGGTGCATATGGCAAGAAGGTGCATTCATGGCATGTGGTAACTCATGATCATCAAAAAGTGAGAAGGCTATGGGGGCCATCTCGTGGACAATGAAATAAGCATTCTTGCATAACAAGCATAAGAAAGAGCAATTGTTCACAATCTTGGATGCAAGGATCATGGAATGGTGCAAACATTTTGGGCAAAGCATGCGGAAGCTAAAGTCATCCTTATCATTATCATTGCAAGCAATACATGGGAAAGAGCAAGTGATCGACATATTGCAAGCAATGGTAGAAAAATTGAAGCTCTCATAGCACGGCATGGTCATGGTATCACAAGCATTCACTTCCACATGATCAACAATGTTAACAAGCAAAGTATCGCATGGGAAAATGAAAGTAGCATGTGAAGTAGCAAATGGATCATCGAGATCATGCATGCATTCCAAAGGCATCATGTCCACTAGTGGGATCATGGCATCAACAACACCTATGTCGTTACCTTTGTAGGCAGACTCATTTGAGGTAGGTGTTGTGGAGGTAGGAGGATCCATGTGGTCGACATGTCTGTCTTGAAGCAAGCATGGTGAGATATCATCATCTTCATGCACCATGTACATCGTCTCCATGAGCGGGAACTCTTCCTCCGTGGATCTTTGTGTATCACTCATGTCCTCCAAACGGAAGCAGTCAAACTCACATATGGGGTGGAAGTCACTCAACTCACTATCACTCTCACTCAAGTGGGCTAAGTGGCTCTCATGCTCACATGGGATTGGTACCAACTCATCAATCAAGCATATAGGAGTAGGCTCGACTTTCTCATCTCCATGCGCCTCCTTGGTTGAAGGGAAATTCCCATGCTCAACCATCTCAACTCCATGCGCCTCCATAGGTGAAGGGAGAATCCCATGGTCACCATGCTCAACTCCAGCGCCTCCCAAGTCATCCTCAAGCGGTGGCGCCATAGTGTCGTAGAGAGCGAGGCACCGATCCACATTATCCTTGAGTTGACCTTGTAGATCTCCATCTTGAAGTGTGGGCGCAATAGGCATCTTGGGGACTTGTGCTTGTAGCTTGTCGAAGTAGAGCGTCTTGGCACTTGGCGTTGTGCATTGCCATGCCACGTGACCCTTGGCCTTGCACATCTCACATAGGAGATTGGGACATTCCCGTGGAGGGTGGCCTTGTTGCTTGCACTTGTAGCATCGGAGTCCATAGGCATGTGACGAGGTAGGGGCCATTGTGGTGGTGGCACAAGAGGGAGAAGTCGCCTTATGAGGAAGGTCTTCTTGATGTGCCCTCTCCATCCTTGGAGTGGTAGACACCCTATGATGGTGTTTGTCGCCTTCATGTAGAGGCTCTCGTCGCCGTGCTTCATCACCATGTCTTGATGAGTGTCGTCGAAGATCCTTGGGGGATGTTGGTCGATGGCTATCATGAAGTGGCTTGTGGCGGCGAAGTTCATGTGGTGACGTATGTCGATGTAGACCATGAGGTGGTAGTGGTCGACGACTATCATGAGATGGTGTGAGTCGATGACGGTCCTTGCCATGCCTAGATGATGGCTCATGCGACTTGGCATGTTGCTTGTGGCGCCTTGTGGAGCTTGGAGGAGAGTGTCGATGACGATCATGTTGGGGACGCTCTTGATGCTCCATATGATGTACTTGAGGTCGACGATCTTGTGCATAAGCACTCTCATGGTGGCGCCTTGTGGAGCTCGGAGACGAGTGTCGATGACGATCATGATGAGGACGCTCTTGATGATCCATATGATGGTGCCATCGTGGAGGTCCTCTATCCTCATATGTAGCTCCATTGGCCAAGTAGGCGTTGCTCAAGGTGGAGTCGAGGTGAAGCTCCGCCATGGTGTCGATGTCGTAGGCGTGGCGTTGCTCCACCATGTCGAAGATGTCGAAGGCGTGGCGTTGCTCCACCGTGTCGTCGATGTCGTACTCGTGGTGTTTCTCCACCATGTCGTCGATGTCGTAGTCGTGATGTTGCTCCACCATGTCATCCATGCTTGTTGAGCCATTGTCGATGTAGAGCTCGTCGAAGTCGTCCTCATGGTGGCGCTCCACCATGTCGTCCATGCTTGAGGAGCCATTGTCGATGTAGAGCTCCTCGATGTCGGTCATGTCGGTGATTCTCGTGGAGCCATTGATGAGGACATGATTACCTCCGATTTGAAGGCATATCTTGGTGAAAAAGATGAGACTACGTCGAGGACGACTTCAATTCAAGTAGGGGAGGATGATGAGGACATTTCTATGATAGATACAACAAATACTCCTACAACCATATCTAAGGTACATTCGTTACTTGGAACTATTCCTCATATATATGAGAATATGATGCTGCCTAAATCAGATGTGTTTGTTACTCTTAGGAACGATGGTCCTAGCATGGATGAGGAGGACAAGCATTGGAGCATGATCACGCATGAAGGAGATGGCAGCAAGCAGTTGAGGATTGAAGATGACGCCGCAAGTGGAGATTTCAGAACATTGAAGCCACCATAGTGAAGCAATGATGCTTGGATGAATTATACAAGTTACTCCATCATAAAATTCGTCCAAAGAGTTATTTATGGTGCTGCGTCACCTTATTTAATGGGCCAGGCCCATGTATTTTCGGATTAGGTATTTTAGGGGATTTTAAGAGGCCATATAAGTGGAGGAAGGCCCATTTAGGGGTGTTTTTGGCCAACCCTAGCTGGTTGGACGAAAATCCCTTGACTTCCCCCATATATATCCCTCTCTAGCCGTCATTAGAACTTGGATTTTGATTAGATTAAAAGTTAGCCAATTGCTGCAACTTCGTGTACTTCTTTTGAGGCCAACGCCCAGAACAAGACCGACTATTCGGAATCCCACCATTATCAATCAAGCTTTCATCTTTCATCCGCAATATTCTGATTGCAATATTAGTTCTTACTTGTTCTCGATTTCAGGTAGGAATTAAGACCCTCGCTGGTCAGGCTGATCGTGCTCCCGCAAGATCAGTAACTCCCGGAGATTGTCCTAGCGATTGCATTGGCGCACGAGCTTTGCACGTGTAGTCGGATCGTCAAGCACGAACTCCACCAACAAATCGAATTATCCCCATCTCATCGAAAGATCGGACACCTTTGCCCTGTCAGCCATAGTCGGTGTCGAGCTCCACATGTTCCTCCACATCCGCGGTGCTTGAAGAGGTATCCTCCTCGAAGTGCTCCGTGTACTCCTCCGTATCTTCTTCGTCGCTATACATGTTAGCACGACAAGATCTATATGGTGTATGTTAGTGGAAGAACACTACCCCGCAACCTTATCGTGGTATGACAAGATTGGGGTGATCCAACAAAACCGAGAGTTAGAACAATTGTATCGGGTACTCACACAAAAGCACACGCAAAAGCTAGCAAATATGGTGTTAGGTGAGTATGGTGGAAAGCCAAAAGACGAAATCCGAAATCAAGTGTATTGTCAAGAGTGGGTGAAATCCAAAAATTCAAATGTCAAAGCGATGATCTCTATAAACACGGAAAAGATGTGGAACGCACACACGAGATGAACGGGGTTAGTGCGACCAAGGAATGAGCGGAAAAGTGTAAGAACCCAAAACCAAGGGTGCTCGGTGTCACACTAACACAAGGAGAGGCAAAGCTTTGGTTGCAAACGAAGAGACAACAAGATTCACACGCGGCCTCTCTTCTCTTATCTCTCTTTTGCTTAAAAGCTTTTTCTCTTTTGTATATGGTGGCACTTTGTACACTTTTGTATGTGTATGGTGGCACTTGCACTCTTTTGCTCTTTTGTGTTTTATCGGCTTTTTCTCGCCCTATGTTAGCGTTAGCTCGCTTTTGCTATCTTGCCACACGAGTTTTGCTTAGAAGCTTGACTCCACACTACACACACACCTCACAATCGGGGCCACGTGCAATGTCTCGCAACACTCAATAAGCAATGCTAGATAGGCTAGATCGCAAAAGAAGAGGGGTTACAAGGGGAATGCAAGTTATACCTAAGATTTTAGGCGGTGATGAACACACAACTTGCGATGAAGGTGGTGGTGTCAAGAGTACGGTTGCAAGTCCGGGGTGCCGAGGATGTCGTCGCTTGCTTCGTAGCTGCAGATTAGTTGTACAAACAAGGCACTCAAACCGGAACAAGCAAACACAAGTTAGCGGAAGAAATGGGTCAAAGTAGCTTGGCGGTGGTGGCGGTGGTTAGCCGGTGGTGGTGGTGTCAATGCTCTTGCGGTTGCGGCGGAGGTTATGGGGCCGCGGTGATGTTTCCCGGTGGTTTGGGGAGGGTGGCGGTGCTTGCCGGTGGCGGAGAGGGCGGCGGTGGTTGCGGAGGTGGTGGTAGTGTTGGCGCCCGGTTGACCGGGCCCTGTGCCAGCCTGGCCGGTCTACAGCCCGGTTGACCGGGTTCTGGCCCGGTTGGCGCCCGGTCTTGCGCCCGGTCTGGCGCCCGGTTGGACCGGCCCTGGCGCCGGGTGGTCCGGTCTGCAGCCCGGTTGGCGCCCGGTTGACCGGATTTCTCGGGGCGCAGTTTCTCTCTCCTGTTCTTGAGCGAAACCAAGCCAAATCGACCAAAACGAAGGGAAACGATGGAATTGGGGCTAAAAGTTGGGGAGATAGTAGATCAAGCACTCCAACACCAAATCCATGGACCAAAACCACTCAAAACGCAACCAAATCACAGATCGGTCAAAAGGCAATTTAGGGCTATTTTTGGGGATTTTTGGGGGAAAATTTTCAGAGATGAAATTGGGTGGGTGGGGGGTCAAATCCGCGGAAACCAAAGGCTGCTGATACCATATGATGTGGTCTAAGACCCCGTTTGTGGCCCGATCTTGCGGTTGACCCGAAATCCAAAGGGGAAAGAGAGGGAGAGCTCGAGGAACACGATGAACACGAAGAACACGAGGAACTCACGCACGCACACCAACCCGATACAATCGATACTTACCCTCGTGGATCGATGGACCACGCCAATAGAATCAACCCGGAAGAGACACGCGGTAGAATTCCGAGTGGAGAGATTGGTGAGGGAGATGAATCTAGGAGTGGAGAGAGAGTGGGTAACACTAGAATCTCACACACCAAATCCAATCATCCAACAAGGGTAGCCTTGATACAAAGGGGATGAAACCCTAGGGAGACAAAGCTCAACTTCATGTCTAAGCCTAAATCTTGTCTAAGGGGTAAAGGAGGGGTCCAGGCTACTTATATAGGCATACATGGCCAGCAAGGCGAAAAGGTACGCAAGTGGATAACTTAGGCAGTTTGGTGAGTCATTCCCGTCAAATCCGGTTTGGGTCCGGTCAGACCGGGCCTGTGACCGGGTGGTCCGGTCCTGGGTCTGGTCGACCGGGCGCCAACCGGAAACCTCGCAAGTTCCCGTCCTGTTGCCTTCCGGTACGATGCAGGGAAATCCGGTTGGGCGCCCGGTTGACCAGGCCTGGGACCGGACGGTCCGGTTGTGGGGCCGGTCCAACCGGGTCCTGGGCCGGCCAGCCTTCTTCTCCTCTTTCCTTCTTCTTCTTCTTCTTCTTCTTCTTCTTCTTCTTCTTCTTCTTCTTCTTCTTCTTCTTCTTCTTCTTCTTCTCTTCTTCTTCTCTGTTCCTTGCACCGTGGGAGTTCCTTCTCTCTTGGTCCTTGTCGATGTCGGCACCTATGGACACCATGATGATAGGCATGAGGTAGCATACCATTCAAGTTAGTGTTGAGGTCAACCATAGAGAGGAAAGAGTTCACCTTGACATATATGGCGGGGGTTTGTGTTGTTGGTCCACTTGGGGGACTCCTTGGCCATGGTGATGAGGTCTAAGACCCCGTGTGTGGCCCGATCTCGCGGTTGACCCGAAATCCAAAGGGGAAGGAGAGGGAGAGCGCGAAGAACACGATGAACACGAAGAACACGAGGAACTCACGCACGCACACCTACCCGATACAACCGATTACTTACCCCCGTGGCTCGATGGACCACGCCGATAGAATCTCCTACGGAAGAGACCGCGGTAGAATTCCGAGGAGAGAGACCGGTGTTGGAGAAGGAGATCGGAGAGGGAGAGAGAGTGCTCGCACTAGAATCTCACTCACAGATCTAGATCAACAACAAGGGTTGCCTTGATTACAGAGGGATGAAACCCTAGGGAGACAAAGCTCATATCCATGTTTAAGCTATCATCTTGTCTAAAGAGGTAAGGGGGCGACCTGGGGGCTTATATAGGCATACAAGGCAGCATGGGTCAAAAAGGTACAAGTTGGTGGGTCAAACCCGACGAATCCGGTCACAGGGCCGGTCTGACCGGGCCTGGGACCGGCCCATCCGGTCCACAACCGGATTCTGGACCGGGCGGTGACCGGGCGAGGCTTCGGGAGCCCCGGGATTGCGTCCGGATGGCACCGGTCGTCGTTCCGGTCGAAAACCGGCCGGGCCGGTCAGGGCCGGTCAGCCGGGCCTGTGACCGGGTGGGCCGGTCAGGGCCCCGGTCAACCGGGCCTGTGACCGGCCGGCCTCCCTCCTCCCGCTTCTTCTTCCTCTTCCTTCCTTCTTCCTTCATTCTTCCTTCCTTCTTCTTCTTCTTCCTTCTTCCTTGCACCATGATGAATGGCTCCTCTTCCCTTCCCTCGCTTCCTTGCACCATGGGTGTTCCTCCTCTCCGGTCCTCGATGACTCTTGTACCTAATGACATATAACATGCCGACATGAGGTAGCATTCCATTCAAGGTATCTACGAGGTCGAGTATCGAGAGGAAGGAGTTCACCTTGACGCGTGTAGCGTGGGTTAGGGTTGAAGGTCCACTTGGGGGACTCTTTGGCCATGGTGTAGCGTCGACGATAGGCGGGGTTGCACTTGACGGTCTTGAGGCGGAGGTGTCCGAAAGCCACCCCGCATCATCTCCCCCCCCTTGGGGAAGAGTCGTCCTCGACTCTTGTTTCTCCTCATCGAAGAGGTAGTCCATGACGGTTGGCCCATGTAGAGTTGGGTAGTCGCGGTCGAAGAAGAACTTGGAGAAAAACCACTTGCGAAGGGAAAGCTCCAAGAGGCATTTGGCAAAAATGGGAACCAAAAGAGTGTGGGTGTATCCAACATGTGGAAAGGCAAAAATTTGTGCATGTAACAGTTGTATGGTGTCAAAAATGTGTGGTGTAGCATTGTCCCAAACAAGTGGAACAAACAAAAGGCAAGTGTCGGCGGCAAAATTTGGGGCAAAATTGTTATGTGCAATGGCAAAGCGATGGAGACTTCGAACTTGGGAGAGTATGGTTGGCTTGAGCCGAGTATGAGTGTCCTCAAGTGTGAAAGAATCCATTGCAAATGCCAAAGATGAAATGAGAAATCCAAAGAAGAGCAACTTTTTGTGTGACATGTGGCACAAGATGCATAAGGTGTCTCTCACATGTATGGCATGGTCCTTGAGATTCTCGGAGTGTATGATGATAACATCAAGGCATACAACAATCATTGTGCCAACAAGATGTTTCAAGATAAGTTGCATAAGAGGCAAAAGGGGCGACGAGGAGTTGGACCAAACCGGAAACTCGACAAGGCAAGTCGGAAACACATGAGGGCGAAGGCTTGTGGGAACATACCCTTTGGTGTGATTCCCGCGGGTTAGGTCCTTGTTGGGGTAGCTCTCAATTGCGCGTTTCGTGAGCTCATGCTCCGTAGCGGTGGAAGTTGTCATTCGGGTACCTATACACACAATAGATAGAACAAAAAGCGTGTGTGCATGGTAAAGGAACACATCATCCATCATGATGTTCCAAGACTTGTGCACATCACCATTAGTGTCAAGCAAGATAGTATGAAATGCATGGCGATAGTGCAAACGGCATGAAGGTGCATGCGTGGCATGTGGGAACTCATGATCATCAACAATGGAGAAGGCTATGGGGGCCCTCTCATGGACAATGAAATAAGCATGTTTGCATACCAAGCATAAGAAAGGGGAATTGTTCACAATCTTGGATGCAACGATCATGGAGTAGTGCAAACATTTTGGGCAAAGCATGCAGAAGCTAATATCATCATTGTCATTGCAAGCAATACATGTGAAAGAGCAAGTAGGTAACATATTGCAAGCAATGGTAGGAAAATTGAAGCTCTCATAGCATGGCATGGTCATGGTATCACAAGCACTCAATTTCACATGATCAACAATGTTATCAAGCAAAGTATCACATGGGAAAGTGAAAGTAGCATGTGAAGTAGCAAATGTATCATCAAGATCATGCATGCACTCATAAGTCATCATGTCCACTAGTGGGATCATGGCATCATCAACACCTATGTCATTACCTTTGTAGTCCGACTCATTTGAAGTAGGTGTTGTGGAAGTAGGAGGATCCATGTGGTCGACATGTCCATCTTGGAGTAAGCATGGTGAGATATCATCATCTTCATGCACCATGTACATCGTCTCCATGAGCGGGAACTCATCCTCCGTGGAACCTAGTGCAACACAAGAAGACACAAACGAGGGAGAGGTTAATGTGTTAGCAAAAGCGATGTCCTCCATGGACCTATCATCTACCTCTCTCAACTCACTTTGTGTATCACTCATGTCCTCCAAACGGAAGCACTCAAACTCACATATGGGGTGGAAGTCACTCAACTCACTATCACTCTCACTCAAGTGGGCTAAGTGGCTCTCATTCTCACATGGGATTGGTACCAACTCATCAATGAAGCATAGGGGAGTAGGCTCGACTCTCTCATCTCCATGCGCCTCCTTGGTTGAAGGAAAATTCCCATGCTCAACCATCTCAACTCCATGCGCCTCCGTAGGTGAAGGGAGAATCCCATGCTCACCATGCTCAACTCCATGCGTCTCCTTAGGTGAAGGGAGAATCCCATGCTCACCATGCTCAACTCCATCGCCTCCCAAGTCGTCCTCAAGTGGTGGCGTCGTGGTGTAGTAGAGAGCTAGGCTCGGATCCACATCAACCTTGAGTTGACCTTGGCGATCTTCATCTTGAAGTGTGGGCGCGATAGGCATCTTGGAGACTTGTGCATTGAGCTCGTCGAAGTAGAGCTTCTTGGCGCTTGGCGTTGTGCATTGCCATGCCACGTGACCCTTGGCCTTGCACACCTCACATAGGAGATTGGGACATTCCCGTGGATGGTGGCCTTGTTGCTTGCATTTGTAGCATCGGAGTCCATAGGCACGTGACGAGGTAGAGGCCATTGTGGTGGTGGCACAAGAGGTGGAAGTCGCCTTATGAGGAAGGTATGCTCGATGTGCACTTGCCGTCCTTGTAGTGGTGGACACCCTATCATGGTGTTTGTCGCCTTCATGTCGAGGCTCTCGTCTTCGTGCATCATCACCATGGCTTGAGTGGTGTCGTCGAAGACTCGTGGAAGATGTTGGTCGATGGCGATCATGAAGTGGCTTGTGGCGGCGAAGCTCATGTGGTGACGTATGTCGATGACGGTCCTTGCCAAGCCTAAATGATGGCTCATGCGACTTGGCATGTTGCTTGTGGCGCCTTGTGGAGCTTGGAGAAGAGTGTCGATGACGCTCATGATGGTGACGCTCGTGATGCTCCATATGGTGTACTTGAAGTCGACGATCTTGTGCATAAGCACTCTCATGGTTGCGCCTCGTGGAGCTCGAAGAAGTGTCTCGATGGCGATCATGTTGGGGACGCTCTTGATGATCCATATGATGGTGCCATCTTGGAGGTCCTCCATCTTCATATGTAGCTCCAATGGCCAAGTGGTGGTACTTGGGAGCATCGTCGTTGCTCCTTGTGGAGACTAGGTGAGGTTCCGCCATGGTGTCGATGTCGTAGGCGTGGCGTTGCTCCACCAAGTCGTCGATGTCGTACTCGTGGTGTTGCTCCGCCATGTCGTCGATGTCGTAGTCATGGCGTTGCTCCACCATGTCGTCCATGCTTGACGAGCCATTGTCGATGTAGAGCTCCTCGATGTCGTCCTCAAGGTGATGCTCCACTATGTCGTCCATGTCGATGGTGCTTGGGGAGCCATGGTCGTTGTCGAGCTCCTCGATGTCGGATCTGTCGGTGATGCTCGCTGAGCCATAGTCGGTGTCGAGCTCCACATGTTCCTCCACATCCGCGGTGCTTGAGGAGGTGTCCTCCTCGGAGTGCTCCGTGTACTCCTCTGTATCCTCATCTTCGCTATCCATGTTAGCACGATGGTATGTATATGGTGTATGTTAGTGGAAGAACACTACCTCGCAATCTTACCGTGGTATGATAAGATCGGGGTGATCCAACAAACCGAGAGTTAGAACAATTGTATCAGGCACTCACACAAAGACACACGCAAAAGCTAGCAAATATGGTGGTAGGTGAGTGTGGTGGAAAGCCAAAAGACGAAATCTGAAATCAAGTATGTTGTCAAGAGTGGGTAAAATCCAAAAATTCAAATGTCAATGTGAAGATCACTATAAACACGGAAAAAGATGTGGAACACACACACGAGATAAATGGGGTTAGTGCAACCAAAAGTGAGCGGAAAAGTGTATGTATAAGTGCTCGGTGTCACACTAACACAAGGAGAGCCAAAGCTTTGGTTGCAAAGGAAGAGACAACAAGATTCACACGTGGCCTCTCTTCTCCTATCTCTCTTTGCTTAAAAGCTTTTTCTCTTTTGTATATGGCGGCACTTGCACTCGTTTGTATCTTTGGTGGCACGTGGACACTTTTGTGTATATGGGCGTATGGATGTATGGATGTATGGATGTATGGTGCTACTCGCACTCTTTTTGTGTTTTTGGGGCTTTTTCACGCACTATGTTAGCGTTAGCCTCGCTTTTGCTATCTTGCCACACGAGTTTTGCTTAGAAGCTTGACTCCACACTACACACACACCTCACAATCGGGGCCACGTGCAATGTCTCGCAACACTAGATAAGCAATGCTCGATAGGATAGATCGCAAAAGAAGAGGGGTTACAAGGTGGGGTGCAAGTTATACCTAGATGTTAGGCGGTGTCGGAACACACAACTTGCGATGAAGGCGGTGATGTCAAGAGTACGTTTGCAAGTCCGGGGTGCCGAGGATGTCGTCGCTTGCTTCGGAGCTGCGGGTTAGTTTCACAAACAAGGCACTCAAACCGGAACAAGCAAACACAAGTTAGCGGAAGAAAACGGTCAAAGTAGCCTGGCGGTGGTGGCGGTGGTAAGCCGGTGGTGGTGGTGTCGATGCTTTTGCGGATGCGGCGGTGTTTGTTGGGGCCGCGGTGGTGTTTGCCGGTGGTTGGGGATGATGGCGGTGCTTGCCGGCGGAGGAGAGGAGTGGCGGTGGTTGGCGGTGGAGGTGGAAGGGTGGCGCCCGGTCCAGGGGCCGGTTGGGCCGGACCTGGGACCGGCCTGGCCGGTCACACGTGATGAGGTCTAAGACCCCGTGTGTGGCCCGATCTCGCGGATTGACTTCGAAACCAAGGGGGAAGATGGGAAAACGCGAGGAACACGAAGAACACGGCGATGAACACGAGGAACTCCGAGACTCACGCACACACACACCCGATACACCCGATGCTTACCTCCGTGGCTCGATGGACCACGCCAATAGAATCTCCGAGGAAGAGACACGCGGTAGAATTCCCCGGGGAGAGATTGGGATTGGAGAAGAAGAGCTTGGTGAGGGAGAGAGAGTATCTTGTACTAGAATCTCACTCAACAAGTTCCAAATCAACAACCAAGGTGCCTTGATTACAGAGGGATGATACCCAAGGGAGACTAAGCTCAAATTTAGGTTTGAGTTCAAAACAAGTCTAAAGAGCTAAAGGGGCGTCCTGGGGGTATTTATAGGCTTACAAGGCATCACAGGCCGAAAAGGTAAGTTCGGGCCGAAAATATAACTTAAGTCGTGCAGGCCGGTCAGGAGGCCGGTCAGACGGGCGAACTGTGACCGGGCAGGCCGGTCGAGGGGCCGATCAACCGGGCTGGTGACCGGGCCGGCCGGTTTGAACCGGGCTGTGACCGAGGCGGAGACCGGACGAGCTCCAAGTCCCCTGGATGGCGCCCGGCTGTCACGAGCGCGAATCCCGGTTGCTGCCCGGGCGGGCCGGTCAGGAGGCCGGTCAGACCGGGCTGTGGACCGGGTGATCCGGTCAGGGAGCCGGTCGACCGGGTTCTGGACCGGCCGTCCGTCTTCTCTTCCTTGCGCTCTTCGGGCGACTTCCTGTCCAGCTCCATGTCCATCGGCGTGTCCATCTTCTTGTCCATTGCTCCTCTCCTCCCTTTGACCATGGCGTATCCTCCTCTTGGTAACCTTGATGCTCCTTGTACCTAATGACACATAACACGTCGGCATGAGGTAGCAATCCATCCAAAGGTGTACCAAGATCAAGGGTGGTGAGGAGCGAGTTCACCTCATCATGGAGAGCCTTTACTCGGGCTCGTGTCATCGGTCCACTTGGGGGACTTGTTGTTCTTGGTGTGGAGGTGACCGAAGGCCACCCCGCATCATCTCCCCCCCCTTGGGAAAGAGTCGTCCTCGACTCTTGCTCCTCTCCATCTTCATGATATGGCGACAAGTCCGCAACGTTGAAGGTGTTGCTCACCAAGTACTTGGAGGTGGGAATGTCGATGACGTAGCGTTGTTGTTGATGCGTTTGAGAACCTTGAAGGGGCCATCTCCTCTTGGCTTGAGCTTGGAGTTGCGCTCACGAGGGAACCGTTCCTTCCGGAGAGTGGATCCAAACGAGGTCTCCTTCTTGAAATATCCTTTCCTTCTTCTTGGCGTTGAGGCGGGTAGCTTGACGAAGCACATGTTCTTGTATGGTTGCCCTTGTCTCTTCATGTAGTTTCTTCACGTCGGCGGCGCGCTTGGCGAAGTCCATGTTCGTCCGCTCATGAAGGAAGTGGTAGTATGTCGAGTGGCGTGAGCGGCTCGAACCCGTAGACGACCATGAATGGGCTCCTTGATGTAGTCGAGTGCTTGGCGCGGTTGTAGGCGAACTCCGCGTGTGGAATGCATTCCTCCCATGACTTCAAGTTTTTCTTCACGAGGATGCGTAGGAGGGTGGAGAGGCTTCGATTGACCACTTCCGTTTGGCCGTCCGTTTGCGGGTGCGATGATGACGAGAATAAGAGCTTCACTCCAAATTTTGCCATGAGCGTCTTCCAAAGATAACTCATGAACTTGACGTCTCGATCCGACACAATGCTTTGTGGCACTCCATGTAGGCGAACGATTTCTCTGAAAAACAATGAAGCAATGTGTGAAGCATCGTCGCTCTTATGGCAAGGTATGAAATGAGCCATCTTAGAGAATCTATCCACTACCACAAATATAGAGTCATGACCATGCTTAGTGCGAGGTAAGCCTAAAACGAAATCCATGCTAATATCGGTCCATGGTGCATGTGGAATAGGCAATGGGGTATAAAGACCATAGGGATTGGAGGTAGACTTAGCTTGTAAGCATGTGGTGCACCGGCGACAAAGGCGTTCGACGTCGCGGTACATTCTTGGCCAATAGTAGTGGGTTGAGAGCATGGCATATGTCTTCTCTCGACCAAAGTGACCCATAAGACCTCCTCCATGTGATTCTTGCAAAAGCAATTTTCGAAGCGAAGACTCGGGAATGCAAATCTTGTTAGCTTTGAACAAATAGCCATCATGCAAATAGAAATCATCCACTCCTCGCTCAACGGAGCACTTCTCAAAAATGGGAGCAAAGAAAGAATCGGAAGGATAGAGTTCTTTGATCTCTTCAAGTCCCAAAACATGAAAATCCAAACGAGTTAGCAAAAGGGTGTTTTTGCGGGAAAGAGCATCCGCCACAACATTGTCATTGCCCTTCTTGTATTTTATCACATATGGGAAGGACTCAATGAACTCGACCCATTTTGCATGTCGTTTGTTCAAGTTGTGTTGGCTTTTCAAATATTTCAAGGACTCATGGTCGGAATGAATGATAAACTCTTTTGGCCAAAGATAGTGTTGCCAAACTTCAAGAACACGAACCAAAGCGTAGAGCTCCTTGTCATATATAGGATAGTTGAGGCGTGCGCCATCCAACTTCTCACTATAGTATGCCACGGGTTTGCCCTCTTGCATAAGGACACCACCAATACCAAGCCCACTAGCATCACATTCAATCTCAAAAGTTTTGGCAAAATTTGGAAGAACAAGAAGTGGAGCTTCGGTAAGGCGTTTCTTCAACTCATCAAAAGCATTTTGTTGGGCCTTGCCCCAAACAAACGGAACATTCTTCTTGGTAAGCTCATTCAAAGGGCAAGCAATGGTGCTAAAGTCTTTGACAAAGCGGCGGTAAAACCCGGCAAGTCCATGGAAGCTTCGGACTTGGCCAACATTTGTAGGGGTAGGCCAATTATGGATGGCCTCCACCTTGGAAGAATCAACTTCAATCCCATTAGCGGAAACCACGAAACCAAGAAAAACCAACTTGTTTTGAGCAAATGTGCATTTAGGGAGGTTAGCATAAAGCTTTTCATTTCGCAAGATGCACAAGACTTCTCTCACATGTTGCACATGGTCCTCGAGGTTTTTGCTATAAATAAGAATATCATCGAAGTAGACAACCACGCTCTTGCCAATGAGAGGACGCAAGATGTGATTCATGAGGCGCATGAAAGTAGATGGTGCATTGGAAAGACCGAAAGGCATAACGAGCCATTCATAGAGACCGAGTTTGGTCTTGAATGCCGTTTTCCATTCATCACCAATAGCCATGCGGATTTGATGGTAACCACTACGCAAATCGACTTTAGAGAAAATCGTGGCACCACTAAGTTCATCTAGCATGTCATCTAAACGCGAATGGGATGGCGGTAACGGACGGTAATGGCATTGATGGGGCGACAATCCATACACATCCGTTGCGTCTCATCCGGTTTAGGCACAAGGATCACGGGAACCGCACAAGGGCTAAGGCTTTCGCGGACATACCCTTTGGCGAGGAGATCTTGAATTTGGCGGTTGATCTCCTTGGTCTCTTCGGGGTTGGTGCGGTAGGCGGCACGGTTTGGAAGCGGAGCGCCGGGTATGAGGTCGATGCGGTGTTCTATGCCGCGGAGTGGTGGTAGTCCATGAGGGAGCTCGTCGGGGAAGACGTCTCGAAATTCCTGCAAAAGAGACAACAAAGACGGAGGAATGTTGGTTAAGTCGTTAGTCTCCGACGCGGGTCCCTTGCATATGAGCACATAGTGCAATATGGTGGATGGGTTCTCTTGGAGCTCTCTCCACTCACTCTTGGTGGCTAGAAGGACACTCTTGGGCTCACTCATGTATGGCTTGTGGCGCTCACTATCTTTGTGGTGGGTCGCTCCCTCTCCTCTCATCTCACTATGGTGGGTGTGGAGTTGTGCCCTCGCTAAAGCCTTCGCATTGTCCGCGATGATTTGGCTAGGAGTCATCGGGCGCAACTCGAACTTCTTGTCGTTGACCTTGAAGGTGTATGTGTTGGAGAGTCCATCATGTATAGCCTTCTTGTCATATTGCCAAGGGCGGCCAAGCAACATGTGGCACACCGTCATGGGTACCACGTCACACTCGATGGTGTCCTCATAAGGGCCGATCTTGAAGTTGACGGTGACGGTATGTTGTATCTTGACGTTGCCCTTGTCACTCAACCATTGGATATGGTAGGGGTGAGGATGCTTGCGGAGAGTAAGGTGGAGTTTCTCACACAACTCGGTGCTTGCAAGGTTATGGCAACTTCCACCATCTATGATTACCTTGATCGACTTGCCACCAATTCCGGCACGGGTTTGGAAGATGTTGCACCTTTGGTCTTCCATAGCATGAGGTTGTGTGGTTAGCACCCTTGTGACCACAAGTGAGGGACTTGGGTCATGCTCACATAAGAGAGGATCTTCTCCACTATCTTGTTCATAAGCTTCTTCACTTGCCACGGCGGCTTGCACAAGGGCTTCATATTCATCCTCATCAAGAGTCTCGATGTCACCATTCTCCATAGTGATCATGACCTTGGTGTTCTTGCACTCAAACGATTTGTGACCTTGGGTGCCACACTTGAAGCAAGTGACACTAGAGGGTCCCGTGGATGCCTTAGAGGAGGCGGTGGAGGAGACCGTTTGCTTCATGCGACTTTGGATAGTCGGTTTCTTGGAAGGTGTAGAGGATGCGTCGGCCTTGGCACTTGTAGCATAAGGAGTTGATGTAGTAGGAGGAGTCGATGTAGCGAGCTTGGAGGAGAAATAGGAGGTCTTCTATGGCCAACCATAGCATTGGGTTGGCGTTGGAGTTGAACACTTGCTTCACTTGGTTCACGGTGAGGATGTGGTTGAAGATCTTGTCGCGGTTGAGGACGATGCTCAATGTTGGGTCTCTCATCTTGATCATGGTGTAGTTCTCCTCGTCCACGTTGATCATGGTGAGGGTGGCGACGAAGATCTCGCCGAGGTGGATCTTGAGGATCTTGGTCTTGGGGATGGCCATCACGCCCATGGTGGGCATGGCGATCCGCTTGGTGACGATCTTGTTGAAGGTCTTGAGCTTGTGGAGGACGCTCATGTGGACGAGCATGGCGATGTATTTCTCCACGCCTAGAGTTGGAGCGAGAGTCTTCATGACGAGCATGTGAGCGATGGGGTCGATGATGGTCTTCACGCCTTGAAGAAGAGCTTGGGGACGAAAGGCCACCATGAGAGTAATGGTCTTCATGCCTTGAGGAGGAGCTTGATGAAGAGGAAGTAGAGCGGTGTCGATGATGACGACCCAAGTTGGTGATGGCGCGCTCGAGGCTATCCATGCGCCGTTCCATGTTGGCATCATTGGCCGCCATTTGGCCATTCAAGTTGTCCGTAGCTTCACGAAGAAGGGCCAAGTCTTGGTTGACGGTGGAGAAGTTGTGAGCCACCTCATTGTATTGCTCATCGATGCGCGTCTCGAAGAGAGAGTTGCTCCTTGAACTCTTGTCGTTGCGTCCATAGGTTGTGTTGAGTAGCCAACCTCTCGGTGTTGCGAAGGATCTCTTCATCCCTATTGGTATCTCCGGTCCTATCCATGATGCAAAGACAAGAACTATGTTGTGTATGTTAGTGGAAGGAGACTACCTCGTACCCTTACCAAGGTAAGATAGTATTGAGGCAATCCACCAAACCGAAAGCAAGATCATAGTGTATCGGGGGACACACGCAAAACCACACGCAAAAGCTAGCAAATATGGTGTTAGGCGAGTGTTGTGGAAAGCCAAAAGACAAATCCAAGATCGAGTATGTTGTTAAAAGTGGGTAAAGTCCAAAAATCCAAATGTCAATGTGAAGATCACTATAAACACGGAAAAAGATGTGGAACACACACACGAGATAAATGGGGTTAGTGCAACCAAAAGTGAGCGGAAAAGTGTATGTATAAGTGCTCGGTGTCACACTAACACAAGGAGAGCCAAAGCTTTGGTTGCAAAGGAAGAGACAACAAGATTCACACGTGGCCTCTCTTCTCCTATCTCTCTTTGCTTAAAAGCTTTTTCTCTTTTGTATATGGCGGCACTTGCACTCGTTTGTATCTTTGGTGGCACGTGGACACTTTGTATGTATGGGCGTATGGATGTATGGATGTATGGATGTATGGTGCTACTCGCACTCTTTTTGTGTTTTTGGGGCTTTTTGACGCACTATGTTAGCGTTAGCCTCGCTTTTGCTATCTTGCCACACGAGTGTTTGCTTGGATGCCTTACTCAACGCGACACACACACCTCACAATGCGGGGCCACGTGCAATGTCTCGCAACACTAAACAAGCAATGCTCGATGGGATAGATCGCAAAAGGAAGAGGGGTTACAAGGTGACCTGCAAGTTATACCTGCGATGATGGTGGTGGTGGTGGTGGTGGTGGTGGAGATCGCCGGAAGACGAGGTCGAAGGAGTGGCGTTGCGTCGCCCGGTCGGAGGCCCGGTTGGACCGGGTTGTGGACCGGCTTGCCCGGTTTGCCGCCCGGTTGACCGGGTTCTGGGCCGGCTCGGCCGGTCGTGGGCCCGGTGGACCGGCTGCTCAACCGGATTTCGCGGGATGAAGCTTTCTCTCTCCTGTTCTTCACGAAAACCAAGCCAA
Source organism: Lolium perenne (assembly GCF_019359855.2). Classification (NCBI taxonomy): domain Eukaryota; kingdom Viridiplantae; phylum Streptophyta; class Magnoliopsida; order Poales; family Poaceae; genus Lolium; species Lolium perenne. The sequence goes on from NC_067246.2 coordinate 162,778,823, forward strand.
ATCGGCCAAATCGAGGGGAAACGATGGAATTGGAGGCTAAAAGTTGGGGAAATAGTAGATCAAGCACAACAACACCAGATCCACGGACCAAAACCACTCAAAACGCAACCAAATCACAGATCGGTCAAGAGGCAATTTAGGGCTATTTTTGGGGATTTTTTGGAAAATTTTCTAGGGACGAAATCGGGTGGGTGGGAGGTCAAATCCGCGGTAACCAAGAGCTGCTGATACCATATGATGAGGTCTAAGTGATGCGGCCTAAGGCCACGTGGGTTGCCCGATCTCACGAATTGACCGAGGGAAAGGCGGGGGAGAGGAAGAACACGAAGAACACGGCGATGAACACGATGAACACACGCAAACACACACCAACCCGATACAATTCCGGTTTACTCCCGATAGCCCGAACCACTATCCCGATAGAATCTCTCAAGGGAGAGACACACGGTAGAATCCCCGAGAGGAAGATCGGTATACGATCGGTGGAATCACACGAGTGAGAGACCGGTGGTAGAATCACAAGTGTGAGAGACTAATCATATAAGGAGTGCCTTGTACAATAGATTTGGGTAAATCTAAGGAGGGGGTTTCCCTAATCCCAAAGGGATGGTGGAGGCATGAGCCTAATTCTCTCAAGTTCATTCCTAACCTAATGAAGGGGGAGGTGGGAGCCTATATATAGGGAGCCACTAAGGAGGGGTAGTTTAGGCATACAAGGGGGGTACATGGGACTTGGCCCGAATTGACTTGGACACATAGGGGGGCGGATTGTCCGGCCTTAGTGGGGCGGATAATCCGAGCAGTCGTGCTTCATGCGCCGTCTCTTCTTGGCGACCTCGGGCGCTCTTCTTCCTTCTTCTCTTCCATGCCTCCGTGACCTCGGCCTTGAGTGTGGTTCTTGTCGTTGAAGCACATGATGAAGCGAAGACCGTAGGTCGGGCTACATCATCTCCCCCCACTTGAAAAAGAGTCGTCCTCGACGATGAGTCTTCATGAATGTGTAGAGGAGGTAGATGACACCAACGCTTGAATGTCCCTTCACTTGTCAAGAGCCCTATCAATAGCACAAGAAAAGCAAAGGAGCAATCAAAGCGTAGCCAAAGTTCAATGGATTTAGGAAGAGGGCGCAAGTAGAAGGAGGTCACCTTATCAAAGTGTCGGTGTGCTCTCATTGAGAGATCTTGTGTAGTTGAAGTGTGCGGGCAAAACCACTCATTGGAGCTCACTTGTATCATGCTCTCAAGAGCTCTTTTTGTCAACTCGTGCTCAATCGAGGTTGACATTGGAGTTTGGGTACCTACACACATGTTAGACAACAAGAACAACGTGTGTGCATGGTATATGAACACATCATCCATCATGATGGTCCATCTCTTTTGCACATCACCATTAGCGTTAAGCCAAGCATCATAATAGATATGGTGAATATGCGGAGTAAACATGGGAACATGATCAACATGGATATATGCAAAGTCTCCAAAATTTGAGAGAGCTATGGGGGCAGTCTCATTGACAAGCATATTAACACTATTGCAAGCCAAGCATTGGAAAGAGAAATTGTTCATCATTTTGGTTGCATTAATGGGAGAATATTGCAAACATGTAGCACAAAACATGTTCAACATTTGATCATTGTTGTCGACAAACCTAGGGAAAGAGCAATTGTTCGGCAAGGTTGTCACAACACAAGCATCATTAGCAACATTGCAAGCAATACATGGGAAAGAGAAATTTTTCGACATATTGCAAGCAATAGGATAGAAATCGAAACACTCATAGCATGGCATGGTCATGTTATCACAAGCAATCAAGTCCACATGATCAACAATGTTATCAAGCAAAGCATCACATGGGAATAAGAACGAAGCATATGACATGCCAATAGGATCATCCAACTCATGCAAGCACTCACAAATCATCATGTCCACTAGTGGGATCATGGCATCATCAACACCCATATAGGTACCTTTGTAGTCCCGCTCATATGAGGTAGGTGTTGTGGAAGAGGTAGGCTCGATGTGGCCTCCATGTTCATCTTCAAGCAACAAGCATGGTGTGATATCATCATCTTCATGCACCATGTACATCTTCTCCATGATCGGCGTCTCATCATCCATGGGACCTAATAAGACACAAGGAAACACACTAGAGGTAGAGGGTAAGTTGTTAGAATTCGAAATGGCCTCACATGACCTATCAACTACCACTCTCATCTCACTTGGTGTATCGCTCATGTTCTCGAAGTGGAGGCACTCAAGCTCACATATGGTGGAATCGCTCATCTCACATATAGTGGAGTCGCTCATCTCACATATAGTGGAGTCCCTCATCTCCATGGCAATGGCGTCGTCGATGTCCAAGCAACCTAGCAAAGAGGAAGACAACACAAGCGGAGTAGAGGTTAAGTTGTTAGAAATCGAAACATCCTCACTCGACACATGGTGTGTATCACTCTTGCTCTCAAGGTGTTTGAAGTATGCGTTGCACTCGGCTTTATCTTTGGGTGTCATTTGGGCTTCTCGAGCATCTAGCTCGGCGAAGTATGCTCTCATCTCGGCTTGCTCTTGTGGGGTCATCATGTATATGGCTCACTAGGATAGGTGTATGTGTATGTGGTGGAAGGAAAGCTACACAAGTATCCCACCTTTCAAGAAAGTATCGGAAAAATGGTTCAAGTCAAGAGCAAAGTCAAAATTGTACCGGGGTTACTCACACACACACTCAAAGCACACGCAAAAGGCTAAGAACTCTATATGTGGTGGGTAAGGAGTGGATAGCAAACGAAAAAGATCAACGGAAAAGTCTATTGTCAAATGTGGGTAAGATCCAAAGTCAAATGTCAAGAGTGGTGATCTATGTCAAGAAAACACGGAAACACACACAACGGAGAACAATGGGGTTAGCGCGACCAAGGAAGTGAGCAAGTGACAAAGATGGTCCTAACGAAGACTATATGCTCGATGTCACGCCAACACAAGAGAGACCGTAGCTTGGTTGCACAAGAAAGAAGCAACAAGATTTGCACAAATGCCACTCTTCTCTTTTCTCTCTTAGTGCTCACAAGCTTTGCACTTCTCGGTATCGGTGGACACACATTCTTTTCCTATTTCATTTTTTTTTCTCTTTTTTTTTCAATTTTTTTTTTCTATGCTTAGAAGCTTTTTTTTCCTCTATGTATATGTCACGTTTTTTCTTCTTTTGTGTATCTTTCTCACCGAGCTTGCTTCGGAGCTTCGCTCAACACAACGCACACACACACCCTCTCACGGTCGTGACACTTGTGCAATGCTTCGCAACGCTCGGAAAGCCACTCTCAATGGGATAGGTACGCAAAGGAAGAAATGGGCTACAAGGGGTAGGGGAGGCAAGTTATACCTATTGACGTTAGGCGGTGTCAAGCACACGAACTTGCGATGATGGTGATGACGATGGTGTCGAAGATGCGCCGGAATCCGGGGTGCCGATGCCGTTATCGCGGTGTTGATGTAGGCGCGGAAGAGGTTCTCACGGACCAAAGGCACTCCAAAACGGAAATCGGGCAAATTAAGTCAATGCCCGAAAAGTTGGGTCGAAACGAGCGGTCAAAAGTTGAGCTCCAAAAATCGTCAAAAATTAGAGATAGGCTATGTGGAGTATTTGGGGGATACTGTTAAAATTTGGAGTCAAACGGGCGCCAGAAAGTTGCCAAGATTTGGAGCAAAAAATTGAGCCAAAACTGAGTAGAAACTGTGTACGGGCGGTAGTACCGCTCGCGGTACCGGACGTGGTACCGGAAAACAGCCCGAAGTATACTGTAAGCAAATCGTCAATTAGCGGTAGTTGTTCCGGTAGTACCGGTTGGCCTCGAGCGGTAGTGCCGGGCAAGGGCGGACGGTAGTACCGCTGAAATTGATTGAGGACTACACAGAAACGAATGTGGCAGCTGCAATCGTGCGTGGATTTGGGAGATGGAATTGTGTGGAGCGCTGCGATAGGATTTGTGAGCGGAGCGGAGCCAAAACGTGGGCAGCGGCCGGCCGGAGTGATTTGTGGGCGGAATCTGCAAAAACTTGATGCGTATGATGCTGGGCAGCTTAGCTGTGGGCTGTGGCACTTGCTGGGCAGGAGCGCGCGTAGTTATGCAGGTTGATGCTGCTGTTGCTGCGTGGCAGGCTGGTGAAGTGCGACGGCTTGCACGGAGGGACGGCGGTAGCTGGTGCGGCCGGCGGCTGTGAGCGTGGGGCGGAGCAAGCGGAATCTGGGGCTCGCGCGGTGAAGTGGAGCTGGGCGTCTGGCTGGCGCACAAGCTGGGTGTTGAGCGGGGCGCAGGTGAGGTGCGGCTTGGGCCGGCGTTCGAGCGCGGCAGCTGGCGGCTCGCTGGCCTGGCGACGGAGGAGCTGCGCGGTGGTGGAGCTCGTGTGCGGGGCGTGGGCTACGGCGTGCGTTTGCTGGTGGTCAAGGCTGAGCGGGCGGATGCAGGGGCGCGGCGTGGGCCTGGGGTGGAGCCGGATGTAGCGAGGCAGGAGGGCGGCCGAGCTGGTGGTTGCGCGCGGGCCTGGGCGAGCGTGGTGATGCAGGCGGAAGTTGCAGCTGCTGGCGGCGCGCGCCTAGGCGTGGTCGAGCGGATCGAGGCACAGGTGGATGGTAGCGTGCGGGAGTTGACCGAGCAGAACGATGAACAGCACACAAGAACTGTGCCAAAACCGGACCGAAAATACAGATTCGAGCCAGACTTGATGAAATTGGAGGGGAAAAGATGGGGAAAACATAGATCAGCACCAAAGACATCAAATCCGTGGATCAAAACCACAAAAAACGCAACAAATTCGCAGATCCAATTTCGAGCTATTTTTTGGGCAATTTTTGGGGAATTCTTTTTTGGGCGAAATTGGAGAGATTTGAGGTCAAATTCGTGGCAACCTTTGCTTTGATACCATATGATGCGGCCTAAGGCCACGTGGGTTGCCCGATCTCACGAATTGACCGAGGGAAAGGCGGGGGAGAGGAAGAACACGAAGAACACGGCGATGAACACGATGAACACACGCAAACACACACCAACCCGATACAATTCCGGTTTACTCCCGATAGCCCGAACCACTATCCCGATAGAATCTCTCAAGGGAGAGACACACGGTAGAATCCCCGAGAGGAAGATCGGTATACGATCGGTGGAATCACACGAGTGAGAGACCGGTGGTAGAATCACAAGTGTGAGAGACTAATCATATAAGGAGTGCCTTGTACAATAGATTTGGGTAAATCTAAGGAGGGGGTTTCCCTAATCCCAAAGGGATGGTGGAGGCATGAGCCTAATTCTCTCAAGTTCATTCCTAACCTAATGAAGGGGGAGGTGGGAGCCTATATATAGGGAGCCACTAAGGAGGGGTAGTTTAGGCATACAAGGGGGGTACATGGGACTTGGCCCGAATTGACTTGGACACATAGGGGGGCGGATTGTCCGGCCTTAGTGGGGCGGATAATCCGAGCAGTCGTGCTTCATGCGCCGTCTCTTCTTGGCGACCTCGGGCGCTCTTCTTCCTTCTTCTCTTCCATGCCTCCGTGACCTCGGCCTTGAGTGTGGTTCTTGTCGTTGAAGCACATGATGAAGCGAAGACCGTAGGTCGGGCTACATCACTAAGACCCCGTGTGTGGCCCGATCTCGCGGATTGACTTCGAAACCAAGGGGGAAGATGGGAAAACGCGAGGAACACGAAGAACACGGCGATGAACACGAGGAACTCCGAGACTCACGCACACACACACCCGATACACCCGATGCTTACCTCCGTGGCTCGATGGACCACGCCAATAGAATCTCCGAGGAAGAGACACGCGGTAGAATTCCCCGGGGAGAGATTGGGATTGGAGAAGAAGAGCTTGGTGAGGGAGAGAGAGTATCTTGTACTAGAATCTCACTCAACAAGTTCCAAATCAACAACCAAGGTGCCTTGATTACAGAGGGATGATACCCAAGGGAGACTAAGCTCAAATTTAGGTTTGAGTTCAAAACAAGTCTAAAGAGCTAAAGGGGCGTCCTGGGGGTATTTATAGGCTTACAAGGCATCACAGGCCGAAAAGGTAAGTTCGGGCCGAAAATATAACTTAAGTCGTGCAGGCCGGTCAGGAGGCCGGTCAGACCGAACTGTGACCGGGCAGCGGGCGGTCGAGGCAGTCCGCCGGGGCTGATGACCGGCCGGTTTCAGCATCGAACTGTGGATCGGCGGAGACCTGACGAGGCTCCAAGTCCCTGGATGGCGCCGGATGTCACGAGCGCGAATCCCGATTCTTGGCCAAGGCGGGCCGGTCGAGAGGCCGGTGAGCAGGCGTGGACCGGGTGATCCGGTCGAGGATCGATCCGGAGTTCTGGACCGGCCGTCCGTCTTCTCTTCCTTGCGCTCTTCGGGCGACTTCCTGTCCAGCTCCATGTCCATCTTCGTGTCCATCTTCTTGTCCAGCTGCTCCTCTCCTCCCTTTGACCATGGCGTATCCTCCTCTTGGTAACCTTGATGCTCCTTGTACCTAATGACACATAACACGTCGGCATGAGGTAGCAATCCATCCAAAGGTGTACCAAGATCAAGGGTGGTGAGGAGCGAGTTCACCTCATCATGGAGAGCCTTTACTCGGGCTCGTGTCATCGGTCCACTTGGGGGACTTGTTGTTCTTGGTGTGGAGGTGACCGAAGGCCACCCCGCATCAACACGGCCGGTCGACCGGGTTCTGGGCTGGCCCGGCCGGTCTGCAGCCCGGTTGACCGGATTCTCAACCGGGACGCAGTTTCTCTCTCCTGTTCTTCACGAAAACCAAGCCAAAACGACCAAATCGGAGGGGAAACGATGGAATTGGGGGCTAAAATTGGGGAGATAGTAGATCAAGCACTCCAACACCAAATCCATGGACCAAAACCACTCAAAACGCAACGAAATCGCAGATCGGTCAAGAGGCAAATTAGGGCTATTTTTGGGGATTTTTTGGGGAAAAATTTTAGAGACGAAATTGGATGGGTGGGGGGTCAAATCCGCGGAAACCAAAGGCTGCTGATACCATATGATGAGGTCTAAGACCCCGTGTGTGGCCCGATCTCGCGGTTGACCCGAAATCCAAAGGGGAAGGAGAGGGAGAGCGCGAAGAACACGATGAACACGAAGAACACGAGGAACTCACGCACGCACACCTACCCGATACAACCGATTACTTACCCCCGTGGCTCGATGGACCACGCCGATAGAATCTCCTACGGAAGAGACCGCGGTAGAATTCCAAGGAGAGAGACCGGTGTTGGAGAAGGAGATCGGAGAGGGAGAGAGAGTGCTCGCACTAGAATCTCACTCACAGATCTAGATCAACAACAAGGGTTGCCTTGATTACAGAGGGATGAAACCCTAGGGAGACAAAGCTCATATCCATGTTTAAGCTATCATCTTGTCTAAAGAGGTAAGGGGGCGACACAGGGGCTTATATAGGCATACAAGGCAGCATGGGTCAAAAAGGTACAAGTTGGTGGGTCAAACCCAGCGAATCCGGTCACAGGGCCGGTCGGCCGGGCTGGGACCGGCCCATCCGGTCCACAACCGGATTCTGGACCCGGCGGTGACCGGCGAGGCTTCGAGCCAGGATTGCGTCGGATGGCACCGGTCGTCGTTCCGGTCGAAAACCGGCCGGGCCGGTCAGGGAGCCGATCAACCGGGCCTGTGACCGGGTGGGCAGTCAGGGGGCAGTCAACCGGGCCTGTGACCGGCCGGCCTCCCTCCTCCCGCTTCTTCTTCCTCTTCCTTCCTTCTTCCTTCATTCTTCCTTCCTTCTTCTTCTTCTTCCTTCTTCCTTGCACCATGATGAATGGCTCCTCTTCCCTTCCCTCGCTTCCTTGCACCATGGGTGTTCCTCCTCTCCGGTCCTCGATGACTCTTGTACCTAATGACATATAACATGCCGACATGAGGTAGCATTCCATTCAAGGTATCTACGAGGTCGAGTATCGAGAGGAAGGAGTTCACCTTGACGCGTGTAGCGTGGGTTAGGGTTGAAGGTCCATTTGGGGGACTCTTTGGCCATGGTGTAGCGTCGACGATAGGCGGGGTTGCACTTGACGGTCTTGAGGCGGAGGTGTCCGAAAGCCACCCCGCATCACATGGTGTGGCGTCGACGATAGGCGGGGCTACATCACTTTGTCCCCAGCTTGCCCCAAAGTGTCTTCCAGAAGTAGCTCATGAACTTCACATCACGATCAGAAACAATAGTCCTCGGGACTCCATGTAGTCAAACAATCTCCCTGAAAACAGGTTAGCAATATGCGACGCATCATCTCTTTTGTGGCAGGCAATAAAGTGTGACATTTTAGAAAATCTGTCCACTACCACAAATATAGAATCATGGCCTCTTTTAGTACGCGGCAAACCCAACACAAAATCCATACTAATATCTTCCCAAGGTGTAGTAGGTGCGAATGTGAGTATACAAACCGTGAGGCTTCAGCTTGGACTTGGACTTGTTGCAAGTAATGCACCTCTTCACATACCTGTCCACGTCCCGCCTCATCTTTGGCCAATAAAAGTGATCAGCGAGCATGAGTAGCGTCTTCTCACGCCCAAAGTGACCCATCAAACCTCCAGCATGTGATTCCTGCAATAAGAGCAAACGCACAGACGATTCTGGAACACATAGTTTGTTAGCTCTAAACAAGAACCCATCGTGTATGTGATATTTTTCCCATGCTTTACCAATAACACATAAGCGGGATCATGATCTGTCGCATATAAATCACATAACACCTCTATTCCAGGAATTTTAACATCAAGATGAGTTAACAACATAGTCTTCCTAGATAGAGCATCAGCAACAATATTATCTTTTCCCTTCTTATGCTTAATAATGTACGGAAAAGACTCAATGAACTCAACCCACTTAGCAAGACGCCTATGCAAAGTAGATTGGGCTTTCAGATATTTCAAAGCTTCATGATCAGAATGTATGATAAATTGTTTTGGCTACAAATAATGTTGCCAAACCTCAAGAACTCTAATTAAAGCATACAATTCTTTATCATAAATAGGATAGTTCAACTTAGCACCAGAAAGTTTCTCAGAAAAATATGCAATTGGGCGACCCTCTTGCATCAACACACCACCAATTCCAATACCACTAGCATCACATTCAATCTCAAATTGCTTATTGAAATCAGGAAGTGCAAGCAACGGTGCAGAAGTTAACAATCGTTTCAGTTCATCAAAAGCATGATCTTGGGCAACGCCCCACTCAAATGCAACACCCTTTTTAGTCAATTCATTCAAGGGTGCAGCAATTGTACTAAAATTAGGCACAAAACGGCGATAAAACCCAGCTAGACCATGAAAACTTCTTACTTGACTCACATTCATGGGAGTAGGCCAATTTTGAATAGCTTCAATTTTAGACACATCTACTTCTACTCCATGCTTAGAGACAACATAACCCAGAAATATGACCTTATCTTTGCAAAATGTGCACTTCTCAAGATTACCATAGAGTTTACTATCACGCAACACTTGCAAAACATGTCGAATATGTATAATATGATCAGATTCATTGCGGCTGTAAATTAATATGTCATCAAAATACACAACCACAAACTTGCCAATAAAATCACGCAAAACATGGTTCACCAGTCTCATGAAAGTGTAGGTGCATTAGTCAAACCAAAAGGCATTACTAACCACTCATATAAACCAAATTTTGTTTTAAAGGCGGTTTTCCACTCATCCCCTTCTTTCATCCTAATTTGATGATAACCACTAAGCAAATCAATTTTAGTGAAAACAGCAGCACCACTCAATTCATCTAGCATATCCTCTAAACGGGGAATAGGATGACGATATCGAATAGTAATGTTGTTTATCGCTCTACAATCTACTTTTGCTACGCCATGTACCATCTTTCTTAGGAACAAGAATAACAGGAACATCACAAGGACTAAGGCTTATGCGGATATACCCTTTGTCGAGTAGCGCTTGTACTTGCTTCTGTATCTCTTTCGTCTCTTCGGGATTCGTCCTATATGGCGCCCTATTGGGCAGCGATGCTCCGGGAATCAAGTCAATTTGATGCTCAATACCACACAATGGTCGTAGTCCCGCGGGTACCTCCTCCAGAAACACGTCATGGAACTCCTGCAAAACATTAGAAACACCAAGAGGAAGATGAGTCATGTCGTTAGAAACCAAAACCGTACCCCTGTACACGAGCACAAGAGGCATGGCTATAGGATCCTCACTAAATTCTCTCATGTCTTGTTTGGTGGCTAATGAAACTAAGGAATTCACTCTATCACTTTTCGTTATATCACTCACGGCATTACAATTCTCTCGCCTATCTATAGATGCATCCTCCAAGTTTACTTCAATCTTCTGACGAGACTCATTGACAATTTGCTGCGGTGACATAGGCTGTAAGTTAATTTTCTTGCCCTTGAACTCCAAGTGATATGTTTTGGCGCGGCCATTGTGTTGCACAGAACGGTCAAAGAGCCATGGCCGGCCCAACAGCAGGTGACAAACCGTCATAGGAACCACATCAAAGTCAATGGAATCCTTATACGGTCCAATCTCAAAATCAACACGCACCATGTGGCTCACCTTCATCTCACCATTATTGCTCAACCACTGAATATAATATGGATGCGGGTGCGGTAGATACTTCAGTTTCAGCTTGGCACATAACTCTTTGCTTGCTAGATTGCGACAACTCCCGCCATCCATAATGACCTTGCAAGCCTTGTCAGGACCAACTAGTGCCTTTGTTTGAAACAAATTACAGTGCTGTGTAGATGCACTCGGCTGCACATTAAGAACACGCTGCGAGACAACAATAGTTTGAGCTTCAGAAGGATAAGCATCAAAACCATCACTGTCATAATCATCCTCATCTGGAGCATTGGGATCAACATCATCTCCAGTTTCATACTCATTGTCCTCATTAATGATCATAACTTTGCGGTTAGGACAATCTCGCTTGAAGTGATCCTTGCCACCACATGTATGACAAGCCATATCGCGATTGCGCGCTGTCGACATGTTAGAACTAGTTCCACTTGCTGCAGGAGCGGGCTTCTTTGTGTTGGTGACACTAGAGACCGGCTTGCTAGACGAAGTAGGAACATCTGCAAGGCGCGATGATGGCACCATGGAGGGCGGCGCGCGGGGTGTGTAGCGCCCAGCGCTTTGTCATGTATGACCCTTCATTTGCAGTTCTTCAGCCAACTGTGACTCAGCTTCTCTTGCATGATGTAGTAGCTCAGTCATAGTAGCATAGCTGTGATGATGCACAATGCCCTTGATATTAAACCGCAGACCATTCAGAAAACACTATAGTGTCATCTCAAGAGACTCACGGACACGGGCACGCTGCATAAGCATCTCCATCTCCATGTAGTAAGCATCAACCGTCAACACACCTTACTTCAATTGGGTCAACTTGTCATAGACGGAACGCAAGTAATTGGTAGGCACAAAACGAGCTCTCATTGCCGCCTGCATAGCACGCCATGTGATAATAGGCAGCTCACCATCTACTTCGCGAGCACGCACAAGTCCATCCCACCAACGCAATGCATAGCCATCAAATTCAGAGGAAGCAAGCTTGATCTTCCTATCTTCAGTATAGTCAGGATGTAAACGCCATAATCTCTCAATCTTCAGCTCCCATGTAAGATATTCTTCAACATCAGTACCTCCTTCAAATCTGGGAATTGAGAACTTGGGTTTACCCAAACCATCTTCTTGTTGTTGTGGAACACGTTGGGCTCCGACGGGGAGAAAACCACGACCACGGAACGCTTCACCAACGCCACGTCCAAGACCACGACCAACACCACGCCCTTGAGCATTAGCAGCATCGGCATTGTCACCTTGCACACTGCCATCTTCATCAAGTGGTGGTTGTTGTTGCACCATTGTACGTATCTCACCAACGGCGGTTGCCAGATGTTGTATCGATGCTTGAAGAGTCGTCATGGATGTTTGAAAAGTGTTAACCGCCATAGTAGCCTCATCGACCTTCAAGTGAACACTCTGAATATCCTTGTCCAACACTTCATTGGCAACACGGATTTCACGTTGTAGGTGATCACGTAGTGCCTCATACTCTAGCCAAGTAAATCGCTGTTGGATCCTTTTTCTGCATCACATCAACATCCTTAGTAGACATGATTAGTAGGTTAGTGCACTAAACAAAAATCTGTGGTGGTACTCTAACAACTCACTCAAAACTGATAAGAAAGGTAAATCTTACCGCTCCAAAGTGAATTAGTATTGCTTACCAACTTGGATTGACGGACTAGTGCACGGATGTAGCGAAGCGAATATCAAGGGTATAAGAACAATCACACGACAAAGCAGGATATATGTGGGGATGTAGGTGGGCTACCTATTTGCACCAATAACAAGCTCCAGCGCTGACCGTAGACAACCAATGATACTCACACAATGCGATATAATGGGGCAATGCAACTATATGTAGGAAAGGTTGCAATGCACTAGAGAGACGCTAGCAAAGCTCAACGAGACAGGCACAAGATTGCTCAACTACGGGTGCAGTAAAGTAAACTTAGGCCTTCACTTGATTCAACTAGCACTTCACTTTTCTTTTTGGATTTTTCTTTTTGTAGAACACACGCAGCTATGTAGCTCTTTTTGCTTCTTTTAAATTTTCTCTTTTTTTGTTTGATAGATGACACAACTCCTTGATAACACGGCTAAAAGAAATATGCAAAGCACCGATAACCTAACGAGCAGCCTGTCGAGCAGTAAAACTAGTCTCTTCTGGGGAAGTTCCTAGTCACTTTATATCGATAGGCTGTGTCTATGGTTGGGAACAAGCACACTGTACACTATGTGGACTCGGAGTAACAAAACTGACACCACTAGATAAAGTAACACAAGATGAAAGAGTAAACTCAAACCATTCATGAGGCGCATGAAAGTAGATGGAGCATTGGAAAGACCGAAAGGCATAACGAGCCATTCATAGAGACCGAGTTTGGTCTTGAATGCCGTTTTCCATTCATCACCAATGGCCATGCGGATTTGATGGTAGCCACTACGCAAATCGATTTTAGAGAAAATCGTGGCACCGCTTAACTCATCAAGCATGTCATCTAAACGCGGAATGGGATGGCGGTAACGGACGGTAATGGCATTGATGGGGCGACAATCCATACACATCCGTTGCGTCTCATCCGGTTTAGGCACAAGAATCACGGGAACCGCACAAGGGCTAAGGCTTTCGCGGACATACCCTTTGGCGAGGAGATCTTGAATTTGGCATTGGATCTCCTTTGTCTCTTCGGGGTTGGTGCGGTAGGCGGCACGGTTTGGAAGCGGAGCGCCGGGTATGAGGTCGATGCGGTGTTCGATGCCTCGAAGTGGTGGTAGTCCATGAGGGAGCTCGTCGGGGAAGACGTCTTGAAACTCCTTCAAAAGAGACAACAAAGACGAAGGAATGTTGGTTAAGTCGTTAGTCGCCGACGATGGTCCCTTGCATATGAGCACATAGTGCAATATGGTGGATGGGTTCTCTTGGAGCTCTCTCCACTCACTCTTGGTGGCTAGAAGGACACTCTTGGACTCACTCATATATGGCTTGTGGCGCTCGCTATCTTTGTGGTGGGTCGCTCCCTCTCCTCTCATCTCACTATGGTGGGTGCGGAGTTGTGCCCTCGCTAAAGCCTTCGCATTATCCGCGATGATTTGGCTAGGAGTCATCGGGCGCAACTCGAACTTCCTGTCGTTGACCTTGAAGGTGTATGTGTTGGAGAGTCCATCATGTATAGCCTTCTTGATGTAGCCCCGGTCACCGACGTCGCTACACCAAGACCATCAAGTGCAGCCCCGCCTATCGTCGACGCTACACCATGGCCAAAGAGTCCCCCAAGTGGACCTTCAACCCTAACCCACGCTACACGCGACAAGGTGAACTCCTTCCTCTCGATACTCGACCTCGTAGATACCTTGAATGGAATGCTACCTCATGTCGACATGTTATATGTCATTAGGTACAAGAGTCATCGAGGACCGGAGAGGAGGAACACCCATGGTGCAAGGAAGCGAGGGAAGGGAAGAGGAGCCATTCATCATGGTGCAAAGAAGAAGGAAGCAGAAGAAGGAGAAGGGCTCCAGCCGCCAGCCACGACAAGGCCGGCACTGCCGCCCCCACTTGGCCGAAGCTTGCTGCCGGTGGGCGCACCCGACCTGCCGGCCCATCTTCCCAAACCTGCCGGCCCCACTGCAGCTGCTTGCCCGAATTTCTGCAGGCAACCGCTGCCCACTGAAGTCAACTTCATCCCAACCGTCTATTTATCATCTATTGTCACCACTACCTTATTGTAATGCCCCTTTTACCCCTGGACGGATCTGGGCCTATATATAGCTCATCCCTCTCCCCAAATTAGGGTTAGACAAGATTAGGCTTAGACTACATGAGCTTTGTCTCCCTAGAACTATGTTCTTTGTATCAAGGCACTCTTGAGTGATTTCTACTCTTCATGGATGATTCAAGGCTACCCCTCTCTCATCCAAGTTCTAGTTGAGATCTCCTCACCAATCTCCCACTTGTTAGATTCTACCCAAGGGTCTCTCTAAGAAGTGGTTCTATTGGCTTGGTCTAACCTACCAAGGGAGTAAATTTGGTTTGTGTTGGGTTGTGTGTGTGTGTTCTTATTTGGATCTTGTGTTCTTCATCCTCTTCCCCCTCAATCACCCACTCACTTGGTCAAATTCGTGGGATCTGGGCACATCCTTGCCCTTAGGCCACATCAAATGGTATCAGAAGCTTTTGGTTAGCCCGGATTTGACCCCCATCCACCCAAATTCGCCCCAAAAATTTTCTCCAAAAAAATCCCCAAAAAATAGCCCTAAATTGACTTTGGTCAGATCTGGATTTTGTTGCGTTTTGAGTGGTTTTGATCCATGGATTTCGTGTTCCTATGGTTGATCTATCTTTCCCCCATCTTCTCCCCTTCAGTTCCATCCGATTTCGTGCAAATCTGAGCATTTTTGGTCCGCCCGTGGTCAAAATCGGACGAACAGTTCGAGCTGTTCTTGCTCGGCCGGCACTGCCGGGCAGGACAGGCCGGCAACTGCGCGCAGCAACGACTTGCTGCCGGTGGGCTTGGCCGACAACGCCAACCGGCCTCCTCTTCCTCTTCCGTTCGCCCAGCACGCCCCGTCTCCACCACGCGCCCTGCTGCCAGCTTGCGTCCACCACGCGCCGCCCGCCCTGGTTCCGCCCCGGCCTCCATCGCGCGCCCGCCCCCGCTCTGTTTGCTAGCGCGCAGCACCACGCCAAGCCGCCGCTCGCCCACACGCTCGGCTGACCGCGCAAGCCAGCGGTGCCACACCACCACAGCCTCGCCCGCGTTCGCGCCATCGGCTTGGCCAGCCGCCGGCGCCCTAATCGCCCCAACGCGCTGTCGCCACGGCCCCGCACCTCCACTCTACCAGCGTGCAGCGCTTGGCCCTAGTCGGCCCGCCGTCGCCTGGCCCTTGGCCCCGCCACACCACCGCGCGCGCCCGCCCCATTTTCCTCCACGCACGCCTCCAGCAGCGACCGCCCAAGCCGCCCGCGCGCGCAGCACGGCAGGCCACCGCGCCCCCAGCTCGCCTCCACACTCCACCTCCCGCTCGCGCAAGGCAGAGGCCCCAATCGGCCAAGCTCGTGCCTGCCCATCTGCCCGACCGGCAGTGCCGGCCGCATATCACCGGCAGTGCCGGCCACCACACTCCGGCAGTACCGGCCCGTACGCCCCGGCAGTGCCGCCCCTGTATATTTCCGCATAGTCTGTTTCAGTTTCCTTCAATTCTGACCCATCTTTTTGCACCAAATTTTGACAACTTTCCGGCGCCCGTTTGACTCCAAACTTTGACAGTTATCCCTTCTCATAGTGACTCTAATTTTGACACCATTTCTGAAATTTTCCGACTCCAAAATTTTGACACCTTCGATCGCTCGTCGTGACCCAAATTTTCGGGCATTGACTTATTTTGCTCGGTTTCCGTTTCGGAGTGCAAGGTTTGTCCAACAAGCTCCCGCGTCTACATCAACACCGCGGCGACACCTTCGGCACCCCGGATTCCGGCGCAACTACGACACCATCGTCGCCATCATCGCAAGTTGTGTGTTCCGACACCGCCTAACATTTTCATCTAGGTATAACTTGCTCCCCACCTTGTAGCCCCTCTTCCTTTTGCGATCTATCCTATCGAGCATTGCTTATCAAGTGTTGTGAGACATTGCACGTGGCCCCGATTGTGAGATGTGTGTGTCGTGTGGAGTCAAGCTTATAAGCAAAACTCGTGTGGCAAGATAGCAAAAGCGAGCTAACGCTAACATAGTGCGAGAAAAAGCCGCCAAAACACAAAAAGAGCAAAAGAGTGCAAGTGCCACCATACATATACAAAAGAGTGTCTAGTGCCACCAAATACAAAAGAGAAAAAGCTTTTAAGCAAAAAAAAAAAAAAAAAAAAAAAGAGAAAAGAGAAGAGAGGCCGCGTGTGAATCTTGTTGTCTCTCAAGTTGCAACCAAAGCTTTGATCTCTTCTTGTGTTAGTGTGACACCGAGCACCCTTGCTTTTGGGTTCTTACACTTTTCCGCTCATTCCTTGGTCACACTAACCCCGTTCATCTCGTGTGTGCGTTCCATATCCTTTCCGTGTTTATAGTGATCACCATTTGGACATTTGATTTTTGGAGCTTACCCACTCTTAACAACAAACTTGATTTCGGATTTTGACTTTTGGCTTTCCACCATTCCTCACCTACCACCATATTTGCTAGCTTTTGCGTGTGTTTTTGTGTGTGTACCCCAACACAAATCATTTTGCTCTCGGTATCATTAGTTCACCCAATCCCATCACTTCAAGGTAAGACCCGAAGGTAGTCTCTCCACTAACACCCACCATATAGCTTTTGTCGTGCTAACATGGATAGTGAAGAAGAGGAGATGGAAGACTACATGGCGCACTTCGAGGAGGATTCCTCTTCAAGCACCGCGGATGTGGAGGAACATGTGGAGCTCGACACCGACTATGGCTCCGCGTGCATCACCGACATGACCGACATCGAGGAGCTCTACATCGACAATGGCTCCTCAAGCATGGACGACATGGTGGAGCGCCACCTTGAGGACGACATCGACGAGCTCTACATCGACAATGGCTCACCAAGCATGGACGACATGGTGGAGCAACGCCACGTCTACGACATCGACACCGTGGCGGAGCCTCACCTCGACCCCACCATGAGCAACGTCGGTGCCTCCACGCACCCCTACTTGGCCAATGGAGCTACATATGAAGATAGAGGACCTCCAAGATGGCACCATCATATGGAGCATCAAGAGCGTCCTCAACATGATCGCCATCGACACACTTCTCCGAGCTCCACAAGGCGCCACCATGAGAGTGCTTATGCACAAGATCATCGACATCAAGGACATCATATGGAGCTTCAAGGGCGTCCCCAACATGATCGTCATCGACACTCTTCTCCAAGCTCCACAAGGCGCCGCAAGCAACATGCCACGTCGCATGAGCCATCATCTAGGCATGGCAAGGACCGTCATCGACTCACACCATCTCATGATAGTCGTCGACCACTACCACCTCATGGTCTTCATCGACACACGTCACCACATGATCTTCGCCGCCACAAGCCACCTCATGATCGCCATCGACCAACATCCTCCAAGGATCATCGACGACACTCCTCAAGACATGGTGATGACGCACGAAGACGAGAGCCTCGACATGAAGGCGACAAACACCATGATAGGGTGTATACCACTCCAAGGATGGCAAGTGCACATCGCGCATACCTTCCTCATACGGCGACTTCCACCTCTTGCGCCACCACCACAATGGCCCCTAGCTCGTCACATGCCTATGGACTCCGATGCTACAAGTGCAAGCAACAAGGCCACCGCCCACGGGAATGTCCCAATCTCCTATGTGAGGTATGCAAGGCCAAGGGTCACGAGGCATGGCAATGCACAAAGCCAAGCGCCAAGACGCTCTACTTCGACGAGCTACAAGGCCAAGCCACCAAGAAGCCTACGGCGCCCACACTTCAAGATGAAGACCTCCATGGCCATCGCAAGGATGATGTGGATCCGAGCCTAGCTCTCCACGACACTACGGCGCCACCGATGGAGGACGACTTGGGAGGCGATGGAATTGAGATGGTTGAGCATGGGATTCTCCCTTCAACCAAGGAGGCGCATGGAGATGAGAAAGTCGAGCCTACTCCCCTATGCTTCATTGATGAGTTGGTACCAATCCCATGTGAGCATGAGAGCCACTTAGCCCACTTGAGTGAGAGTGATAGTGAGTTGAGTGACTTCCACCCCATATGTGAGTTTGAGTGCTTCCGTTTGGAGGACATGAGTGATACACAAAGTGAGTTGAGAGAGGTAGATGATAGGTCCATGGAGGACATCACATTTGCTAACACATTAACCTCTCCCTCGTTTGTGTCTTCTTATGTTGCACTAGGTTCCACGGAGGACGAGTTCCCGCTCATGGAGACGATGTACATGGTGCATGAAGATGATGATATCTCACCATGCTTGCTCCAAGATGGACATGTCGACCACATGGATCCTCCTACTTCCACAACACCTACCTCAAATGAGTCGGCCTACAAAGGTAACAACATAGGTGTTGACGATGCCATGATCCCACTAGTGGACATGATGACTTATGAGTGCATGCATGATCTCGATGATCCATTTGCTACTTCACATGCTACTTTCACTTTCCCATGTGATGCTTTGCTTGATAACATTGTTGATCATGTGGAAGTGAGTTCTTGTGATACCATGACCATGCCATGCTATGAGAGCTTCAATTTTTCCACCATTGCTTGCAATATGTCGACCACTTGCTCTTTACCATGTATTGCTTGCAATGATAATGACAATGATGCTATTAGCTTCCGCATGCTTTGCCCAAAATGTTTGCACTACTCCATGATCGTTGCATCCAAGATAGTGAACAATTCCCCTTTATTATGCTTGGTATGCAAACATGCTTATTTCATTGTCCATGAGATGGCCCCCATAGCCTTCTCCACTTTTGATGATCATGAGTTCCCACATGCCACGCATGCACCTTCATGCCGTTTGCACTATCGCCATGCATTTCATACTATCTTGCTTGACACTAATGGTGATGTGCACAAGTCTTGGAACATCATGATGGATGATGTGTTCCTTTACCATGCACACACGCTTTTTGTTCTATCTATTGTGTGTATAGGTACCCGAATGACAACTTCCACCGATACGGAGCATGAGCTCACGAAACGCGCAATTGAGAGCTACCCCAACAAGGACCTAACCCGCGGGAATCACACCAAAGGGTATGTTCCCACAAGCCTTCGCCCTCATGTGTTTCCGACTTGCCTTGTCGAGTTTAGGTTTGGTCCAACTCCTCGTCGCCCCTTTTGCCTCTTATGCAACTTATCTTGAAACATCTTGTTGGCACAATGATTGTTGTATGCCTTGATGTTATCATCATACACTCCGAGAATCTCAAGGACCATGTCATACATGTGAGAGACACCTTATGCATCTTGTGCCACATGTCACACAAAAAGTTGCTCTTCTTTGGATTTCTCATTTCATCTTTGGCATTTGCAATGGATTCTTTCACACTTGAGGACACCCATACTCGGCTCAAGCCAACCATACTCTCCCAAGTTCAAGTCTCCATCGCTTTGCCATTGCACATAACAATTTTGCCCCCAAATTTTGCCGCCGACACTTGCCTTTTGTTTGTTCCACTTGTTTGGGACAATGCTACACCACACATTTTTTACACATTACAACTCTTACATGCACAAATTTTTGCCCTTCCAAATTTTGGATACATCGACACACTTTGGTTTCCCATTTTTGCCAAATGCCTCTTGGAGAAACGACTTGATGCTTCGTATTGGATTGAGAGCCTCTTGTGCGCCGATCACGAAATTGGCATCCACGAGCTTTCCATTGGCAACTCGTTTTTCCCCAAGTTCTTCTTCGACCGCGACTTTATCCCTCTACCACAACATGGGCGAGTCGTCATGGACTACACCGTCGGTGAGAAAGAACAAGAGTCGAGGACGACTCTTCCCCAAGGGGGGGGAGATGATGTAGCCCGGTCACCGACGTCGCCACACCAAGACCATCAAGTGCAGCCCCGCCTATCGTCGACGCTACACCATGGCCAAAGAGTCCCCCAAGTGGACCTTCAACCCTAACCCACGCTACACGCGACAAGGTGAACTCCTTCCTCTCGATACTCGACCTCGTAGATACCTTGAATGGAATGCTACCTCATGTCGACATGTTATATGTCATTAGGTACAAGAGTCATCGAGGACCGGAGAGGAGGAACACCCATGGTGCAAGGAAGCGAGGGAAGGGAAGAAGGAGCCATTCATCATGGTGCAAAGAAGAAGGAAGCGAGAAGAAGGAGAAGGGCTCCACCGCCGGCCACGACAAGGCCGGCACTGCCGCCCCCACTTGGCCGGCCTTGCCGATGGGCGCACCCGGCACTGCCGGCCCATCTTCCGGCATCGCTGCCCCACTGCTGCAAGGCCCGAACACGCCGGACTGCCGCCCACTCGAAGTCAACTTCATCCCAACCGTCTATTTATCATCTATTGTCACCACTACCTTATTGTAATGCCCCTTTTACCCCTGGACGGATCTGGGCCTATATATAGCTCATCCCTCTCCCCAAATTAGGGTTAGACAAGATTAGGCTTAGACTACATGAGCTTTGTCTCCCTAGAACTATGTTCTTTGTATCAAGGCACTCTTGAGTGATTTCTACTCTTCATGGATGATTCAAGGCTACCCCTCTCTCATCCAAGTTCTAGTTGAGATCTCCTCACCAATCTCCCACTTGTTAGATTCTACCCAAGGGTCTCTCTAAGAAGTGGTTCTATTGGCTTGGTCTAACCTACCAAGGGAGTAAATTTGGTTTGTGTTGGGTTGTGTGTGTGTGTTCTTATTTGGATCTTGTGTTCTTCATCCTCTTCCCCCTCAATCACCCACTCACTTGGTCAAATTCGTGGGATCTGGGCACATCCTTGCCCTTAGGCCACATCACTTCTTGTCAAATTGCCAAGGGCGGCCAAGCAACATGTGGCACACCGTCAGGGGTACCACGTCACACTCGATAGTGTCCTCATAAGGTCCAATCTTGAAAGTGACGGTGACGGTATGTTGTATCTTGACGTTGCCCTTGTCACTCAACCATTGGATATGGTAAGGGTGAGGATGCTTGCGGAGAGTGAGGTTGAGCTTCTCACACAACTCGGTGCTAGCAAGGTTATGGCAACTTCCACCATCTATGATGACCTTGATCGACTTGCCACCAATTCCGGCACGGGTTTGGAAGATGTTGCAACGTTGTTCTTCCATAGCGTGAGGTTGTGTTGTTAGCACCCTTGTGACCACAAGTGAGGGACTTGGGTCATGTTCACATAAGAGAGGATCTTCTCCACTTTCTTGCTCATAAGCTTCTTCACTTTCCACGGCGACTTGCACAAGGGCCTCGTATTCATCTTCATCTAGCGTCTCGATGTCACCATTCTCCATAGTGATCATAACCTTGGTGTTCTTGCACTCAAACGATTTGTGACCTTGGGTGCCACACTTGAAGCAAGTGACACTAGAGGGTCCCGTGGATGCCTTAGAGGAGGCGGTGGAGGAGACCGTTTGCTTCATACGACTTTGGATAGTCGGTTTCTTGGATGGTGGAGGATGCGTCGGCCTTGGCACTTGTAGTATGAGGAGTTGATGTAGTAGGAGGAGTCGATGTAGCGAGCTTGGAGGAGAAGTAGGTCTTGGCCTTGGAGTACTTGATGTCCTCAATCACTTGGCGCTCGGCCTTCGATGCTTGGTGGACCAACTCAACCATGTTTGAGTATGGTTGGAACTCAACAATCCTCTTGATGGGGTAATTGAGGCCATTGAAGAAACGAGCAATGGTTTGGTCCTCGGACTCTTGGATGTTGGCTCGCATCATAGTGAGCTCCATCTCCTTGTAGAACTCCTCAACGGTCTTGGTGCCTTGCTTCAACTTTTGGAGCTTGTTGAAGAGGTCGGTCATGTAGTGATTTGGGACAAAGCGAGCATGCATCTCTTTCTTCATCTCTTCCCAAGTGTCAATAGGAGGTTCACCCTTTTCTTCCCTAAGAGTGAGGACTTGCTCCCACCAAGTGTTGGCGTAATCCTCAAACTCAAGTGATGCCATAGCCACTTTCTTGGCACCAGAGTAGTTGTGGATGCGGAATACCTTATCAACCTTGAGAGCCCATGAGAGGTAGGCCTCGGCATCTTCTTCACCCTTGAACTTTGGCATGGTGAATTTGAGCCTTCCAAACATGTTTTGTTCATCCTCCAAGTTTCTTCGACGAGGAGGGGCGCCTTCATCTCTTGCGGCTAGAGGAGGAATAGGAGGTTTTCTACGGCCAACCATCGCATTGGGTTGGCGTTGGAGGTGCACACTTGCTTCACTTTGTTCACGGTGAGGATGTGGTTGAAGATCTTGTCGCGGTTGTGGACGATGCTCAATGTTGGGTCTCTCATCTTGATCATGGTGTGGCTCTCCTCGTCCACGTTGGTCATGGCGAGGGTGGCGGCGGAGATCTCGCCGAGGTTGATCTTGATGACCTTGGTCTTGGGGTTGGTCGTCACGCCCATGGTGGGCATGGTGATCCGCTTGGTGACGATCTTGTTGTAGGACTTGGTCTTGTGGAGGTCGCTCATGTGGACGAGCATGGCGATGTATTTCTCCACGCCTAGAGTTGGAGCGAGAGTCTTCATGACGAGCATGTGGGCGATGAGGTCGATGATGGTTTTCATGCCTTGAGGAAGAGCTTGAGGACGAAAGGCCACCATGAGAGTAGTAATCTTGTGGCGAGCTTGATGACGATGAAGTAGAGCGATGTCGGCGATGGCGACCCAAGTTGGTGATGGCGCGCTCGAGGCTATCCATGCGCCGCTCCATGTTTGCATCATTAGCCGCCATTTGGCCATTCAAGTTGTCCGTAGCTTCACGAAGAAGTGCCAAGTCTTGGTTCACGGCGGAGAAGTTGTGAGCCACCTCACCGTATTGCTCATCGATGCGCGTCTCGAAGAGGGCTAGTTGCTCCTTGAACTCTTGTCGATGCGTCCATAGGTTGTGTTGAGTCACCAACCTCTCGGTGTTGCGAAGGACTTCATCATCCCTTGGGGTATCTCCGTTCCTATCCATGATGGAAAGACAAGAACTATGTTGTGTATGTTAGTGGAAGGAGACTACCTCGCACTCTTACCAAGGTAAGATAGTATTGAGGCAATCCACCAAGCCGAAAGCAAGATCAAGTGTATCGGGACACACGCAAAACCACACGCAAAAGCTAGCAAATATGGTGTTAGGCGAGTGTTGTGGAAAGCCAAATGACAAATCCAAGATCGAGTATGTTGTTAAAAGTGGGTAAGGTCCAAAAATCCAAATGTCAATGTGAAGATCACTATAAACACGGAAAAGTTGTGGAACACACACACGGGATAAGTGGGGTTAGTGCAACCAAAAGTGAGCGGAAAAGTGTCTGTATAAGTGCTCGGTGTCACACTAACACAAGGAGAGCCAAAGCTTCGGTTGCAAAGGAAGAGACAACAAGATTCACACGTGGCCTCTCTTCTCGTATCTCTCTTTTGCTTAAAAGCTTTTTCTCTTTTGTATATGGTGGCACTTGCACTCGTTTGTATCTTTGGTGGCACTTGGACACTTTTGTATGTATGGGTATATGGACGTATGGATGTATGGTGCTACTCGCACTCTTTTTGTGTTTTTGGGGCTTTTTGATGCACTATGTTAGCGTTAGCCTCGCTTTTGCTATCTTGCTACACGAGTGTTTGCTTGGATGCTTTACTCAACACGACACACACACCTCACAATGCGGGGCCACGTGCAATGTCTCGCAACACTAAACAAGCAATGCTCGATGGGATAGATCGCAAAAGGAAGAGGGGTTACAAGGGGACGGCTGCAAGTTATACCTGCGATGATGGTGGTGGTGGTGGTGGTGATCGCCGGAAATCGAACTCGAAGGAGGGCGCGAAGATGCGCCCGGTCTGGGGTCCGGTTGGACCGGACTGATGACCGGCGGGTCCGGTTGCCGCCCGGTCGACCGGGTTCTGGGCTGGCTCGTCCGGTCTGGGGTCCGGTTGACCGGGTTCTCAACCGGGAATCACGATTTCGCGATTTCTCTCTCCTGTTCTTCCCCCAAACCAAATCCAAAAGTGCAAATCGACGGGAAACGATGGAATTTGATGAGGTCTGAGACCCGTGTGTGGCCCGATCTCGCGGATTGACTTCGAAACCAAGGGGGAAGGTGGGAAAAACGCGAGGAACACGAAGAACACGGCGATGAACACGAGGAACTCCGAGACTCACGCACACACACACCCCGATACACCCGATGCTTACCTCCGTGGCTCGATGGACCACGCCAATAGAATCACCCGGAAGAGGCACGCGGCAGAATTCCCGGTGAGAGATTGGGATTGGAGAAGAAGAGCTTGGTGAGGGAGAGAGAGTATCTTGTACTAGAATCTCACTCAACAAGTTCCAAATCAACAACCGAGGTGCCTTGATTACAGAGGGATGATACCCAAGGGAGACTAAGCTCAAATTTAGGTTTGAGTTCACAACAAGTCTAAAGAGCTAATGAGGGGTTCCAGCTACTTATATAGTCATACACGGCCAGCAAGGGCGAACAGGTACGCGAATGGATAAGTTAAGGCAGTTTGGTGGGGGCATTCTCGTCAGGTCCGGTTTGGGGCCGGTCGGACCGGGCCTGGGACCGGGCTGTCCGGTTTGGGGCCGGTCTGACCGGGTCTGTGACCGGGCCGTCCGGTCATGGGTCCGGTCGACCGGCGCAAACCGAAAGCTGCGAAGTTTCCGGTCCTGGTCCGATCGTCGTCCGATCTGAGGGAGCTGGCCCGGTTTGCGCCGGTCGGCCAGGGCCTATGACCAAGGCGTCCGGTTGTAGGTCCGGTCGGCCGGGTCCTGGACCGGCCAGCGTCCGTCTCTTCCTTGGAGCGCTTCGTGCGACGTCGGCCGGCTTCATGATCATCTCCATGTCCAGTTGCTTCTCTCCTTCCCTTGACCTTGGCGTCTCCTCCTCTCCGTGGTCTTGACGCGCCTTGTACCTAATGACACATAGCACGTCGGCATGAGGTAGCAATCCATCCAAAGGGGTACCAAGATCAAGGGTGGTGAGGAGCGAGTTCACCTCATCATGAAGAGCTTTGACTCGGGCTCGTGTCATCGGTCCACTTGGGGGACTTGTTGGTCTTGGTGTAGCAACGTCGGTGACCGGGGCTACATCATCTCCCCCTTGGGAAAGAGTCGTCCTCGACTCTTGCACCTCCTCATCTCCATGATAGGGTGACAAGTCCGAGACGTTGAACGTGTTGCTCACCAAGTACTTGGATGTTGGTATGTCGATGACGTAAGCGTTGTCGTTGATGCGCTTGAGGACCTTGAAGGGGCCATCTCCTCTTGGCTTGAGCTTGGAGTTGCGCTCATGAGGGAACCTTTCCTTTCGGAGGTGGATCCAAACGAGGTCTCCTTCTTCGAATATCCTTGCCTTCTTCTTGGCGTTGAGGCGGTTGGCTTGACGAAGAACATGTTCTTGTATGGTTGCCCTTGTCTCTTCATGTATTTTCTTGATGGCGGTGGCGCGCTTGTCGAAGTCCATGTTGATGCGCTCGTGGAGAGGAAGCGGAAGTATGTCGAGTGCCGTGTAAGGTTCGAAGCCATAGACGACCATGAAGGGGCTCCTTGATGTAGTCTTGTGCTTGGCGCGGTTGTAGGCGAACTCGGCGTGAGGAAGGCACTCCTCCCATGACCTCAAGTTTTTCTTCACGAGGACTCGTAGGAGGGTGGAGAGGCTTCGATTGACCACTTCCGTTTGGCCGTCCGTTTGCGGGTGCGATGATGATGAGAACAAGAGCTTGACTCCAAACTTCGCCATGATCGACTTCCAAAGATAGCTCATGAACTTGACGTCTCGATCCGACACAATGCTTTGCGGTACTCCATGTAAGCGAACGATTTCCTGAAAAACAATGAAGCAATGTGTGAAGAATCTTCGCTCTTAAGGCAAGGTATGAAATGAGCCATCTTAGAGAATCTATCCACTACAACAAATATGGAATCATGACCATGCTTAGTGCGAGGCAAGCCTAGAAACGAAATCCATGCTAATATCTGTCCATGGTGCAAAAGGAATAGGCAATGGCATGTAGAGACCATAAGGGTTGGAGGTAGACTTAGCTTGTAAGCATGTTGTGCACCGACGGCAAAGGCGCTCCACATCTCGCTTCATCTTTGGCCAATAGTAGTGGGTTGAGAGCATGGCATATGTCTTGTCACGGCCAAAGTGGCCCATAAGACCTCCTCCATGAGACTCGTGCAAAAGCAATTTTCGAAGCGAAGACGCGGGAATGCAAATCTTGTTGGCTTTGAACAAATAGCCATCATGCAAATAGAAATCATCCACTCCTCGCTCAACGGAGCACTTCTCAAAAATGGGAGCAAAGAAAGAATCGGAAGGATAGAGTTCTTTGATCTCTTCAAGTCCCAAAACATGAAAATCCAAACGAGTTAACAAAAGGGTGTTTTTGCGGGAAAGAGCATCCGCCACAACATTGTCCTTGCCCTTCTTGTATTTGATCACATATGGGAAGGACTCAATGAACTCGACCCATTTTGCATGTCGTTTGTTCAAGTTGTGTTGGCTTTTCAAATATTTCAAGGACTCATGGTCGGAATGAATGATAAACTCTTTTGGCCAAAGGTAATGTTGCCAAACTTCAAGAACACGAACCAAAGCGTAGAGCTCCTTGTCATATATAGGATAGTTGAGGCGTGCGCCATCTAACTTCTCACTATAGTATGCCACGGGTTTGCCCTCTTGCATAAGAACACCGCCAATACCAAGCCCACTTGCATCACACTCAATCTCAAAAGTTTTGGCAAAATTTGGAAGAACAAGAAGTGGAGCTTCGGTAAGACGTTTCTTCAACTCATCAAAAGCATTTTGTTGGGCCTTGCCCCAAACAAACGGAACATTCTTCTTGGTAAGCTCATTCAAAGGGCAAGCGATGGTGCTAAAATCTTTCACAAAGCGGCGATAAAACCCGGCAAGTCCATGGAAGCTTCGGACTTGGCCAACATTTGTAGGGGTAGGCCAATTATGGATGGCCTCCACCTTGGAAGAATCAACTTCAATCCCATTAGCGGAAACCACAAAACCAAGAAAAACCAATTTGTTTTGAGCAAATGTGCATTTGGGGAGGTTAGCATAAAGCTTTTCATGGCGCAAGATGCACAAGACTTCTCTCACATGTTGCACATGGTCCTCGAGGTTTTTGCTATAAATAAGAATATCATCGAAGTAGACAACCACGCTCTTGCCAATGAGAGGACGCAAGATGTGATTCATGAGGCGCATGAAAGTAGATGGTGCATTGGAAAGACCAAAAGGCATAACGAGCCATTCATAGAGACCAAGTTTGGTCTTGAATGCCGTTTTCCATTCGTCACCAATAGCCATGCGGATTTGATGGTAACCACTACGCAAATCGACTTTAGAGAAAATCGTGGCACCACTAAGTTCATCAAGCATGTCATCTAAACGCGGAATGGGATGGCGGTAACGGACGGTAACGGCATTGATGGGGCGACAATCCATACACATCCGTTGCGTCTCATCCGGTTTAGGCACGAGGATCACGGGAACCGCACAAGGGCTAAGGCTTTCACGGACATACCCTTTGGCGAGGAGATCTTGAATTTGACGGTTGATCTCCTTGGTCTCTTCGGGGTTGGTGCGGTAGGCGGCACGGTTTGGGAGCGGAGCGCCGGGTATTAGGTCGATGCGGTGTTCTATGCCGCGGAGTGGTGGTAGTCCATGAGGGAGCTCGTCGGGAAGACGTCTTGAAATTCCTGCAAAAGAGACAACAAAGACGGAGGAATGTTGGTTAAGTCGTTAGTTGCCGACGAGGGTCCCTTGCATATGAGCACGTAGTGCAATATGGTGGATGGGTTCTCTTGTAGCTCTCTCCACTCACTCTTGGTGGCTAGAAGGACACTCTTGGACTCACTCATATATGGCTTGTGGTGCTCACTATCTTTGTGGTGGGTCGCTCCCTCTCCTCTCATCTCACTATGGTGGGTGCGGAGTTGTGCCCTCGCTAAAGCCTTCGCATTATCCGCGATGATTTGGCTAGGAGTCATCGGGCGCAATTCGAACTTCTTGTCGTTGACCTTGAAGGTGTATGTGTTGGAGAGTCCATCATGTATAGCCTTCTTGTCATATTGCCAAGGGCGGCCAAGCAACATGTGGCACACCGTCATGGGTACCACGTCACACTCGATGGTGTCCTCATAAGGGCCGATCTTGAAGTTGACGGTGACGGTATGTTGTATCTTGACGTTGCCCTTGTCACTCAACCATTGGATATGGTAAGGGTGAGGATGCTTGCGGAGAGTGAGGTGGAGCTTCTCACACAACTCGGTGCTCGCAAGGTTGTGGCAACTTCCACCATCGATGATGACCTTGATAGACTTGCCACCAATTCCGGCACGAGTTTGGAAGATGTTGCACCGTTGTTCTTCCATATCATGAGGTTGTGTGGTTAGCACCCTTGTGACCACAAGTGAGGGACTTGGGTCATGCTCACATAAGAGAGGATCTTCTCCACTTTCTTGTTCATAGGCTTCTTCACTTGCCACGGCGGCTTGCACAAGGGCTTCATATTCATCTTCATCAAGAGTCTCGATGTCACCATTCTCCATAGTGATCATGACCTTGGTGTTCTTGCACTCAAACGATTTGTGACCTTGGGTGCCACACTTGAAGCAAGTGACACTAGAGGGTCCCGTGGATGCCTTAGAGGAGGCGGTGGAGGAGACCGTTTGCTTCATGCGACTTTGGATAGTCGTCTTCTTGGACGGTGTAGAGGATGCGTCGGCCTTGGCACTTGTAGCATAAGGAGTTGACGTAGTAGGAGGAGTCGATGTAGCGAGCTTGGAGGAGAAATAGGACTTGGCCTTGGAGTACTTGATGTCCTCAATCACTTGGCGCTCGGCCTTCGATGCTTGGTGGACTAGCTCAACCATGTTGGAGTAAGGTTGGAACTCGACAATCCTCTTGATGGGATAAGTAAGGCCATTGAAGAAGCGAGCAATGGTTTGCTCCTCGGATTCTTGGATGTTGGCTCGCATCATAGTGAGCTCCATCTCCTTGTAGAACTCCTCAACGGTTTTGGTGCCTTGCTTCAAGTTTTGGAGCTTGTTGAAGAGGTCTTTCATGTAGTGCTTTGGGACAAAGCGAGCATGCATCTCCTTTTTCATATCTTCCCAAGTGTCAATTGGAGGGTCACCCTTCTCTTCTCGGAGAGTGAGGACTTGCTCCCACCAAGTGTTGGCGTAGTCTTCAAACTCGAGTGATGCCATAGCCACTTTCTTGGCACCGGAGTAGTTGTGGATGCGGAAGATCTTGTCCACCTTGAGTGCCCATGAGAGGTAAGCTTCAGCGTCGTCTTCACCTTTGAACTTGGGCATGTTGAACTTGAGCTTGCCATACATGTTCTCTTCATCCTCCAAGTTTCTTCTACGAGGCGGGCGCCGTCAACTCTTGCGGCTAGAGGTGGAATAGGAGGTCTTCTATGGCCAACCATAGCATTGGGTTGGTGGTGGAGTTGAACACTTGCTTCACTTGGTTCCACGGTGAGGATGTGGTTGAAGATCTTGTCGCGGTTGAGGACGATGCTCAATGTTGGGTCTCTCATCTTGATCATGGTGTAGTTCTCCTCGTCCACGTTGATCATGGTGAGGGTGGCGACGAAGATCTCGCCGAGGTGGATCTCGAGGGTCTTGGTCTTGTGGATGACCATCACGCCCATGGTGAGCATGGCGATCCACTTGGTGACGATCTTGTTGAAGGTCTTGAGCTTGTGGAGGACGCTCATGTGGACGAGCATGGCGATGTATTTCTCCACGCCTAGAGTTGGAGCGGGAGTCTTCATGACGAGCATGTGAGCGATGAGGTCGATGATGGTCTTCACGCCTTGAAGAAGAGCTTGGGGACGAAATGCCACCATGAGAGTAATGGTCTTCATGCCTTGAGGAGGAGCTTGATGAAGAGGAAGTAGAGCGGTGTCGACGATGACGACCCAAGTTGGTGATGGCGCGCTCGAGGCTATCCATGCGCCGCTCCATGTTGGCATCATTGGCCGCCATTTGGCCATTCAAGTTGTCCGTAGCTTCACGAAGAAGGGCCAAGTCGTGGTTCACGGTGGAGAAGTTGTGAGCCACTTCATTGTATTGCTCATCGATGCGCGTCTCGAAGAGGGAGAGTTGCTCCTTGAACTCTTGTCGTTGCGTCCATAGGTTGTGTTGAGTAGCCAACCTCTCGGTGTTGCGAAGGATCTCTTCATCCCTATTGGTATCTCCGGTCCTATCCATGATGCAAAGACAAGAACTATGTTGTGTATGTTAGTGGAAGGAGACTACCTCGTACCCTTACCAAGGTAAGATAGTATTGAGGCAATCCACCAAACCGAAAGCAAGATCAAGTGTATCGGGGACACACGCAAAACCACACGCAAAAGCTAGCAAATATGGTGTTAGGCGAGTGTTGTGGAAAGCCAAAAGACAAATCCAAGATCAAGTATGTTGTTAAAAGTGGGTGAGGTCCAAAAATCCAAATGTCAATGTGAAGATCACTATAAACACGGAAAAAGATGTGGAACACACACACGAGATAAGCGGGGTTAGTGCAACCAAAAGTGAGCGGAAAAGTGTATGTATAAGTGCTCGGTGTCACACTAACACAAGGAGAGCCAAAGCTTTGGTTGCAAAGGAAGAGACAACAAGATTCACACGTGGCCTCTCTT
Organism: Lolium perenne; assembly: GCF_019359855.2. NCBI lineage: Eukaryota > Viridiplantae > Streptophyta > Magnoliopsida > Poales > Poaceae > Lolium > Lolium perenne. The sequence continues at coordinate 162,809,781 of NC_067246.2, forward strand.
CTCCTATCTCTCTTTGCTTAAAAGCTTTTTCTCTTTTGTATATGGCGGCACTTGCACTCGTTTGTATCTTTGGTGGCACGTGGACACTTTTGTGTATATGGGCGTATGGATGTATGGATGTATGGATGTATGGTGCTACTCGCACTCTTTTTGTGTTTTTGGGGCTTTTTGACGCACTATGCTAGCGTTAGCCTCGCTTTTGCTATCTTGCCACACGAGTGTTTGCTTGGGTGCCTTACTCAACGCGACACACACACCTCACAATGCGGGGCCACGTGCAATGTCTCGCAACACTAGACAAGCAATGCTCGATGGGATAGATCGCAAAAGGAAGAGGGGTTACAAGGTGACCTGCAAGTTATACCTGCGATGATGGTGGTGGTGGTGGTGGTGGTGGTGATCGCCGGATGTCGAGGTCGAAGGAGGGGGCGTTGCTGCGCCCGGTCTGGGGTCCGGTTGGACCGGCTCCTGGACCGGCCTGTCCGGTTGCCGCCCGGTCGACCGGGTTAACATGTTTGGGCCGTCCGATCGTGGCCCGGTTGACCGGCTCGAAACCGGATTTCGCGGGATGAAGGTTTCTCTCTCTGTTCTTCACGAAAACCAAGCCAAATCGACCAAATCGAAGGGAAACGATGGAATTGGAGGCTAAAAGTTGGGGAAATAGTAGATCAAGCACAACAACACCAGATCCACGGACCAAAACCACTCAAAACGCAACCAAATCACAGATCGGTCAAGAGGCAATTTAGGGCTATTTTTTGAAAAATTTTCTAGGAACGAAATCGGGTGGGTGGGAGGTCAAATCCGCGGTAACCAAGAGCTGCTGATACCATATGATGAGGTCTGAGACCCGTGTGTGGCCCGATCTCGCGGATTGACTTCGAAACCAAGGGGGAAGGTGGGAAAAACGCGAGGAACACGAAGAACACGGCGATGAACACGAGGAACTCCGAGACTCACGCACACACACACCCCGATACACCCGATGCTTACCTCCGTGGCTCGATGGACCACGCCAATAGAATCACCCGGAAGAGGCACGCGGCAGAATTCCCGGTGAGAGATTGGGATTGGAGAAGAAGAGCTTGGTGAGGGAGAGAGAGTATCTTGTACTAGAATCTCACTCAACAAGTTCCAAATCAACAACCGAGGTGCCTTGATTACAGAGGGATGATACCCAAGGGAGACTAAGCTCAAATTTAGGTTTGAGTTCACAACAAGTCTAAAGAGCTAATGAGGGGTTCCAGCTACTTATATAGTCATACACGGCCAGCAAGGGCGAACAGGTACGCGAATGGATAAGTTAAGGCAGTTTGGTGGGGGCATTCTCGTCAGGTCCGGTTTGGGGCCGGTCGGACCGGGCCTGGGACCGGGCTGTCCGGTTTGGGGCCGGTCTGACCGGGTCTGTGACCGGGCCGTCCGGTCATGGGTCCGGTCGACCGGCGCAAACCGGAAAGCTGCGAAGTTTCCGGTCCTGGGTCCGGTCGTCGTCCGTCTGAGGGAGCTGGCCAGTTTGCGCCGGTCGACCGGGCCTATGACCGGGGCGTCCGGTTGTAGGTCCGGTCTGACCGGGTCCTGGACCGGCCAGCGTCCGTCTCTTCCTTGGAGCGCTTCGTGCGACGTCGGCTTCGGCTTCATGATCATCTCCATGTCCAGTTGCTTCTCTCCTTCCCTTGACCTTGGCGTCTCCTCCTCTCCGTGGTCTTGACGCGCCTTGTACCTAATGACACATAGCACGTCGGCATGAGGTAGCAATCCATCCAAAGGGGTACCAAGATCAAGGGTGGTGAGGAGCGAGTTCACCTCATCATGAAGAGCTTTGACTCGGGCTCGTGTCATCGGTCCACTTGGGGGACTTGTTGGTCTTGGTGTAGCAACGTCGGTGACCGGGGCTACATCAGAATTGGAGGCTCAAAGTTGGGGAAATAGTAGATCAAGCACAACAACACCAGATCCACGGACCAAAACCACTCAAAACGCAACCAAATCACAGATCGGTCAAGAGGCAATTTGGGGCTATTTTTGGGGATTTTTTGGAAAATTTTCTAGAAACGAAATCGGGTGGGTGGAGGGTCAAATCCGCGGTAACCAAGAGCTGCTGATACCATATGATGAGGTCTAAGACCCCGGGAGTGGCCCGATCTCGCATCTTGACCCCGAAATCCAAGGGAAGAGGTGGGAGAGTGCGAAGAACACGAAGAACACGACGAACACGAGGAACTCCGAGACTCACACACGCACACCAACCCGATACACCCGATGCTTACCTCCGTGGCTCGATGGACCACGCCAATAGAATCTCCGAGGAAGAGGCACGCGGCAGAATTCCCGGAGAGAGATTGGGGTTGGAGAGGAAGAGCTTGGTGAGGGAGAGAGAGTAACTTGTACTAGAATCTCACTCAACAAGATCAAAGTCAACAACCAAGGTGCCTTGATTACAGAGGGATGATACCCAAGGGAGACTAAGCTCAAAGGTAGGTTTGAGTTCAAAACAAGTCTAAAGAGTAAAGGAGGCGTCCAGGCTACTTATATAGGCACACATGGCCAGCAAGGGCGAACAGGTACGCGAATGGATAAGTTAAGGCAGTTTGGTGGGTCATTCCCGTCAGATCCGGTTTGGGTCCGGTCGATCGGGCCGTGACCGGGCTGTCCGGTCTGAGTCGATCGGCCGAGGCGCAAACCGCAGAATCTGCGAAGTTTCCGGTCCTGGTCGATCGTCGTCGGTCTGAGGGAGCTGCGTCGGTTTGCGCCCGGTTGGCCGAACTGTGACCGGGGAGTCCGGTTGTGGGTCCGGTCTGACCGGGTCCTGGACCGGCCAGCGTCCGTCTCTTCCTTGGAGCGCTTCGAGCGACGTTGGCTTCGGCTTCATGATCATCTCCATGTCCAGCTGCTTCTCTCCCTCCCTTGACCTTGGCGTCTCCTCCTCTCCGGGGTCTTGATGCGCCTTGTACCTAATGACACATAGCACGTCAGCATGAGGTAGCAATCGATCCAAAGGGGTACCAAGATCAAGGGTGGTGAGGAGCGAGTTCACCTCATCATGTAGAGCTTTAACTCGGGCTCGTGTCATCGGTCCACTTGGGGGACTTGTTGGTCTTGGTGTAGCGACGTCGGTGAGCGGGGCCACATCAATGACGGTCCTTGCCATGCCTAGATGATGGCTCATGCGACTTGGCATATTGCTTGGGGCGCCTTGTGGAGCTTGTAGAAGAGTGTCGATGACGATCATGTTGGGGACGCCCTTGAAGCTCCATATGATGTCCTTGATGTCGATGATCTTGTGCATAAGCACTCTCATGGTGGCGCCGTGTAGAGCTCTGATACCATATGATGTGGTCTAAGACCCCGTTTGTGGCTCGATCTTGCGGTTGACCCGAAATCCAAAGGGGAAAGAGAGGGAGAGCTCGAGGAACACGATGAACACGAAGACCACGAGGAACTCACGCACGCACACCAACCCGATACAATCGATACTTACCCTCGTGGCTCGATGGACCACGCCAATAGAATCAACCCGGAAGAGACACGCGGTAGAATTCCGAGTGGAGAGATTGGTGAGGGAGATGAATCTAGGAGTGGGAGAGAGAGTGCGTAACACTAGAATCTCACACACCAAATCCAATCATCCAACAAGGGTAGCCTTGATACAAAGGGGATGAAACCCTAGGGAGACAAAGCTCAACTTCATGTCTAAGCCTAAATCTTGTCTAAGGGGTAAAGGAGGGGTCCAGGCTACTTATATAGGCATACTGATGTAGCCCCGGTCACCGACGTCGCTACACCAAGACCAACAAGTCCCCCAAGTGGACCGATGACACGAGCCCGAGTTAAAGCTCTTCATGATGAGGTGAACTCGCTCCTCACCACCCTTGATCTTGGTACCCCTTTGGATGGATTGCTACCTCATGCCGACGTGTTATGTGTCATTAGGTACAAGGAGCATCAAGAGCACGAAGAGGAGGACACACCATGGTCAAGAGGAGGAGAGGAGCAGCTGGACGCGAAGATGGACATGGAGCTGGACCGGGAGCCGCCCGAAGAGCTCAAGGAAGAGAAGATGGCCGGCCGGTCCAGAACCCGGTCTGACCGGCCTCCTGACCGGACCACCCGGTCCAGGACCCGGTCTGACCGGCCTCCTGACCGGGCCACCCGGTCCCAAACCGGGATTTGCGCTCGTGCCATCCGGGCGCCATCCAGGGGACTCGCAGCCTCGTCCGGTCGCCGCCCGGTCCTAGGCCCGGTCTGAACCGGCCTGCCCGGTCCCAGCTCCGGCTCGATCTGCCCCCTCGACCGGCCTGCACGACTTAAGTCACCTTTTTCGGCCCGAACCGTTTCACTTGTACCTTTTCGGCCCATGACGCCTTGTAAGACTATATATACCCCCAGGACGCCCCTAGACCTCTTTAGACTTGTTTTGAACTCAAACCTACCTTTGAGCTTAGTCTCCCTTGGGTATCATCCCTCTGTAATCAAGTCCATCCTTGTTGTTGATTGGGATATTGTTGAGTGAGATTCTAGTACAAGCTACTCTCTCTCCCTCACCAATCTCTTCTTCTCCAACACCAATCTCTCACCGGGAATTCTGCCGCGTGCCTCTTCCGGGTGATTCTATTGGCGTGGTCCATCGAGCCACGGGGGTAAGTATCGGGTGTATCGGGTTGGTGTGCGTGCGTGAGTGATGAGGTCTAAGACCCCGTGTGTGGCCCGATCTCGCGGTTGACCCGAAATCCAAGAGGGAAGAGAGGGAGAGCGCGAAGAACACGATGAACACGAGGAACTCACGCACGAACACCAACCCGATACAACCGATACTTACTGATGAGGTCTAAGACCCCGTGTGTGGCCCGATCTCGCGGATTGACTTCGAAACCAAGGGGAAAGATAGGAAAACGCGAGGAACACGAAGAACACGGCGATGAACACGAGGAACTCCGAGACTCACGCACACACACACACCCCGATACACCCGATGCTTACCTCCGTGGCTCGATGGACCACGCCAATAGAATCTCCGAGGAAGAGACACGCGGTAGAATTCCCCGGGGAGAGATTGGGATTGGAGAAGAAGAGCTTGGTGAGGGAGAGAGAGTATCTTGTACTAGAATCTCACTCAACAAGTTCCAAATCAACAACCAAGGTGCCTTGATTACAGAGGGATGATACCCAAGGGAGACTAAGCTCAAATTTAGGTTTGAGTTCAAAACAAGTCTAAAGAGCTAAAGGGGTGCTTGGGGTGCTTATATAGTCTTACAAGGCGTCACAGGCCGAAAAGGTAAGTTTGGGCCGGAAATATAACTTAAGTCGCGCAGGCTGGTCAGGAGGCCGGTCAGACCGGGCTCAGACCGGGCGGGCCGATCGGGGCCGTCGACCGGGCCCGTGACCGGGCAGGCGGTTTCGATCGGGGCTGGGACCGGGCGGTGACCGGGACGAGGCTCCAAGTCCCTGGATGGCGCCCGGATGTCACGAGCGCGAATCCCGGTTTCTGACCGGCGGCGGCCAGAGGCGGTCAGACGGGGCCGTGGACCGGGTGATCCGGGTCGTGGAGCCGGTCCGACCGGGTTCTGACCGGCCGTCCGTCTTCTCTTCCTTGCGCTCTTCGGGCGACTTCTGTCCAGCTCCATGTCCATCTTCGTGTCCATCTTCTTGTCCATTTGCTCCTCTCCTCCCTTTGACCATGGCGTATCCTCCTCTTGGTGACCTTGATGCTCCTTGTACCTAATGACACATAACACGTCGGCATGAGGTAGCAATCCATCCAAAGGTGTACCAAGATCAAGGGTGGTGAGGAGCGAGTTCACCTCATCATGTAGCGCTTTGACTCGGGCTCGTGTCATCGGTCCACTTGGGGGACTTGTTGGTCTTGGTGTGGAGGTGACCGAAGGCCACCCCGCATCATCTCCCCTTGGGAAAGAGTCGTCCTCGACTCTTGTTCCTCTTCATCTTCATGATATGGCGACAAGTCCGCAACGTTGAAGGTGTTGCTCACCAAGTACTTGGAGGTGGGGATGTCGATGACGTAAGCATTGTTGTTGATGCGTTTGAGAACCTTGAAGGGACCATCTCCTCTTGGCTTGAGCTTGGAGTTGCGCTCACGAGGGAACCTTTCCTTCCGGAGGTGTATCCAAACGAGGTCTCCTTCTTGAAATATCCTTTCCTTCTTCTTGGCGTTGAGGCGGGTAGCTTGACGAAGCACATGTTCTTGAATGGTAGCTCTTGTTTCTTCATGAAGTTTCTTCACGTCGGCGGCGCGCTTGGCGAAGTCCATGTTCGTTCGCTCATGAAGGGGAAGTGGTAGTATGTCGAGTGCCGTGAGCGGCTCAAACCCGTAGACGACCATGAATGGACTCCTTGATGTAGTCGAGTGCTTGGCGCGGTTGTAGGCGAACTCCGCGTGTGGGATGCATTCCTCCCATGACTTCAAGTTTTTCTTCACGAGGATGCGTAGGAGGGTGGAGAGGCTTCGATTGACCACTTCCGTTTGGCCGTCCGTTTGCGGGTGCGATGATGATGAGAATAAGAGCTTCACTCCAAACTTTGCCATGAGCGTCTTCCAAAGATAACTCATGAACTTGACATCTCGATCCGACACAATGCTTTGTGGTACTCCATGTAGGCGAACGATTTCCTGAAAAACAATGAAGCAATGTGTGAAGCATCGTCGCTCTTATGGCAAGGTATGAAATGAGCCATCTTAGAGAATCTATCCACTACCACGAATATAGAATCATGACCATGCTTAGTGCGAGGCAATCCTAGAACAAAATCCATGCTAATATCGGTCCATGGTGCATGTGGAATAGGCAAAGGGGTATAAAGACCATAGGGATTGGAGGTAGACTTAGCTTGTAAGCATGTGGTGCACCGGCGGCAAAGGCGTTCGACGTCGCGGTACATTCTTGGCCAATAGTAGTGGGTTGAGAGCATGGCATATGTCTTCTCTCGACCAAAGTGACCCATAAGACCTCCTCCATGTGACTCTTGCAAAAGCAATTTTCGAGCGAAGACTCGGGGATGCAAATCTTGTTAGCTTTAAACAAATAGCCATCATGCAAATAGAAATCATCCACTCCTCGCTCAACGGAGCACTTCTCAAAAATTGGAGCAAAGAAAGAATCGGAAGGATAGAGTTCTTTGATCTCTTCAAGTCCCAAAACATGAAAATCCAAACGAGTTAGCAAAAGGGTGTTTTTGCGGGAAAGAGCATCCGCCACAACATTGTCCTTGCCCTTCTTGTATTTGATCACATATGGGAAGGACTCAATGAACTCGACCCATTTTGCATGTCGTTTGTTCAAGTTGTGTTGGCTTTTCAAATACTTCAAGGACTCATGGTCGGAATGAATGATAAACTCTTTTGGCCAAAGATAGTGTTGCCAAACTTCAAGAACACGAACCAAAAGCGTAGAGCTCCTTGTCATATATAGGATAGTTGAGGCGTGCGCCATCCAACTTCTCACTATAATATGCCACGGGTTTGCCCTCTTGCATAAGCACACCACCAATACCAAGCCCACTTGCATCACATTCAATCTCAAAAGTTTTGGCAAAATTTGGAAGAACAAGAAGTGGAGCTTCGGTAAGGCGTTTCTTCAACTCATCAAAAGCATTTTGTTGGGCCTTGCCCCAAACAAACGGAACATTCTTCTTGGTAAGCTCATTCAAAGGGCAAGCAATGGTGCTAAAGTCTTTGACAAAGCGGCGGTAAAACCCGGCAAGTCCATGGAAGCTTCGGACTTGGCCAACATTTGTAGGGGTAGGCCAATTATGGATGGCCTCCACCTTGGAAGAATCAACTTCAATCCCATTAGCGGAAACCACAAAACCAAGAAAAACCAATTTGTTTTGAGCAAATGTGCACTTGGGGAGGTTAGCATAAAGCTTTTCATGGCGCAAGATGCACAAGACTTCTCTCACATGTTGCACATGGTCCTCGAGGTTTTTGCTATAAATAAGAATATCATCGAAGTAGACAACCACGCTCTTGCCAATGAGAGGACGCAAGATGTGATTCATGAGGCGCATGAAAGTAGAAGGAGCATTGGAAAGACCGAAAGGCATAACGAGCCATTCATAGAGACCAAGTTTGGTCTTGAATGCCGTTTTCCATTCATCACCAATAGCCATGCGGATTTGATGGTAACCACTACGCAAATCGACTTTGGAGAAAATCGTGGCACCACTAAGTTCATCAAGCATGTCGTCTAAACGCGGAATGGGATGGCGGTAACGGACGGTAATGGCATTGATGGGGCGACAATCCATACACATCCGTTGCGTCTCATCCGGTTTAGGCACAAGAATCACGGGAACCGCACAAGGGCTAAGGCTTTCTCGGACGTACCCTTTGGCGAGGAGATCTTGAATTTGGCGGTTGATCTCCTTGGTCTCTTCGGGATTGGTGCGGTAGGCGGCACGGTTAGGAAGCGGAGCGCCGGGTATGAGGTCGATGCGGTGTTCGATGCCTCGGAGTGGTGGTAGTCCATGAGGGAGCTCGTCGGGAAGACATCTTGGAATTCCTGCAAAAGAGACAACAAAGACGGAGGAATGTTGGTTAAGTCGTTAGTCTCCGACGCGGGTCCCTTGCATATGAGCACATAGTGCAATATGGTGGATGGGTTCTCTTGGAGCTCTCTCCACTCACTCTTGGTGGCTAGAAGGACACTCTTGGGCTCACTCATGTATGGCTTGTGGCGCTCACTCTCTTTATGGTGGGCCGCTCCCTCTCCTCTCAACTCACTATGGATGCGGAGTTGTGCCCTCGCTAAAGCCTTCGCATTATCCGCGATGATTTGGCTAGGAGTCATCGGGCGCAACTTTCGAACTTCTTATGTCGTTGACCTTGAAGGTGTATGTGTTGGAGAGTCCATCATGTATAGCCTTCTTGTCATATTGCCAAGGGCGGCCAAGCAACATGTGGCACACCGTCATGGGTACCACGTCACACTCGACGGTGTCCTCATAAGGGCCGATCTTGAAGTTGACGGTGACGGTATGTTGTATCTTGACGTTGCCCTTGTCACTCAACCATTGGATATGGTAGGGGTGAGGATGCTTGCGGAGAGTGAGGTGGAGCTTCTCACACAACTCGGTGCTCGCAAGGTTATGGCAACTTCCACCATCGATGATGACCTTGATAGACTTGCCACCAATTCCAGCACGGGTTTGGAAGATGTTGCACCGTTGTTCTTCCATATCATGAGGTTGTGTGGTTAGCACCCTTGTGACCACAAGTGAGGGACTTGGGTCATGCTCACATAAGAGAGGATCTTCTCCACTTTCTTGCTCATAAGCTTCTTCACTTTCCACGGCGGCTTGCACAAGGGCTTCATATTCATCTTCATCAAGAGTCTCGATGTCACCATTCTCCATAGTGATCATGACCTTGGTGTTCTTGCACTCAAACGATTTGTGACCTTGGGTGCCACACTTGAAGCAAGTGACACTAGAGGGTCCCGTGGATGCCTTAGAGGAGGCGGTGGAGGAGACCGTTTGCTTCATGCGACTTTGGATAGTCGGCTTCTTGGAAGGTGTAGAGGATGCGTCGGCCTTGGCACTTGTAGCATAAGGAGTTGATGTAGTAGGAGGAGTCGATGTAGCGAGCTTGGAGGAGAAATAGGACTTGGCCTTGGAGTACTTGATGTCCTCAATCACTTGGCGCTCGGCCTTCGATGCTTGGTGGACTAGCTCAACGATGTTGGAGTAAGGTTGGAACTCGACAATCCTCTTGATAGGATAAGTAAGGCCATTGAAGAAGCGAGCAATGGTTTGCTCCTCGGATTCTTGGATGTTGGCTCGCATCATAGTGAGCTCCATCTCCTTGTAGAACTCCTCAACGGTTTTGGTGCCTTGCTTCAACTTTTGGAGCTTGTTGAAGAGGTCTTTCATGTAGTGCCTTGGGACAAAACGAGCATGCATCTCCTTCTTCATATCTTCCCAAGTGTCAATTGGCGGTTCACCCTTTTCTTCGCGAAGGGTGAGGACTTGCTCCCACCAAGTGTTGGCGTAGTCTTCAAACTCGAGTGATGCCATAGCCACTTTCTTGGCACCGGAGTAGTTGTGGATGCGGAAGATCTTGTCCACCTTGAGTGCCCATGAGAGGTATGCTTCGGCGTCGTCTTCACCTTTGAACTTGGGCATGTTGAACTTGAGCTTGCCATACATGTTCTCTTCATCCTCCAAGTTTCTTCTACGAGGAGGGGCGCCGTCAACTCTTGCGGCTAGAGGTGGAATAGGAGGTCTTCTACGGCCAACCATAGCATTGGGTTGGCGTTGGAGTTGAACACTTGCTTCACTTGGTTCACGGTGAGGATGTGGTTGAAGATCTTGTCGCGGTTGAGGACGATGCTCAATGTTGGGTCTCTCCTCTTGATCATGGTGAAGCTCTCCTCGTCCACGTTGATCATGGTGAGGGTGGCGACGAAGATCTCGCCGAGGTGGATCTTGAAGGTCTTGGTCTTGTGGATGACCATCACGCCCATGGTGAGCATGGCGATCCACTTGGTGACGATCTTGTTGAAGGTCTTGAGCTTGTGGAGGACGCTCATGTGGACGAGCATGGCGATGTATTTCTCCACGCCTAGAGTTGGAGCGAGAGTCTTCATGACGAGCATGTGAGCGATGGGGTCGATGATGGCCTTCACGCCTTGAAGAAGAGCTTGGGGACGAAAGGCCACCATGAGAGTAATGGTCTTCATGCCTTGAGGAGGAGCTTGATGAAGAGGAAGTAGAGCGGTGTCGATGATGACGACCCAAGTTGGTGATGGCGCGCTCGAGGCTATCCATGCGCCGCTCCATGTTGGCATCATTGGCCGCCATTTGGCCATTCAAGTTGTCCGTAGCTTCACGAAGAAGGGCCAAGTCGTGGTTCACGGTGGAGAAGTTGTGAGCCACTTCATCGTATTGCTCATCGATGCGCGTCTCGAAGAGGGAGAGTTGCTCCTTGAACTCTTGTCGTTGCGTCCATAGGTTGTGTTGAGTAGCCAACCTCTCGGTGTTGCGAAGGATCTCTTCATCCCTATTGGTATCTCCGTTCCTATCCATGATGCAAAGACAAGAACTATGTTGTGTATGTTAGTGGAAGGAGACTACCTCGCACTCTTACCAAGGTAAGATAGTATTGAGGCAATCCACCAAACCGAAAGCAAGATCAAGTGTATCGGGAACACACGCAAAACCACACGCAAAAGCTAGCAAATATGGTGTTAGGCGAGTGTTGTGGAAAACCAAAAGACAAATCCAAGATCGAGTATGTTGTCAAAAGTGGGTGAGGTCCAAAAATCCAAATGTCAATGTGAAGATCACTATAAACACGGAAAAAGTTGTGGAACACACACACGAGATAAGCGGCGTTAGTGCAACCAAAAGTGAGCGGAAAAGTGTATGTATAAGTGCTCGGTGTCACACTAACACAAGGAGAGCCAAAGCTTTGGTTGCAAAGGAAGAGACAACAAGATTCACACGTGGCCTCTCTTCTCCTATCTCTCTTTGCTTAAAAGCTTTTTCTCTTTTGTATATGGCGGCACTTGCACTCGTTTGTATCTTTGGTGGCCCGTGGACACTTTGTATGTATGGGCGTATGGATGTATGGATGTATGGATGTATGGTGCTACTCGCACTCTTTTTGTGTTTTTGGGGCTTTTTGACGCACTATGTTAGCGTTAGCCTCGCTTTTGCTATCTTGCCACACGAGTGTTTGCTTGGATGCCTTACTCAACGCGACACACACACCTCACAATGCGGGGCCACGTGCAATGTCTCGCAACACTAAACAAGCAATGCTCGATGGGATAGATCGCAAAAGGAAGAGGGGTTACAAGGTGACCTGCAAGTTATACATGCGATGATGGTGGTGGTGGTGGTGGTGGTGGTGGAGATCGCCGGAAGACGAGGTCGAAGGAGTGGCGTTGCGTCGCCGGTCGGAGGCCCGGTTGGACCGGGTTGTGGACCGGCTTGCCCGGTTTGCCGCCCGGTTGACCGGGTTCTGGGCCGGCTCGGCCGGTCGTGGGCCCGGTTGACCGGCTGCTCAACCGGATTTCGCGGGATGAAGCTTTCTCTCTCCTGTTCTTCACGAAAACCAAGCCAAATCGACCAAATCGAGGGGAAACGATGGAATTGGAGGCTAAAAGTTGGGGAAATAGTAGATCAAGCACAACAACACCAGATCCACGGACCAAAACCACTCAAAACGCAACCAAATCACAGATCGGTCAAGAGGCAATTTAGGGCTATTTTTGGGGATTTTTGGAAAATTTTCTAGGGACGAAATCGGGTGGGTGGGAGGTCAAATCCGCGGTAACCAAGAGCTGCTGATACCATATGATGAGGTCTAAGACCCCGTGTGTGGCCCGATCTCGCGGATTGACTTCGAAACCAAGGGGAAAGATAGGAAAACGCGAGGAACACGAAGAACACGGCGATGAACACGAGGAACTCCGAGACTCACGCACACACACACACCCCGATACACCCGATGCTTACCTCCGTGGCTCGATGGACCACGCCAATAGAATCTCCGAGGAAGAGACACGCGGTAGAATTCCCCGGGGAGAGATTGGGATTGGAGAAGAAGAGCTTGGTGAGGGAGAGAGAGTATCTTGTACTAGAATCTCACTCAACAAGTTCCAAATCAACAACCAAGGTGCCTTGATTACGGAGGGATGATACCCAAGGAGACTAAGCTCAAATTTAGGTTTGAGTTCAAAACAAGTCTAAAGAGCTAAAGGGGTGCTTGGGGTGCTTATATAGTCTTACAAGGCGTCACAGGCCGAAAAGGTAAGTTTGGGCCGGAAATATAACTTAAGTCGCGCAGGCTGGTCAGGCCGGTCGTACCGGGCTGTGACCGGCGGGCCGGTCGAGCGGTCGGACCGGGCTGTGGCCGGGCAGGCCGGTTTCGAGACCGGAGCACAGGACCGGGCGGTGACAGGACGAGGCTCCAAGTCCCCTGGATGGCGCCCGGATGTCACGAGCGCGAATCCCGGTTTCTGACCGGGCGGCCCGGTCAGGAGGCCGGTCAGACCGGGCTGTGGACCGGGTGATCCGGTCAGGGAGCCGGTCTGACCGGGTTCTGGACCGGCCGTCCGTCTTCTCTTCCTTGCGCTCTTCGGGCGACTTCCTGTCCAGCTCCATGTCCATCTTCGTGTCCATCTTCTTGTCTAGCTGCTCCTCTCCTCCCTTTGACCATGGCGTATCCTCCTCTTGGTGACCTTGATGCTCCTTGTACCTAATGACACATAACACGTCGGCATGAGGTAGCAATCCATCCAAAGGTGTACCAAGATCAAGGGTGGTGAGGAGCGAGTTCACCTCATCATGTAGCGCTTTGACTCGGGCTCGTGTCATCGGTCCACTTGGGGGACTTGTTGGTCTTGGTGTGGAGGTGACCGAAGGCCACCCCGCATCACTTACCCCCGTGGCTCGATGGACCACGCCGATAGAATCTCCTACGGAAGAGACCGCGGTAGAATTCCGAGGAGAGAGACCGGTGTTGGAGAAGGAGATCGGAGAGAGAGAGAGAGTGCTCGCACTAGAATCTCACTCACAGATCTAGATCAACAACAAGGGTTGCCTTGATTCTGAGGGATGAAACCGTAGGGAGACAAAGCTCATATCCATGTTTAAGCTATCATGTTGTCTAAAGAGGTAAGGGGTAGACCTGGGGGCTTATATAGTCATACAAGGCAGCATGGGTCGAACAGGTACAAGTTGGTGGGTCAAACCCGACGAATCCGGTCACTGAGGCCGTCGACCGGCTGGGACCGGCCCATCCGATCCACAACCGGATTACGGACCGAGCGGTGACCGGGCGAGGCTTCGGAGCCCCGGGATTGCGTCCGGATGGCACCGGTCGTCGTTCGGTCAGCCGAACCGGGCCGGTCGGGGGGGCCGATCAGCCGGGCTGTGACCGGGTGGGCAGTCGAGGGGGCGATCAACCGGGCCTGTGACCGGCCGGCCTCCCTCCTCCCGCTTCTTCTTCCTCTTCCTTCCTTCTTCCTTCATTCTTCCTTCCTTCTTCTTCTTCCTTCTTCCTTGCACCATGATGAATGGCTCCTCTTCCCTTCCCTCGCTTCCTTGCACCATGGGTGTTCCTCCTCTCCGGTCCTCGATGACTCTTGTACCTAATGACATATAACATGCCGACATGAGGTAGCATTCCATTCAAGGTATCTACGAGGTCGAGTATCGAGAGGAAGGAGTTCACCTTGACGCGTGTAGCGTGGGTTAGGGTTGAAGGTCCACTTGGGGGACTCTTTGGCCATGGTGTAGCGTCGACGATAGGCGGGGCTGCACTTGATGGTCTTGGTGTAGCGACGTCGGTGACCGGGGCTACATCATCTCCCCCCCCCTTGGGGAAGAGTCGTCCTCGACTCTTGTTTTTCCTCATCGAAGAGGTAGTCCATGACGGTTGTCCCATGTAGAGTTGGGTAGTCGCGGTCGAAGAAGAATTTGGAGAAAAACCACTTGCGAAGGGAAAGCTCCAAGAGGCATTTGGCAAAAATGGTAACCAAAAGAGTGTGGGTGTATCCAACATGTGGAAGGGCAAAAATTTGTGCATGTAAGAGTTGTATGGTGTCAAAAATGTGTGGTGTAGCATTGTCCCAAACAAGTGGAACAAACAAAAGGCAAGTGTCGGCGGCAAAATTTGGGGCAAAATTGTTATGTGCAAAGGCAAAGCGATGGAGACTTCTGACTTGGGAGAGTATTGTTGGCTTGAGCGGAGTATGAGTGTCCTCAAGTGTGAAAGAATCCATTGCAAATGCCAAAGATGAAATGAGAAATCCAAAGAAGAGCAACTTTTTGTATGACATGTGGCACAAGATGCATAAGGTGTCTCTCACATGTATGACATGGTCCTTGAGATTCTCGGAGTGTATGATGATAACAAGGCATACAACAATCATTGGGCCAACAAGATGTTTCAAGATAAGTTGCATAAGAGGCAAAATGGGCGACGATGAGTTGGACCAAACCGGAAACTCGACAAAGCAAGTCGGAAACACATGAGGGCGAAGGCTTGTGGGAACATACCCTTTGGTGTGATTCCCGCGGGTTAGGTCCTTGTTGGGGTAGCTCTCAATTGCGCGTTTCGTGAGCTCATGCTCCGTAGCGGTGGAGGTAGTCATTCGGGTACCTATACACACAAAAGAGAAAACAAAAAGCGTGTGTGCATGGTAAAGGAATACATCATCCATCATGATGTTCCATGTCTCGTGCACATCACCATTAGTGTCAATCAAGATATTATGGAATGCATGGCGATGGTGCAAATGGCAAGAAGGTGCATTCGTGGCATGTGGTAACTCATGATCATCAAAAAGTGAGAAGGCTATGGGGGCCATCTCGTGGACAATGAAATAAGCATGTTTGCATACCAAGCATAAGAAAGGGAAATTGTTCACAATCTTGGATGCGACGATCATGGAGTAGTGCAAACATTTTGGGCAAAGCATGCGGAAGCTAATCTCATCATTGTCATTGCAAGCAATACATGTGAAAGAGCAAGTAGGTAACATATTGCAAGCAATTGTAGGAAAATTGAAGCTCTCATAGCATGGCATGGTCATGGTATCACAAGCACTCAATTCCACATGATCAACAATGTTATCAAGCAAAGCATCACATGGGAAAGTGAAAGTAGCATGTGACGTAGCAAATGGGTCATCAAGATCATGCATGCATTCATGAGTCATCATGTCCACTAGTGGGATCATGGCATCATCAACACCTATGTTGTTACCTTTGTAGGCCGACTCATTGGAGGTAGGTGTTGTGGAAGTAGGAGGATCCATGTGGTCGACATGTCCATCTTGGAGCAAGCATGGTGAGATATCATCATCTTCATGCACCATGTACATCGTCTCCATGAGCGGGAACTCGTTGATGAGGTCTAAGACCCCGTGTGTGGCCCGATCTCGCGGTTGACCCGAAATCCAAAGGGGAAGGAGAGGGAGAACGCGAAGAACACGATGAACACGAAGAACACGAGGAACTCACGCACGCACACCTACCCGATACAACCGATTACTTACCCCCGTGGCTCGATGGACCACGCCGATAGAATCTCCTACGGAAGAGACCGCGGTAGAATTCCGAGGAGAGAGACCGGTGTTGGAGAAGGAGATCGGAGAGGGAGTGCTCGCACTAGAATCTCACTCACAGATCTAGATCAACAACAAGGGTGGCCTTGATTACAGAGGGATGAAACCCTAAGGAGACAAAGCTCATATTCATGTTTAAGCTATCATCTTGTCTAAGGGGTAAAGGAGGGGTCCTAGGTGCTTATATAGAGGTACAAGCCAGCTTGGGCCGAAAAGGTACGCAAGTGGATAACTTAGGCAGCTTGGGGAGTCATTCCCGTCGGATCCGGTTTGGGGCCGGTCAGACCGGGCCTGGGACCGGGTGGTCCGGTCCGGGGGCCGGTCGACCGAGCGGCAACCGGACGGTCCGGTCCTGGGGCCGGTCCAACCGGGTTCTGGGCCGGCCAGCCTTCTTCTCCTCTTTCCTTCTTCTTCTTCTTCTTCTTCTTCTTCCTTGCACCATGATGAATGGCTCCTCCTCCCTTCCCTTGCTTCCTTGCACCATGGGTGTTCCTTCTCTCCGGTTCTTGATGACCCTTGTACCTAATGACATATGACATGCCGACATGAGGTAGCATTCCATCCAAGGTGTTGGCAAGGTCAAGTATCGAGAGGAAGGAGTTCACCTTGTCGCGTGTAGCGTGGGTGAGGGTTGAAGGTCCACTTGGGGGACTCTTTGGCCATGGTGTAGCGTCGCCGATAGGCGGGGTTGCACTTGACGGTCTTGAGGTGGAGGTGTCCGAAGGCCACCCCGCATCATCTCCCCCCCCCTTGGGGAAGAGTCGTCCTCGACTCTTGTTCCATCTCATCGACGGTGTAGTCCATGACGATTCTCCCATGTTGTGGTAGAGGGATAAAGTCGCGGTCGAAGAAGAACTTGGGGAAAAACGAGTTGCAAATGGTTCTCCAAGAGGCGAACAAGAGGCTCTCAATCAAATACGAAGCATCAAGTCGTTTCTCCAAGAGGCAATAGGCAAAAATGGGAACCAAAAGAGTGTGTTTGTATCCAAAATGTGGAAGGTCAAAAGTTTGTGCATGTAAGAGTTGTATGGTGTGAAGAATGTGTGGTGTGGCCTTGTCCCAAGCAAATGGAACAAACAAAAGGCTAGTATGAGCGGCAAAATTTGGGGCAAAATTGTTATGTGCAATGGCAAAACGATGGAGACTTCGATCTTGGGAGAGTATGGTTGGCGTGAGCCTAGTATGAGCCTCCTCAAGTGTGAAAGAATCCATTGCAAATGCCAAAGATGAAATGAAAAATCCGAAGAAGGGCAACTTTTTGTGTGACATGTGGCACAAGATGCATAAGGTATCTCTCACATGTACGACATGGTCCTTGAGATTCTCGGAGTGTATGATGAAAGCATCAAGACATACAACAATCATTGTGCCAACAAGATGTGTCAAGATATGTTGCCTAAGAAGCAAAAGAGGTGATGAGGCATTGGTCCAAACCGGAAGCTCGACAAGACAAGCCGGAAACACACGAGGGCGAAGGCGTTTGGGAACATACCCTTTGGCGTGAATCCCATGGGTTGGATCATGTATCTCGTCCGTGTCGGGGTAGCTCTCAATTGCGCGTTTCGTGAGCTCATGCTCCGTGGCGGTGGAAGTTGTCATTCGTGTACCTATACACACAAAAGAGAAAACAAAAAGCGTGTGTGCATGGTAGAGGAACACATCATCCATCATGATGTTCCATGTCTTGTGCACATCACCATTAGTGTCAATCAAGATAGTATGAAATGCATGGCGATGGTGCATATGGCAAGAAGGTGCATTCATGGCATGTGGTAACTCATGATCATCAAAAATTGAGAAGGCTATGGGGGCCATCTCATGGACAATGAAATAAGCATTCTTGCATACCAAGCATAAGAAAGAGCAATTGTTCACAATCTTGGATGCAAGGATCATGGAGTAGTGCAAACATTTTGGGCAAAGCATGCGGAAGCTAATGTCATCCTTGTCATTATCATTGCAAGCAATACATGGTAAAGAGCAATTGGTCGACATGTTGCAAGCAATGGTGGAGAAATTAAAGCTCTCATAGCATGGCATGGTCAAGGTATCACAAACACTCAAATCCACATGATCAACAATGTTGTCAAGCAAAGTATCACATGGGAACATGAAGGTAGCATGTGACGTAGCAAATGGATCATCAAGATCATGCATGCGCTCATAAGTCATCATGTCCACTAGTGGGATCATGGCATCACCAACACCTATGTTGTTACCTTTGTCGGGCGACTCATTTGAAGTAGGTGTGGTGGAAGTAGGAGGATCCATGTGGTCGACATGTGCATCTTGGAGTAAGCATGGTGAGATATCTTCATCGTCATGCACCATGTACATCGTCTCCATGATCGGGAACTCGTCCTCCTCGGAACCTAGTGCAACATAAGGAGACAACAAAGAGGGAGAGGTTAAGGTGTTAGCAAATGTGATGTCCTCCATGGACCTACCATCTACCTCTCTCAACTCACTTTGTGTATCACTCATGTCCTCCAATTGGAAGCACTCAAACTCACATGTGGAGTAGTAGTCACTCAACTCACTATCACTCTCGCTCAAGTGGGCTAGGTGGCTCTCATGCTCACATGGGATTGGTACCAACTCATCAATCAAGCATATGGGAGTAGGCTCGACTTTCTCATCTCCATGCGCCTCCTTGGTTGAAGGGAAGTTCCCATGCTCAACCATCTCAACTCCATGCGCCTCCTTAGGTGAAGGGAGAATCCCATGCTCACCATGCTCAACTCCATCGCCTCCCAAGTCATCCTCAAGCGGTGGCGTCGTGGTGTAGTAGAGAGCTAGGCTCGGATCCACATCAACCTTGAGTTGACCTTGGCGATCTTCATCTTGAAGTGTGGGCGCGATAGGCATCTTGGAGACTTGTGCATTGAGCTCGTCGAAGTAGAGCTTCTTGGCGCTTGGCGTTGTGCATTGCCATGCCACGTGACCCTTGGCCTTGCACACCTCACATAGGAGATTGGGACATTCCCGTGGAGGGTGGCCTTGTTGCTTGCACTTGTAGCATCGGAGTCCATAGGCACGTGACGAGGTAGGGGCCATTGTGGTGGTGGCACAAGAGGTGGAAGTCGCCTCATGAGGAAGGTATGTGCGATGAGCACTTGCCGTCCTTGTAGTGGTGGACACCCTATGATGGTGTTTGTCGCCTTCATGTCGAGGCTCTCGTCGTCGTGCGTCATCACCATGTCTTGAGGAGTGTCGTCGAAGATCCTTGTGGGATGTTGGTCGATGGCGATCATGAAGTGGCTTGTGGCGGCGACGATCATGTGGTGACGTGTGTCGATGAAGACCATGAGGTGGTAGTGGTCGACGACTATCATGAGATGGTGTGAGTCGATGACGGTCCTTGCCATGCCTAGGTGATGGCTCATGCGACGTGGCATGTTGCTTGCGGCGCCTTGTGGAGCTTGGAGAAGAGTGTCGATGACGATCATGTTGAGGACGCTCTTGATGCTCCATATGATGTACTTGAAGTCGACGATCTTGTGCATAAGCACTCTCATTGTGGCGCCTTGTGGAGCTCGGAGAAGTGTGTCGATGACGCTCATGATGTGGACGCTCTTGATGATCCATATGATGGTGCCGTCGTGGAGGTCCTCTATCTTCATATGTAGCTCCATTGGCCAAGTAGGTGTACGTGGGAGCATCGTCTTTGCTCATCATGGAGCGTAGGTGAGGCTCCGCCATGGCGTCGATGTCGTACTCGTGGCGTTGCTCCATCATGTCGTCCATGAGTGGTGAGCCATTGTCGATGTAGAGCTCGTCGATGTCGTCCTCAAGGTGGTGCTCCAACATGTCGTCCATGTCGTCCTCGAGGTGGTGCTCCAACATGTCGTCCATGCATGAGGAGCCATTGTCGATGTATAGCTCCTCGATGTCGGTCATGTTGGCGATGCTCGCGGAGCCATAGTCGGTGTCGAGCTCCACATGTTCCTCCACATCCGCGGTTCTTGAGGAGGTGTCCTCCTCGGAGTGCTCCGTGTACTCCTCCGTATCCTCATCTTCGCTATCCATGTTAGCACGATGGTATGTATATGGTATATGTTAGTGGAAGAACACTACCTCGCAATCTTACCGTGGTGTGATAAGATCGGGGCGATCCAACAAGCCGAGGTCAAAATCAATTGTATCGGGCACTCACACAAAGACACACGCAAAAGCTAGCAAATATGGTGTTCGGTGAGTGTGGTGGAAAGCCAAAAGACGAAATCCGAAATCAAGTTTGTTGTTAAGAGTGGGTGAAGTCCAACGAAATCAAATGTCAAAGCGATGATCACTAGAAACACGGAAAAGATATGGAACACACACACGAGATGAACGGGGTTAGTGCGACCAAGGAATGAGCGGAAAAGTGTATGAAGCCCTTAATCAAGGGTGCTCGGTGTCACACTAACACAAGAAGAGATCAAAGCTTTGGTTGCAACGAAGAGACAACAAGATTTACACGCGGCCTCTCTTCTCTTTTTCTCTCTTTTGCTTAAAAGCTTTTCCCTCTTTTGTATTTGGTGGCACTTGCACTCTTTTGTATGTATGGTGGCGCTTTGTACACTTTGGTATGTATGATGGCACTATGCACACTTGTGCTCTTTTTGTATTTTGGCGGCTTTTTCTCGCACTATGTTAGCGTTAGCTCGCTTTTGCTATCTTGCCACACGAGTTTTGCTTAGAAGCTTTACTCCACACGACACACACACCTCACAATCGGGGCCACGTGCAATGTCTCGCAACACTCGATAAGCAATGCTCGTAGGATAGATCGCAAAAGAAGAGGGGTTACAAGGTGGGGTGCGAGTTATACCTAGATGTTAGGCGGTGTCGGAACACACAACTTGCGATGAAGGCGGTGATGTCAAGATGCGCCGGAAACCGGGGTGCCAACGGTGTCGTCGCGGTGTTGATGTAGGCGCGGAAGCGGAAAAGACAACCGATGCACTCCAAATCGGAAACCGAGCAAAATAAGTCAATGCCCGAAAAGTTGGGTCAAAACGAGCGGTCGGAAGTTGGGCTCCAAAAATTTCGGAAAAGGTGTCAAAAATAGAGTCACGATATTGTGAGATGGCTGTAAAAGTTTGGAGTCAAACGGGCTCCGGAAAGTTGTCAAGATTTGGGGCAAAAAGTGGAGTCAAAATTGGACGAAAATTGGGTCAAAAGTCGTGAAATCCGGTTGGCGGCCGGTCTGACCGGGTCTGGGGCCGGATTTTCCGGTTGGCGCCCGGTCTCGCTCCGGTCCGAGCAAGTTTTCCTGGTGTGCCGCCCGGTTTGCGCCCGGTCAGATACCCGGTTGACCGGAGCGGCTGCTCGATGCGTGAGTTGGGTTGGAGCTTGGGGATCGAACTGGAGCTGGCAGCGCATGCGTGCGCAGGTGAGCAGGGCGGCGGCCTGATGGGGAGCACAGGCGCGGGCGGGGATTGCGCGCGTACGAGGCTGGCTCCGTGTAGCTGCAGCAACACGGCGTGCGGCGGCTTGGATGATGGCGTGCGGGGCAGGAGCAGCGAGCACGGGCGCGCGTTGGGAGCGGAGGCGAGCGGCAGATGCGGCGTGGAGGCAGAGCGCTGGGCGCGGTCGTGGGCGGCCTGGGCGTGGGGCCGGGGGTGGCCAAGCGGGCGCGTGCGGGCGTGTTGGGGCGGCTGGAGCCGGACGGGCCAGAGACGAGCGGGAGCGGCTTGGCGTGCGGCGGCGGCGGCTGGGCCAAGGGTGAGCGCGGGGGATGGAGGCGCGGGGTCGGCCGCGTGGTGGGGGAGCGCTCTTTGTGGGGCGTTGCGGAGGAGCGGCGGCTGCGAGGCCGGATGTGCTCGGGCGGGAGTGGCCCAACGAGGAAGAAGATGTTCTTGAGCAAAACTGCTCGGAAAACGCTCAAATTCGAGCCAAACTTGATGAAATCGAAGGGGAAAAGATGGGGAAATGATAGATCATCACTAGTAACACCAAATCCATGGATCAAAACCACTCAAAACGCAACGAAATCGCAGATCGGTCAAGAGGCAAATTAGGGCTATTTTTGGGGATTTTTTTTTTTT
The DNA here is from genome assembly GCF_019359855.2 of Lolium perenne. Taxonomy (NCBI): domain Eukaryota; kingdom Viridiplantae; phylum Streptophyta; class Magnoliopsida; order Poales; family Poaceae; genus Lolium; species Lolium perenne. The sequence goes on from NC_067246.2 coordinate 162,831,907, forward strand.
TGGGGAAAAATTTTAGAGACGAAATTGGATGGGTGGGGGGTCAAATCCGCGGAAACCAAAGGCTCTGATACCATATGATGAGGTCTAAGACCCCGTGTGTGGCCCGATCTCGCGGTTGACCCGAAATCCAAAGGGGAAGGAGAGGGAGAACGCGAAGAACACGATGAACACGAAGAACACGAGGAACTCACGCACGCACACCTACCCGATACAACCGATTACTTACCCCCGTGGCTCGATGGACCACGCCGATAGAATCTCCTACGGAAGAGACCGCGGTAGAATTCCGAGGAGAGAGACCGGTGTTGGAGAAGGAGATCGGAGAGGGAGAGAGAGTGCTCGCACTAGAATCTCACTCACAGATCTAGATCAACAACATGGGTGGCCTTGATTACAGAGGGATGAAACCCTAGGGAGACAAAGCTCATATTCATGTTTAAGCTATCATCTTGTCTAAGGGGTAAAGGAGGGGTCCTAGGTGCTTATATAGAGGTACAAGCCAGCTTGGGCCGAAAAGGTACGCAAGTGGATAACTTAGGCAGCTTGGGGAGTCATTCCCGTCGGATCCGGTTTGGGGCCGGTCAGACCGGGCCTGGGACCGGGTGGTCCGGTCCGGGGGCCGGTCGACCGAGCGGCAACCGGACGGTCCGGTCCTGGGGCCGGTCCAACCGGGTTCTGGGCCGGCCAGCCTTCTTCTCCTCTTTCCTTCTTCTTCTTCTTCTTCTTCCTTGCACCATGATGAATGGCTCCTCCTCCCTTCCCTTGCTTCCTTGCACCATGGGTGTTCCTTCTCTCCGGTTCTTGATGACCCTTGTACCTAATGACATATGACATGCCGACATGAGGTAGCATTCCATCCAAGGTGTTGGCAAGGTCAAGTATCGAGAGGAAGGAGTTCACCTTGTCGCGTGTAGCGTGGGTGAGGGTTGAAGGTCCACTTGGGGGACTCTTTGGCCATGGTGTAGCGTCGCCGATAGGCGGGGTTGCACTTGACGGTCTTGAGGTGGAGGTGTCCGAAGGCCACCCCGCTCCATCATGATGAGGGAGAGAGTGAGGACTCGTCCTCCGTGGAACCTAGTGCAACATAAGGAGACACAAACGAGGGAGAGGTTAATGTGTTAGCAAAAGCGATGTCCTCCATGGACCTATCATCTACCTCTCTCAACTCACTTAGTGTATCACTCATGTCCTCCAAACGGAAGCACTCAAACTCACATATGGGGTGGAAGTCACTCAACTCACTATCACTCTCACTCAAGTGGGCTAAGTGGCTCTCATTCTCACATGGGATTGGTACCCACTCATCAATGAAGCATAGGGGAGTAGGTTCGACTTTCTCATCTCCATGCGCCTCTTTGGTTGAAGGGAAATTCCCATGCTCAACCATCTCAACTTCATGCGCCTCCGTAGGTGAAGGGAGAATCCCATGCTCACCATGCTCAACTCCATGCGCCTCCGTATGTGAAGGGAGAATCCCATGCTCACCATGCTCAACTCCCTCGCCTCCTAAGTCGTCCTCAAGTGGTGGCATCGTGGTGTAGTAGAGAGCTAGGCTCGGATCCACATCAACCTTGAGTTGACCTTGTTGATCTTCATCTTGAAGTGTGGGCGCGATAGGCATCTTGGAGACTTGTGCATTGAGCTCGTCGAAGTAGAGCTTCTTGGCGCTTGGCGTTGTGCATTGCCATGCCACATGACCCTTGGCCTTGCACACCTCACATAGGAGATTGGGACATTCCCGTGGAGGGTGGCCTTGTTGCTTGCACTTGTAGCATCGTAGTCCATAGGCATGTGACGAGGTAGGGGCCATTGTGGTGGTGGCACAAGAGGTAGAAGTCGCCTCATGAGGAAGGTATGTGCGATGTGCACTTGCCGTCCTTGTAGTGGTGGACACCCTATCATGGTGTTTGTCGCCTTCATGTCGAGGCTCTCGTCTTCGTGCATCATCACCATGGCTTGAGTGGTGTCGTCGAAGACTCGTGGAAGATGTTGGTCGGTGGAGATCATGAAGTGGCTTGTGGCGGCGAAGCTCATGTGGTGACGTATGTCGATGACGGTCCTTGCCAAGCCTAGATGATGGCTCATGCGACTTGGCATGTTGTTTGTGGCGCCTTGTGGAGCTTGGAGAAGAGTGTCGATGACGATCATGTTGGGGACGCTCTTGATGCTCCATATGATGTACGTAAGGTCGACGATCTTGTGCATCAGCACTCTCATGGTGGCGCCTTGTGGAGCTCGAAGAAGTGTGTCGATGACGCTCATGATGGGGACGCCCTTGACGATCCATGTGAGGGTGCCCTCGTGGAGGTCCTCCATCTCCATATGTAGCTCCAATGGCCAAGTGGTGGTACTTGGGAGCATCGTCGTTGCTCCTTGTGGAGACTAGGTGAGGTTCCGCCATGGTGTCGATGTCGTAGGCGTGGCGTTGCTCCACCAAGTCGTCGATGTCGTACTCGTGGTGTTGCTCCGCCATGTCGTCGATGTCGTAGTCGTGGCGTTGCTCCACCATGTCGTCCATGCTTGAGGAGCCATTGTCGATGTAGAGCTCCTCGATGTCGGTCATGTCGGTGATGCTCGCGGAGCCAAAGTCGGTGTAGAGCTCCTCGATGTCGGTCATGTTGGCGATGCTCGCGGAGCCATAGTCGGTGTCGAGCTCCACATGTTCCTCCACATCCGCGGTGCTTGAGGAGGTGTCCTCCTCGGAGTGCTCCGTGTACTCCTCCGTATCCTCATCTTCGCTATCCATGTTAGCACGATGGTATATATATGGTGTATGTTAGTGGAAGAACACTACCTCGCAATCTTACCGTGGTATGATAAGATCGGGGCGATCCAACAAGCCGAGGTCAAAGTCAATTGTATCGGGCACTCACACAAAGACACACGCAAAAGCTAGCAAATATGGTGTTAGGTGAGTGTGGTGGAAAGCCAAAAGACGAAATCCGAAATCAAGTGTATTGTCAAGAGTGGTGGAAATCCAAAAATTCAAATGTTAAAGCGATGATCACTATAAACACGGAAAAGATGTGGAACGCACACACGAGATGAACGGGGTTAGTGCGACCAAGGAATGAGCGGAAAAGTGTAAGAAGCCCTTAAGCAAGGGTGCTCGGTGTCACACTAACACAAGAAGAGATCAAAGCTTCGGTTGCAAAGGAAGAGACAACAAGATTCACACGTGGCCTCTCTTCTCTTATCTCTCTTTTGCTTAAAAGCTTATGACACTCTTTTGTACACGGTGACACTTGCACTCTTTTGTATCTATGGTGGCACTTTCACACTTTTGTATGTATGGGTGTATGGTGCTACTTGCACTCTTTTTGTGCTTTTCTTTCTTTTTCACGCTCTATGTTAGCGTTAGCTCACTCTTGCTATCTTGCCACACGAGTTTTGCTTAGAAGCTTGACTCCACACTACACACACACCTCACAATCGGGGCCACGTGCAATGTCTCGCAACACTAGATAAGCAATGCTCGATAGGATAGATCGCAAAAGAAGAGGGGTTACAAGGTGGGGTGCAAGTTATACCTAGATGTTAGGCGGTGTCGGAACACACAACTTGCGATGAAGGCGGTGATGTCAAGAGTACGTTTGCAAGTCCAGGGTGCCGAGGATGTCGTCGCTTGCTTCGGAGCTGCGGGTTAGTTTCACAAACAAGGCACTCAAACCGGAACAAGCAAACACAAGTTAGCGGAAGAAAACGGTCAAAGTAGCTTGGCGGTGGTGGCGGTGGTATGCCGGTGGTGGTGGTGTCGATGCTCTTGCGGATGCGGCGGTGTTTGTTGGGGCCGTGGTGGTGTTTGCCGGTGGTTGGGGATGATGGCGGTGCTTGCCGGCGGGGGAGAGGAGTGGCGGTGGTTGGCGGTGGAGGTGGAAGGGTGGCGCCCGGTCCAGGGGCCGGTTGGGCCGGACCTGGGACCGGCCTGGCCGGTCACACGGCCGGTCGATCGGGTTCTGGGCTGGCCCGGCCGGTCTGCAGCCCGGTTGATCGGATTCTCAACCGGGACGCAGTTTCTCTCTCCTGTTCTTCACGAAAACCAAGCCAAAACGACCAAATCGGAGGGGAAACGATGGAATTGGGGGCTAAAAGTTGGGGAGATAGTAGATCAAGCACTCCAACACCAAATCCATGGACCAAAACCACTCAAAACGCAACGAAATCGCAGATCGGTCAAGAGGCAAATTAGGGTTATTTTTGGGGATTTTTTTGGGGAAAAATTTTAGAGACGAAATTGGATGGGTGGGGGGTCAAATCCGCGGAAACCAAAGGCTGCTGATACCATATGATGAGGTCTAAGACCCCGTGTGTGGCCCGATCTCGCGGTTGACCCGAAATCCAAGAGGGAAGAGAGGGAGAGCGCGAAGAACACGATGAACACGAGGAACTCACGCACGCACACCAACCCGATACAACCGATACTTACCCCCGTGGCTCGATGGACCACGCCGATAGAATCTCCTACGGAAGAGACCGCGGTAGAATTCCGAGGAGAGAGACCGGTGTTGGAGAAGGAGATCGGAGAGAGAGAGAGAGTGCTCGCACTAGAATCTCACTCACAGATCTAGATCAACAACAAGGGTTGCCTTGATTACAGAGGGATGAAACCCTAGGGAGACAAAGCTCATATCCATGTTTAAGCTATCATCTTGTCTAAAGAGGTAAGGGGGCGACCTGGGGGCTTATATAGGCATACAAGGCAGCATGGGTCGAACAGGTACAAGTTGGTGGGTCAAACCCGACGAATCCGGTCCACGGGCCGGTCGGCCGGGCTCGGGACCGGCCCATCCGGTCCACAACCGGATTCTGGACCGGGCGGTGACCGGGCGAGGCTTCGGGAGCCCCGGGATTGCGTCCGGATGGCCCCGGTCCTCGTTCCGGTCGACAACCGGCCGGGCCGGTCAGGGGGCCGGTCAACCGGGCCTGTGACCGGGTGGGCCGGTCAGGGGGCCGGTCAACCGGGCCTGTGACCGGCCGGCCTCCCTCCTCCCGCTTCTTCTTCCTCTTCCTTCCTTCTTCCTTCATTCTTCCTTCCTTCTTCTTCTTCTTCTGATGAGGTCTAAGACCCCGTGTGTGGCCCGATCTCGCGGTTGACCCGAAATCCAAAGGGGAAGGAGAGGGAGAGCGCGAAGAACACGAAGAACACGAAGAACACGAGGAACTCACGCACGCACACCTACCCGATACAACCGATTACTTACCCCCGTGGCTCGATGGACCACGCCGATAGAATCTCCTACGGAAGAGACCGCGGTAGAATTCCGAGGAGAGAGACCGGTGTTGGAGAAGGAGATCGGAGAGGGAGAGAGAGTGCTAGCACTAGAATCTCACTCACAGATCTAGATCAACAACAAGGGTTGCCTTGATTACAGAGGGATGAAACCCTAGGGAGACAAAGCTCATATCCATGTTTAAGCTATCATCTTGTCTAAACCTAAATGAGGTGGGGAGAGAGGTATATATAGGCCCAGATCCGTCCAGGGGTAAAAGGGGCATTACAATAAAGGAATGGTGACCATAGATGATAAATAGACGGCTGGGATGAAGTTGACTTCGAGGGGGGGGCCGGCAGTGCCGGCGTGTTTGGGGCGGCGATGCGGTGCGTGGGGCAGCGATCTTGGGGAAGATGGGGCGGCAGTGCCGGCCTGGTCTCCGTGGCGTCTTCAGCAGGTTGGGCCGCGAGTGCCGCGTCGAGAAAGCGGCGTGCGGGGTGTGCCCACCGGCGATGCCGGCCAGGTGGGGCGGCGAGTGCCGGCCTTGTCGTGGTGGCGGCTGGAGCCCTTCTCCTTCTTCTGCTTCTTCTTCCTTCTTCCTTGCACCATGATGAATGGCTCCTCTTCCCTTCCCTCGCTTCCTTGCACCATGGGTGTTCCTCCTCTCCGGTTCCTCGATGATTCTTGTACCTAATGATATGTAGCACACCGATATGAGGTAGCATTCCATTCAAGGTATTGACGAGGTCGAGTATCGAGAGGAAGGAGTTCACCTTGTCGCGTGTAGCGTGGTTTAGGGTTGAAGGTCCACTTGGGGGACTCTTTGGCCATGGTGTAGTGTCGACGATAGGCGGGGTTGCACTTGATGGTCTTGGTGTAGCAACGTCGGTGACCGGGGCTACATCATCTCCCCCCCCCTTGGGGAAGAGTCGTCCTCGACTCTTGTTCCTCCTCATCGAAGAGGTAGTCCATGACGGTTGTCCCTTGTAGAGTTGGGTAGTCGCGGTCGAAGAAGAACTTGGAGAAAAACCACTTGCGAAGGAAAGCTCCAAGAGGCATTTGGCAAAAATGGGAACCAAAAGAGTGTGGGTGTATCCAACATGTGGAAGGGCAAAAATTTGTGCATGTAAGAGTTGTAAGGTGTCAAAAATGTGTGGTGTAGTATTGTCCCACACAAATGGAACAATCAAAAGGCAAGTATCGGCGGCAAAATTTTGGACAAAATTGTTATGTGCAATGGCAAAGGGATGGGAAACTTCTAGCTTGGGAGAGTATGGTTGGCGTGAGCCAAGTATGGGTATCCTCAAGTGTCAAAGAATCCATTTCAATTGCCAAAGATGAAATGAGAAATCCAAAGGAGAGCAACTTTATGAATGACATGTGGCACAAGATGCATAAGGTGTCTCTCACATGTATGACATGGTCCTTGAGATTCTCGAAGTGTATGATGAAAGCATCACGACATACAACAACCATTGTGCCAACAAGATGTGTCAAGATATGTTGCATAAGAAGCAAAAGAGGTGACGAGGCATTGGTCCAAACCGGAAGCTCGACAAGACAAGCCGGAAACACACGAGGGCGAAGGCGTTTGGGAACATACCCTTTGGCGTGAATCCCATGGGTTGGATCATGTATCTCGTCCGTGTTGGGGTAGCTCTCAATTGCGCGTTTCGTGAGCTCATGCTCCGTAGCGGTGGAAGTTGTCATTCGGGTACCTATACACACAATAGATAGAACAAAAAGCGTGTGTGCATGGTAAAGGAACACATCATCCATCATGATGTTCCAAGACTTGTGCACATCACCATTAGTGTCAAGCAAGATAGTATGAAATGCATGGCGATAGTGCAAACGGCATGAAGGTGCATGCGTGGCATGTGGGAACTCATGATCATCAAAAGTGGAGAAGGCTATGGGGGCCATCTCATGGACAATGAAATAAGCATGTTTGCATACCAAGCATAATAAAGGGGAATTGTTCACTATCTTGGATGCAACGATCATGGAGTAGTGCAAACATTTTGGGCAAAGCATGCGGAAGCTAATAGCATCATTGTCATTATCATTGCAAGCAATACATGGTAAAGAGCAAGTGGTCGACATATTGCAAGCAATGGTGGAAAAATTGAAGCTCTCATAGCATGGCATGGTCATGGTATCACAAGAACTCACTTCCACATGATCAACAATGTTATCAAGCAAAGCATCACATGGGAAAGTGAAAGTAGCATGTGGAGTAGCAAATGGATCATCGAGATCATGCATGCACTCATAAGTCATCATGTCCACTAGTGGGATCATGGCATCATCAACACCTATGTTGTTACCTTTGTAGGCCGACTCATTTGAGGTAGGTGTTGTGGAAGTAGGAGGATCCATGTGGTCGACATGTCCATCTTGGAGCAAGCATGGTGAGATATCATCATCTTCATGCACCATGTACATCGTCTCCATGAGCGGGAACTCGTCCTCCGTGGAACCTAGTGCAACATAAGAAGACACAAACGAGGGAGAGGTTAATGTGTTAGCAAATGCGATGTTCTCCATGGACCTATCATCTACCTCTCTCAACTCACTTTGTGTATCACTCATGTCCTCCAAATGGAAGCACTCAAACTCGCATATGGGGTGGAAGTCACTCAACTCACTATCACTCTCACTCAAGTGGGCTAAGTGGCTCTCATCCTCACATGGGATTGGTACCAACTCATCAATGAAGCATAGGGGAGTAGGTTCGACTTTCTCATCTCCATGCGCCTCCTTGGGTGAAGGGAAATTCCCATGCTCAACCATCTCATCTCCATCGCCTCCCAAGTCGTCCTCCATCGGTGGCGCCGTAGTGTCGTGGAGAGCTAGGCTCGTATCCACAACATCCTTGAGTTCACCTTGGTGATCTTCATCTTGAAGTGTGGGCGTCGAAGGCTTCTTGGTGGCTTGGGCTTGTAGCTCGTCGAAGTAGAGCGTCTTGGCGCTTGGCGTTGTGCATTGCCATGCCTCATGACCCTTGGCCTTGCACACCTCACATAGGAGATTGGGACATTCCCGTGGAGGGTGGCCTTGTTGCTTGCACTTGTAGCATCGGAGTCCATAGGCATGTGACGAGGTAGAGGCCATTGTGGTGGTGGCACTAGAGGTGGAAGTCGCCGTATGAGGAAGGTATGCACGATGTGCACTTGCCATCCTCGGAGTGGTAGACATCGTATGGTGGCGGTGGTCGTCTTCATGTCGAGGCTCTCGTCTTCGGGCATCATCACCATGGCTTGAGTGGTGTCGTCGAAGATCCGTGGAAGATGTTTGTCGATGGCGCTCATGGGGTGGCTTGTGTCGGTGAAGATCACGTGGTGACATGTGTCGATGGGATCCATGAGATGGTGGTGGTCGACGACGATCATGTGATGGTGTGTGTCGATGACGATCCTCAACATGCCTAGATGATGGCTCATGTGGCTTGGCATGTCGCTTGTGGCGCCTTGTGGAGCTTGGAGAAGAGTGTCGACGACGATCATGTTGGGGACGCTCTTGATGCTCCATATGATGTACTTGAGGTCGACGATCTTGTGCATAAGCACGCTCATGGTGGTGCCTTGTGGAGCTCGGAGTAGTGTGTCGATGACGCTCATGTTGAGGACGCTCTTGGTGAACCATATGATGGCGCCATCGTGGAGGTCCTCCATCTTCATATGTAGCTCCCTTGGCCAAGTATGGATGCGAGGGCGCATCGTCTTTGCTCCGTGTAGAGACTAGGTGAGGCTCCGCCATGGTGTCGATGTCGAAGTCGTGGCGTTGCTCCACCATGTCGTTCATGAGTAGTGAGCTAGTGTCGATGTAGAGCTCGTCGATGTCGTCCTCGGGGTGGTCCTCCACCATGTCGTCCATGTCGTCCTCGAGGTGGTGCTCCACCATGTCGTCCATGCATGAGGAGCCATTGTCGATGTAGAGCTCCTCGATGTCGGTCATGTCGGTGATGCTTGGGGAGCCATGGTCGTTGTTGAGCTCCTCGATGTCGGACATGCCGATGATGCTTGTGGAGCTAGAGTCGGTGTCGAGCTCCACATGTTCCTCCACATCCGCGGTGCTTGAGGAGGCATCCTCCTCGAAGTACTCCATGTACTCCTCCGTGTCGTCTCCGTCGCTATACATGTTAGCACGACAATATCTATATGTTGGATGTTAGTGGAAGAACACTACCTCGCACCCTTACCGTGGTGAGATAAGATCGGGGCGATCCAACAAGCCGAGGTCAAAATCAATTGTATCGGGCACTCACACAAAGACACACGCAAAAGCTAGCAAATATGGTGGTAGGTGAGTGTGGTGGAAAGCCAAAAGTCAAAATCTGAAATCAAGTTTGTTGTTAGGAGTGGGTAAGCTCCAAAAATCAAATGTCCAAATGGTGATCATGGAAACACGGAAAGGATATGGAACGCACACACGAGATGAACGGGGTTAGTGCGACCAAGGAATGAGCGGAAAAGTGTAAGAAGCCCTTAAGCAAGGGTGCTCGGTGTCACACTAACACAAGAAGAGATCAAAGCTTTGGTTGCAACTTGAGAGACAACAAGATTCACACGCGGCCTCTCTTCTCTTTTCTCTCTTTTGCTTAAAAGCTTTTTCTCTTTTGTATTTGGTGGCACTAGACACTCTTTTGTATATGTATGGTGGCACTTGCACTCTTTTGCTCTTTTTGTGTTTTGGCGGCTTTTTCTCGCACTATGTTAGCGTTAGCTCGCTTTTGCTATCTTGCCACACGAGTTTTTGCTTAGAAGCTTTACTCCACATGACACACACACCTCACAATCGGGGCCACGTGCAATGTCTCGCAACACTTGATAAGCAATGCTCGATAGGATAGGTCGCAAAAGGAAGAGGGCCTACAAGGTGGGGAGCAAGTTATACCTAGATGAAAAAGTTAGGCGGTGTCGGAACACACAACTTGCGATGATGGCGACGATGGTGTCGTAGTTGCGCCGGAGTCCGGGGTGCCGAAGGTGTTGCCGCGGTGTTGATGTAGACGCGGAAGCTTGTTGGACAAACCTTGCACTCCGAAACGGAAACCGAGCAAAAATAAGTCAATGCCCGAAAATTTGGGCCACGACGAGCGATCGAAGGTGTCAAAATTTTGGAGTCGGAAAATTTCGGAAACGGTGTCAAAATTAGAGTCAATATGAAAAGGGATAACTGTGAAAGTTTGGAGTCAAACGGGCGCCGGAAAGTTGTCAAAATGTGGGGCAAAAATGTGAGTCAGAATGGAGCGAAACTGAATCAGCGTGTACAGTCGGGCCGGCCTTCGCCGGGGTGGGACGAGCGGCACTGCCGGAGTGCATAGGCCGGCACTGCCGGGGCGACTCGGCCGGCACTGCCGGGCTGATTGCTAGCCAGCGATGGATTTGGTCGGCCGCTTGGGCAGAAGTGGCCAGGTGGAGCTGGGGAGCGCGTGCGCGGCTGGTGGTGAAGCGGCCGGGGCGTGCTGGTTGCGGCGGCGCGTGGTGGTGGCCTGGGCAGGGGCTGCGGATGCTGGGAGCGGGCCGGAGCAAGTTGAGCGGGAGAACTGTGCAGGGCGGAAGCCGGCGGCGGCCGGGCAGCCGGTGGCGGCGGGCGACTCGTTGGTGGAGGCGTGCGCGAGCGGTGGTGGCCAAGGCAAGCAGGTGGAGGCGTGCAGGTGCGGCGCTGCTTGGTGGCCGGGCCCGATGCGCGGTGGGGCGAGCTGGGGCTGCGGGGGCCGGCCGGGAGTGGAGCCAGGGGCGGATCTGCGCGTGGAGCGGCTCGAGCGGGGCGTGAGGTTGAAGAAAGGCGCAGCAGCGGTGCCGCCGGGACTGCCGGCCGGCCGACGGCTGCCGGTGTGCACTACCCCGGCTGCCGGTGAGCACGAACTCGACGAACGGGAGGACGAACGCAGCGGAAATTGGGACGGAAAAACGTCGATTCACGGAGATATAGATGGAATTTGGCAGCGAAATTTGGAGGGATGTAGATCTACCATAGGAACATCAAATCCATGGATCAAAACCACACAAAACGCAACAAAATCACAGATCGACCAAAGGCAAATTAGGGCTATTTTTTGGGAAATTTTCTAGAAACGAAATTGGGTGGGTGGAGGGTCAAATTCGCGGAAACCAAAGGCTGCTGATACCATATGATGAGGTCTAAGACCCCGTGTGTGGCCCGATCTCGCGGTTGACCCGAAATCCAAAGGGGAAGGAGAGGGAGAGCGCGAAGAACACGATGAACACGAAGAACACGAGGAACTCACGCACGCACACCTACCCGATACAACCGATTACTTACCCCCGTGGCTCGATGGACCACGCCGATAGAATCTCCTACGGAAGAGACCGCGGTAGAATTCCGAGGAGAGAGACCGGTGTTGGAGAAGGAGATCGGAGAGGGAGAGAGAGTGCTAGCACTAGAATCTCACTCACGGATCTAGATCAACAACAAGGGTTGCCTTGATTACGAGAGGATGAAACCCTAGGGAGACAAAGCTCATATCCATGTTTAAGCTATCATCTTGTCTAAACCTAAATGAGGTGGGGAGAGAGGTATATATAGGCCCAGATCCGTCCAGGGGTAAAAGGGGCATTACAATAAAGGAATGGTGACCATAGATGATAAATAGACGGCTGGGATGAAGTTGACTTCGAGGGGGGCAGCGATCTTGGCGTGTTTGGGGCGGCAAGGTGCCGTGGGGCAGCGATGCCGGGGAAGATGGGGTGGCGATGCCGGCCTGGTCTCCGTGGCGTCTTCAGCAGGTTGGGCAGCGGTGCCGCGTGGGGCGGCATGCGAGGTGTGCCCACCGGCAGTGCCGGCCAGGTGGGGGCGGCAGTGCCGGCCTTGTCGTGGCTGGCGGCTGGAGCCCTTCTCCTTCTTCTGCTTCTTCTTCCTTCTTCCTTGCACCATGATGAATGGCTCCTCTTCCCTTCCCTCGCTTCCTTGCACCATGGGTGTTCCTCCTCTCCGGTTCCTCGATGATTCTTGTACCTAATGATATGTAGCACACCGATATGAGGTAGCATTCCATTCAAGGTATTGACGAGGTCGAGTATCGAGAGGAAGGAGTTCACCTTGTCGCGTGTAGCGTGGTTTAGGGTTGAAGGTCCACTTGGGGGACTCTTTGGCCATGGTGTAGTGTCGACGATAGGCGGGGTTGCACTTGATGGTCTTGGTGTAGCAACGTCGGTGACCGGGGCTACATCATCTTCCTTCTTCCTTGCACCATGATGAATGGCTCCTCTTCCCTTCCCTCGCTTCCTTGCACCATGGGTGTTCCTCCTCTCCGGTCCTCGATGACTCTTGTACCTAATGACATATAACATGCCGACATGAGGTAGCATTCCATTCAAGGTATCTACGAGGTCGAGTATCGAGAGGAAGGAGTTCACCTTGACGCGTGTAGCGTGGGTTAGGGTTGAAGGTCCACTTGGGGGACTCTTTGGCCATGGTGTAGCGTCGACGATAGGCGGGGCTGCACTTGATGGTCTTGGTGTAGCGACGTCGGTGACCGGGGCTACATCAGTGAGTCTCGGAGTTCCTCGTGTTCATCGTGTTCTTCGTGTTCCTCGCGTTTCCCCATCTTCCCTCTTGGTTTCGAAGTCAATCCGCGAGATCGGGCCACACACGGGGTCTTAGACCTCATCATATGGTATCAGCAGCTCTTGGTTACCGCGGATTTGACCTTCCACCCACTCGATTTCGTCCCTAGAAATTTTTCCAAAAAATCCCCAAAAATAGCCCCAATTTGCCTCTTGACCGATCTGTGATTTGGTTGCGTTTTGAGTGGTTTTGGTCCGTGGATCTGGTGTTGTTGTGCTTGATCTACTATTTCCCCAACTTTTAGCCTCCAATTCCATCGTTTCCCTTCGATTTGGTCGATTTGGTTTTGGTTTGGGGAAGAACAGGAGAGAGAAAGCTCCAGCCCGCGAAATCCGGTTGAGCAGCCGGTCAACCGGGTTACAGACCGGCCGGGCCAGCCCAGAATCCGGTCAACCGGCCGTGCAACCGGCCAGGCCGGTCCAGGAGCCGGTCCAACCGGGCCCCAGACCAGGCGCAGCAACGCCCCCCCCCCCTTCGACCTCGACTTCCGGCGATCTCCACCACCACCACCACCACCATCGCAGGTATAACTTGCAGCTTTCACCTTGTAACCCCTCTTCCTTTTGCGATCTATCCCATCGAGCATTGCTTGTCTAGTGTTGCGAGACATTGCACGTGGCCCCGCATTGTGAGGTGTGTGTGTCGCGTTGAGTAAGGCATCCAAGCAAACACTCGTGTGGCAAGATAGCAAAAGCGAGGCTAACGCTAACATAGTGCGTGAAAAAGCCCCAAAAACACAAAAAGAGTGCGAGTAGCACCATACATCCATACATCCATACATCCATACATCCATACGCCCATACATACAAAAGTATCCACGTGCCACCAAAGATACAAACGAGTGCAAGTACCACCATATACAAAAGAGAAAAAGCTTCTAAGCAAAGAGAGATAGGAGAAGAGAGGCCGCGTGTGAATCTTGTTGTCTCTTCCTTTGCAACCAAAGCTTTGGCTCTCCTTGTGTTAGTGTGACACCGAGCACTTATACATACACTTTTCTATTTGAGAAGTGCTCCGTTGAACGAGGAGTGGATGATTTCTATTTGCATGATGGCTATTTGTTCAAAGCTAACAAGATTTGCATTCTCGAGTCTTCGCTTCGAAAATTGCTTTTGCAAGAGTCACATGGAGGTGGTCTTATGGGTCACTTTGGACGTGACAAGACATATGCCATGCTCTCAACCCACTACTATTGGCCAAAGATGAAGCGAGATGTGGAGCGCCTTTGCCATCGGTGCACAACATGCTTACAAGCTAAGTCTACCTCCAACCCTTATGGTCTTTACATGCCATTGCCTATTCCTTATGCACCATGGACCGATATTAGCATGGATTTCGTTCTAGGCTTGCCTCGCACTAAGCATGGTCATGATTCCATCTTTGTTGTAGAGGATAGATTCTCTAAGATGGCTCATTTCATACCTTGCCATAAGAGCGACGATGCTTCACACATTGCTTCATTGTTTTTCAGGGAAATTGTCCGCCTACATGGAGTACCGCAAAGCATTGTGTCGGATCGAGACGTCAAGTTCATGAGTTATCTTTGGAAGTCGCTCATGGCGAAGTTTGGAGTCAAGCTCTTGTTCTCATCATCATCGCACCCGCAAACGGATGGCCAAACGGAAGTGGTCAATCGAAGCCTCTCAACCCTCCTACGCATCCTCGTGAAGAAGAACTTGAAGTCATGGGAGGAGTGCCTTCCTCACGCCGAGTTCGCCTACAACCGCGCCAAGCACAAGACTACGTCAAGGAGCCCCTTCATGGTCGTCTATGGCTTCGAACCTTACACGGCACTCGACATACTTCCGCTTCCCCCCCACGAGCGCATCAACATGGACTTCGACAAGCGCACCGCCGCCGTCAAGAAACTACATGAAGAGACAAGGGCAACCATACAAGAACATGTTCTTCGTCAAGCCAACCGCCTCAACGCCAAGAAGAAGGAAAGAATATTCGAAGAAGGAGACCTCGTTTGGATCCACCTCCGGAAGGAACGGTTCCCTCATGAGCGCAACTCCAAGCTCAAGCCAAGAGGAGATGGCCCCTTCAAGGTCCTCAAACGCATCAACAACAACGCTTACGTCATCGACATACCGACATCCAAGTACTTGGTGAGCAACACGTTCAACGTCTCGGACTTGTCACCCTATCATGGAGATGAGGACGTGCAAGAGTCGAGGACGACTCTTTTCCAAGGGGGGGGGGAGATGATGTAGCCCCGGTCACCGACGTCGCTACACCAAGACCAACAAGTCCCCCAAGTGGACCGATGACACGAGCCCGAGTTAAAGCTCTTCATGATGAGGTGAACTCGCTCCTCACCACCCTTGATCTTGGTACCCCTTTGGATGGATTGCTACCTCATGCCAACGTGTTATGTGTCATTAGGTACAAGGAGCATCAAGAGCACGAAGAGGAGGACACACCATGGTCAAGAGGAGGAGAGGAGCAGCTGGACGCGAAGATGGACATGGAGCTGGACCGGGAGCCGCCCGAAGAGCTCAAGGAAGAGAAGATGGCCGGCCGGTCCAGAACCCGGTCTGACCGGCCTCCTGACCGGACCACCCGGTCCAGGACCCGGTCTGACCGGCCTCCTGACCGGGCCACCCGGTCCCAAACCGGGATTTGCGCTCGTGCCATCCGGGCGCCATCCAGGGGACTCGGAGCCTCGTCCGGTCGCCGCCCGGTCCCAGGCCCGGTCTGAACCGGCCTGCCCGGTCCCAGGCCCGGTCTGACCGGCCCCCTGACCGGCCTGCACGACTTAAGTCACCTTTTTCGGCCCGAACCGTTTCACTTGTACCTTTTCGGCCCATGACGCCTTGTAAGACTATATATACCCCCAGGACGCCCCTAGACCTCTTTAGACTTGTTTTGAACTCAAACCTACCTTTGAGCTTAGTCTCCCTTGGGTATCATCCCTCTGTAATCAAGGCCATCCTTGTTGTTGATTGGGATATTGTTGAGTGAGATTCTAGTACAAGCTACTCTCTCTCCCTCACCAATCTCTTCTTCTCCAACACCAATCTCTCACCGGGAATTCTGCCGCGTGCCTCTTCCGGGTGATTCTATTGGCGTGGTCCATCGAGCCACGGGGGTAAGTATCGGGTGTATCGGGTTGGTGTGCGTGAGTCTCGGAGTTCCTCGTGTTCGTCGTGTTCTTCGTGTTCCTCGCGTTTCCCCATCTTCCCTCTTGGTTTCGAAGTCAATCCGCGAGATCGGGCCACACACGGGGTCTTAGCCTCATCACATACATGGCCAGCAAGGCGAAAAGGTACGCAAGTGGATAACTTAGGCAGTTTGGTGAGTCATTCCCGTCAAATCCGGTTTGGGGCCGGTCAGACCGGGCCTGTGACCGGGTGGTCCGGTCCTGGGTCCGGTCGACCGGGCGCCAACCGGAAACCTCACAAGTTTCCGTCCGGTTGCCTTCCGGTACGATGCAGGGAAATCCGGTTGGGCGCCCGGTTGACCGGGCCTGGGACCGGACGGTCCGGTTGTGGGGCCGGTCCAACCCGTTCCTGGGCCGGCCAGCCTCCTTCTCTTATTTCCTTCTTCTTCTTCTTCTTCTTCTTCTTCTTCTTCTTCTTCTTCTTCTTCTTCTTCTTCTTCTTCTTCTTCTTCTTCTTCTCTTCTTCTTCTCTCTTCCTTGCACCATGGGAGTTCCTTCTCTCTTGGTCCTTGTCGATGTCGGCACCTACGGACACCATGATGATAGGCATGAGGTAGCATACCATTCAAGTTGGTGTTGAGGTCAACCATAGAGAGGAAACAGTTCACCTTGACATATATGGCGGGGGTTTGTGTTGTTGGTCCACTTGGGGGACTCCTTGGCCATGGTGTGGCGTCGACGATAGGAGGGGCTACATCATCTCCCCCCCCCCTTGGGGAAGAGTCGTCCTCGACTCTTGTTCCTCCTCACCGACGGTGTAGTCCATGATGGTTGTCCCATGTTGTGGTAGAGGGATAAAGTCGCGGTCGAAGAAGAGCCGTTGGTGTGAATCTCACGGGTTTGGTGATGTAGTTCGACCTTGTTGGGGTAGCTCTCAATTGCGCGTTTCGTGAGCTCATGCTCCGTAGCGGTGGATGTTGTCATTCGGGTACCTATACACACAATAGAGAGAACAAAAAGCGTGTGTGCATGGTAAAGGAACACATCATCCATCATGATGTTCCATGACTTGTGCACATCACCATTAGTGTCAAGCAAGATAGCATGAAATGCATGGCGATGGTGCATATGGCAAGAAGGTGCATTCATGGCATGTGGTAACTCATGATCATCAAAAAGTGAGAAGGCTATGGGGGCCATCTCGTGGACAATGAAATAAGCATTCTTGCATAACAAGCATAAGAAAGAGCAATTGTTCACAATCTTGGATGCAAGGATCATGGAATGGTGCAAACATTTTGGGCAAAGCATGCGGAAGCTAAAGTCATCCTTATCATTACCATTGCAAGCAATACATGGGAAAGAGCAAGTGATCGACATATTGCAAGCAATGGTAGAAAAATTGAAGCTCTCATAGCATGGCATGGTCATGGTATCACAAGCATTCACTTCCACATGATCAACAATGTTAACAAGCAAAGTATCGCATGGGAAAATGAAAGTAGCATGTGAAGTAGCAAATGGATCATCGAGATCATGCATGCATTCCAAAGGCATCATGTCCACTAGTGGGATCATGGCATCATCAACACCTATGTCGTTACCTTTGTAGGCAGACTCATTTGAGGTAGGTGTTGTGGAGGTAGGAGGATCCATGTTGATGCGGGCTAAGCCCGTGTGGGTTGCCCGATCTCACGAATTGACCCGGGTGAGTGTGGTTGCGGAGGGGGATTCGCGGGGAAGTGGATGAACGCGAAGAACACGATACAAACACACACACACACACACAATCGGTTATCCTCGTTGGCCCGATACACCAACTCGATAGAGGTTGCGAGAAAAGACCTTCCGGTAGAAGTCCCGCAAAGAGATCGACAAATCGAAGCACGTGAGATCGAAGGGTGAAAAGACCGGAAGGTTGATAGAAGTGCAAGCAAAAGACCAAAAGGTAGAAGTGCAAGCAAAAGATCAAACAAACGGTAGAAGTCACCAAAGAGATCTTCACGAGTCGATAAGGAGCCCGGGTGATACAATAGGAATTAACCTAAGGTGGGGGTTACCCAAATCCACAAAGGGATAGTAGAGGCATAAGCCAATTCATCTAAACATCATCTCTCCCTCATGAAGGTGGGGGTGGAGGTCTATTTATAGGGAACCACTAAGGAGGGGTAGTTTGGGGAAACTAAGATACAAGCACAGCCATACATGTGGCAACTTAGGGTTAGGTTCGGTAGTGGTCACGACCACGGCGGCGATGCGCCGGCGTGGGGAGGGCGGCGATGCCGGCCACAGCGGCAGTGCCGGCCTGTGTAGGGCGGCAGTGCCGGCCCTGGAGCTTCCAGCTCCTCTTCCTCCTTCTCTTCCAAGCTTCCGTGACATCGGCCTTGCGTCCTCGGGTCTCCGTGCCATCCTTCCTTCTCCCCGTACTTGTCGTCGAGTTCCTTAGCGTGCCGTCTTGGCGATGAAGCACATGATGCGGTGAAGACCGAAGGTCGCCCCGTATCATCTCCCCCCACTTGAAAAAGAGTCGTCCTCGACGATAAATCTTCATGAATGTGTAGAGGAGGTAGATGACACCAACGCTTGAATGTCGCTTCACTTTTCAGGAGCCCTATCAATAGCACAAGAAAAGCCAAACAACACTCAAAGCATAGCCAATGTTCCACGGGTTTAGCAAGATAGCGCAAGTAGAAGGAGGTCACCTTAGCAAGATGTCGGTGTGCTCTCATTGAGAGATCTTGTGTAGTAGATGTATGGGGTTGAACCCATTCGTTGACGCTCATCCATATGTCACATGTACCTTCACACAACAAAGACCAAGCAAAGTATGTTTGTGTGTGATATTGGAGCACATCATCTATGACATGTCCTTTCATGTTCACAACACCGTTAGCACAACACAAATTTATCAAGAATGATGCATGTGCAAGGTCAATGTGTAAGAACTCCGTATGAACATCTTCTAAATGCGGGAACACAAAAACTCCAAGATGTGAGACGACTATGATGTCCATCTCATGTAGAAACTCATGTGCATTGTTGCACTCAAGGCACCGGAAAGAGAAATTGTTCAACATCCTTGACGCAACAAGAGGAGAATTTGGCCAAAACACATAAGTGGAAGTGTCCAAAATATCATCAACATGTGTGCACACAAACCATTGGAAAGAGAAATTGGTCCTCATATTTGGTGCAACACAAGACATCTCATCCAAAAAGTTCATCAAGAAAACATTTGCACAACCGTGCGTGCCAACAAACCAAATGAAAGAGAAATTGGTCAACTTGTTTGAGGCAACACCAACGGTAAGAATCACATCATCATGCTTGCAAAAGAACCAAGAGAAAGAGAAATTGTTCGGCATGTTCAATGCAAAGCATGGGAAAGGTATTAGAGCCGGGTTCGATCTTGAACTTACTTGCATTATGCTCTCTAGAGCTCTCTTTGTCAACTCGTGCTCAATCGAGGTTGACATTGGCATTCTTGTACCTACACACACAATAGGCAAAGCAAAGAACGTGTGTGCATGGTATATGAACACATCATCCATCATGATGGTCCATTTCTTTTGCACATCACCATTAGCGTTAAGCAAAGCATCATAATAGATATGGTGAATATGCGGAGTAAACATGGGAACATGCTCAACATGGATATATGCAAAGTCTCCAAAATTTGAGAGAGCTATGGGGGCAATCTCATTTACAAGCACATTAACATTATGGCAAACCAAGCATTGGAAAGAACAATTGTTCAACATTTTGGTTGCATTAATGGGAGAGTATTGCAAGCATCTAGCACAAAACATGTTCAACATTTTATCATTGTTGTCGACAAACCTAGGGAAAGAGCAATTGTTCGGCAAGGTTGTCACAACACAAGCATCATTATCATTATCATTGCAAGCAATACATGGGAAAGAGCAATTGTTCGACATATTGCAAGCAATAGGAGAGAAAGTGAAACTCTCATAGCATGGCATGGACATATTATCATAAGCAACTACTTCCACATGATCAACAATGGTGGTATCACAAGTATCACAAGGGAAAGTGAAAGAAGCATATGACATGGCAATAGGATCATCCAACTCATGCAAGCACTCACAAATCATCATGTCCACTAGTGGGATCATGGCATCATCAACACCCATATAGGTACCGTTGTAGTCCGACTCATTTGAAGTGGGTGTTGTGGAAGAGGTAGGCTCCATGTGGCCTCCATGTTCATCTTCAATCAAGCATGGTGTGATAGCATCATCTTCATGCACCATGTACATCTTCTCCATGATCGAGAACTCGTCATCCATGGGACCTAATGAGACACAAGGAAACACACTAGAGGAAGAGGGTAAGTTGATGCGGCCTAAGGCCACGTGGGTTGCCCGATCTCACGAATTGATCGAGGGAAAAGCGGGGGAGAGGAAGAACACGAAGAACACGGCGATGAACACGATGAACACACGCAAACACACACCAACCCGATACAATTCGGTTTACTCCCGATAGCCCGAACCACTATCCCGATAGAATCCCTCAAGAGAAAGACACGCGGTAGAATCCCCGAGAGGAAGATCGGTATACGATCGGTGGAATCACACGAGTGAGAGACCGGTGGTAGAATCACAAGTGTGAGAGACTAATCATATAAGGAGTGCCTTGTACAATAGATTATGGTAATCTAAGGAGGGGGTTTCCCTAATCCCAAAGGGATGGTGGAGGCATGAGCCTAGTTCTAGTTCATCAACTCTAACCTAATGAAGGGGGAGGTGGGAGCCTATATATAGGGAGCCACTGAGGAGGGGTAGTTTAGGGAAACAAAGGGGTACATGGGCCTTGGCCCGAATTGACTTGTGGCCGGCGTCTTCTCTCCTAGGCAACCTCAGACGCTCTTCTTCCTTCTCCTCTTCCATGCCTCCGTGACCTCGGCCTTGAGTGTGGTTCTTGACGTTGACGCACATGATGAAGCGAAGATCGTAGGTCGGGCTACATCATCTCCCCCCACTTGAAAAAGAGTCGCCCTCGACGATGAGTCTTCGTGAATGTGTAGAGGAGGTAGATGACACCAACGCTTGAATGTTCCTTCGCTTGTCGAGAGCCCTATCAATAGCACAAGAAAAGCGAAGGAGCAATCAAAGCGTAGCCAAAGTTCATTGGATTTAGCAAGAGAGCGCAAGTAGAAGGAGGTCACCTTAGCAAGATGTCGGTGTGCTCTCATTGAGAGATCTTGTGTAGTCGAAGTGTGCGAGCGAAACCATTCATTGGAGCTCACTTGTATCATGCTCTCAAGAGCTCTTTTTGTCAACTCGTGCTCAATCGAGGTTGACATTGGAGTTTGGGTACCTACACACATGTTAGACAACAAGAACAACGTGTGTGCATGGTATATGAACACATCATCCATCACGATGGTCCATTTCTTTTGCACATCACCATTAGCGTTAAGAAATGCATCATAATAGATATGGTGAATATGCGGGGTAAACATGGGAACATGCTCAACATGGATATATGCAAAGTCTCCAAAATTTGAGAGAGCTATGGGGGCAATCTCACTAACAAGCACATTAACATAATTGCAAACCAAGCATTTGAAACAGCAAGTGTTCCATATTTTGGATGCATTAATTGGAGAATGTTGCAAGCATTGTGAGCAAAACATGTTCAAAGTTTCATCATTGTTGTCGACAAACCTAGGGAAAGAGCAATTGTTCGGCAAGGTTGTCACAACACAAGCATCAATGTCCTCATTGCAATCAACACATGGGAAAGAGAAATTGTTCGATAAGTTGCAAGCAATAGGAGAGAAAGTGAAACTCTCATAGCATGGCATGGACATATTATCATAAGCAACTAATTCCACATGATCAACAATGTTATCAAGCAAAGCATCACATGGGAATAAGAACGAAGCATATGACATGGCAATAGGATCATCCAACTCATGCAAGCACTCACAAATCATCATGTCCACTAGTGGGATCATGGCATCATCAACACCCATATAGGTACCTTTGTAGTCCCGCTCATATGAGGTAGGTGTTGTGGAAGAGGTAGGCTCGATGTGGCCTCCATGTTCATCTTCAATCAAGCATGGTGTGATATCATCATCTTCATGCACCATGTACATCTTCTCCATGATCGGCGTCTCGTCATCCATGGTACCTAATGAGACACAAGAGAACACACTAGAGGTAGAGGGTAAGTTGTTAGAACTTGAAATGGCCTCACATGACCTATCAACTACCACTCTCATCTCACTTGGTGTATCGCTCATGCTCTCGAAGTGGAGGCACTCAAGCTCACGTATGGTGGAATCGCTCATCTCACATATAGTGGAGTCGCTCATCTCACATATAGTGGAGTCCCTCATCTCCATGGCAATGGCGTCGTCGATGTCCGAGCAACCTAGCAAAGAGGAAGACAACACAAGAGGAGTAGAGGTTAAGTTGTTAGAAATCGGAACATCCTCACTCGACTCATGGGGTGTATCACTCTTGCTCTCAAGGTGTTTGAAGTATGCGTTGCACTCGGCTTTTTCTTTGGGTGTCATTTGGGCTTCTCGAGCATCTAGCTCGGCGAAGTATGCTCTCATCTCGGCTTGCTCTTGTGGGGTCATCATGTATATCTCACTAGGATAGGTGTATATGTATGGTGGAAGGAAAACTACACAAGTATCCCACCTTTCAAGAAAGTATCGGAAAATGGTTCAAGTCAAGAGCAAAGTCGAAATGTATCGGGTTACTCACACACGCACTCAAAGCACACGCAAAAGGCTAAGAAATCTATATGTGGTGGGTAAGGGGTGGATAGCAAACGAAAAAGATCAACGGAAAAGTCTATTGTCAAATGTGGGTAAGATCCAAAGTCAAATGTCAAAAGTGGTGATCTATGTCAAGGAAACACGGAAACACACACAAAGGAGAACAATGGGGTTAGCGCGACCAAGGAAGTGAGCAAGTGACAAAGATGGTCCTAACGAAGACTATATGCTCGGTGTCACGCCAACACAAGAGAGACCGTAGCTCGGTTGCATAAGAGGGAAGCAACAAGATTTGCACAAATGCCACTCTTCTCTTTTCTCTCTTAGTGCGCACAAGCTTTGCACTCTTTTGTATCGGTGGACACACACTTCTTTTTCTATTTCTTTTTTTTTCTTTTTTTTTCACTTTTTTTTTCTATGCTTAGAAGCTTTATTTCTCTCTATGTATATGTCACACTTTTCTTCTTTTGTGTATTTTTTCTCACCGAGCTTACTTCGGAGCTTCGCTCAACACAACGCACACACACCCTCTCACGGTCGTGACACTTGTGCAATGCTTCGCAACGCTCGGAAAGCCACTCTCAATGGGATAGGTACGCAAAGGAAGAAAGGGGCTACAAGGGGTAGGGGAGGCAAGTTATACCTATTGACGTTAGGCGGTGTCAAGCACACGGACTTGCGATGATGGTGATGACGATGGTGTCGAAGATGCGCCGGAATCCGGGGTGCCGATGCCGTCGTCGCGGTGTTGATGTAGGCGCGGAAGCGGTTGTCCCGGACCAAAGGCACTCCAAAACGGAAACCGGGCAAATTAAGTCAATGCCCGAAAAGTTGGGTCAAAACGAGCGGTCAAAAGTTGGGTTCCAAAAATTTCGGAAAAGGTGTCAAAATTAGAATCACAATATTGTGAGATGGCTGTCAAAGTTTGGAGTCAAACGGGCTCCGAAAAGTTGTCAAAATTTGGGGCAAAAAAAAAAGATATTAAAACTGAGTATAAATTGTGTCCGGGCGGTAGTACCGGTCGCGGTACCGGACGTGGTACCGGTTAGATGTGTAAACTATACCGGGGGGTTGGAACGCGGAGCGGTAGTGTGAGTGGTACTGCCGGCCGGTAGTACCGCTGGGACTTTTTTTTTTTTTTTTATGCTCGTTGGGGAAATGCTGTGGAGGAATCACGATCGAATAATCAAGTGGAGCTTAGGCGTGGCCGGATCAAGTGGAGCTGCAGGCGAGCGGGTGTGTTGGCCGGCCAGGAAAATAACGCGCGGCCGGCGGGAGCTGGAGACGCGCGTGGCGCCTGTGCGTGCTGATGTTGCGCGCGTGGAGCGAGCGCGTGGTGGCCGGATTGAGGAGCAGCGAGCAGAGACTTGGCTGTGGGCGAGTTGCCGATTTGATGCGTAGAGGTTTGAGCGACGGGATTGAGCTGGGCGAGCGGGGCCGGGCTGTGGCGATGCGCTGTGCGGCGAGCTGGCCTGGCGATCGCGTATGCAGGCTGCAGGGAGAGGCGGATCGAGCGGGGCCGGCGGCGGCTCTGCGGCAAGTGGAGTGGTGGTCAGCTGCGCGCGGGGGCGTTAGCTTGAGGGGCCTGTGCGAGAGCTGGGCTAGCCGTGGCCAGGCTCGGGCGCGCGCTGCGTGCGTGGTGGCCGGCGAGCAGATG
Organism: Lolium perenne; assembly: GCF_019359855.2. NCBI lineage: Eukaryota > Viridiplantae > Streptophyta > Magnoliopsida > Poales > Poaceae > Lolium > Lolium perenne. The sequence continues at coordinate 162,856,242 of NC_067246.2, forward strand.
GTAGCCGACGCAGGGAGGACGTTGACCAGGGTAGCCAGGGGAATTCGAACGGGTGGAGGTGGAACTGCAGCACGGCGAGCTGGTCTGGTGGCGGGGCAATGCGGTGGTGGTGCTCGATGGCGGCAGCGGGGGGTGGGGCCCGGCGGCGTTGACCCGGACTCGGCCACGATCTGTTCTTCCCGGACACGAAGAACAGAGCGGAAAGGAGCTCGAAAATCTTCAAATTGAGGCCGAAATTGATGGAATTAGAAGGGGATAAACTGAGAAAGTATAGATCAGCACTAGAAACACCAGATCAGTGGATCAAAACCACAAAAAACTCAACAAATTCGGAGATCAATTTTTGAGCTATTTTTTGGGCAATTTTTTGGGAAAATTTTTGGCCGAAATTGGTGAAATTGGAGGGTCAAATTCGTGGCAACCTTTGCTCTGATACCATATGATGCGGCCTAAGGCCACGTGGGTTGCCCGATCTCACGAATTGATCGAGGGAAAAGCGGGGGAGAGGAAGAACACGAAGAACACGGCGATGAACACGATGAACACACGCAAACACACACCAACCCGATACAATTCGGTTTACTCCCGATAGCCCGAACCACTATCCCGATAGAATCCCTCAAGAGAAAGACACGCGGTAGAATCCCCGAGAGGAAGATCGGTATACGATCGGTGGAATCACACGAGTGAGAGACCGGTGGTAGAATCACAAGTGTGAGAGACTAATCATATAAGGAGTGCCTTGTACAATAGATTATGGTAATCTAAGGAGGGGGTTTCCCTAATCCCAAAGGGATGGTGGAGGCATGAGCCTAGTTCTAGTTCATCAACTCTAACCTAATGAAGGGGGAGGTGGGAGCCTATATATAGGGAGCCACTGAGGAGGGGTAGTTTAGGGAAACAAAGGGGTACATGGGCCTTGGCCCGAATTGACTTGTGGCCGGCGTCTTCTCTCCTAGGCAACCTCAGACGCTCTTCTTCCTTCTCCTCTTCCATGCCTCCGTGACCTCGGCCTTGAGTGTGGTTCTTGACGTTGACGCACATGATGAAGCGAAGATCGTAGGTCGGGCTACATCATAAGTTGTTAGAATTCGAAATGGCCTCACATGACCTATCAACTACCACTCTCCTCTCACTCGGTGTATCACTCATATCCTCGATGTGGAGGCACTCAAGCTCATGTATAGTGGATTCACTCATCTCACATATAGTGGAGTCGCTCATCTCACATATAGTGGAGTCTCTCATCTCACATATAGTGGAGTCGCTCTTCTCACATATAGTGGAGTCGCTCATCTCACATATAGTGGAGTCCCTCATCTCCATGGCAATGGCGTCGTCGATGTCCGAGCAACCTAGCAAAGAGGAAGACAACACAAGAGGAGTAGAGGTTAATGTGTTAGAAATCAAAGCGTCCTCACTCAACTCATTTGGTGTGTCACTCTTGCTCTCAAGGTGTTTGAAGTAGGATTTGCACTCGGCTTTATCTTGGGTGGTCATCTTGGCTATTTGATCATCTAAGTTGGCAAAGTAGGCTCTCATCTCGGCCTTTTCTTGTGGGGTCATAGTGGATAGCTCTCACTAGGAAGGGTGTATATGTATGTGGTGGAAGGAAAACTACCAAAAGGTCAAAGCTAGCAAACCAAAATCGAGAAAATGGTTCAAGTTAGAGAATAACCGATATGTACTCACACACACACACAAAGCACACGCAAAAGGCTAAGAACTCTATATGGTGGTAGGTGAGGAAGTGGATAGCAAACGAAAAGAACCAAAGAAAATGTCTATTGTCAAATGTGGGTAAGATCCAAAGGCAAATGTCAAAAGCGGTGATCTATGTCAAGGAAACACGGAAACACACACAAGGAAGAACAATGGGGTTAGCGCGACCAAGGAAGTGAGCAAGTAACAAAGATGGTCCTAACGAAGACTATTAGCTCGGTGTCGCGCCAACACGAGAGAGACCGTAGCTTGGTTGCATATGAGAGAAGCAACTAGATTTGCACAAATGTCACTCTTCTCTTTTCTCTCTTAGTGCTCACAAGCTTTGCACTCCTTTGTATCGGTGGACACACACTCTTTTTGTATTTCCTTTTCCTTTTTTTTTCTATGCTTAGAAGCTTTCTTTTTCTCTATATATATGTCACACTCTTTCTTCTTTTGTGTATCTTTCTCACCGAGCTTGCTTCGGAGCTTTGCTCAACACAACGCACACACACCCTCTCACGGTCGTGACAATTGTGCAATGCTTCGCAACACTCGGAAAGCCACTCTCAATGGGATAGGTACACAAAGAAAGAAACGGGGCTACAAGGGGAGGCAAGTTATACCTATTGATGTTAGGCGGTGTCAAGCACACGAACTTGCGATGGCGAAGTGGTGGTGTCGATGACGATGGCGAAGTTGCGCCGGAATCCGGGGTGCCAACGGTGTCGTCGCGGTGTTGATGTAGGCGCTGAAGCGGAATAGACAACCGATGCACTCCAAATCGGAAACCGAGCAAATTAAGTCAATGCCCGAAAAGTTGCGTCAAAACGAGCGGTCAAAAGTTGGGCTCCAAAAATCGTCAAAAATTAGACGTGGGCTATGTAGAATATTTTGGGGATGTTGTTAAATTTTGGAGTCAAACGGACGCCGAAAAGTTGTCAAAATTTGGAGCAAAAAGATGAGCCAAAACTGGACGAAACTTGTACAAATGGATGGACGAAGCCTTGCCGGGCTGGGTTGACGCGATGCGGACTGCGTTCGGCGGCGGTGCCGCTAGGAGTTGGCCGGCGATGCCGGGCACCGAAACTTTGCACGAGCAGGTGCGGGAGTTGCCGGTGGATTTAGGAGCGAGGCGTGCGTGCGTGGTCTCTGCGCGGGTCAACGGCGAGCGGAAGCTTGCCTGGCGGCTGGTGGCTTGCTGTGCGTGCGCGCAGGCGGCTCCTGGTCAAGGCGCGCGCGTGGATGGTTGCTGGTGCGGCGTTTGGCGCGTGCGGCGAGCAAGTATCGTGGGCGGCGCGTGGTGGTGCTTGGGTCGAGCGGGAGTTGGGCCGCGGAGGCGGCGTTGAGGCCTGGTGGGGCGCGCTATGGGGCGTGGCCGTGGGATGGGGCGTTGGAAGCGGAGGCGAGCGAGCGATGGGAGCAGGTGGCCTGCGCGGGCTGGCGGGCGAGGCTGGTGGCGGCTCGGTGGGGTGCTGCAGGGCGCGCGGCGGCTGCTGTTGATGGCGCGAGCGCTGGCGAGAAGTGGTGAGGAGGGCGGGGCGGCAAGCTGCGCAGCGAGTGGTGGAAGGTGGAAGATGAAACAGCGGCAGTGCCGCAAGAAATCGGCCGGCGATTCCGGGTAGGCCGGCGATGCCGGTGAAACGTGGCCGGCAGTGCGGTGGTGCACGAACTGGACGAACTCGAGGATGAGCAGGCGGAAATTGGGGCAGAAATTCGTCGATTCTGAGCGCAATACAAGGAATTTGACGGTGAAATTTGGAGGAGATGTAGATCAACACAAGAGACAACAGATCTGTGGACCAAAACCACAAAAAACTCAACAAATCCAGAGATCCAAATTCGAGCTATTTTTTGGGGCAAAATTTTTTGGGGAATTTTTGGGCGAAATTGGTGAAATTGGAGGGTCAAATTCGTGGCAACCTTTGCTCTGATACCATATGATGCGGGCTAAGCCCGTGTGGGTTGCCCGATCTCACGAATTGACCCGGGTGAGTGTGGTTGCGGAGGGGGATTCGCGGGGAAGTGGATGAACGCGAAGAACACGATACAAACACACACACACACACAATCGGTTATCCTCGTTGGCCCGATACACCAACTCGATAGAGGTTGCGAGAAAAGACCTTCCGGTAGAAGTCCCGCAAAGAGATCGACAAATCGAAGCACGTGAGATCTAGAAGGGTGAAAAGACCGGAAGGTTGATAGAAGTGCAAGCAAAAGACCAAAAGGTAGAAGTGCAAGCAAAAGATCAAACAAACGGTAGATGTCACCAAAGAGATCTTCACGAGTCGATAAGGAGCCCGGGTGATACAATAGGAATTAACCTAAGGTGGGGGTTACCCAAATCCACAAAGGGATAGTAGATGCATAAGCCAATTCATCTAAACATCATCTCTCCCTCATGAAGGTGGGGGTGGAGGTCTATTTATAGGGAACCACTAAGGAGGGGTAGTTTGGGGAAACTAAGATACAAGCACAGCCATACATGTGGCAACTTAGGGTTAGGTTCGGTAGTGGTCACGACCACGGCGGCAGTGCCGGCGTGGGGAGGGCGGCGATGCCGGCCACGGCGGCGGTGCCGGCCTTTGTGTAGCGGCAGTGCCGGCCCTGGAGCTTCCAGCTCCTCTTCCTCCTTCTCTTCCAAGCTTCCGTGACATCGGCCTTGCGTCCTCGGGTCTCCGTGCCATCCTTCCTTCTCCCCGTACTTGTCGTCGAGATCCTTAGCGTGCTGCCTTGGCGATGAAGCACATGATGCGGTGAAGACCGAAGGTCGCCCCGTATCACATGTGGTCGACATGTCTGTCTTGAAGCAAGCATGGTGAGATATCATCATCTTCATGCACCATGTACATCGTCTCCATGAGCGGGAACTCTTCCTCCGTGGATCTTTGTGTATCACTCATGTCCTCCAAACGGAAGCAGTCAAACTCACATATGGGGTGGAAGTCACTCAACTCACTATCACTCTCACTCAAGTGGGCTAAGTGATATGGGCATGGAGGCCTATGTGGAGCCTAGATTTAGGACTCCACCAGCTTAGTTATCTTATTTTATGTCTATGGTCATATGTGGGCCAATTAGGGTTTTTAATAATTTGAGTCGGTTTGGTTTGGGCCTGTCCAAACCAAGGTAGAGAGGCCCACTAGGGCTGGCCGGCCACCCCACCTCTCATATAAGTGGAGGCACGGCTAGGGTTTAGGGGAGAACAAGTTTAGGTTATACCTAGTTGCGTGTGTTCACGTGTATCATCCCTCCGGGGGTACGGCGCTGCCGTTTATCTATATTATCCGCTGCGAAGGTTCTTGTGTTCATCAAGGATTGTCTAGCTCAGGTTTGAGGCGTATCGATTCATCGATCCGTTGCTTGCTGGATTCGTTCCCTCTTCTCCAGGCTGCGTTCATCGCGTTGTTGGGAGGAATCTCTACCCCAGGTTCTCGCTGTGAAAGATCGGGCATCAACTTAGGTGGATCCGCTGGGATTCACCACATCATCTGGTATCAGATTTCTGGGTTGCTCACGGCGAGGTGTTGTTGATCGATCTCTTTGATCGGTTTGCATTGGAGAAGATTAGCTCTACGATCGGAGGAGTTTGGCTCTCGGTCGAAGGAGGTTGGTTGGAGGAAGTTTGGTGTTGTTTGGTGAAGTTTGGAGGTCATCCATGGCTGTTTCGGAGGTCAAAATCGCGAAAAATCGCGACCAGAATCGGGAAGAAGACGAAATTTCGCGACCAGGAAAAACTTCGTATGAAATCCGGTCAACCGGGCCAGTGACCGGGCTGCCTGGCATAGAACCCGGTCAACCGGGCGCCCAACCGGGAAGTTCGCAAATTCGCCAATTTCCGGTTTTGCTCGATGCGAGGCAGCCGATCCGGTTGGCGACCGGTCAACCGAACGATGACCGGACTGGCGGTCACAGGCCGGTCCAACCGGGTCCTGGGCCGGGACGGCGTCTGTTCCTACGGCTTTTCCTCCGGCGGTTTCTCCTGTTACTGCGGTTGCTTCTTCGGCTACTGCTGCTCTTGTTTCTCCGGCGATGCTCCTTGATGCTACTACTGTTGTTGCTTCATTTGGAGACGATGTGCGTGGCATACGGTGTTCACGTGGCACGAAATCCGGTGATGTTTTCAATGATTACCTTGATATCCGCCGTTGGGAGGACGTACCGCATTGTGTGTCAGGACTAAAGTGGTATTTATGCCATGACGCGACAATTGAGCAGTACGAGGATTGGGAGAAGTACATGGAGTTGGGTTTCCAACGATGTCGTCGCTACAAAGGGAAGTTCACTGGGTATGATGCCTGTCTTCTAGCTCACAGGCGTGTGGATGCCGAGTTGGACATATATTGGTATGATGCCGTTGATAGAGGCGAGTATGCTTATACTTGGGCGGACTTCAAAACGTTTCTTCGTGGTGGTTTTGGGTTACCATTGCAGCAGCGTAAGCAGTCGTCCAGAGTTGTGCATGCAATAGAGGAAGTGGACAAGTGCATAGTTCCTATTCAGGAGATTGTTCCACTACCAACAGTCACTAAGGTTGAGGTGAAATCTTCAGAGGAGAGGAAACCTGGCTCTGATACCAAGAACACTACTGTGACTGTTGAGGATGATGTACCATTGAGCGGGCTGAATATGCAACTCAAGAAGGTACAAGATGATGCTTGCAAGACAGTTGACAAGGTTCAGCGATGGAGTTTGTTTCAGACTCAGTGCATTATCAAGGGCAAGGCTTGCAAGTTGATGGTTGATGGTGGAAGCTGTACTAATGGCATTAGCAAGGCGATGGTGGCAGCATTGGGATTGTCTACATGGCGTCTTCCTGAACCTAAACGTCTTGAGTGGTTGAATAGCTGTGGTATGCTGAAGATTACTCATAAGGTGCGTGTGCCATTTACAGTTGATGATTATGTTGATGAGATCAATTGCGATGTGTTGCCATTGGAGGTGTGTGGATTGCTACTTGGGCGTCCTTGGCAGTATGATCGTAATGTGACACATGCTGGGCGAGCAAATACATATTCTTTTATGCATGGTGGCAAACAGCGGACTTTGAAGCCTATGGGTGATGATCATATCAAGTCCGATGTGGAGTTAGTGGTGCGTAAAGAGAAGTTGCACAAGCCTAAAGTGCAGCAAGAAGTGCATGATGTTCCGACCATTGATGTTGGTGTTGTTTCAGCCATGCATGTAGATGACAAGACAGTTCTTGTTGGTGACAAGCCGGATGAAGCTACACTTGTTGTTGATGTGGATGTTGCAGCATGTGCTACAGTTCCAGTTTGTGTTGATGCCAGTATACAGACTGATGATATTTGTGCTGATGATACTTCAGTACATGTGGCGCAGATGCGCGTGGGAGGAGTGGGAGGCGAGCGCGTCAGTGGAGACAGTGGGCAGCGGCATTACCGTGCTAGGAGTACTGCAGTCCAGTTTTCCGCGACACCGCGGATGCATCGAGGCAAGGATGGATGTGTGAGACATTTATGTGGCCCAGGCATTACACATCTTATGCAGGGTCATGTTCAGCGACACATGGTTCCATCAAGACCTCAGAAGAAGAAGGAATTGGCGCCAAAGCCCAAGCTCATGTGGAGAAGAAAGGAGGCGCCAAGTGCTGTATCAAGTCGAGAAGGCCGCGAGGGAGGATGTGGTGTGGAAGGCAAGCAAGACTTGAAGACGGCGAGGACGTGTCATGTTCATATCACGTCACCTTTTCCAGAAGACCCTCACGCGTTGCGGACAACGCTTCTTGAAGGGGGGGAGGATGATATGGGCACGGAGGCCTATGTGGAGCCCCGATTCAGGACTCCACCAGCTTAATTATATTAGTTTATGTAATTGTCATATATGGACAAATTAGGGATTTTTAATAAATCGAGTCAGTCTTGGTTTGGGCCTGTCCAACCAAGTTAGGGAGGCCCATAGTGGGGCGCCCAGCCCAATAGGGGCTGGCCGGCCACCTCTCTCTCATATAAGGAGGTGGGGCGGCTAGGGTTTAAGATAGTTCAAGTTTAGTCTAAAGATTAGGGTTTACCCCATAGCGTGTGATCACGTATATCATCCCTCCGGGGGTACGGCGCTGCCGTTATCTATTATATCCGCTGCGAAGGTTCTTGTGTTCATCAAGGATTATCTAGCTCTTGGTTTGAGGCGTATCGTTCATCGATCCGTTGCTTGCTGGATTCGTTCCCTCTTCTCCAGGCTGCGTTCATCGCGTTGTTGGGAGGATTCTCTACCCCAGGTTCTCGCTGTGAAAGATCGGGCATCAACTTAGGTGGATTGGCTTGGATTCACCATATCATCCATACATCCATACGCCCATACATACAAAGTGTCCACGTGCCACCAAAGATACAAACGAGTGCAAGTGCCAACATATACAAGAGAGAACAAGCTTTTAAGCAAAGAGAGATACGAGAAGAGAGGCCGCGTGTGAATCTTGTTGTCTCTTCCTTTGCAACCAAAGCTTTGACTCTCCTTGTGTTAGTGTGACACCGAGCACTTATACATACACTTTTCCGCTCACTTTTGGTTGCACTAACCCCGCTTATCTCGTGTGTGTGTTCCACAACTTTTCCGTGTTTTTGTGATCACCATTTGGACACTTACTTTTTGGAACTCACCCACTTTTAACAACATACTCGATCTTGGATTTGTCTTTTGGCTTTCCACAACACTCGCCTAACACCATATTTGCTAGCTTTTGCATGTGGTTTTGCGTGTGTTCCCGATACACTTGATCTTGCTTTCGGTTTGGTGGATTGCCTCAATACTATCTTACCTTGGTAAGGGCACGAGGTAGTCTCCTTCCACTAACATACACAACATAGTTCTTGTCTTTGCATCATGGATAGGAACGGAGATACCAATAGGGATGAAGAGATCCTTCGCAACACCGAGAGGTTGGCTACTCAACACAACCTATGGACACAACGACAAGAGTTCAAGGAGCAACTCTCCCTCTTCGAGACGCGCATTGATGAGCAATACGATGAAGTGGCTCACAACTTCTCCACCGTGAACCACGACTTGGCCCTTCTTCGTGAAGCTACGGACAACTTGAATGGCCAAATGGCGGCCAATGATGCCAACATGGAGCGGCGCATGGATAGCCTCGAGCGCGCCATCACCAACTTGGGTCGTCATCGTCGACACCGCTCTACTTCCTCTTCATCAAGCTCGTCTCAAGACTATCAATCTCATGGTGGCATTTCGTCCCCAAGCTCTTCTTCAAGGCGTGAAGACCATCATCGACCTCATCGCTCACATGCTCGTCATGAAGACTCCCGCTCCAACTCTAGGCGTGGAGAAATACATCGCCATGCTCGTCCACATGAGCATCCTCCACAAGCTCAAGACCTTCCACAAGATCGTCACCAAGCGGATCGCCATGCCCACCATGGGCGTGATGGCCATCCCCAAGACCAAGATCCTCAAGGTCCACCTCGGCGAGATCTTCGTCGCCACCCTCACCATGACCAACGTGGACGAGGAGAGCCTCACCATGATCAAGATGAGAGACCCAACATTGAGCATCGTCCTCAACCGCGACAAGATCTTCAACCACATCCTCACCGTGAACCAAGTGAAGCAAGTGTTCAACTCCACCACCAACCCAATGCTATGGTTGGCCGTAGAAGACCTCCTATTCCACCTCTAGCCGCAAGAGTTGACGGCGCCCCTCCTCGTAGAAGAAACTTGGAGGATGAAGAGAACATGTATGGCAAGCTCAAGTTCAACATGCCCAAGTTCAAAGGTGAAGACGACGCAGAAGCTTACCTCTCATGGGCACTCAAGGTGGACAAGATCTTCCGCATCCACAACTACTCCGGTGCCAAGAAAGTGGCTATGGCATCACTCGAGTTTGAAGACTACGCCAACACTTGGTGGGAGCAAGTCCTCACTCTCCGAGAAGAGAAGGGTGAACCTCCAATTGACACTTGGGAAGATATGAAGAAGGAGATGCATGCTCGCTTTGTCCCAAAGCACTACATGAAAGACCTCTTCAACAAGCTCCAAAAGTTGAAGCAAGGCACCAAAACCGTTGAGGAGTTCTACAAGGAGATGGAGCTCACTATGATGCGAGCCAACATCCAAGAATCCGAGGAGCAAACCATTGCTCGCTTCTTCAATGGCCTTACTTATCCCATCAAGAGGATTGTCGAGTTCCAACCTTACTCCAACATGGTTGAGTTAGTCCACCAAGCATCGAAGGCCGAGCGCCAAGTGATTGAGGACATCAAGTACTCCAAGGCCAAGTCCTATTTCTCCTCCAAGCTCGCTACATCGACTCCTCCTACTACATCAACTCCTTATGCTACAAGTGCCAAGGCCGACGCATCCTCTACACCTTCCAAGAAGCCGACTATCCAAAGTCGCATGAAGCAAACGGTCTCCTCCACCGCCTCCTCTAAGGCATCCACGGGACCCTCTAGTGTCACTTGCTTCAAGTGTGGCACCCAAGGTCACAAATCGTTTGAGTGCAAGAACACCAAGGTCATGATCACTATGGAGAATGGTGACATCGAGACTCTTGATGAGGATGAATATGAAGCCCTTGTGCAAGCCGCCGTGGCAAGTGAAGAAGCTTATGAGCAAGAAAGTGGAGAAGATCCTCTCTTATGTGAGCATGACCCAAGTCCCTCACTTGTGGTCACAAGGGTGCTAACCACACAACCTCATGATATGGAAGAACAACGGTGCATGATAGGGCAAAGGTGTCCGATCTTTCGATGAGATGGGGATAATTCGATTTGTTGGTGGAGTTCGTGCTTGACGATCCGACTACACGTGCAAAGCTCGTGCGCCAATGCAATCGCTAGGACAATCTCCGGGAGTTACTGATCTTGCGGGAGCACGATCAGCCTGACCAGCGAGGGTCTTAATTCCTACCTGAAATCGAGAACAAGTAAGAACTAATAATGCAATCAGAATATTGCGGATATAGATCAAAGCTTTATTGAAAAGGTGGGATTCCGAATAGTCGGTCTTGTTCTGGGCGTTGGCCTCAAAAGAAGTACACGAGAGCTGCAGCAATGGCTAACTTTTAGTCTAATCAAAATCCAAGTTCTAATGACGGCTACGGAGGGATATATATGGGGGAAGTCAAGGGATTTTCGTCCAACCAGCTAGGGTTGGCCAAAAACACCCCTAAATGGGCCTTCCTCCACTTATATGGCCTCTTAAAATCCCCTAAAATACCTAATCCGAAAATACATGGGCCTGGCCCATTAAATAAGGTGACGCAGCACCAATAATAACTCTTGGACGAATTTTATGATGGGGAAACTTGTAGAATTCGTCCAATCATCGTTGCTCCATTATAATGGCTTCAAAGTTCTGAAATCTCCACTTGCGGCGTCATCTTCAATCCTCAAACGCTTGCTGCCATCTCCTCCATGCGTGATCATGCTCCAATGCTTGTCCTCCTCATCCATGCTTGGTCCATCATTCCTAAGAGTAACAAACATATCTGATTTAGGCAGCATCATATTCTCATGTATGTGAGGAATAGTTCCAAGAAACGAAAGTACCTGATAGTTAAGTTGTTTGGCACGAGCTCGAGTGATTGGTCCTTGTATTTGTGTGGCTGTAGGTACAGCGGTTGTATCAAGAGATGGGATGTCCTCATCAGTGCAACATCTTCCAAACCCGTGCCGGAATTGGTGGCAAGTCTATCAAGGTCATCATCGATGGTGGAAGTTGCCATAACCTTGCGAGCACCGAGTTGTGTGAGAAGCTCCACCTCACTCTCCGCAAGCATCCTCACCCCTACCATATCCAATGGTTGAGTGACAAGGGCAACGTCAAGATACAACATACCGTCACCGTCAACTTCAAGATCGGCCCTTATGAGGACACTATCGAGTGTGACGTGGTACCCATGACGGTGTGCCACATGTTGCTTGGCCGCCCTTGGCAATATGACAAGAAGGCTATACATGATGGACTCTCCAACACATACACCTTCAAGGTCAACGACAAGAAGCTCGAGTTGCGCCCGATGACTCCTAGCCAAATCATCGCGGATAATGCGAAGGCTTTAGCGAGGGCACAACTCCGCACCCATAGTGAGATGAGAGGAGAGGGAGCGACCCACCACAAAGAGAGTGAGCGCCACAAGCCATATATGAGTGAGCCCAAGAGTGTCCTTCTAGCCACCAAGAGTGAGTGGAGAGAGCTCCAAGAGAACCCATCCACCATATTGCACTATGTGCTCATATGCAAGGGACCCGCGTCGGAGACTAACGACTTAACCAACATTCCTCCGTCTTTGTTGTCTCTTTTGCAGGAATTTCGAGACGTCTTCCCCGACGAGCTCCCTCATGGACTACCACCACTCCACGGCATAGAACACCGCATCGACCTCATACCCGGCGCCCCGCTTCCAAACCGTGCCGCCTACCGCACCAACCCCGAAGAGACCAAGGAGATCAACCGCCAAATTCAAGATCTCCTCGCAAAAGGGTACGTCCGAGAAAGCCTTAGCCCTAGTGCGGTTCCCGTGATTCTTGTGCCTAAACCGGATGAGACGCAACGTGATGAGGTCTAAGACCCCGTGTGTGGCCCGATCTCGCGGATTGACTTCGAAACCAAGGGGGAAGATGGGAAAACGCGAGGAACACGAAGAACACGGCGATGAACACGAGGAACTCCGAGACTCACGCACACACACACCCCGATACACCCGATGCTTACCTCCGTGGCTCGATGGACCACGCCAATAGAATCTCCGAGGAAGAGACACGCGGTAGAATTCCCCGGGGAGAGATTGGGATTGGAGAAGAAGAGCTTGGTGAGGGAGAGAGAGTATCTTGTACTAGAATCTCACTCAACAAGTTCCAAATCAACAACCAAGGTGCCTTGATTACAGAGGGATGATACCCAAGGGAGACTAAGCTCAAATTTAGGTTTGAGTTCAAAACAAGTCTAAAGAGCTAATGAGGGGTCCCCGCTACTTATATAGTCATACATGGCCAGCAAGGGCGAACAGGTACGCGAATGGATAAGTTAAGGCAGGTTGGTGGGGCATTCTCGTCGGAGTCCGGTTTGGGGCAGTCTGGCCGGGCTGGGACCGGGCCGTCCGGTCATGGGTCCGATCGGCCGGCGCAAACGGAAAGCTGCGAAGTTTCCGGTCGTCGTCCGGTACGAGGGAGCTGGCCCGGTTTGCGCCCGGTCGACCGGGCCTATGACCGGGGCGTCCGGTTGTAGGTCCGGTCTGACCGGGTCCTGGACCGGCCAGCGTCCGTCTCTTCCTTGGAGCGCTTCGTGCGACGTTGGCTTCGGCTTCATGATCATCTCCATGTCCAGTTGCTTCTCTCCTTCCCTTGACCTTGGCGTCTCCTCCTCTCCGTGGTCTTGACGCGCCTTGTACCTAATGACACATAGCACGTCGGCATGAGGTAGCAATCCATCCAAAGGGGTACCAAGATCAAGGGTGGTGAGGAGCGAGTTCACCTCATCATGAAGAGCTTTGACTCGGGCTCGTGTCATCGGTCCACTTGGGGGACTTGTTGGTCTTGGTGTAGCAACGTCGGTGACCGGGGCTACATCATCTCCCCCCCCTTGGGAAAGAGTCGTCCTCGACTCTTGCACCTCCTCATCTCCATGATAGGGTGACAAGTCCGAGACGTTGAACGTGTTGCTCACCAAGTACTTGGATGTTGGTATGTCGATGACGTAAGCGTTGTCGTTGATGCGCTTGAGGACCTTGAAGGGACCATCTCCTCTTGGCTTGAGCTTGGAGTTGCGCTCATGAGGGAACCTGTCCTTTCGGAGGTGGATCCAAACGAGGTCTCCTTCGTCGAATATCCTTGCCTTCTTCTTGGCGTTGAGGCGGTTGGCTTGACGAAGAACATGTTCTTGTATGGTTGCCCTTGTCTCTTCATGTAGTTTCTTGATGGCGGCGGCGCGCTTGTCGAAGTCCATGTTGATGCGCTCGTGGAGGGAAGCGGAAGTATGTCGAGTGCCGTGTAAGGTTCGAAGCCATAGACGACCATGAAGGGGCTCCTTGACGTAGTCTTGTGCTTGGCGCGGTTGTAGGCGAACTCGGCGTGAGGAAGGCACTCCTCCCATGACCTCAAGTTTTTCTTCACGAGGACCCGTAGGAGGGTGGAGAGGCTTCGATTGACCACTTCCGTTTGGCCGTCCGTTTGCGGGTGCGATTATGATGAGAACAAGAGCTTGACTCCAAACTTCGCCATGATCGACTTCCAAAGATAACTCATGAACTTGACGTCTCGATCCGACACAATGCTTTGCGGTACTCCATGTAGGCGAACGATTTCCACGAAAAACAATGAAGCAATGTGTGAAGCATCGTCGCTCTTATGGCAAGGTATGAAATGAGCCATCTTAGAGAATCGATCCACTACAACAAATATGGAATCATGACCATGCTTAGTGCGAGGCAAGCCTAGAACGAAATCCATGCTAATATCGGTCCATGGTGCATAAGGTATAGGCAATGGCATGTAAAGACCATAAGGGTTGGAGGTAGACTTAGCTTGTAAGCATGTTGTGCACCGACGGCAAAGGCGCTCCACATCTCGCTTCATCTTTGGCCAATAGTAGTGGGTTGAGAGCATGGCATATGTCTTGTCACGGCCAAAGTGGCCCATAAGACCTCCTCCATGAGACTCTTGCAAAAGCAATTTTCGAAGCGAAGACGCGGGAATGCAAATCTTGTTGGCTTTGAACAAATAGCCATCATGCAAATAGAAATCATCCACTCCGCTCAACGGAGCACTTCTCAAAAATTGGAGCAAAGAAAGAATCGGAAGGATAGAGTTCTTTGATCTCTTCAAGTCCCAAAACATGAAAATCCAAACGAGTTAGCAAAAGGGTGTTTTTGCGGGAAAGAGCGTCCGCCACAACATTGTCCTTGCCCTTCTTGTATTTGATCACATATGGGAAGGACTCAATGAACTCGACCCATTTTGCATGTCGTTTGTTCAAGTTGTGTTGGCTTTTCAAATATTTCAAGGACTCATGGTCGGAATGAATGATAAACTCTTTTGGCCAAAGATAGTGTTGCCAAACTTCAAGAACACGAACCAAAGCGTAGAGCTCCTTGTCATATATAGGATAGTTGAGGCGTGCGCCATCTAACTTCTCACTATAGTATGCCACGGGTTTGCCCTCTTGCATAAGAACACCACCAATACCAAGCCCACTTGCATCACACTCAATCTCAAAAGTTTTGGCAAAATTTGGAAGAACAAGAAGTGGAGCTTCGGTAAGGCGTTTCTTCAACTCATCAAAAGCATTTTGTTGGGCCTTGCCCCAAACAAACGGAACATTCTTTTTGGTAAGCTCATTCAAAGGGCAAGCAATGGTGCTAAAATCTTTCACAAAGCGGCGGTAAAACCCGGCAAGTCCATGGAAGCTTCGGACTTGGCCAACATTTGTAGGGGTAGGCCAATTATGGATGGCCTCCACCTTGGAAGAATCAACTTCAATCCCATTAGCGGAAACCACAAAACCAAGAAAAACCAATTTGTTTTGAGCAAATGTGCACTTGGGGAGGTTAGCATAAAGCTTTTCATGGCGCAAGATGCACAAGACTTCTCTCACATGTTGCACATGGTCCTCGAGGTTTTTGCTATAAATAAGAATATCATCGAAGTAGACAACCACGCTCTTGCCAATGAGAGGACGCAAGATGTGATTCATGAGGCGCATGAAAGTAGATGGTGCATTGGAAAGACCGAAAGGCATAACGAGCCATTCATAGAGACCAAGTTTGGTCTTGAATGCCGTTTTCCATTCATCACCAATAGCCATGCGGATTTGATGGTAACCACTACGCAAATCGACTTTAGAGAAAATCGTTATGCCTTTCGGTCTTTCCAATGCACCATCTACTTTCATGCGCCTCATGAATCACATCTTGCGTCCTCTCATTGGCAAGAGCGTGGTTGTCTACTTCGATGATATTCTTATTTATAGCAAAAACCTCGAGGACGATGTGCAACATGTGAGAGAAGTCTTGTGCATCTTGCGCCATGAAAAGCTTTATGCTAACCTCCCCAAGTGCACATTTGCTCAAAACAAATTGGTTTTTCTTGGTTTTGTGGTTTCCGCTAATGGGATTGAAGTTGATTCTTCCAAGGTGGAGGCCATCCATAATTGGCCTACCCCTACAAATGTTGGCCAAGTCCGAAGCTTCCATGGACTTGCCGGGTTTTACCGACTTTAGCACCATTGCTTGCCCTTTGAATGAGCTTACCAAGAAGAATGTTCCGTTTGTTTGGGGCAAGGCCCAACAAAATGCTTTTGATGAGTTGAAGAAACGCCTTACCGAAGCTCCACTTCTTGTTCTTCCAAATTTTGCAAAAACTTTTGAGATTGAGTGTGACGCAAGTGGGCTTGGCATTGGTGGTGTGCTTATGCAAGAGGGCAAACCCGTGGCATACTATAGTGAGAAGTTGGATGGCGCACGCCTCAACTATCCTATATATGACAAGGAGCTCTACGCTTTGGTTCGTGTTCTTGAAGTTTGGCAACACTATCTTTGGCCAAAAGAGTTTATCATTCATTCCGACCATGAGTCCTTGAAATATTTGAAAAGCCAACACAACTTGAACAAACGACATGCAAAATGGGTCGAGTTCATTGAGTCCTTCCCATATGTGATCAAATACAAGAAGGGCAAGGACAATGTTGTGGCGGATGCTCTTTCCCGCAAAAACACCCTTTTGCTAACTCGTTTGGATTTTCATGTTTTGGGACTTGAAGAGATCAAAGAACTCTATCCTTCCGATTCTTTCTTTGCTCCCATTTTTGAGAAGTGCTCCGTTGAGCGAGGAGTGGATGATTTCTATTTGCATGATGGCTATTTGTTCAAAGCTAACAAGATTTGCATTCCCGAGTCTTCGCTTCGAAAATTGCTTTTGCAAGAGTCTCATGGAGGAGGTCTTATGGGCCACTTTGGCCGTGACAAGACATATGCCATGCTCTCAACCCACTACTATTGGCCAAAGATGAAGCGAGATGTGGAGCGCCTTTGCCGTCGGTGCACAACATGCTTACAAGCTAAGTCTACCTCCAACCCTTATGGTCTCTACATGCCATTACCTATTCCTTATGCACCATGGACAGATATTAGCATGGATTTCGTTCTAGGCTTGCCTCGCACTAAGCATGGTCATGATTCCATATTTGTTGTAGTGGATAGATTCTCTAAGATGGCTCATTTCATACCTTGCCATAAGAGCGACGATGCTTCACACATTGCTTCATTGTTTTTCAGGGAAATCGTTCGCCTACATGGAGTACCGCAAAGCATTGTGTCGGATCGAGACGTCAAGTTCATGAGCTATCTTTGGAAGTCGATCATGGCGAAGTTTGGAGTCAAGCTCTTGTTCTCATCATCATCGCACCCGCAAACGGACGGCCAAACGGAAGTGGTCAATCGAAGCCTCTCCACCCTCCTACGGGTCCTCGTGAAGAAAAACTTGAGGTCATGGGAGGAGTGCCTCCCTCACGCCGAGTTCGCCTACAACCGCGCCAAGCACAAGACTACATCAAGGAGCCCCTTCATGGTCGTCTACGGCTTCGAACCTTACACGGCACTCGACATACTTCCGCTTCCCCTCCACGAGCGCATCAACATGGACTTCGACAAGCGCGCCGCCGCCGTCAAGAAACTACATGAAGAGACAAGGGCAACCATACAAGCACATGTTCTTCGTCAAGCCAACCACATCAACGCCAAGAAGAAGGCAAGGATATTCGAAGAAGGAGACCTCGTTTGGATCCACCTCCGGAAGGAACGGTTCCTCCATGAGCGCAACTCCAAGCTCAAGCCAAGAGGAGATGGCCCCTTCAAGGTCCTCAAACGCATCAACGACAACGCTTACGTCATCGACATACCAACATCCAAGTACTTGGTGAGCAACACGTTCAACGTCTCGGATTTGTCACCCTATCATGGAGATGAGGAAGTGCAAGAGTCGAGGACGACTCTTTCCCAAGGGGGGGGGGAGATGATGTAGCCCCGGTCACCGACGTCGCTACACCAAGACCAACAAGTCCCCCAAGTGGACCGATGACACGAGCCCGAGTCAAAGCGCTACATGATAAGGTGAACTCACTCCTCACTACCCTTGATCTTGATACCCCATTGGACGGACTGCTACCTCAGGCCGATATGCTTTGTGTTATCAGATATAAACCTCGGGAGAAGGACGTCGCAGCAGACCCGAAGATGGACAAGGAAGGAGGAGGAGAAGAGTGGCCGCCGAAGGACTCCCCTCAGGGCCGGCACTGCCGGCCTCCAGGCACCGGCACTGCCGGCCTGCTCACCCCGGCACTGCCGGCCTCAAACCACCGGCACGCTGCGGCTGCTCGCTCCCGCTGCCGGCCTCGGGTTCACCGGCACTGCCGGCCCCACCAGCTGCAGACGCGACCAGCGGCACTGCCGGCCTCGGACCAGCGGCACTGCCGGCCCCACCGGCACTGCCGGCCAACCATCACCGGCACTGCCGGCCAAGCCCCTGTTGACTTCATCTCAGCCGTTGATTTCGCATCTATGGACCAGGATAATTTATGTAGTGCCGATTTTACCCCTGTACGAATCTGGACCTATAAGTACCTCACCCCTTCCTCCAGATTAGGGTTAGACTTGTTTTGAACTCAAACCTAATTTTGAGCTTAGTCTCCCTTGGGTATCATCCCTCTGTAATCAAGGCCATCCTTGTTGTTGATTGAGATATTGTTGAGTGAGATTCTAGTACAAGCTACTCTCTCTCCCTCACCAATCTCTTCTTCTCCAACACCAATCTCTCACCGGGAATTCTGCCGCGTGCCTCTTCCGGGTGATTCTATTGGCGTGGTCCATCGAGCCACGGGGGTAAGTATCGGGTGTATCGGGTTGGTGTGCGTGCGTGAGTCTCGGAGTTCCTCGTGTTCGTCGTGTTCTTCGTGTTCTTCGCGCTCTCCCACCTCTTCCCTTGGATTTCGGGGTCAAGCTGCGAGATCGGGCCACACACGGGGTCTTAGACCTCATCATAGACCATGAAAACTTCTTACTTGACTCACATTCATGGGAGTAGGCCAATTTTGAATAGCTTCAATTTTAGACACATCTACTTCTACTCCATGCTTAGAGACAACATAACCCAGAAATATGACCTTACCTTTGCAAAATGTGCACTTCTCAAGATTACCATAGAGTTTACTATCACGCAACACTTGCAAAATATGTCGAATATGTATAATATGATCAGATTCATTGCGGCTGTAGATTAATATATCATCAAAATACACAACCACAAACTTGCCAATAAAATCACGCAAAACATGGTTCATCAGTCTCATGAAAGTGCTAGGTGCATTAGTTAAACCAAAAGGCATTACTAACCACTCATATAAACCAAATTTTGTTTTAAAGGCGGTTTTCCACTCATCCCCTTCTTTCATCCTAATTTGATGATAACCACTACGCAAATCAATTTTAGTGAAAACAGCAGCACCACTCAATTCATCTAGCATATCCTCTAAACGGGGAATAGGATGACGATATCGAATAGTAATGTTGTTTATCGCTCTACAATCTACGCACATACGCCACGTACCATCTTTCTTAGGAACAAGAATAACAGGAATAGCACAAGGACTAAGGCTTATGCGGATATAACCTTTGTCGAGTAGCGCTTGTACTTGCTTCTATATCTCCTTCGTTTCTTCGGGATTCGTTCTATATGGCGCCCTATTAGGCAGCGATGCTCCGGGAATCAAGTCAATTTGATGCTCAATACCTCGCAATGGTGGAAGTCCTGCGGGTACCTCGTCCGGAAACACGTCGCTGAATTCCTGCAAAACATTAGAAACACCAAGAGGAAGAGGGGTCATGTCGTTAGAAACCAAAACCGTACCCTTGTACATGAGCACAATAGGCATGGCTGTAGGATCCTCACAAAATTCTCTCATGTCTTGTCTGGTGGCTAATGAGACTAAGGAATTCACTCTCTCACTTTTCGTTATATCACTCACGGCATTACAATTCTCTCGTCTATCTATGGATGCATCCTCCAAGTTTACTTCAATCTTCTGACGAGACTCATTGACAATTTGCTGTGGTGACATAGGCTGTAAGTTAATTTTCTTGCCCTTGAACTCCAAGTGATATGTATTGGCGCGGCCATTGTGTTGCACAGATCGGTCATAGAGCCATGGCCGGCCCAACAGTAGATGGCAAACCGTCATAGGAACCACATCAAAGTCAATGGAATCCTTATACGGTCCAATCTCAAAATCAACACGCACCATGTGGCTCACCTTCATCTCACCATTATTGCTCAACCACTGAATATAATATGGATGCGGGTGCGGTAGATACTTCAGTTTCAACTTGGCACATAACTCTTTGCTTGCTAGATTGCGACAACTCCCGCCATCAATAATGACCTTGCAAGCTTTATCAGGACCAACTAGTGCCTTTGTTTGGAACAAATTACAGCGCTGTGTAGATGCACTTGACTGCACATTAAGAACACGCTGGGAGACAACAATAGTTTGAGCTTCAGAAGGGAAAGCATCAAACCCATCACTGTCATAATCATCCTCATCTGGAGCATTTGGATCAGCATCATCTCCAGTTTCATACTCATTGTCCTCATTAATTATCATAACTTTACGATTAGGACAATCCTTCTTGAAGTGACCCTTGCCACCACATGTATGACAAACCATATCACGGTTGCGCGTTGGCGACATGTTAGAACTAGTTCCACTTGCTGCAGGAGCGGGCTTCTTTGTGTTGGTGACACTAGAGACCGGCTTGCTAGACGAAGTAGAAACATCTGCAGGGCGCGAAGATGGCGCCATGGAGGGCGGCGCGCGGGGTGTATAGCGCCCAGCGCCTGTAGCACGGCCCTTCATTTGCAGTTCTTCAGCCAACTGTGACTCAGCTTCTCTTGCATGATGTAGTAGCTCATTCATAGTAGCGTAGCTGTGATGACGCACAATGCCCTTGATGTTAAATCTGAGACCATTCAGAAATCGCTGTAATGTCATCTCAAGAGACTCACGGACACGGGCACGCTGCATAAGCATCTCCATCTCCATGTAGTAAGCATCAACCGTCAACACACCTTGTTTCAATTGGGTCAACTTGTCAAAGACGGAACGCAAGTAATTGGTAGGCACAAAACGAGCTCTCATTGCCGCCTTCATAGCACGCCATGTGATAATAGGCAGCTCACCATCTTCTTCACGAGCACGAACAAGTCCATCCCACCAACGCAATGCATTGCCATCAAATTCAGAGGAAGCAAGCTTGATCTTCCTATCTTCAGTATAGTCAGGATGTAAACGCCATAATCTCTCAATCTTCGGCTCCCATGTAAGATATTCTTCAACATCAGTACCTCCTTCAAATCTGGGAATTGAGAACTTGGGCTTACCCAAACCATCGTCTTGTTGTTGAGGAACACGTTGGGCTCCGACGGGGATAAAACCACGACCACGGAACGCATCACCAACGCCACGTCCAAGACCACGACCAACACCACGCCCTTGAGCATTAGCAGCTTCAGCATTGTCACCTTGCACACTGCCATCGTCATCAAGTGGTGGTTGTTGTTGCACCATTGTACGTATCTCACCAACGGCGGTTGTCAAAGCTTGTATAGATGCTTGAAGAGTCATCACCGACGTTTGAACGGTGTTAACCGCTGTAGTAGTCTCGTCGACCTTCAAGTGAACACTCTGAATATCCTTGTCCAACACATCACTAGCAACTCGTATTTCACGTTGCATGTGATCACGAAGTGCCTCAAATTCACGCCAAGTAACTGGTGTAGCGGCGTCCTTTTTCTGCATCACATCAACATTCTCGGTAGAAGACATGATTAGTAGGTTAGTGCACTAAACAAAGATCTTTGGTGGTACTCTCACAACTCACTCAAAACTGATAAGAAAGGTAAATCTTACCGCTCCAAAGTGAATTAGTATTGCTTACCAACTTGGATTGACGGACTAGTGCACGGATGTAGCGAAGCGAATATCAAGGGTATAAGAACAAATCACACGACAAAGCAGGATATATGTGGGGCTGTAGGTGGGCTACCTATTTGCACCAATAACAAGCTCTAGCGCTGACCGTAGACAACCAATGATACTCACACAAGGCGATATAATGGGGCAATGCAACTATATGTAGGAAAAGTTGCAATGCACTAGAGAGACGCTAGCAAAGCTCAACGAGACAGGCACAAGATTGCTCAACTACGGGTGCAGTAAAGTAAACTTAGGCCTTCACTTGATTCAACTAGCACAACACTTTTCTTTTTGGATTTTCTATTTGTAGAACACACGCAGCTATGTAGCTCTTTTTGCTTCTTTTCAATTTTCTCCTTTTTTTTTTTTTGATTTTCTGACACAACTCCTTGATAACACGGCCAACAGAAAATGCAAAGCACCAAAACCCTAACGAGCAGCCTGTCGAGCGGTAAAACCGATCTCTTACGGGAAGTTCCTAGTCACTTTATATCGATAGGCTGTGTCTATGGTTGGGAACAAACACACTGTACGCTATGTGTACTTGGAGTAACAAAACTGACACGATATGATAAACTAGATGATAGAGAAAACACAAACCCTAACAATTCTACTAGATGAAAGATAAAGATACGCAAAAACAACTACGAAAAGCAACTAAAACTCGAAATTAGTGCAATTGAAGGCTATGGCAAACCCTAACCCTAACTTTTTATGGCTTTTTCTGGATAGGAAACACTCACAACTCAACTATGGGGTGGATTGTGGATGGCTTACCGAGGAAAACTGGAAATCTGATACCAAGATGATAAGGGGTTGCCCGATCTTCTCAGTAAGCAACGGTGGTGATGAACACACGATGGTAGCAGCGGATGGAATCGATGATGATGAGGAGGATAACTTGTATGACGCCGACGAAGTCTCTCGATTGATTCCTGATGCCAATGCAACAGCTCTCAACCCTGCAAGATATTCGCAACTCCACACACTTGCGCACGTAGCCGCCGACCACGAAGCGGTAAATTGCAATCTTCTAATCCCCAATGGAACAGCAGATCACACAAACTTTCAGTAGCAATAAAACTCCAGATCGCAACGAATTGGAGAGTAGTATTCAATAGTTTTGCATAGCAAACAACTAAGAACTAGGGTTTATCTTAAACGTGGTCTCCAGCAACTTTGGGGGCGTCCCAGGGACTTATATAGGCGTTCGGGACGACCTCAGGTCGAAAAAGTACGGAAATAACCGACCCAGAATAGATCTGGTCGAGACAGACTCGGACTCGGCCGGTCTGGGGGACCGGTCAACCGGGCCTGGGACCGGGTGGTCCGGTCCTAAACCGGGTCTGTGACCGGGCGGAAACCGGACGAAGGGTCCGTGTTCCCTGGATGTGGCCCGGATGGCACCGGTTCAAAATCCGGTTTGTGACCGGGTGGCCCGGCGCCACGGCCGGTCTGACCGGGCCTGGGACCGGCCTGAAGAACTCCTCCTCTCGCGCATGCCTCCCGCTCCTCCCTCGCGCGTCCATGGAATGTCTTCACGTCCGGCTCCATGTCCAGCTTCACGTCCAGCTTCTTGTCCAGCTGCTCCTCTTCTCCTCGTGCGATGCTTGGTTCCTCCTCATACCTGATCATACATAAGTAATACGACTTAGGTATGATGTAGCCCCGGTCACCGACGTCGCTACACCAAGACCAACAAGTCCCCCAAGTGGACCGATGACGCGAGCCCGAGTCAAAGCGCTACATGATAAGGTGAACTCACTCCTCACTACCCTTGATCTTGATACCCCATTGGATGGACTGCTACCTCAGGCCGATATGCTTTGTGTTATCAGATATGAACCTCGAGAGAAGGACGTCGCAGCAGACCCGAAGATGGACAAGGAAGGAGGAGGAGAAGAGTGGCCGCCGAAGGACGCCCCTCAGGGCCGGCACTTCCGGCCTCCAAGCAAACCTTGCCGGCTGCTCACCCGGCACTGCCGGCCTCAAGCCCCGACGCTGCGCGGCCTGCTCACCCCAGCGCCGGCCACGGTTCCGGCACTGCCGGCCTTCCAGTGAAGACGCGACCGGCGGCACTGCCGGCCTCGGACCAGCGGCATTTGCCGGCCACCGGCACTGCCGGCCAATCATCACCGGCACTGCCGGCCAAGCCCCTGTTGACTTCATCTCAACCGTTGATTTCGCATCTATGGACCAGGATAATTTATGTAGTGCCGATTTTACCCCTGTACGAATCTGGACCTATAAGTACCTCACCCCTTCCTCCAGATTAGGGTTAGACTTGTTTTGAACTCAAACCTAAATTTGAGCTTAGTCTCCCTTGGGTATCATCCCTCTGTAATCAAGGCCATCCTTGTTGTTGATTGAGATATTGTTGAGTGAGATTCTAGTACAAGCTACTCTCTCTCCCTCACCAATCTCTTCTTCTCCAACACCAATCTCTCACCGGGAATTCTGCCGCGTGCCTCTTCCGGGTGATTCTATTGGCGTGGTCCATCGAGCCACGGGGGTAAGTATCGGGTGTATCGGGTTGGTGTGCGTGCGTGAGTCTCGGAGTTCCTCGTGTTCGTCGTGTTCTTCGTGTTCTTCGCGCTCTCCCACCTCTTCCCTTGGATTTCGGGGTCAAGCTGCGAGATCGGGCCACACACGGGGTCTTAGACCTCATCATATGGTATCAGCAGCTCTTGGTTACCGCGGATTTGACCTCGCACCCACCCGATTTCGTTTCTAGAAAATTTCCCAAAAAATAGCCCCAAATTGCCTTTTGACCGATCTGTGATTTGGTTGCGTTTTGAGTGGTTTTGATCCATGGATTTCGTGCCCCTCTGGTTGATCTACGTTTTCCCCACTTTCTAGACCTCAATTCCATCGATTTCTGACGTTTTGGTCGAATTTGGGCCGCTTTTCGCGAAGAACAGCTCGAGCTGTTCGTCAGGGACCGGCACTGCCGCCCCCATCAGGCCGGCACTGCCGCCCAGGCCGGCACTGCCGCCGCATCCAGGCCGGCACTGCCGCCCAGGCCGCATCGCCGCCGATTCAGGCCGATGCCGCCGCCAGAACCAGCCAAGCTCACCAGCCACATTTCGACCACGTTTTCACCTTTGTGTTTGCTTGTTCTGGTTTGAGTGCCTTGTGTGTGAATCTAACCCGCAGCTACGACGCAAGCGACGACACTCTCGGCACCCCGACTTGCAAACGTACTCTTGATCCTTCCACCATATTGCAAGTTGTGTGATCATCACCGCCTACGACACATCGAGGTATAACTTGCAACTCCTCGCTCCTTTTGCGATCCAACCTTCCCGAGCATTGCTTGTTTAGTGTTGCGAGACATTGCACGTGGCCCCGCATTGTGAGGTGTGTGTGTCGTGTTGAGTAAAGCATCCAAGCAAACACTCGTGTGGCAAGATAGCAAAAGCGAGGCTAACGCTAACATAGTGTGTGAAAAAGCCCCAAAAACACAAAAAGAGTGCGAGTAGCACCATACATCCATACATCCATACATCCATACATCCATACGCCCATACATACAAAGTGTCCACGTGCCACCAAAAGATACAAACGAGTGCAAGTGCCAACATATACAAGAGAGAACAAGCTTTTAAGTAAAGAGAGATACGAGAAGAGAGGCCGCGTGTGAATCTTGTTGTCTCTTCCTTTGCAACCAAAGCTTTGACTCTCCTTGTGTTAGTGTGACACCGAGCACTTATACATACACTTTTCCGCTCACTTTTGGTTGCACTAACCCCGCTTATTTCGTGTGTGTGTTCCACAACTTTTCCGTGTTTTTGTGATCACCATTTGGACACTTAATTTTTGGAACTCACCCACTTTTAACAACATACTCGATCTTGGATTTGTCTTTTGGCTTTCCACAACACTCGCCTAACACCATATTTGCTAGCTTTTGCGTGTGGTTTTGCGTGTGTTCCCGATACACTTGATCTTGCTTTCGGTTTGGTGGATTGCCTCAATACTATCTTACCTTGGTAAGGGTACGAGGTAGTCTCCTTCCACTAACATACACAACATAGTTCTTGTCTTTGCATCATGGATAGGAACGGAGATACCAATAGGGAGGAAGAGATCCTCCGCAACACCGAGAGGTTGGCTACTCAACACAACCTATGGACACAACGACAAGAGTTCAAGGAGCAACTCTCCCTCTTCGAGACGCGCATTGATGAGCAATACGATGAAGTGGCTCACAACTTCTCCACCGTGAACCACGACTTGGCCCTTCTTCGTGAAGCTACGGACAACTTGAATGGCCAAATGGCGGCCAATGATGCCAACATGGAGCGGCGCATGGATAACCTCGAGCGCGCCATCACCAACTTGGGTCGCCATCGTCGACACCGCTCTACTTCCTCTTCATCAAGCTCTTCCTCAAGGCATGAAGACCATTACTCTCATGGTGGCCTTTCATCCCCAAGCTCTTCTTCAAGACATGAAGACCATCATCGCCCTCATCGCTCACATGCTCGTCATGAAGACTCCCGCTCCAACTCTAGGCGTGGAGAAATACATCGCCATGCTCGTCCACATGAGCGTCCTCCACAAGCTCAAGGCCTTCAACAAGATCATCACCAAGCGGATCGCCATGCTCACCATGGGCGTGATGGCCATCCCCAAGACCAAGATCCTCAAGATCAACCTCGGCGAGATCTTCGTCGCCACCCTCGCCATGACCAACGTGGACGAGGAGAGCCTCACCATGATCAAGATGAGAGACCCAACATTGAGCATCGTCCTCAACCGCGACAAGATCTTCAACCACATCCTCACCGTGAACCAAGTGAAGCAAGTGTTCAACTCCACCACCAACCCAATGCTATGGTTGGCCGTAGAAGACCTCCTATTCCACCTCTAGCCGCAAGAGTTGACGGCGCCCCTCCTCGTAGAAGAAACTTGGAGGATGAAGAGAACATGTATGGCAAGCTCAAGTTCAACATGCCCAAGTTCAAAGGTGAAGACGACGCCGAAGCTTACCTCTCATGGGCACTCAAGGTGGACAAGATCTTCCGCATCCACAACTACTCCGGTGCCAAGAAAGTGGCTATGGCATCACTCGAGTTTGAAGACTACGCCAACACTTGGTGGGAGCAAGTCCTCACTCTTCGCGAAGAGAAGGGTGAACCTCCAATTGACACTTGGGAAGATATGAAGAAGGAGATGCATGCTCGCTTTGTCCCA
The DNA here is from genome assembly GCF_019359855.2 of Lolium perenne. NCBI lineage: Eukaryota > Viridiplantae > Streptophyta > Magnoliopsida > Poales > Poaceae > Lolium > Lolium perenne. The sequence continues at coordinate 162,883,149 of NC_067246.2, forward strand.
AAGCACTACATGAAAGACCTCTTCAACAAGCTCCAAAAGTTGAAGCAAGGCACCAAAACCGTTGAGGAGTTCTACAAGGAGATGGAGCTCACTATGATGCGAGCCAACATCCAAGAATCCGAGGAGCAAACCTGATGTAGCCCCGGTCACCGACGTCGCTACACCAAGACCATCAAGTGCAACCCCGACTATCGTCGACGCTACACCATGGCCAAAGAGTCCCCCAAGTGGACCTTCAACCCTCACCCACGCTACACGCGACAAGGTGAACTCCTTCCTCTCGATACTTGACCTCGTAGATACCTTGAATGGAATGCTACCTCATGTCGACATGTTATATGTCATTAGGTACAAGAGTCATCGAGGACCGGAGAGGAGGAACACCCATGGTGCACGTAAGCGAGGGAAGGGAAGAGGAGCCATTCATCATGGTGCAAGGAAGAAGAAGAAGAAGAAGAAGAAGAAGAAGAAGAAGAAGGAAAGAGGAGAAGAAGGCTGGCCGGCCCAGAACCCGGTTGGACCGGCCCCACGACCGGACTGTCCGGTTGCCGCCCGGTCGACCGGCCCCAGGACCGGACCACCCGGTCCCAGGCCCGGTCTGACCGGCCCCAAACCGGATCCGACGGGAATGACTCCCCAAGCTGCCTAAGTTATCCACTTGCGTACCTTTTCGGCCCAAGCTGGCTTGTACCTCTATATAAGCACCTAGGACCCCTCCTTTACCCCTTAGACAAGATGATAGCTTAAACATGAACTTGAGCTTTGTCTCCCTAGGGTATCATCCCTCTGTAATCAAGGCAACCCTTGTTGTTGATTTGGATATTGTTGAGTGAGATTCTAGTGCAAGTCACTCTCTCTCCCTCACCAATCTCTTTTCTCCAACACCGATCTCTCACTCCGGGATTCTACCTCGCGTCTCTCCCGGGTTGATTCTATTGGCGTGGTCCATCGAGCCACGGGGGTAAGTATCGGTTGTATCGGGTTGGTGTGCGTGCGTGAGTCCTCGTGTTCTTCGTGTTCATCGTGTTCTTCGCGCTCTCCCACCTTTTCCCCTTTGGATTTTGGGTCAACCGCAAGATCGGGCCACCAACGGGGTCTTAGACCTCATCATATGGTATCTGAGCAAAGGTTGCCACGGATTTGACCCTCCGATTCCACCAATTTCGCCCAAAAATTTCCCCAAAAAATTTTTTCCCCAAAAAATAGCTCGAATTTGGATCTCTGGATTTGTTGAGTTTTTTGTGGTTTTGGTCCACAGATCTGTTGTCTCTTGTGTTGATCTACATCCCCTCCAAATTTCGCTGTCAAATTCCTTCCAAATCTCCCGGAATCGACGAATTTTCGCCCCAATTTCCGCTGCAGTTCGTCCCCAGTTCGTCCTGTTCGTGCACGACCGGCACTGCCGGCCCCGTCTTACCGGCACTGCCGGCCTACCCGGAACTGCCGGCCGGCCTAGCACGGCACTGCCGCCGCCCTCCGCCAGCACCCACCTCGCTGCATCCCGCTCGCCCCAGGCCGCCCAGCTCCACGCGCCGCCCAAGCTCGCTCACCATCGCCTCATCCTCCCGCCTGGCCCGCTCCCTGGCCCATCACCGCGCCGCCGCAACCAGCACGCAGCCAATCCCGCGCGCACCACGAGCCGCTGCTCCCGCGCATCATCTCCTGGCCCGAGCGCATCAGCTCCACTTTCGCCCAAGCCCCCTGCTGCTCAGCTCAACCAGCTCCAAGCGCCGCTCCACACGCCCAACCCCGCACGCAGCAGCTCCACATCGCCTGGATCACCACGCGCCCTGGCCAATTCCACTTCAATTCCGCGCAAGACTCGGCTAGCCCGGCAGTGCCGCCCGAAGACGACCGGCAGTGCCGCTGTGCGCACTCCGGCAGTGCCGCCCAATCCCAACCGGCAGTGCCGGCCTCCAATAGTGCTGCTGCACCTCCTGTTTCAGTTTCGCCCAATTCTAACACTACTTTTTGCTCCAAATTTTGACAACTTTCCGGCGCCCGTTTGACTCCAAACTTTAACAATATCCTCCAACGACCCCACATAGTCTACGTCTAATTTTTGACGATTTTTGGAGCCCAACTTTTGACCGCTCGTTTTGACCCAACTTTTCGGGCATTGACTTAATTTGCTCGGTTTTCGATTTGGAGTGCATCGGTTGTCTATTCCGCTTCCGCGCCTACATCAACACCGCGACGACACCGTTGGCACCCCGGTTTCCGGCGCAACTTCGCCATCGTCATCGACACCACCACTTCGCCATCGCAAGTGCGTGTGCCTGACACCGCCTAACGTCAATAGGTATAACTTGCCTCCCCTACCCCTTGTAGCCCCTTTCTTTCTTTGCGTACCTATCCCATTGAGAGTGGCTTTTCGAGTGTTGCGAAGCATTGCACAAGTGTCACGACCGTGAGAGGGTGTGTGTGCGTTGTGTTGAGCAAAGCTCCGAAGCAAGCTCGGTGAGAAAGATACACAAAAGAAGAAAGAGTATGACATATATATAGAGAAAAAGAAAGCTTCTAAGCATAGAAAAAAAAAAAAGAGAGAAAAAGGAAAAGGAAATACAAAAAGAGTGTGTGTCCACCGATACAAAGGAGTGCAAAGCTTGTGAGCACTAAGAGAGAAAAGAGAAGAGTGACATTTGTGCAAATCTAGTTGCTTCTCTCATATGCAACCAAGCTACGGTCTCTCTTGTGTTGGCGCGACACCGAGCTAATAGTCTTCGTTAGGACCATCCTTGTTACTTGCTCACTTCCTTGGTCGCGCTAACCCCATTATTCTTCCTTGTGTGTGTTTCCGTGTTTCCTTGATATAGATCACCACTTTTGACATTTGACTTTGGATCTTACCCACATTTGACAATAGACATTTTCTTTGGTTCTTTTCGTTTGCTATCCACTTCCTCACCTACCACCATATTTGCTAACTTTTGTGTGTGTCTTTGTGTGAGTGCCCGATACAATTGTTCTAACTCTCGGTTTGTTGGATCACCCCAATCTTGTCATACCACGGTAAGGTTGCGAGGTAGTGTTCTTCCACTAACATACACCATATAGATATTGTCTTGCTAACATGTATAGCGACGAAGAAGATACGGAGGAGTACACGGAGCACTCCGAGGAGGATACCTCCTCAAGCACCGCGGATGTGGAGGAACATGTGGAGCTCTACACCGACTATGGCTCCGCGAGCATCGCCAACATGACCGACATCGAGGAGCTCTACACTGACTATGGCTCCGCGAGTATCGCCAACATGGACGACATCGACGAGCTCTACATCGACATTTGCTCAACAAGCATGGACGACATGGTGGAGCAACGCCACGCCTACGACATCGACACCATGGCGGAGCCTCACCTCGACTCCACCTTGAACAACACCGAGGCACCCACATACCCATACTTGGCCAATGGAGCTACATATGAAGATCGAGGACCTCCACGATGGCACCATCTCATGGATCATCAAGAGCGTCCCCAACATGATCGTCTTCGACATTGGTCTCCGAGCTCCCCAAGGCGCCATCACGAGAGTGCTTATGCACAAGATCATCGACATCAAGTACATCATATGGAGCATCAAGAGCGTCCCCAACATGATCGTCGTCGACACTCTTCTCCAAGCTCCACAAGGCGCCGCAACCAACATGCCAAGTCGCACGAGCCATCATCTAGGCATGGCAAGGACCGTCATCGACTCACACCATCTCATGATAGTCGTCGACCACTACTACCTCATGGTCTACATCGACATACGTCACCACATGAGCTTCACCGCCACAAGCCACTTCATGATCGCCATCGACCAACATCCCCCAAGGATCTTCGACGACACTCATCAAGACATGGTGATGAAGCACGACGACGAGAGCCTCGACATGAAGGCGACAAACACCATCATAGGGTGTCCACCACTACAAGGACGGCAAGTGCTCATCGCACATACCTTCCTCATAAGGCGACTTCCACCTCTTGTGCCACCACCACAATGGCCTCTACCTCGTCACGTGCCTATGGACTCCGATGCTACAAGTGCAAGCAACAAGGCCACCCTCCACGGGAATGTCCCAATCTCCTATGTGAGGTGTGCAAGGCCAAGGGTCACGTGGCATGGCAATGCACAACGCCAAGTGCCAAGACGCTCTACTTCGACAAGCTACAAGCACAAGCCCCCAAGATGCCTATTGCGCCAACACTTCAAGATGAAGATCGCCAAGATGAACTCAAGGGTGAAATTGCGACGAGCCTAGCTCTCATCAACACTACGGCGCCACCGCTTGAGGATGACTTGGGAGGCGATGGAGTTGAGCATGGTGACCATGGGATTCTCCCTTTACCTATGGAGGCGCATGGAGTTGAGATGGTTGAGCATGGGATTTTCCCTTCAACCAAGGAGGCGCATGGAGATGAGAAAGTCGAGCCTACTCCCATATGCTTCATTGATGAGTTGGTACCAATCCCATGTGAGAATGAGAGCCATTTAGCCCACTTGAGTGAGAGTGATAGTGAGTTGAGTGACTTCCACCCCATATGTGAGTTTGAGTGCTTCCATTTGGAGGACATGAGAGATACACAAAGCGAGTTGAGAGAGGTAGATGATAGGTCCATGGAGGACATCGCATTTGCTAACACATTAACCTCTCCCTCGTTTGTGTCTTCTTATGTTACACTAGGTTCCACGGAGGACGAGTTCCCGCTCATGGAGACGATGTACATGGTGCATGACGATGATGATATCTCACCATGCTTGCTCCAAGATGGATACGTCGACCACATGGATCCTCCTACTTCCACCACACCTACTTCAAATGAGTCGGCCTACAAAGGTAACAACATAGGCGTTGGTGATGCCATGATCCCACTAGTGGACATGATGACTTATGAGTGCATGCATGATCTTGATGACCCATTTGCTACGTCACATGCTACTTTCACTTTCCCATGTGATGCTTTGCTTGATAACATTGTTGATCATGTGGAATTGAGTGCTTGTGATACCATGACCATGCCATGCTATGAGAGCTTCAATTTTCCTTCAATTGCTTGCAATATGTTACCTACTTGCTCTTTCACATGTATTGCTTGCAATGACAATGATGAGATTAGCTTCCGCATGCTTTGCCCAAAATGTTTACACTCTTCCATGATCCTTGCATCCAAGATTGCGAACAATTGCTCTTTCTTATGCTTGGTATGCAAGAATGCTTATTTCATTGTCCACGAGATGGCCCCCATAGCCTTCTCACTTTTTGATGATCATGAGTTACCACATGCCATGAATGCACCTTCTTGCCATTTGCACTATCGCCATGCATTTCATAATATCTTGATTGACACTAATGGTGATGTGCACAAGACATGGAACATCATGATGGATGATGTGTTCCTTTACCATGCACACACGCTTTTTGTTCTCTCTATTGTGTGTATAGGTACCCGCACGACAACTTCCACCGCCACGGAGCATGAGCTCACGAAACGCGCAATTGAGAGCTACCCCAACAAGGACCTAAACCGCGGGAATCACACCAAAGGGTATGTTCCCACAAGCCTTCGCCCTCATGTGTTTCCGACTTGGTTTGTCGAGTTTCCGGTTTGGTCCAATTCCTCGTCACATCTTTTGCTTCTTATGCAACATATCTTGAAACATCTTGTTGGCACAATGGTTGTTGTATGTATTGATGATATCATCATACACTCCGAGAATCTCAAGGACCATGTCATACATGTGAGAGACACCTTATGCATCATGTGCCACATGTCACTCATAAAGTTGCTCTTCTTTGAATTTCTCATTTCATCTTTGGCAATTGAAATGGATTCTTTGACACTTGAGGATACCCATACTTGGCTCACGCCAACCATACTTTCCCAAGCTAGAAGTTTCCATCTCTTTGCCATTGCACATAACAATTTTGCCCAAAATTTTGCCGCCGATACTTGCCTTTTGATTGTTCCATTTGTGTGGGACAATGCTACACATCACATTTTTGACACTTTACAAACCAAACTTTTACATGCACAAACTTTTGCCCCACCAAATTTTGGATATATCGACACTCTTTTGGTTCCCATTTTTGCCAAATGCCTCTTGGAGCTTTCCCTTCGCAAGTGGTTTTTCTCCAAGTTCTTCTTCGACCGCGACTACCCAACTCTACATGGGACATCCGTCATGGACTACCTCTTCGATGAGGAGAAACAAGAGTCGAGGACGACTCTTCCCCAAGGGGGGGGAGATGATGTAGCCCCGGTCACCGACGTCGCTACACCAAGACCATCAAGTGCAACCCCGCCTATCGTCGACGCTACACCATGGCCAAAGAGTCCCCCAAGTGGACCTTCAACCCTCACCCACGCTACACGCGACAAGGTGAACTCCTTCCTCTCGATACTTGACCTCGTAGATACCTTGAATGGAATGCTACCTCATGTCGACATGTTATATGTCATTAGGTACAAGAGTTATCGAGGACCGGAGAGGAGGAACACCCATGGTGCACGTAAGCGAGGGAAGGGAAGAGGAGCCATTCATCATGGTGCAAGGAAGAAGAAGAAGAAGAAGAAGAAGAAGAAGAAGAAGAAGAAGGAAAGAGGAGAAGAAGGCTGGCCGGCCCAGAACCCGGTTGGACCGGCCCCACGACCGGACTGTCCGGTTGCCGCCCGGTCGACCGGCCCCAGGACCGGACCACCCGGTCCCAGGCCCGGTCTGACCGGCCCCAAACCGGATCCGACGGGAATGACTCCCCAAGCTGCCTAAGTTATCCACTTGCGTACCTTTTCGGCCCAAGCTGGCTTGTACCTCTATATAAGCACCTAGGACCCCTCCTTTACCCCCTAGACAAGATGATAGCTTAAACATGAACTTGAGCTTTGTCTCCCTAGGGTATCATCCCTCTGTAATCAAGGCAACCCTTGTTGTTGATTTGGATATTGTTGAGTGAGATTCTAGTGCAAGTCACTCTCTCTCCCTCACCAATCTCTTTTCTCCAACACCGATCTCTCACTCCGGGATTCTACCTCGCGTCTCTCCCGGGTTGATTCTATTGGCGTGGTCCATCGAGCCACGGGGGTAAGTATCGGTTGTATCGGGTTGGTGTGCGTGCGTGAGTCCTCGTGTTCTTCGTGTTCATCGTGTTCTTCGCGCTCTCCCACCTTTTCCCCTTTGGATTTCGGGTCAACCGCAAGATCGGGCCACCAACGGGGTCTTAGACCTCATCAAAACCATTGCTCGCTTCTTCAATGGCCTTACTTATCCCATCAAGAGGATTGTCGAGTTCCAACCTTACTCCAACATGGTTGAGTTAGTCCACCAAGCATCGAAGGCCGAGCGCCAAGTGATTGAGGACATCAAGTACTCCAAGGCCAAGTCCTATTTCTCCTCCAAGCTCGCTACATCGACTCCTCCTACTACATCAACTCCTTATGCTACAAGTGCCAAGGCCGACGCATCCTCTACACCTTCCAAGAAGCCGACTATCCAAAGTCGCATGAAGCAAACGGTCTCCTCCACCGCCTCCTCTAAGGCATCCACGGGACCCTCTAGTGTCACTTGCTTCAAGTGTGGCACCCAAGGTCACAAATCGTTTGAGTGCAAGAACACCAAGGTCATGATCACTATGGAGAATGGTGACATCGAGACTCTTGATGAGGATGAATATGAAGCCCTTGTGCAAGCCGCCGTGGCAAGTGAAGAAGCTTATGAGCAAGAAAGTGGAGAAGATCCTCTCTTATGTGAGCATGACCCAAGTCCCTCACTTGTGGTCACAAGGGTGCTAACCACACAACCTCATGATATGGAAGAACAACGGTGCAACATCTTCCAAACCCGTGCCGGAATTGGTGGCAAGTCTATCAAGGTCATCATCGATGGTGGAAGTTGCCATAACCTTGCGAGCACCGAGTTGTGTGAGAAGCTCCACCTCACTCTCCACAAGCATCCTCACCCCTACCATATCCAATGGTTGAGTGACAAGGGCAACGTCAAGATACAACATACCGTCACCGTCAACTTCAAGATCGGCCCTTATGAGGACACTATCGAGTGTGATGTGGTACCCATGACGGTGTGCCACATGTTGCTTGGCCGCCCTTGGCAATATGACAAGAAGGCTATACATGATGGACTCTCCAACACATACACCTTCAAGGTCAACGACAAGAAGTTCGAGTTGCGCCCGATGACTCCTAGCCAAATCATCGCGGATAATGCGAAGGCTTTAGCGAGGGCACAACTCCGCACCCATAGTGAGATGAGAGGAGAGGGAGCGACCCACCACAAAGAGAGTGAGCGCCACAAGCCATATATGAGTGAGCCCAAGAGTGTCCTTCTAGCCACCAAGAGTGAGTGGAGAGAGCTCCAAGAGAACCCATCCACCATATTGCACTATGTGCTCATGTGCAAGGGACCCGCGTCGGAGACTAACGACTTAACCAACATTCCTCCGTCTTTGTTGTCTCTTTTGCAGGAATTTCGAGACGTCTTCCCCGACGAGCTCCCTCATGGACTACCACCACTCCGCGGCATAGAACACCGCATTGACCTCATACCCGGCTCTCCGCTTCCAAACCGTGCCGCCTACCGCACCAACCCCGAAGAGAGCAAGGAGATCAACCGCCAAATTCAAGATCTCCTCGCAAAAGGGTACGTCCGAGAAAGCCTTAGCCCTTGTGCGGTTCCCGTGATTCTTGTGCCTAAACCGGATGAGACGCAACGGATGTGTATGGATTGTCGCCCCATCAATGCCATTACCGTCCGTTACCGCCATCCCATTCCGCGTTTAGATGACATGCTTGATGAACTTAGTGGTGCCACGATTTTCTCCAAAGTCGATTTGCGTAGTGGTTACCATCAAATCCGCATGGCTATTGGTGATGAATGGAAAACGGCATTCAAGACCAAACTTGGTCTCTATGAATGGCTCGTTATGCCTTTCGGTCTTTCCAATGCACCATCTACTTTCATGCGCCTCATGAATCACATCTTGCGTCCTCTCATTGGCAAGAGCGTGGTTGTCTACTTTGATGATATTCTTATTTATAGCAAAAACCTCGAGGACCATGTGCAACATGTGAGAGAAGTCTTGTGCATCTTACGCCATGAAAAGCTTTATGCTAACCTCCCCAAATGCACATTTGCTCAAAACAAATTGGTGTTTCTTGGTTTTGTGGTTTCCGCTAATGGCATTGAAGTTGATTCTTCCAAGGTGGAGGCCATCCATAATTGGCCTACCCCTACAAATGTTGGCCAAGTCCGAAGCTTCCATGGACTTGCCGGGTTTTACCGCCGCTTTGTGAAAGACTTTAGCACCATTGCTTGCCCTTTGAATGAGCTTACCAAGAAGAATGTTCCGTTTGTTTGGGGCAAGGCCCAACAAAATGCTTTTGATGAGTTGAAGAAACGCCTTACCGAAGCTCCACTTCTTGTTCTTCCAAATTTTGCAAAAACTTTTGAGATTGAGTGTGACGCAAGTGGGCTTGGTATTGGTGGTGTGCTTATGCAAGAGGGCAAACCCGTGGCATACTATAGCGAGAAGTTGGATGGCGCACGCCTCAACTATCCTATATATGACAAGGGGCTCTACGCTTTGGTTCGCGTTCTTGAAGTTTGGCAACACTATCTTTGGCCAAAAGAGTTTATCATTCATTCCGACCATGAGTCCTTGAAATATTTGAAAAGCCAACACAACTTGAACAAACGACATGCAAAATGGGTCGAGTTCATTGAGTCCTTCCCATATGTGATCAAATACAAGAAGGGCAAGGACAATGTTGTGGCGGATGCTCTTTCCCGCAAAAACACCCTTTTGCTAACTCGTTTGCATTTTCATGTTTTGGGACTTGAAGAGATCAAAGAACTCTATCCTTCCGATTCTTTCTTTGGTCCCATTTTTGAGAAGTGCTCCGTTGAGCGAGGAGTAGATGATTTCTATTTGCATGATGGCTATTTGTTCAAAGCTAACAAGATTTGCATTCCCGAGTCTTCGCTTCGAAAATTGCTTTTGCAAGAGTCTCATGGAGGAGGTCTTATGGGCCACTTTGGCCGTGACAAGACATATGCCATGCTCTCAACCCACTACTATTGGCCAAAGATGAAGAGAGATGTGGAGCGCCTTTGCCGTCGGTGCACAACATGCTTACAAGCTAAGTCTACCTCCAACCCTTATGGTCTCTACATACCATTGCCTATTCCTTATGCACCATGGACCGATATTAGCATGGATTTCGTTCTAGGCTTGCCTCGCACTAAGCATGGTCATGATTCCATATTTGTTGTAGTGGATAGATTCTCTAAGATGGCTCATTTCATACCTTGCCATAAGAGCGACGATGCTTCACACATTGCTTCATTGTTTTTCAGGGAAATCGTTCGCCTACATGGAGTACCGCAAAGCATTGTGTCGGATCGAGACGTCAAGTTCATGAGCTATCTTTGGAAGTCGATCATGGCGAAGTTTGGAGTCAAGCTCTTGTTCTCATCATCATCGCACCCGCAAACGGACGGCCAAACGGAAGTGGTCAATCGAAGCCTCTCCACCCTCCTACGGGTCCTCGTGAAGAAAAACTTGAGGTCATGGGAGGAGTGCCTCCCTCACGCCGAGTTCGCCTACAACCGCGCCAAGCACAAGACTACATCAAGGAGCCCCTTCATGGTCGTCTACGGCTTCGAACCTTACACGGCACTCGACATACTTCCGCTTCCCCTCCACGAGCGCATCAACATGGACTTCGACAAGCGCGCCGCCGCCGTCAAGAAACTACATGAAGAGACAAGGGCAACCATACAAGCACATGTTCTTCGTCAAGCCAACCACATCAACGCCAAGAAGAAGGCAAGGATATTCGAAGAAGGAGACCTCGTTTGGATCCACCTCCGGAAGGAACGGTTCCCCCATGAGCGCAACTCCAAGCTCAAGCCAAGAGGAGATGGCCCCTTCAAGGTCCTCAAACGCATCAACGACAACGCTTACGTCATCGACATACCAACATCCAAGTACTTGGTGAGCAACACGTTCAACGTCTCGGATTTGTCACCCTATCATGGAGATGAGGAAGTGCAAGAGTCGAGGACGACTCTTTCCCAAGGGGAGATGATGTAGCCCCGGTCACCGACGTCGCTACACCAAGACCAACAAGTCCCCCAAGTGGACCGATGACGCGAGCCCGAGTCAAAGCGCTACATGATAAGGTGAACTCACTCCTCACTACCCTTGATCTTGATACCCCATTGGATGGACTGCTACCTCAGGCCGATATGCTTTGTGTTATCAGATATGAACCTCGAGAGAAGGACGTCGCAGCGGACCCGAAGATGGACAAGGAAGGAGGAGGAGAAGAGTGGCCGCCGAAGGACGCCCTCGGGGCCGGCAATCGCCGGCCTGCTCACCCCGGCTGCCGGCCTCAAGCCCCGACGCTGCGGCCTGCTCACCCGGCACTGCCGGCCACGGTTTCCACGCTGCCGGCCCTTCCAGCTGAAGACGCGACCGGCGGCACTGCCGGCCTCGGACCAGCGGCACTGCCGGCCCCACCGGCACTGCCGGCCAATCATCACCGGCACTGCCGGCCAAGCCCCTGTTGACTTCATCTCAACCGTTGATTTCGCATCTATGGACCAGGATAATTTATGTAGTGCCGATTTTACCCCTGTACGAATCTGGACCTATAAGTACCTCACCCCTTCCTCCAGATTAGGGTTAGACTTGTTTTGAACTCAAACCTAAATTTGAGCTTAGTCTCCCTTGGGTATCATCCCTCTGTAATCAAGGCCATCCTTGTTGTTGATTGAGATATTGTTGAGTGAGATTCTAGTACAAGCTACTCTCTCTCCCTCACCAATCTCTTCTTCTCCAACACCAATCTCTCACCGGGAATTCTGCCGCGTGCCTCTTCCGGGTGATTCTATTGGCGTGGTCCATCGAGCCACGGGGGTAAGTATCGGGTGTATCGGGTTGGTGTGCGTGCGTGAGTCTCGGAGTTCCTCGTGTTCGTCGTGTTCTTCGTGTTCTTCGCGCTCTCCCACCTCTTCCCTTGGATTTCGGGGTCAAGCGGCGAGATCGGGCCACACACGGGGTCTTAGACCTCATCAAGGTAGTATAAAGTTCTCGTCAATCAAAGTATCGTTTAGGAACAAGTTCACCTGTTGTCTAAGTAGCTTCGCACGAGCTCGTGTCATTGGTCCAATCCTAACTTCATTGGACTTGAGCTTCACAGCTTCATCTTCATCTTGCAATGACGGAGGTAGTAGTGAGGTAGGGATGTCCTCATCATCTACCGAGAATGTTGATGTGATGCAGAAAAAGGACGCCGCTACACCAGTTACTTGGCGTGAATTTGAGGCACTTCGTGATCACATGCAACGTGAAATACGAGTTGCTAGTGATGTGTTGGACAAGGATATTCAGAGTGTTCACTTGAAGGTCGATGAGACTACTACAGCGGTTAACACCGTTCAAACGTCGGTGACGACTCTTCAAGCATCTATACAAGCTTTGACAACCGCCGTTGGTGAGATACGTACAATGGTGCAACAACAACCACCACTTGATGACGATAGCAGTGTGCAAGGTGACAATGCTGAAGCTGCTAATGCTCAAGGGCGTGGTGTTGGTCGTGGTCTTGGACGTGGCGTTGGAGATGCGTTCCGTGGTCGTGGTTTTGTCCCCGTCGGAGCCCAACGTGTTCCTCAACAACAAGACGATGGTTTGGGTAAGCCCAAGTTCTCAATTCCCAGATTTGAAGGAGGTACTGATGTTGAAGAATATCTTACATGGGAACTGAAGATTGAGAGATTATGGCGTTTACATCCTGACTATACTGAAGATAGGAAGATCAAGCTTGCTTCCTCTGAATTTGATGGTTATGCATTGCGTTGGTGGGATGGACTTGTTCGTGCTCGTGAAGAAGATGGTGAGTTGCCTATTATCACATGGCGTGCTATGAAGGCGGCAATGAGACCTCGTTTTGTGCCTACCAATTACTTGCGTTCCGTCTTTGACAAGTTGACCCAATTGAAGCAAGGTGTGTTGACGGTTGATGCTTACTACATGGAGATGGAGATGCTTATGCAGCGTGCCCGTGTCCGTGAGTCTCTTGAGATGACATTACAGCGATTTCTGAATGGTCTCAGATTTAACATCAAGGGCATTGTGCGTCATCACAGCTACGCTACTATGAATGAGCTACTACATCATGCAAGAGAAGCTGAGTCACAGTTGGCTGAAGAACTGCAAATGAAGGGCCGTGCTACAGGCGCTGGGCGCTACACACCCCGCGCGCCGCCCTCCATGGCGCCATCTTCGCGCCCTGCAGATGTTCCTACTTCGTCTAGCAAGCCGGTCTCTAGTGTCACCAACACAAAGAAGCCCGCTCCTGCAGCAAGTGGAACTAGTTCTAACATGTCGACAGCGCGCAACCGTGATATGGTTTGTCATACATGTGGTGGCAAGGGTCACTTCAAGAAGGATTGTCCTAATCGTAAAGTTATGATAATTAATGAGGACAATGAGTATGAAACTGGAGATGATGTTGATCCAAATGCTCCAGATGAGGATGATTATGATAGTGATGGTTATGATGCTTTTCCTTCTGAAGCTCAAACTATTGTTGTCTCGCAGCGTGTTCTTAATGTGCAGTCAAGTGCATCTACACAGCGCTGTAATTTGTTCCAAACAAAGGCACTAGTTGGTCCTGATAAAGCTTGCAAGGTCATTATTGATGGCGGGAGTTGTCGCAATCTAGCAAGCAAAGAGTTATGTGCCAAGCTGAAACTGAAGTATCTACCGCACCCACATCCATATTATATTCAGTGGTTGAGCAATAATGGTGAGATGAAGGTGAGCCACATGGTGCGAGTTGATTTTGAGATTGGACCGTATAAGGATTCCATTGAATTTGATGTGGTTCCTATGACGGTTTGTCACCTGCTGTTGGGCCGGCCATGGCTCTATGACCATTCTGTGCAACACAATGGCCGCGCCAATACATATCACTTGGAGTTCAAGGGCAAGAAAATTAACTTACAGCCTATGTCACCACAGCAAATTGTCAATGAGTCTCGTCAGAAGATTGAAGTAAACTTGGAGGATGCATCCATAGATAGGCGAGAGAATTGTAATGCCGTGAGTGATATAACGAAAAGTGAGAGAGTGAATTCCTTAGTCTCATTAGCCACCAGACAAGACATGAGAGAATTTTGTGAGGATCCTACAGCCATGCCTATTGTGCTCATGTACAAGGGTACGGTTTTGGTTTCTAACGACATGACCCCTCTTCCTCTTGGTGTTTCTAATGTTTTGCAGGAATTCAGCGACGTGTTTCCGGACGAGGTACCCGCAGGACTTCCACCATTGCGAGGTATTGAGCATCAAATTGACTTGATTCCCGGAGCATCGCTGCCCAATAGGGCGCCATATAGAACGAATCCCGAAGAAATGAAGGAGATACAGAAGCAAGTACAAGCGCTACTCGACAAAGGTTATATCCGCATAAGCCTTAGTCCTTGTGTTGTTCCTGTTATTCTTGTTCCTAAGAAAGATGGTACATGGCGTATGTGCGTAGATTGTAGAGCGATAAACAACATTACTATTCGATATCGTCATCCTATTCCCCGTTTAGAGGATATGCTAGATGAATTGAGTGGTGCTGCTGTTTTCACTAAAATTGATTTGCGTAGTGGTTATCATCAAATTAGGATGAAAGAAGGGGATGAGTGGAAAACCGCCTTTAAAACAAAATTTGGTTTATATGAGTGGTTAGTAATGCCTTTTGGTTTGACTAATGCACCTAGCACTTTCATGAGACTGATGAACCATGTTTTGCGTGATTTTATTGGCAAGTTTGTGGTTGTGTATTTTGATGATATATTAATCTATAGCCGCAATGAATCTGATCATATTATACATATTCGACATGTTTTGCAAGTGTTGCGTGATAGTAAACTCTATGGTAATCTTGAGAAGTGCACATTTTGCAAAGATAAGGTCATATTTCTGGGTTATGTTGTCTCTAAGCATGGAGTAGAAGTAGATGTGTCTAAAATTGAAGCTATTCAAAATTGGCCTACTCCCATGAATGTGAGTCAAGTTAGAAGTTTTCATGGTCTAGCTGGGTTTTATCGCCGTTTTGTGCCCAATTTTTCTACTATTGCTGCACCTTTGAATGAATTGACTAAAAAGGGTGTTGTCCTTGAGTGGGGCGTTGCCCAAGATCATGCTTTTGATGAACTGAAACGATTGTTAACTTCTGCACCGTTGCTTGCACTTCCTGATTTCAATAAGCAATTTGAGATTGAATGTGATGCTAGTGGTATTGGAATTGGTGGTGTGTTGATGCAAGAGGGTCGACCAATTGCATATTTTTCTGAGAAACTTTCTGGTGCTAAGTTGAACTATCCAATATATGATAAAGAATTGTATGCTTTAATTAGAGTTCTTGAGGTTTGGCAACATTATTTGTGGCCAAAAGAATTTATCATACATTCTGATCATGAAGCTTTGAAATATCTGAAAGCCCAAGCTACTTTGCATAGGCGTCTTGCTAAGTGGGTTGAGTTTATTGAGTCTTTTCCGTACATTATTAAGCATAAGAAGGGAAAAGATAATATTGTTGCTGATGCTCTATCTAGGAAAACTATGCTATTAACCCATCTTGATGTTAAAATTCCTGGATTAGAGGTGTTATGTGATTTATATGCGACTGATCATGATTTTGCTGAACCATACCGCTTATGTGTTATTGGTAAAGCATGGGAAAAATATCACATACACGATGGGTTCTTGTTTAGAGCTAACAAACTATGTGTTCCAGAATCGTACGTGCGTTTGCTCTTATTGCAGGAATCTCATGCTTTGGAGGTTTGATGGGTCACTTTGGGCGTGAGAAGACGCTACTCATGCTCGCTGATCATTTTTATTGGCCAAAGATGAGGCGGGACGTGGACAGGTATGTCAAGAGGTGCATTACTTGTAACAAGTCCAAGTCCAAGCTGAAGCCTCACGGTTTGTATACTCCTTTACCGGCACCCACTACACCTTGGGAAGATATTAGTATGGATTTTGTGTTGGGTTTGCCGCGTACTAAGAGAGGCCATGATTCTATATTTGTGGTAGTGGACAGATTTTCTAAAATGTCACACTTTATTGCTCACAAAAGCGACGATGCGTCGCATATTGCTAACCTGTTTTTCAGGGAGATTGTTCGACTACATGGAGTTCCGAAGACTATTGTTTCTGATCGTGATGTGAAGTTCATGAGCTACTTCGGAAGACACTTTGGGGAAGCTGGGGACAAAGCTACTGTTCGGTACTACTTGTCATCCCCAAACCGATGGTCAAACTGAGGTGGTGAATCGAACCTTGTCACAACTGTTGAGATCCATGATCAAGAAGAACCTGAAGGAGTGGGAAGAGTGTTTGCCGCATGTGGAGTTTGCTTACAACAGGGCGGTACACTCTACCACAGAGCTGTGTCCTTTTGAGGTGGTGTATGGTTTCAAACCCATTACTCCACTTGACTTGTTGCCTTTGCCCATACATGAGAGAGTTAATATGGAGGCATCCAAGAGGGCAGATTTTGTGAAGAAAATACATGTGAAGACTAAAGAGTTGATAGAAAAGAAAGGCAAGAGCAATGCTGCAAGGATGAACAAGAAGCGCAAAGAGATGTTGTTCAAGCCTGGTGATATGGTCTGGGTACATTTTCGCAAGGATAGGTTCCCGAAGCTGCGGAAGTCTAAGTTGAAGCCTCGTGGTGCTGGTCCTTACAAAGTGCTTGCCAAGATCAATGATAATGCATACTCGATAGATCTTCCAGTTGATGAGTTTGGTGTCAGTAATTCTTTCAATGTTGCTGATTTGACACCATATGACGGAGAAGACCTTGGAGCGTCGAGGTCGACACCTTTTGAAGGGGGGGGGGAGATGATGAGGACATCCCTACCTCACTACTACCTCCGTCATTGCAAGATGAAGATGAAGCTGTGAAGCTCAAGTCCAATGAAGTTAGGATTGGACCAATGACACGAGCTCGTGCGAAGCTACTTAAACAACAGGTGAACTTGTTCCTAAATGATACTTTGATCGACGAGAACTTTATACTACCTAAGTCGTATTACTTATGTATGATCAGGTATGAGGAGGAACCAAGCATCGCACGAGGAGGTGAGGAGCAGCTGGACAAGAAGCTGGACGTGAAGCTGGACATGGAGCTGGACGTGAAGACGTCCCATGGACGCGCGAGGGAGGAGCGGGAGGCATGCGCGAGAGGAGGAGTTCTTCAGGCTGGTCCCAGGCCCGGTCAGACCGGCCGTGGCACCGGGCCACCCGGTCACAAACCGGATTTTGAACCGGTGCCATCCGGGCCACATCCAGGGAACACGGACACTTCGTCCGGTTTCCGCCCGGTCACAGACCCGGTCTAGGACCGGACCACCCGGTCCCAGGCCCGGTCGACCGGCCCCCAGACCGGCCGAGTCCGAGTCTGTCTCGACCAGATCTATTCTGGGTCGGTTATTTCCGTACTTTTTCGACCTGAGGTCGTCCCGAACGCCTATATAAGTCCCTGGGACGCCCCCAAAGTTGCTTTAGACCACGTTTAAGATAAACCCTAGTTCTTAGTTGTTTGCTATGCAAAACTATTGAATCCCAACTCTCCAATTCGTTGCGATCTGGAGTTTTATTGCTACTGAAAGTTTGTGTGATCTGCTGTTCCATTGGGGATTAGAAGAT
The DNA here is from genome assembly GCF_019359855.2 of Lolium perenne. Taxonomy (NCBI): domain Eukaryota; kingdom Viridiplantae; phylum Streptophyta; class Magnoliopsida; order Poales; family Poaceae; genus Lolium; species Lolium perenne. The sequence goes on from NC_067246.2 coordinate 162,900,872, forward strand.
TGCAATCTACCGCTTCGTGGTCGGCGGCTACGTGCGCAAGTCTGTGGAGTTGCGAATATCTTGCAGGGTTGAGAGCTGTTGCATTGGCATCAGGAATCAATCGAGAGACTTCGTCGGCGTCATACAAGTTATCCTCCTCATCATCATCGATTCCATCCGCTGCTACCATCGTGTGTTCATCACCACCGTCGCTTACTGAGAAGATCGGGCAACCCCTTATCACACATAGTGCAATATGGTGGATGGGTTCTCTTGGAGCTCTCTCCACTCACTCTTGGTGGCTAGAAGGACACTCTTGGACTCACTCATATATGGCTTGTGGCGCTCACTATCTTTGTGGTGGGTCGCTCCCTCTCCTCTCATCTCACTATGGTGGGTGCGGAGTTGTGCCCTCGCTAAAGCCTTCGCATTATCCGCGATGATTTGGCTAGGAGTCATCGGGCGCAACTCGAACTTCTTGTCGTTGACCTTGAAGGTGTATGTGTTGGAGAGTCCATCATGTATAGCCTTCTTGTCATATTGCCAAGGGCGGCCAAGCAACATGTGGCACACCGTCATGGGTACCACGTCACACTCGATGGTGTCCTCATAAGGGCCGATCTTGAAGTTGACGGTGACGGTATGTTGTATCTTGACGTTGCCCTTGTCACTCAACCATTGGATATGGTAAGGGTGAGGATGCTTGCGGAGAGTGAGGTTGAGCTTCTCACACAACTCGGTGCTCGCAAGGTTATGGCAACTTCCACCATCTATGATGACCTTGATCGACTTGCCATCAATTCCGGCACGGGTTTGGAAGATGTTGCACCGTTGTTCTTCCGTAGCATGAGGTTGTGTGGTTAGCACCCTTGTGACCACAAGTGAGGGACTTGGGTCATGCTCACATAAGAGAGGATCTTCTCCACTTTCTTGCTCATAAGCTTCTTCACTTTCCACGGCGGCTTGCACAAGGGCTTCATATTCATCCTCATCAAGAGTCTCGATATCACCATTCTCCATAGTGATCATGACCTTGGTGTTCTTGCATTCAAATGATTTGTGACCTTGGGTGCCACACTTGAAGCAAGTGACACTAGAGGGTCCCGTGGATGCCTTAGAGGAGGCGGTGGAGGAGACCGTTTGCTTCATGCGACTTTGTATAGTCGGTTTCTTGGATGGTGTAGAGGATGCGTCGGCCTTGGCACTTGTAGCATAAGGAGTTGATGTCGTAGGTTGAGTTGATGTAGCGAGCATGGAGGAGAAATAAGTCTTGGCCTTGGAGTAATTGATGTCCTCAATCACTTGGCGCTCGGCCTTCGATGCTTGGTGGACCAACTCAACCATGTTGGAGTAGGGTTGGAACTCGACAATCCTCTTGATGGGGTACGTGAGGCCATTGAAGAAACGAGCAATGGTTTGTTCCTCGGACTCTTGGATGTTGGCTCGCATCATAGTGAGCTCCATCTCCTTGTAGAACTCCTCAACGGTCTTGGTGCCTTGCTTCAACTTTTGGAGCTTGTTGAAGAGGTCGGTCATGTAGTGTGCGGGGACAAAGCGAGCATGCATTTCTTTCTTCATGTCTTCCCAAGTGTTAATAGGAGGTTCACCCTTCTCTTCTCAAAGAGTGAGGCTTGCTCCCACCAAGTGTTAGCGTAGTCTTCAAACTCGAGTGATGCCATAGCCACTTTCTTGGCACCGGAGTAGTTGTGGATGCGGAAAATCTTGTCCACCTTGAGTGCCCATGAGAGGTAGGCTTCGGCGTCGTCTTCACCTTTGAACTTGGGCATGTTGAACTTGAGTTTGCCATACATGTTCTCTTCATCCTCCAAGTTTCTTCTACGAGGAGGGGCGCCGTCATCTCTTGCGGCTAGAGGTGGAATAGGAGGTCTTCTACGGCCAACCATAGCATTGGGTTGGCGTTGAAGATGAACGCTTGCTTCACTTGGTTCACGGTGAGGATGTTGTTGAAGATCTTGTCGCGGTTGAGGACGATGCTCAATGTTGGGTCTCTCATCTTGATCATGGTGTAGTTCTCCTCGTCCACGTTGATCATGGCGAGGGTGGCGATGGAGATCTCGCCGAGGTGGATCTTGAGGATCTTGGTCTTGTGGATGGCCATCACGCCCATGGTGGGCATGGCGATCCGCTTGGTGACGATCTTGGTGAAGGACTTGGTCTTGTGGAGGACGCTCATGTGGACGAGCATGGCGATGTATTTCTCCACGCCTAGAGTTGGAGCGGGAGTCTTCATGACGAGCATGTGAGCGATGGGGTCGATGATGGTCTTCATGCCTTGAAGAAGAGCTTGAGGACGAAAGGCCACCATGAGAATAGTAATCTTGTGGCGAGCTTGATGAAGAGGAAGTAGAGCGGTGTCGACGATGACGACCCAAGTTGGTGATGGCGCGCTCGAGGCTATCCATGCGCCGCTCCATGTTGGCATCATTGGCCGCCATTTGGCCATTCAAGTTGTCCGTAGCTTCACGAAGAAGAGCCAAGTCTTGGTTCACGGCGGAGAAGTTGTGAGCCACCTCATCGTATTGCTCATCGATGCGCGTCTCGAAGAGGGTGAGTTGCTCCTTGAACTCTTGTCGTTGCGTCCATAGGTTGTGTTGAGTAGCCAACCTCTCGGTGTTGCGGAGGATCTCTTCATCCCTATTGGTATCTCCGTTCCTATCCATGATGGAAAGACAAGAACTATGTTGTGTATGTTAGTGGAAGGAGACTACCTCGCACTCTTACCAAGGTAAGATAGTATTGAGGTAATCCACCAAACCGAAAGCAAGATCAAGTGTATCGGGAACACACGCAAAACCACACGCAAAAGCTAGCAAATATGGTGTTAGGCGAGTGTTGTGGAAAGCCAAAAGACAAATCCAAGATCAAGTATGTTGTTAAAAGTGGGTAAAGTCCAAAAATCCAAATGTCAATGTGAAGATCACTATAAACATGGAAAATGTTGTGGAACACACACACGAGATAAGCGGGGTTAGTGCAACCAAAAGTGAGCGGAAAAGTGTATGTATAAGTGCTCGGTGTCACACTAACACAAGGAGAGCCAAAGCTTTGGTTGCAAAGGAAGAGACAACAAGATTCACACGCGGCCTCTCTTCTCCTATCTCTCTTTGCTTAAAAGCTTTTTCTCTTTTGTATATGGTGGCACTTGCACTCGTTTGTATCTTTGGTGGCACGTGGACACTTTTGTATGTATGGGCGTATGGATGTATGGTGCTACTCGCACTCTTTTTCTGTTTTTGGGGCTTTTTCACGCACTATGTTAGCGTTAGCCTCGCTTTTGCTATCTTGCCACACGAGTGTTTGCTTGGGTGCCTTACTCAACGCGACACACACACCTCACAATGCGGGGCCACGTGCAATGTCTCGCAACACTAGACAAGCAATGCTCGATGGGATAGATCGCAAAAGGAAGAGGGGTTACAAGGTGAAAGCTGCAAGTTATACCTGCGATGATGGTGGTGGTGGTGGTGGTGGTGGTGGAGATCGCCGGAAGACGAGGTCGAAGGAGGGGGCGTTGCTGCGCCCGGTCTGGGGCCCGGTTGGACCGGCTCCTGGACCGGCTTGGCCGGCTGTACGGCCGGTCGACCGGATTCTGGGCCGGCCCGGCCGGTCTGTAGCCCGGTTGACCGGTGCTCAACCGGATCGCGCGATTTCTCTCTCTTGTTCTTCCCCAAACCAACTCCAAATCGACCAAAACGAAGGGAAACGATGGAATTGGAAGCTAAAAGTTGGGGAAATAGTAGATCAAGCACAACAACACTAGATCCACGGACCAAAACCACTCAAAACGCAACCAAATCACAGATCGGTCAAAAGGCAATTTAGGGCTATTTTTTGGAAAAATTTCTAGGAACGAAATCGGGTGGGTGGGAGGTCAAATCCGCGGTAACCAAGAGCTGCTGATACCATATGATGAGGTCTAAGACCCCGTGTGTGGCCCGATCTCGCGGATTGACTTCGAAACCAAGAGGGGAGATGGGAAAATGCGAGGAACACGAAGAACACGACGAACACGAGGAACTCCGAGACTCACGCACGCACACCAACCCGATACACCCGATACTTACCCCCGTGGCTCGATGGACCACGCCAATAGAATCACCCGGAAGAGGCACGCGGCAGAATTCCCGGTGAGAGATTGGTGTTGGAGAAAAGAGATTGGTGAGGGAGAGAGAGTAGCTTGTACTAGAATCTCACTCAATAATATCCAAATCAACAACAAGGATGGCCTTGATTACAGAGGGATACCCAAGGGAGACTAAGCTCAAAGGTAGGTTTGAGTTCAAAACAAGTCTAAAGAGGTCTAGGGGCGTCCTGGGGGTATATATAGTCTTACAAGGCGTCATGGGCCGAAAAGGTACAAGTGAAACGGTTCGGGCCGAAATAAGTGACTTAAGTCGTGCAGGCCGGTCAGGGGGCCGGTCAGACCGGGCCTGTAACCGGGCAGGCCGGTTTCAGACCGGGCCTGGGACCGGGCGGCGACCGGACGAGGCTCCAAGTCCCCTGGATGGCGCCCGGATGTCACGAGCGCAAATCCCGGTTTCGGACCGGGTGGCCCGGTCAGGAGGCCAGTCAAACCGGGCTGTGGACCGGGTGGCCCGGTCAGGAGGCCGGTCAGACCGGGTTCTGGACCGGCTGGCCATCTTCTCTTCCTTGCGCTCTTCGGGCGACTTCCGGTCCAGCTCCAGGTCCATCTTCGCGTCCAGCTGCTCCTCTCCTCCTCTTGACCATGGTGTGTCCTCCTCTTCGTGCTCTTGATGCTCCTTGTACCTAATGACACATAACACGTCGGCATGAGGTAGCAATCCATCCAAAGGGGTACCAAGATCAAGGGTGGTGAGGAGCGAGTTCACCTCATCATGGAGAGCCTTGACTCGGGCTCGTGTCATCGGTCCACTTGGGGGACTTGTTGGTCTTGGTGTGGAGGTGACCGAAGGCCACCCCGCATCATTGCCCTTCTTGTATTTGATCACATATGGAAAGGACTCAATGAACTCAACCCACTTTGCATGTCTTTTGTTCAAATTGTGTTGACTTTTCAAATATTTCAAAGACTCATGGTCGGAGTGGATAATAAACTCTTTTGGCCAAAGATAGTGTTGCCAAACTTCAAGAACACGAACCAAAGCGTAAAGTTCCTTGTCATATATAGGATAGTTGAGGCGTGCGCCATCTAACTTCTCGCTATAGTATGCCACGGGTTTTCCATCTTGCATAAGCACTCCACCAATACCGAGTCCACTTGCATCGCACTCAATCTCAAAAGTTTTGGAAAAGTTTGGAAGAACAAGGAGTGGTGCCTCGGTAAGGCGTTTCTTCAACTCATCAAAAGCATTTTGTTGGGCCTTGCCCCAAACAAACGGAACATTCTTCTTGGTAAGCTCATTCAAAGGGCAAGCAATGGTGCTAAAATCTTTCACAAAGCGGCGGTAAAAACCGGCAAGTCCATGGAAACTTCGGACTTGAGCAACATTGGTAGGAGTGGGCCAATTATGGATGGCCTCAACCTTAGAAGAATCAACTTCAATACCATTAGCGGAAACCACAAAGCCAAGAAAAACAACTTGTTTTGGGCAAAGGTGCACTTGGGGAGGTTAGCATAAAGCTTTTCATGACGCAAGATGCACAAGACCTCTCTCACATGTTGCACATGGTCCTCGAGGTTTTTGCTATAAATGAGAATATCATCGAAATAGACAACCACACTCTTGCCAATGAGAGGACGCAAGATGTGATTCATGAGTCGCATGAAAGTAGATGGAGCATTTGAAAGGCCAAATGGCATGACTAGCCATTCATAGAGACCAAGTTTGGTCTTGAATGCCGTCTTCCATTCATCACCTATTGCCATGCGGATTTGATGGTAACCACTACGCAAATCAATCTTAGAGAAAATCGTGGCACCGCTCAATTCATCAAGCATGTCATCTAAACGCGGAATGGGATGGCGGTATCGAACGGTAATGGCATTGATGGGGCGACAATCCATACACATTCGTTGCGTCTCATCCGGTTTAGGAACAAGAATCACGGGAACCGCACAAGGGCTTAAGCTTTCACGAACATACTGATGAGGTCTGAGACCCGTGTGTGGCCCGATCTCGCGGATTGACTTCGAAACCAAGGGGGAAGATGGGAAAAACGCGAGGAACACGAAGAACACGGCGATGAACACGAGGAACTCCGAGACTCACGCACACACACACCCCGATACACCCGATGCTTACCTCCGTGGCTCGATGGACCACGCCAATAGAATCACCCGGAAGAGGCACGCGGCAGAATTCCCGGTGAGAGATTGGGATTGGAGAAGAAGAGCTTGGTGAGGGAGAGAGAGTATCTTGTACTAGAATCTCACTCAACAAGTTCCAAATCAACAACCAAGATGCCTTGATTACAGAGGGATGATACCCAAGGGAGACTAAGCTCAAATTTAGGTTTGAGTTCAAAACAAGTCTAAAGAGCTAAAGGGGCGTCCTGGGGGTATTTATAGTCTTACAAGGCGTCATGGGCCGAAAAGGTAAGTTCGGGCCGAAAATATAACTTAAGTCGTGCAGGCCGGTCAGGAGGCCGGTCAGACCGGGCCTGTGACCGGGCGGGCCGGTCGAGGGCCGGCCGACCGGGCTGTGACCGGGCGGTCCGGTTTCGAACCGGAGCACAGGACCGAGGCGGCGACCGGACGAGGCTCCAAGTCCCCTGGATGGCGCCCGGATGTCACGAGCGCAAATCCCGGTTGCTGACCGGGCGGTCCGGTCGGGGAGGCCGGTCGATCGGGCCGTGGACCGGGTGGTCCGGTCGGGGAGCCGGTCGACCGGGTTACGGGGCCGGCCGTCCGTCTTCTCTTCCTTGCGCTCTTCGGGCGACTTCTGTCCAGCTCCATGTCCATCTTCTTGTCCAGCTGCTCCTCTCCTCCCTTTGACCATGGCGTATCCTCCTCTTGGTGACCTTGATGCTCCTTGTACCTAATGACACATAACACGTCGGCATGAGGTAGCAATCCATCCAAAGGTGTACCAAGATCAAGGGTGGTGAGGAGCGAGTTCACCTCATCATGTAGCGCTTTGACTCGGGCTCGTGTCATCGGTCCACTTGGGGGACTTGTTGGTCTTGGTGTAGCGACGTCGGTGACCGGGGCTACATCATCTCCCCTTGGGAAAGAGTCGTCCTCGACTCTTGCACCTCCTCATCTCCATGATAGGGTGACAAGTCCGAGACGTTGAACGTGTTGCTCACCAAGTACTTGGATGTTGGTATGTCGATGACGTAAGCGTTGTCGTTGATGCGCTTGAGGACCTTGAAGGGGCCATCTCCTCTTGGCTTGAGCTTGGAGTTGCGCTCATGAGGGAACCTTTCCTTTCGGAGGTGGATCCAAACGAGGTCTCCTTCTTCGAATATCCTTGCCTTCTTCTTGGCGTTGAGGCGGTTGGCTTGACGAAGAACATGTTCTTGTATGGTTGCCCTTGTCTCTTCATGTAGTTTCTTGACGGCGGCGGCGCGCTTGTCGAAGTCCATGTTGATGCGCTCGTGGAGAGGAAGCGGAAGTATGTCGAGTGCCGTGTAAGGTTCGAAGCCGTAGACGACCATGAAGGGGCTCCTTGATGTAGTCTTGTGCTTGGCGCGGTTGTAGGCGAACTCGGCGTGAGGAAGGCACTCCTCCCATGACCTCAAGTTTTTCTTCACGAGGACCCGTAGGAGGGTGGAGAGGCTTCGATTGACCACTTCCGTTTGGCCGTCCGTTTGCGGGTGCGATGATGATGAGAACAAGAGCTTGACTCCAAACTTCGCCATGATTGACTTCCAAAGATAGCTCATGAACTTGACGTCTCGATCCGACACAATGCTTTGCGGTACTCCATGTAGGCGAACGATTTCCCTGAAAAACAATGAAGCAATGTGTGAAGCATCGTCGCTCTTATGGCAAGGTATGAAATGAGCCATCTTAGAGAATCTATCCACTACAACAAATATGGAATCATGACCATGCTTAGTGCGAGGCAAGCCTAGAACGAAATCCATGCTAATATCTGTCCATGGTGCAAAAGGAATAGGCAATGGCATGTAGAGACCATAAGGGTTGGAGGTAGACTTAGCTTGTAAGCATGTTGTGCACCGACGGCAAAGGCGTTCCACATCTCGCTTCATCTTTGGCCAATAGTAGTGGGTTGAGAGCATGGCATATGTCTTGTCACGGCCAAAGTGGCCCATAAGACCTCCTCCATGAGACTCTTGCAAAAGCAATTTTCGAAGCGAAGACGCGGGAATGCAAATCTTGTTGGCTTTAAACAAATAGCCATCATGCAAATAGAAATCATCCACTCCTCGCTCAACGGAGCACTTCTCAAAAATGGGAGCAAAGAAAGAATCGGAAGGATAGAGTTCTTTGATCTCTTCAAGTCCCAAAACATGAAAATCCAAACGAGTTAACAAAAGGGTGTTTTTGCGGGAAAGAGCATCCGCCACAACATTGTCCTTGCCCTTCTTGTATTTGATCACATATGGGAAGGACTCAATGAACTCGACCCATTTTGCATGTCGTTTGTTCAAGTTGTGTTGGCTTTTCAAATATTTCAAGGACTCATGGTCGGAATGAATGATAAACTCTTTTGGCCAAAGGTAATGTTGCCAAACTTCAAGAACACGAACCAAAGCGTAGAGCTCCTTGTCATATATAGGATAGTTGAGGCGTGCGCCATCTAACTTCTCACTATAGTATGCCACGGGTTTGCCCTCTTGCATAAGAACACCGCCAATACCAAGCCCACTTGCATCACACTCAATCTCAAAAGTTTTGGCAAAATTTGGAAGAACAAGAAGTGGAGCTTCGGTAAGACGTTTCTTCAACTCATCAAAAGCATTTTGTTGGGCCTTGCCCCAAACAAACGGAACATTCTTCTTGGTAAGCTCATTCAAAGGGCAAGCGATGGTGCTAAAGTCTTTCACAAAGCGGCGATAAAACCCGGCAAGTCCATGGAAGCTTCGGACTTGGCCAACATTTGTAGGGGTAGGCCAATTATGGATGGCCTCCACCTTGGAAGAATCAACTTCAATCCCATTAGCGGAAACCACAAAACCAAGAAAAACCAATTTGTTTTGAGCAAATGTGCATTTGGGGAGGTTAGCATAAAGCTTTTCATGGCGCAAGATGCACAAGACTTCTCTCACATGTTGCACATGGTCCTCGAGGTTTTTGCTATAAATAAGAATATCATCGAAGTAGACAACCACGCTCTTGCCAATGAGAGGACGCAAGATGTGATTCATGAGGCGCATGAAAGTAGATGGTGCATTGGAAAGACCAAAAGGCATAACGAGCCATTCATAGAGACCAAGTTTGGTCTTGAATGCCGTTTTCCATTCGTCACCAATAGCCATGCGGATTTGATGGTAACCACTACGCAAATCGACTTTAGAGAAAATCGTGGCACCACTAAGTTCATCAAGCATGTCATCTAAACGCGGAATGGGATGGCGGTAACGGACGGTAATGGCATTGATGGGGCGACAATCCATACACATCCGTTGCGTCTCATCCGGTTTAGGCACGAGGATCACGGGAACCGCACAAGGGCTAAGGCTTTCACGGACATACCCTTTGGCGAGGAGATCTTGAATTTGACGGTTGATCTCCTTGGTCTCTTCGGGGTTGGTGCGGTAGGCGGCACGGTTTGGGAGCGGAGCGCCGGGTATTAGGTCGATGCGGTGTTCTATGCCGCGGAGTGGTGGTAGTCCATGAGGGAGCTCGTCGGGAAGACGTCTTGAAATTCCTGCAAAAGAGACAACAAAGACGGAGGAATGTTGGTTAAGTCGTTAGTTGCCGACGAGGGTCCCTTGCATATGAGCACGTAGTGCAATATGGTGGATGGGTTCTCTTGTAGCTCTCTCCACTCACTCTTGGTGGCTAGAAGGACACTCTTGGACTCACTCATATATGGCTTGTGGTGCTCACTATCTTTGTGGTGGGTCGCTCCCTCTCCTCTCATCTCACTATGGTGGGTGCGGAGTTGTGCCCTCGCTAAAGCCTTCGCATTATCCGCGATGATTTGGCTAGGAGTCATCGGGCGCAATTCGAACTTCTTGTCGTTGACCTTGAAGGTGTATGTGTTGGAGAGTCCATCATGTATAGCCTTCTTGTCATATTGCCAAGGGCGGCCAAGCAACATGTGGCACACCGTCATGGGTACCACGTCACACTCGATGGTGTCCTCATAAGGGCCGATCTTGAAGTTGACGGTGACGGTATGTTGTATCTTGACGTTGCCCTTGTCACTCAACCATTGGATATGGTAAGGGTGAGGATGCTTGCGGAGAGTGAGGTGGAGCTTCTCACACAACTCGGTGCTCGCAAGGTTGTGGCAACTTCCACCATCGATGATGACCTTGATAGACTTGCCACCAATTAGGCACGGGTTTGGAAGATGTTGCACCGTTGTTCTTCCATATCATGAGGTTGTGTGGTTAGCACCCTTGTGACCACAAGTGAGGGACTTGGGTCATGCTCACATAAGAGAGGATCTTCTCCACTTTCTTGTTCATAGGCTTCTTCACTTGCCACGGCGGCTTGCACAAGGGCTTCATATTCATCTTCATCAAGAGTCTCGATGTCACCATTCTCCATAGTGATCATGACCTTGGTGTTCTTGCACTCAAACGATTTGTGACCTTGGGTGCCACACTTGAAGCAAGTGACACTAGAGGGTCCCGTGGATGCCTTAGATGAGGCGGTGGAGGAGACCGTTTGCTTCATGCGACTTTGGATAGTCGTCTTCTTGGACGGTGTAGAGGATGCGTCGGCCTTGGCACTTGTAGCATAAGGAGTTGATGTAGTAGGAGGAGTCGATGTAGCGAGCTTGGAGGAGAAATAGGACTTGGCCTTGGAGTACTTGATGTCCTCAATCACTTGGCGCTCGGCCTTCGATGCTTGGTGGACTAGCTCAACCATGTTGGAGTAAGGTTGGAACTCGACAATCCTCTTGATGGGATAAGTAAGGCCATTGAAGAAGCGAGCAATTGTTTGTTCTTCGGACTCTTGGATGTTGGCTCGCATCATAGTGAGCTCCATCTCCTTGTAGAACTCCTCAACGGTTTGGGTGCCTTGCTTCAACTTTTGGAGCTTGTTGAAGAGGTCTTTCATGTAGTGCTTTGGGACAAAGCGAGCATGCATCTCCTTCTTCATATCTTCCCAAGTGTCAATTGGAGGTTCACCCTTTTCTTCGCGAAGAGTGAGGACTTGCTCCCACCAAGTGTTGGCGTAGTCTTCAAACTCGAGTGATGCCATAGCCACTTTCTTGGCACCGGAGTAGTTGTGGATGCGGAAGATCTTGTCCACCTTGAGTGCCCATGAGAGGTAAGCTTCGGCGTCGTCTTCACCTTTGAACTTGGGCATGTTGAACTTGAGCTTGCCATACATGTTCTCTTCATCCTCCAAGTTTCTTCTACGAGGAGGGCGCCGTCAACTCGTGCGGCTAGAGGTGGAATAGGAGGTCTTCTATGGCCAACCATAGCATTGGGTTGGCGTTGGAGTTGAACACTTGCTTCACTTGGTTCCACGGTGAGGATGTGGTTGAAGATCTTGTCGCGGTTGAGGACGATGCTCAATGTTGGGTCTCTCATCTTGATCATGGTGTAGTTCTCCTCGTCCACGTTGATCATGGTGAGGGTGGCGACGAAGATCTCGCCGAGGTGGATCTTGAGGATCTTGGTCTTGGGGATGGCCATCACGCCCATGGTGGGCATGGCGATCCGCTTGGTGACGATCTTGGTGAAGGCCTTGAGCTTGTGGAGGACGCTCATGTGGACGAGCATGGCGATGTATTTCTCCACGCCTAGAGTTGGAGCGGGAGTCTTCATGACGAGCATGTGAGCGATGAGGTCGATGATGGTCTTCACGCCTTGAAGAAGAGCTTGGGGACGAAATGCCACCATGAGAGTAATGGTCTTCATGCCTTGAGGAGGAGCTTGATGAAGAGGAAGTAGAGCGGTGTCGACGATGACGACTCAAGTTGGTGATGGCGCGCTCGAGGCTATCCATGCGCCGCTCCATGTTGGCATCATTGGCCGCCATTTGGCCATTCAAGTTGTCCGTAGCTTCACGAAGAAGGGCCAAGTCGTGGTTCACGGTGGAGAAGTTGTGAGCCACTTCATTGTATTGCTCATCGATGCGCGTCTCGAAGAGGGAGAGTTGCTCCTTGAACTCTTGTCGTTGCGTCCATAGGTTGTGTTGAGTAGCCAACCTCTCGGTGTTGCGAAGGATCTCTTCATCCCTATTGGTATCTCCGGTCCTATCCATGATGCAAAGACAAGAACTATGTTGTGTATGTTAGTGGAAGGAGACTACCTCGTACCCTTACCAAGGTAAGATAGTATTGAGGCAATCCACCAAACCGAAAGCAAGATCAAGTGTATCGGGGACACACGCAAAACCACACGCAAAAGCTAGCAAATATGGTGTTAGGCGAGTGTTGTGGAAAGCCAAAAGACAAATCCAAGATCGAGTATGTTGTTAAAAGTGGGTAAAGTCCAAAAATCCAAATGTCAATGTGAAGATCACTATAAACACGGAAAAAGTTGTGGAACACACACACGAGATAAGCGGGGTTAGTGCAACCAAAAGTGAGCGGAAAAGTGTATGTATAAGTGCTCGGTGTCACACTAACACAAGGAGAGCCAAAGCTTTGGTTGCAAAGGAAGAGACAACAAGATTCACACGTGGCCTCTCTTCTCCTATCTCTCTTTGCTTAAAAGCTTTTTCTCTTTTGTATATGGCGGCACTTGCACTCGTTTGTATCTTTGGTGGCACGTGGGCACTTTGTATGTATATGGGCGTATGGATGTATGGATGTATGGATGTATGGTGCTACTCGCACTCTTTTTGTGTTTTTGGGGCTTTTTGACGCACTATGCTAGCGTTAGCCTCGCTTTTGCTATCTTGCCACACGAGTGTTTGCTTGGGTGCCTTACTCAACGCGACACACACACCTCACAATGCGGGGCCACGTGCAATGTCTCGCAACACTAGACAAGCAATGCTCGATGGGATAGATCGCAAAAGGAAGAGGGGTTACAAGGTGACCTGCAAGTTATACCTGCGATGGTGGTGGTGGTGGTGGTGGTGGTGGTGATCGCCGGATGTCGATGTCGAAGGGGCGTTGCGTCGCCCGGTCGGAGGCCCGGTTGGACCGGGTTCTGGACCAGCTTGCCGGTTTGCCGCCGGTTGACCGGGTGCTGGGCCGGCTCGGCCGGTCGTGGGCCCGGTTGACCGGCTGCTCAACCGGATTTCGCGGGATGAACTTTCTCTCTCCTGTTCTTCACGAAAACCAAGCCAAATCGACCAAATCGAGGGGAAACGATGGAATTGGAGGCTAAAAGTTGGGGAAATAGTAGATCAAGCACAACAACACCAGATCCATGGACCAAAACCACTCAAAACGCAACCAAATCACAGATCGGTCAAGAGGCAATTTAGGGCTATTTTTTGGAAAATTTTCTAGGAACGAAATCGGGTGGGTGGGAGGTCAAATCCGCGGTAACCAAGAGCTGCTGATACCATATGATGAGGTGCGAGACCCGTGTGTGGCCCGATCTCGCGGATTGACTTCGAAACCAAGGGGGAAGATGGGAAAAACGCGAGGAACACGAAGAACACGGCGATGAACACGAGGAACTCCGAGACTCACGCACACACACACCCCGATACACCCGATGCTTACCTCCGTGGCTCGATGGACCACGCCAATAGAATCACCCGGAAGAGGCACGCGGCAGAATTCCCGGTGAGAGATTGGGATTGGAGAAGAAGAGCTTGGTGAGGGAGAGAGAGTATCTTGTACTAGAATCTCACTCAACAAGTTCCAAATCAACAACCAAGATGCCTTGATTACAGAGGGATGATACCCAAGGGAGACTAAGCTCAAATTTAGGTTTGAGTTCAAAACAAGTCTAAAGAGCTAAAGGGGCGTCCTGGGGGTATTTATAGTCTTACAAGGCGTCATGGGCCGAAAAGGTAAGTTCGGGCCGAAAATATAACTTAAGTCGTGCGAGCCGGTCGGAGGCCGGTCGGGCCGGGCTGTGACCGGGCGGGCAGTCGAGGGGCCGGTCGACCGGGCTGTGACCGGGCGGTCCGGTTTCGAGCCGGGCACAGGACCGGGCGGCGGCCGGACGAGGCTCCAAGTCCCCTGGATGGCGCCGGATGTCACGAGCGCAAATCCGGTTCTTCGGCAGGCGGTCGGTCGAGAGGCCGGTCGGACCGAGGCTGTGGACCGGGTGGTCCGGTCAGGGAGCCGGTCGACCGGGTTCTGGGCCGGCCGTCCGTCTTCTCTTCCTTGCGCTCTTCGGGCGACTTCCTGTCCAGCTCCATGTCCATCTTCTTGTCCAGCTGCTCCTCTCCTCCCTTTGACCATGGCGTATCCTCCTCTTGGTGACCTTGATGCTCCTTGTACCTAATGACACATAACACGTCGGCATGAGGTAGCAATCCATCCAAAGGTGTACCAAGATCAAGGGTGGTGAGGAGCGAGTTCACCTCATCATGTAGCGCTTTGACTCGGGCTCGTGTCATCGGTCCACTTGGGGGACTTGTTGGTCTTGGTGTAGCGACGTCGGTGACCGGGGCTACATCACATACCCTTTTTCGAGGAGGTCTTGTATTTGTCGTTGGATCTCCTTTGTGTCTTCGGGGCTGGTGCGGTAGGCGGCGCGGTTTGATAGTGGGGCGCCGGGTATGAGGTCGATGCGGTGCTCAATCCCTCGAAGCGGTGGTAGTCCATGAGGTAGCTCGTCGGGGAAGACATCTTGGAACTCCTTCAAAAGAGACAACAAAGATGAAGGAAGTGTTGTTAAGTTGTTAGTCTCCGAGGATGGTCCCTTGCAAATGAGCACGTAGTGTAATATGGTGGATGGGTTGTGGTGCAATACTCTCATCTCACTCTTGGTAGCTATGAGGACACTCTTCATCTCACTCATATATGGCTTGTGGCGCTCACTTTCCTTTTGGTGGGTCACTCTCTCACCACTCATCTCACTAGTGATGGTAGCTTCCTTAGCCCTCGCTAAAGCCTTTGCATTGTCCGCAATTACTTGGCTAGGAGCATGTGGCACACCGTCATGGGCACTACATCACAATCAACGGTGTCTTCATAGGCGCCAATCTTGAAGGATACGGAGACGGTGTGTTGTATCTTGACATTTCCATTGTCACTTAGCCATTGCACATGGTAAGGATGGGGGTGTTTCCGGAGTGTGAGGTTGAGCTTGGAGCATAGTTCGGTGCTTGCAAGATTGTGGCAACTCCCTCCATCGATGATAACCTTTATTGACTTGCCATTGATTCCGGCTCTTGTTTGGAAGATGTTGCACCTTTGATCTTCATTGGGAAGTGCATGGGTTGTCAACACTTTGGTCACCACAAGGGACGGGCTTGCATCATGCACACATAGGACTTGCTCTTGGTCTTCCAAGTCATCATCTTCATGATTGGTTGCGGCTTGTACCAAGGCTTCATATTCGCCTTCACTCAAGTACTCCACATCTCCATCATCTCGAGTTATCATAACTCTTGTGTTCTTGCATTCAAAGGATTTATGTCCTTGAGCTCCACACTTGAAGCATGTGATGTTACTAGATCCCGTGGAAGCTTTGGAGGACATAGTTGATTGATCCGGCTTGAAGCTTGTTGTCTTGAAGGCACTCTTCATTTGCTTAGGAGGATCCTTGGGAGCAATAGCACTTGTGTTCTTGATGCTTGAGGAGGTATTTGTTGCATTGCGCGCGGCGAAGAAGGACTTTGTTTTTGCACTTGCTATGTCTTCTCGCACTTGGCGCTCGGCTCTTGTAGCTTGATGAAGCAATTCAACCATGTTGGTGTAAGGCAAGAATTCCACTATCCTCTTGACGGGAGTGTTCAATCCATTCAAGAATCTTGCCATTGTTTGCTCTTCTCGCTCGTCCACATGGGCACTCATCATGGTCATGTGCATCTCCTTGTAGTACTCCTCAACGGACTTGTAGCTTTGCTTGAGTTGGGTAAGCTTGTTGAAGAGGTCGCGTTTGTGATGGTTGGGCACAAAGCGTTTGTGCATGACTTCTTGCATCTCTTCCCATGTAGCAATGGGGTCTAGATCTTCCTTGTCACACTTCTTGTTCACTTCTTCCCACCAAACATTTGCATACCCTTCAAACTCTAGTGATGCCATGGCCACTTTCTTTGCTTCGGAGAAGTTGTGTATGCGGAATATCTTGTCAACCTTGAGAACCCAAGAGAGGTATGCATCGGGGTCTTCTTCTCCGTGGAATTTGGGCATGGTGAACTTGAGCTTCCCAAAGATTTCCTCTTCATTGTGGTCATTGCGCCTAGGAGGTGGTCTTTCTTCACCAATATCTTGACGTTGTTGAGGTGGATGTTGTGGACCTTGAGCATCTCTATTGTTGTTGCTATGTTGTTGACGAGGAGGTGGTCTTCCATGACCTTCATCTTGATCATCATTGTTGTGGCGTCGTCGAGGCATCACACTTTCTTCACTTGATGCTTGGTGATGACTTGATTCTTCATTTCGTGCCCTTGGAGGAGGTCTTCTAGCATGAGGGCGATCATCATGATGGCGGCGATTATCTTGACCTTGAGGGCGTTGAGGATGAACAACATTGATGATTTGGCGCTCTTGGCGCGCTTGCCTCGCTTCTTCATCATGAAGGCGTTGTGTTCTAGCTTGAGCTTCTTGTGCTTGTTGTTGCCGCTCTTGTTCTTCAAGTGCTTGTTGTTCATTGCGGAGGCGCTCTTGTTCCCTTGCTCGAACTAGCTCTTGATCATGGCGAAGGCGTTCTTGCTCTTGTTGGAATTGAGCATTTAGATTCTCTTGGTGAAGGCGCTCTTCTTCAAGGCGTTGACGCTCTTGGATAAGTCGAAGTCGAGCTTGTTCCGCTTCTTGAGCTTGTGATGCGGCCTAAGGCCACGTGGGTTGCCCGATCTCACGAATTGACCGAGGGAAAGGCGGGGGAGAGGAAGAACACGAAGAACACGGCGATGAACACGATGAACACACGCAAACACACACCAACCCGATACAATTCGGTTTACTCCCGATAGCCCGAACCACTATCCCGATAGAATCTCTCAAGAGAGAGACACGCGGTAGAATCCCCGAGAGGAAGATCGGTATACGATCGGTAGAATCACACGAGTGAGAGACCGGTGGTTGAATCACGAGTGTGAGAGACTAATCATATAAGGAGTGCCTTGTACAATAGATTTGGGTAAATCTAAGGAGGGGGTTTCCCTAATCCCAAAGGGATGGTGGAGGCATGAGCCTAATTCTCTCAAGTTCATTCCTAACCTAATGAAGGGGGAGGTGGGAGCCTATATATAGGGAGCCACTAAGGAGGGGTAGTTTAGGCATACAAGGGGGGTACATGGGACTTGGCCCGAATTGACTTGGACACATAGGGGGGCGGATTGTCCGGCCTTAGTGGGGCGGATAATCCGAGCAGTCGTGCTTCATGCGCCGTCTCTTCTTGGCGACCTCGGGCGCTCTTCTTCCTTCTTCTCTTCCATGCCTCCGTGACCTCGGCCTTGAGTGTGGTTCTTGTCGTTGAAGCACATGATGAAGCGAAGACCGTAGGTCGGGCTACATCATCTCCCCCCACTTGAAAAAGAGTCGTCCTCGACGATGAGTCTTCATGAATGTGTAGAGGAGGTAGATGACACCAACGCTTGAATGTCCCTTCACTTGTCAAGAGCCCTATCAATAGCACAAGAAAAGCAAAGTAGCAATCACAGCGTAGCCAAAGTTCAATGGATTTAGGAAGAGGGCGCAAGTAGAAGGAGGTCACCTTATCAAAGTGTCGGTGTGCTCTCATTGAGAGATCTTGTGTAGTTGAAGTGTGCGGGCAAAACCACTCATTGGAGCTCACTTGTATCATGCTCTCAAGAGCTCTTTTTGTCAACTCGTGCTCAATCGAGGTTGACATTGGAGTTTGGGTACCTACACACATGTTAGACAACAAGAACAACGTGTGTGCATGGTATATGAACACATCATCCATCATGATGGTCCATCTCTTTTGCACATCACCATTAGCGTTAAGCAAAGCATCATAATAGATATGGTGAATATGCGGAGTAAACATGGGAACATGATCAACATGGATATATGCAAAGTCTCCAAAATGTGATAGAGCTATGGGGGCAATCTCATTCACAAGCATATTAACACTATTGCAAGCCAAGCATTGGAAAGAGAAATTGTTCATCATTTTGGTTGCATTAATGGGAGAATATTGCAAGCATGTAGCACAAAACATGTTCAACATTTGATCATTGTTGTCGACAAACCTAGGGAAAGAGCAATTGTTCGGCAAGGTTGTCACAACACAAGCATCATTATCAACATTGCAAGCAATACATGGGAAAGAGAAATTGTTCGACATATTGCAAGCAATAGGATAGAAATCGAAACACTCATAGCATGGCATGGTCATGTTATCACAAGCAATCAAGTCCACATGATCAACAATGTTGGTATCAAGCAAAGCATCACATGGGAAAATGAAAGAAGCATATGACATAGCATTTGTATCTTCAAGATCATGCATGCACTCATCAATCTTCATGTCCACTAGTGGGATCATGGCATCATCAACACCCATATAGGTACCTTTGTAGTCCCGCTCATATGAGGTAGGTGTTGTGGAAGAGGTAGGCTCGATGTGGCCTCCATGTTCATCTTCAATCAAGCATGGTGTGATATCATCATCTTCATGCACCATGTACATCTTCTCCATTATCGGCGTCTCATCATCCATGGGACCTAATAAGACACAAGGAAACACACTAGAGGTAGAGGGTAAGTTGTTAGAATTCGAAGTGGCCTCACATGACCTATCAACTACCACTCTCATCTCACTCGGTGTATCACTCATGCTCTCGAAGTGGAGGCACTCATCAAGCTCACATATAGTGGAGTCGCTCATCTCACATATAGTGGAGTCGCTCATCTCACATATAGTGGAGTCCCTCATCTCCATGGCAATGGCGTCGTCGATGTCCGAGCAACCTAGCAAAGAGGAAGACAACACAAGAGGAGTAGAGGTTAAGTTGTTAGAAATCGAAACATCCTCACTCGACTCATGGTGTGTATCTCTCTTGCTCTCAAGGTGTTTGAAGTATGCGTTGCACTCGGCTTTATCTTTGGATGTCATTTGGGCTTCTCGAGCATCTAGCTCGGCGAAGTATGCTCTCATCTCGGCTTGCTCTTGTGGGGTCATCATGTATATCTCACTAGGATAGGTGTATATGTATGGTGGAAGGAAAACTACACAAGTATCCCACCTTTCAAGAAAGTATCGGAAAAATGGTTCAAGTCAAGAGCAAAGCCAAAATGTATCGGGGTTACTCACACACACACTCAAAGCACACGCAAAAGGCTAAGAAACACTATATGTGGTGGGTAAGGGGTGGATAGCAAACGAAAAAGATCAACGGAAAAGTCTATTGTCAAATGTGGGTAAGATCCAAAGTCAAATGTCAAGAGTGGTGATCTATGTCGAGGAAACACGGAAACGCACACAAGAAAGAATAATGGGGTTAGCGCGACCAAGGAAGTGAGCAAGTAACAAAGATGGTCCTAACGAAGACTATAAGCTCGATGTCACGCCAACACAAGAGAGACCGTAGCTTGGTTGCACAAGAAAGAAGCAACAAGATTTGCACAAGGGTCACTCTTCTCTTATCTCTCTTAGTGCGCACAAGCTTTGCACTTCTCGGTATCGGTGGACACACACTCTTTTCTATTTTTTTTTCTTTTCACTTTTTTTTCTATGCTTAGAAGCTTGCTTTTTCTCTATGTATATGTCACACTTTTTCTTCTTTTGTGTATCTTTCTCACCGAGCTTGCTTCGGAGCTTCGCTCAACACAACGCACACACACCCTCTCACGGTCGTGACACTTGTGCAATGCTTCGCAACGCTCGGAAAGCCACTCTCAATGGGATAGGTACACAAAGAAAGAAATGGGGCTACAAGGGGTGGGGCAAGTTATACCTATTGATGTTAGGCGGTGTCAAACACACGAACTTGCGATGGCGAAGTGGTGGTGTCGATGACGATGGCGAAGTTGCGCCGGAATCCGGGGTGCCAAAGGTGTCGTCGCGATGTTGGTGTAGGCGCGGAAGCGAAATAGACAACCAATGCACTCCAAATCGGAAACCGAGCAAATTAAGTCAATGCCCGAAAAGTTGGGTCAAAACGAGCGGTCGAAAGTTGGGCTCCAAAAATCGTCCAAAATTAGACGTGGGCTATGTGGAGTATTTGGGGATTGATGTTAAAATTTGGAGTCAAACGGGCGCCGGAAAGTTGTAAAAATTTGGGGCAAATAGATGAATCAGAATTGGCCGAAATTGGAACCAAAGCCTGTGCGGAAACAGCACATGCCGGCAGTGCCGGTGTGTACGCAGCGGCAGTGCCGTGGTGTTGCGGCCGGTAGTGCCGGTCAGATCGGCCCGGCAATGCCGGTTCAGGCAATTTTTGCGTGAGCTAGCGGGAGGCGTGGAGCTTGGGAATCAAGTGGAGGATGCGCGCGTGCTGTTTCTGCTTGCTGCGCGCGAGTGAATCGATTTGGAGGCCGGCGGGTTGACCAAGTGGAGCAGGGGGCGGAAGCGGGCAAGGGAAAAGCGAGCGCCGGCGGGGCGTCGATGGTTGGTGCTGGTGGCGGCCTGCGTAGCAGCGCAGGGCGGGCGGGTAGGTGCGCAGTGGGTTGGATGGCGGGCGCTGGCGGCGGGAGTGGAGGGCCAAGGGCGGCTGAGCGCGCGCGGGGCTTGGGCCGGCGTCCAGCGGAGGAGCGGCCTGGTGTGGGGCTCGGCCAGGCTGCGCGCGTGCAGCGGATGGTGGTGGCCAGGCGGCAGCGCTCGCGGAAGCTGCAAGCAAGCGGGCGGGCGGAGCTTGGCGCGTGAGGCCGGCAGGGAGTTGGCGGGCGGCGTTTGGCGCGATGATGCGGGCGCGTGCGGCGAGCGGAAGCTGCCTGGTGGAGCGAGCGCGTGGTGGTGGAGGCGCAGCGGCAGTGCCGCTCTGTTTTTGCCGGCAGTGCCGGTGAGCACGAATTTGATGAACTGGATGAACACGCAGCGGAAATTTGGGGCAAAAATCGTCGATTCTGAGAGATTTAGAAGGAATTGGACCGCGAAATTTTGCAGGGATGTAGATCAGCACCAAAGACAACAGATATGTGGATCAAAACCACAAAAAACTCAACAAATCCAGAGATCCAAATTCGAGCTATTTTTTGGGGAAAAATTTTTGGGGAAATTTTTTGGGCGAAATTGGTGGAATCGGAGGGTCAAATCCGTGGCAACCTTTGCTCAGATACCATATGATGCGGCCTAAGGCCACGTGGGTTGCCCGATCTCACGAATTGACCGAGGGAAAGGCGGGGGAGAGGAAGAACACGAAGAACACGGCGATGAACACGATGAACACACGCAAACACACACCAACCCGATACAATTCGGTTTACTCCCGATAGCCCGAACCACTATCCCGATAGAATCTCTCAAGAGAGAGACACGCGGTAGAATCCCCGAGAGGAAGATCGGTATACGATCGGTAGAATCACACGAGTGAGAGACCGGTGGTTGAATCACGAGTGTGAGAGACTAATCATATAAGGAGTGCCTTGTACAATAGATTTGGGTAAATCTAAGGAGGGGGTTTCCCTAATCCCAAAGGGATGGTGGAGGCATGAGCCTAATTCTCTCAAGTTCATTCCTAACCTAATGAAGGGGGAGGTGGGAGCCTATATATAGGGAGTCACTAAGGAGGGGTAGTTTAGGCATACAAGGGGGGTACATGGGACTTGGCCCGAATTGACTTGGACACATAGGGGGGCGGATTGTCCGGCCTTAGTGGGGCGGATAATCCGAGCAGTCGTGCTTCATGCGCCGTCTCTTCTTGGCGACCTCGGGCGCTCTTCTTCCTTCTTCTCTTCCATGCCTCCGTGACCTCGGCCTTGAGTGTGGTTCTTGTCGTTGAAGCACATGATGAAGCGAAGACCGTAGGTCGGGCTACATCAGCTTGTTGGTGAAGCACTTGGACATCCACATTATGGTGGCGTGGGTCTTCATTAGAATCATGGCGAGATGGTGTAGGAGCTCTTAACCTTGAGCTATGAGAGCGCGAAGACCTTGAGTGTTGTCTTCTTTCCTCTTGACGATTGAGTGTGTGGAGGATATGGTCCAACACCATCTTCATTTCCCTTGTCTCTTGACCTTGTATGGCAAGTGTGGCCTTCAACTCATTGCCTTGAGTTTCAATCTTCTCATTGAGGTCTTGCACTTGATTGTTGAGGTCATTCCTTTGCACTTGAGCTCTTTCTTCATAGCGGACATTGGTATCCTTGAGCATGGCTTCAAATTGATTTAGCTTGGCGTGGACGGCTTGAGTAGCTATCCAATGTTGGTGCCGCGTCATCGGTAGTTGGTTCCCTTCTCCACTAGACATGGTTACAACTAAAACAAGAACTATGTGGTGGGTGGTTAGGAAAGACTACCAAGAATGTCAAAACTTGCAAACCAAAATCGAAAAGGTGTTTCAACACGGAGGGCAACCGATATGTATGCACACACACAAAACAAAAACTCTATATGGTGTTAGGTATGGATGTGGAAAGCCAAATGGAAGAACCAAACGAAAAGTCTATTGTCAAAAGTGGGTAAGATCCAAAAGTCACAAGTCAAAGGCGGTGATCACAAAAGGCATACACAAGGAGGAACACACGCGTGGGACAAAATGGGGTTAGCGCGACTTGGAAAATGAGCAAAGAACAAAATGGTCCTAACGAAGACTACTAGCTCGGTGTCACGCCAACACAAGAGAGACCGTGGCTTGGTTGCAAAATCGAGAAGCAACAAGATTTGCGCAAGACGCCTCTCTTCTCTTTTCTCTCTTTTGCTTAAAAGCTTTGGACTCTTTTGTGTATAGGTGTCACTCACACACTTTTTCTTTTTCTCTTTTTGTATTTTTCTTTTTCTTTTTCTCACTATGTAAGGATACTACTATCTATGTAAGTATGTCACACTCCTTTTGCTTATCTTTTCACACGAGCTTGCTTCAAAGCTTTGCTCAACACACGCACACCCTCACGGTCGGGACGCTTGCGCAATGCTTCGCAACACTAGAAAGCCACTCTCGATAGGAAAGGTACGCAAAAGAGGCTAGGGCTACAAGTTAGGAGCAAGTTATACCACTTGATGATGGTGGCCGACGATCTTGAACTTGCTATGGTGGAGGTGTCAAATGAACCGCTTGAATCCTCGGGGTGCCGTCGTCGTTGTCGATGTTGCGGAAGCTTTGTGGTAGCTGAAATGGCACTCAAACCGAAGTCCAAACACAAGGGGGTTAGTACCAAAACGAAAAACGAAGGTTGCTGTCAAAATTTCGGCCAGGCGGAACTTCCGGTCCTGAGGGGCGGTACTTCCGGTCCCGGGCGGAACTTCCGGTCCTGCCGGGCGGAACTTCCGGTCGCAATCAGATCTGCGGGCTGTTCGTCGATTTGGGCGGAAATCCGGGCCGAAATCCTTCGAATTCGAGGAGAATTTGGCACTAAAAGCTGTGGGAAGGTGGGGGAATTGCAGATCAACACCAAAGGCAAGTTTCTATTGGAGCAAAACCACAAATAACTCAACAAATCGAGAGATCGATCCAAGGCCAATTTGGGGCTATTTTTTGGGAAAACTTTTTGGAATTTTTTTTGGGCGAAATTGGTGGAATTGGGGGATGTGGGGGTCAAATCCGTGGCAACCAAAGATGATGTAGCCCTACCCAAGGTCGATACTACATCAAGACCGACAAGCCCTCCTCGTGGTCCAATGACACGAGCTCGAGCTCAAGCCCTACACCAAGAGGTGAATTCGCTCCTCTCCACATTCGCCTTTGACACCTCTTTGGATGGATTGCTACTTCATGCCAATACCCTATGTTCAATCAGGTACATCGACCAAGAAGCGAGCCATGGAGACCAAGCCAATGAAGAGAGAGCTGGAAATGATGAAGATGGAACTACAGCTTCCAGGCCGGAACTTCCGCCCCCCAGGACCGGAACTTCCGGCCAGATGCCCTCCCGATGCCTCCCAGCGCCCAGCGAAATGGATCAGGCCGGAACTTCCGCCCCGAGGGACCGGAACTTCCGCCCCGAGGGACCGGAACTTCCGCCGACCGGAACTTCCGCCCAAGTTCCGCCCAAGTTCCGAAAGTCGGCGAAAACGCCCCTGGATGTTACTGCGGGACAATGGCGCAATTCCGGAACAAGGCCGGAACTTGGCCGGAACTTCCGCCCCGACCGGAACTTCCGCCTGTCCAGACCGGAACTTCCGCCCCTGGCCGGAACAACTTGACCGGAACTTCCGCCCCATCGAACTTCAAGACAACAAGACACTTTTAGTTGTAACTTACCCCTTCGCCCCACCTACTATAAATAGCCTTGTTGGCTCAGATCTGAGATTAGACTTGATGTGAAATTAAACCTGAGCTTAGCTCACCCTTGTGGGAACCCTACCTAGATCTATGATCTTGTACCCACCCGGGCTCCTTATCGACTTGTCAAGATCTCTTTGGTGACTTCTACCGTTTGTTTGATCTTTTGCTTGCACTTCTACCTATTTGGTCTTTTGCTTGCACTTCTATCAACCTTCCGGTCTTTTCACCCTTCTAGATCTTGCGAGCTTCGATTTGTCGATCTCTTTGCGGGACTTCTACCGGAAGGTCTTTTCTCGCAACCTCTATCGAGTAGGTGTATCGGGCTCACGAGGGAAAACCGGTTTGTGTGCGTGTGTGTGTTGTATCCCCACGATTCCCCCTCGCGTTCTTCGTGTTCATCGCGTTCATCCACCTACCCCCACGAGTTCCACCCAAATCCGTGAAGATCGGGCACATCCTTGGACTTAGTCCACATCATATGGTCTCAGCAGCTCTTTGGTTGCCACGGATTTGACCCCCACATCCCCCAATTCCACCAATTTTGCCCAAAAAATTTTCCAAAAAATTTCCCAAAAAATAGCCCCAAATTGGCCTTGGATCGATCTCTCGATTTGTTGACTTATTTGTGGTTTTGCTCCAATAGAAACTTGCCTTTGGTGTTGATCTGCAATTCCCCCACCTTCCCACAGCTTCTAGTGCCAAATTTTCCTCGAATTCGAAGGATTTCGGCCCGGATTTCCGCCCAAATCGACGAACAGCCCGCAGATCTGATTGCGACCGGAAGTTCCGCCCGGAAGGACCGGAAGTTCCGCCCCCGAACCGGAAGTTCCGCCCCTCAGGACCGGAAGTTCCGCCTGGCCGAAATTTTGACAGCAACCTTCGTTTTTCGTTTTGGTACTAACCCCCTTGTGTTTGGACTTCGGTTTGAGTGCCATTTCAGCTACCACAAAGCTTCCGCAACATCGACAACGACGACGGCACCCCGAGGATCCAAGCGGTTCATTTGACACCTCCACCATAGCAAGTTCAAGATCGTCGGCCACCATCATCAAGTGGTATAACTTGCTCCTAACTTGTAGCCCTAGCCTCTTTTGCGTACCTTTCCTTTCGAGAGTGGCTTTCTAGTGTTGCGAAGCATTGCGCAAGCGTCCCGACCGTGAGGTTGTGCGTGTGTTGAGCAAAGCTTTGAAGCAAGCTCGTGTGAAAAGATAAGCAAAAGAAGTGTGACATACTTACATAGATAGTAGTATCCTTACATAGTGAGAAAAAGAAAAAATACAAAAAGAGAAAAAGAAAAAGTGTGTGAGTGACACCTATACACAAAAGAGTCCAAAGCTTTTAAGCAAAAGAGAGAAAAGAGAAGAGAGGCGTCTTGCGCAAATCTTGTTGCTTCTCAATTTTGCAACCAAGCCACGGTCTCTCTTGTGTTGGCGTGACACCGAGCTAGTAGTCTTCGTTAGGACCATTTTGTTCTTGCTCATTTTCCAAGTCGCGCTAACCCCATTTTGTCCCACGCGTGTGTTCCTCCTTGTGTATGCCTTTTGTGATCACCACCTTTGACTTGTGACTTTTGGATCTTACCCACTTTTAACAATAGACTTTTCGTTTGGTTCTTCCATTTGGCTTTCCACATCCATACCTAACACCATATAGAGTTTTTGTTTTGTGTGTGTGCATACATATCGGTTTCCCTCCGTCTTGAAACACCTTTTCGATTTTGGTTTGCAAGTTTTGACATTCTTGTTAGTCTTTCCTAACCACCCACCACATAGTTCTTGTTTTAGTTGTAACCATGTCTAGTGGAGAAGGGAACCAACTACCAATCACGCGGCACCAACATTGGATAGCTACTCAAGCCGTCCACGCCAAGCTAAATCAATTCGAAGCCATGCTCAAGGATACCAATGTCCGCTATGAAGAAAGAGCTCAAGTGCAAAGGAATGACCTCAACAATCAAGTTCAAGACCTCAATGAGAAGATTGAAACTCAAGGCAATGAGTTGAAGGCCACACTTGCCATACAAGGTCAAGAGACAAGGGAAATGAAGACGGCGTTGGACCATATCCTCCACACACTCAATCGTCAAGAGGAAAGAAGACACCACTCAAGGTCTTCGCGCTCTCATAGCTCAAGGTCAAGAACTCCTACACCGTCTCGCCATGATTCTAATGAAGACCCACGCCACCATAATGTGGATGTTCAAGTGCTTCACCAACAAGCTCAAGAAGCGGAGCAAGCTCGACTTCGACTTGTCCAAGAGCGTCAACGCCTTGAAGAAGAGCGCCTTCACCAAGAGGACCTCAATGCTCAATTCCAACAAGAGCAAAAACGCCTTCGACATGATCAAGAGCTAGTTCGAGCAAGGGAACAAGAGCGTCTCCGCAATGATCAACAAGCACTTGAAGAACAAGAGCGGCAACGACAAGCACAAGAAGGTCAAGCTAGAAGACAACGCCTTCTTGAAGAGGAACAAAGGCAAGCGCACCAAGAGCGCCAAATCATCAATGTTGTTCATCCTCAACGCCCTCAAGGTCAAGATAATCGCCGCCATCATGATGATCGCCCTCATGCTAGAAGACCTCCTCCAAGGGCAAGAAATGAAGAATCAAGTCATCACCAAGCATCAAGTGAAGAAAGTGTGATGCCTCGACGACGCCACAACAATGATGATCAAGATGAAGGTCATGGAAGACCACCTCCTCGTCAACAACATAGCAACAACAATAGAGATGCTCAAGGTCCACAACATCCACCTCAACAACGTCAAGATATTGGTGAAGAAAGACCACCCCCTAGGCGCAATGACCGCAATGAAGAGGAAATCTTTGGGAAGCTCAAGTTCACCATGCCAAAGTTCCATGGAGAAGAAGACCCCGATGCATACTTATCTTGGGTTCTCAAGGTTGACAAGATATTCCGCATACACAACTTCTCCGAAGCAAAGAAAGTGGCCATGGCATCACTAGAGTTTGAAGGGTATGCAAATGTTTGGTGGGAAGAAGTGAACAAGAAGCGTGACAAGGAAGATCTAGACCCCATTGCTACATGGGAAGAGATGCAAGAAGTCATGCACAAACGCTTTGTGCCCAACCATCACAAACGCGACCTCTTCAACAAGCTTACCCAACTCAAGCAAAGCTACAAGTCCGTTGAGGAGTACTACAAGGAGATGCACATGACCATGATGAGTGCCCACGTGGACGAGCGAGAAGAGCAAACAATGGCAAGATTCTTGAATGGATTGAACATTCCCGTCAAGAGGATAGTGGAATTCTTGCCTTACACCAACATGGTTGAATTGCTTCATCAAGCTACAAGAGCCGAGCGCCAAGTGCGAGAAGACATAGCAAGTGCAAAAACAAAGTCCTTCTTCGCCGCGCGCAATGCAACAAATACCTCCTCAAGCATCAAGAACACAAGTGCTATTGCTCCCAAGGATCCTCCTAAGCAAATGAAGAGTGCCTTCAAGACAACAAGCTTCAAGCCGGATCAATCAACTATGTCCTCCAAAGCTTCCACGGGATCTAGTAACATCACATGCTTCAACTGTGGAGCTCAAGGACATAAATCCTTTGAATGCAAGAACACAAGAGTTATGATAACTCGAGATGATGGAGATGTGGAGTACTTGAGTGAAGGCGAATATGAAGCCTTGATACAAGCCGCAACCAATCATGAAGATGATGACTTGGAAGACCAAGAGCAAGTCCTATGTGTGCATGATGCAAGCCCGTCCCTTGTGGTGACCAAAGTGTTGACAACCCATGCACTTCCCAATGAAGATCAAAGGTGCAACATCTTCCAAACAAGAGCCGGAATCAATGGCAAGTCAATAAAGGTTATCATCGATGGAGGGAGTTGCCACAATCTTGCAAGCACCGAACTATGCTCCAAGCTCAACCTCACACTCCGGAAACACCCCCATCCTTACCATGTGCAATGGCTAAGTGACAATGGAAACACCCCCATCCCTACTTGGTCGCCCTTGGCAATATGACAAAAGAGCAAGCCATGATGGCTACACAAATGCCTATAGCTTCAAGGTCGGCGACAAGACATACATCCTACGCCCAATGACTCCTAGCCAAGTGATTGCGGACAATGCAAAGGCTTTAGCGAGGGCTAAGGAAGCTACCATCACTAGTGAGATGAGTGGTGAGAGAGTGACCGACCAAAAGGAAAGTGAGCGCCACAAGCCATATATGAGTGAGATGAAGAGTGTCCTCATAGCTACCAAGAGTGAGATGAGAGAATTGCACCACAACCCATCCACCATATTGCACTACGTGCTTATTTGCAAGGGGCCATCTTCGGAGACTAACAACTTAACAACACTTCCTTCGTCTTTGTTGTCTCTTTTGAAGGAGTTCCAAGATGTCTTCCCCGACGAGCTTCCTCATGGACTACCACCACTTCGAGGGATTGAGCACCGCATCGACCTCATACCCGGCGCCCCTCTACCAAACCGCGCCGCCTACCGCACCAACCCCGAAGACACAAAGGAGATCCAAAGACAAATACAAGACCTCCTCGAAAAAGGGTATGTTCGTGAAAGCTTAAGCCCTTGTGCGGTTCCCGTGATTCTTGTTCCTAAACCGGATGAGACGCAACGAATGTGTATGGATTGTCGCCCCATCAATGCCATTACCGTTCGATACCGCCATCCCATTCCGCGTTTAGATGACATGCTTGATGAATTGAGCGGTGCCACGATTTTCTCTAAGATTGATTTGCGTAGTGGTTACCATCAAATCCGCATGGCTATTGGTGATGAATGGAAAACGGCATTCAAGACCAAACTCGGTCTCTATGAATGGCTCGTTATGCCTTTCGGTCTTTCCAATGCTCCATCTACTTTCATGCGCCTCATGAATCACATCTTGCGTCCTCTCATTGGCAAGAGCGTGGTTGTCTACTTCGATGATATTCTTATTTATAGCAAAAACCTCGAGGACCATGTGCAACATGTGAGAGAAGTCTTGTGCATCTTGCGACATGAAAAGCTTTATGCTAACCTCCCTAAATGCACATTTGCTCAAAACAAATTGGTTTTCCTTGGCTTTGTGGTTTCCGCTAATGGTATTGAAGTTGATTCTTCTAAGGTTGAGGCCATCCACAATTGGCCCACTCCTACAAATGTTGCTCAAGTCCGAAGTTTCCATGGACTTGCCGGGTTTTACCGCCGCTTTGTGAAATATTTTAGCACCAATGCTTGCCCTTTGAATGAGCTTACCAAGAAGAATGTTCCATTTGTTTGGGGCAAGGCCCAACAAAATGCTTTTGATGAGTTGAAGAAACGCCTTACCGAGGCACCACTCCTTGTTCTTCCAAACTTTTCCAAAACTTTTGAGATTGAGTGCGATGCAAGTGGACTCGGTATTGGTGGAGTGCTTATGCAAGATGGAAAACCCGTGGCATACTATAGCGAGAAGTTAGATGGCGCACGCCTCAACTATCCTATATATGACAAGGAACTTTACGCTTTGGTTCTTGTTCTTGAAGTTTGGCAACACTATCTTTGGCCAAAAGAGTTTATTATCCACTCCGACCATGAGTATTTGAAATATTTGAAAAGTCAACACAATTTGAACAAAAGACATGCAAAGTGGGTTGAGTTCATTGAGTCCTTTCCATATTTGATCAAATACAAGAAGGGCAAGGACAATGTTGTGGCGGATGCTCTTTCCCGCAAACTCACCCTCTTACTCACTCGCTTGGATATTAGTGTTTTGGGTCTTGATGAAATCAAAGATTTATATGCTTCCGATGCTTTCTTTGGCCCAATCTTTGCAAAGTTTTCTAGTGAGAAGGGCATCGATGATTTCTATTTGCACCAAGGATTCTTGTTCAAGGGCAACAAACTTTGTATTCCTATGTCTTCGCTTCGCCTTTTGCTCTTACAAGAATCGCATGGTGGTGGTCTTATGGGACACTTTGGAAGAGACAAGACATATGCCATGCTCTCCACTCACTATTATTGGCCAAGAATGAAGCGCGATGTGGAGCGCCTTTGCCGACGGTGTACAACATGCTTACAAGCTAAGTCAACTTCCAACCCCTACGGTCTTTATACACCATTGCCTATTCCTCATGCTCCTTGGTCCGACATTAGTATGGATTTTGTGTTAGGATTGCCTAGAACCAAATATGGTCATGATTCCATTTTCGTAGTGGTTGATCGATTCTCTAAAATGGCACATTTCATACCAAGCTCTAAAATGGCACATTTCATGCTAATATCGGTCCATGGTGCATATGGAATAGGCAATGGAGTGTAAAGACCATAAGGGTTGGAGGTAGACTTAGCTTGTAAGCATGTTGTACACCGTCGGCAAAGGCACTCCACGTCGCGGTACATTCTTGGCCAATAATAGTGATTGGAGAGCATGGCGTATGTCTTCTCTCTTCCAAAGTGTCCCATAAGACCACCACCATGCGATTCTTGTAAGAGCAAAAGGCGAAGCGAAGACATAGGAATACAAAGTTTGTTGCCCTTGAACAAGAATCCTTGGTGCAAATAGAAGTCATCGATGCCCTTCTCACTAGAACACTTTGCAAAGATTGGGCCAAAGAAAGCATCAGAAGCATATAAATCATTGATTTCATCAAGACCCAAAACACTAATATCCAAGCGAGTGAGTAAGAGGGTGAGTTTGCGGGAAAGAGCATCCGCCACAACATTGTCCTTGCCCTTCTTGTATTTGATCACATATGGAAAGGACTCAATGAACTCAACCCACTTTGCATGTCTTTTGTTCAAATTGTGTTGACTTTTCAAATATTTCAAAGACTCATGGTCGGAGTGGATAACAAACTCTTTTGGCCAAAGATAGTGTTGCCACACTTCAAGAACACGAACCAAAGCGTAAAGTTCCTTGTCATATATAGGATAGTTGAGGCGTGCGCCATCTAACTTCTCGCTATAGTATGCCACGGGTTTTCCATCTTGCATAAGCACTCCACCAATACCGAGTCCACTTGCATCGCACTCAATCTCAAAAGTTTTGGAAAAGTTTGGAAGAACAAGGAGTGGTGCCTCGGTAAGGCGTTTCTTCAACTCATCAAAAGCATTTTGTTGGGCCTTGCCCCAAACAAACGGAACATTCTTCTTGGTAAGCTCATTCAAAGGGCAAGCAATGGTGCTAAAATCTTTCACAAAGCGGCGGTAAAAACCGGCAAGTCCATGGAAACTTCGGACTTGAGCAACATTGGTAGGAGTGGGCCAATTGTGGATGGCCTCAACCTTAGAAGAATCAACTTCAATACCATTAGCGGAAACCACAAAGCCAAGGAAAACCAATTTGTTTTGAGCAAAGGTGCACTTGGGGAGGTTAGCATAAAGCTTTTCATGACGCAAGATGCACAAGACCTCTCTCACATGTTGCACATGGTCCTCGAGGTTTTTGCTATAAATAAGAATATCATCGAAGTAGACAACCACGCTCTTGCCAATGAGAGGACGCAAGATGTGATTCATGAGGCGCATGAAAGTAGATGGAGCATTGGAAAGACCGAAAGGTATAACGAGCCATTCATAGAGACCGAGTTTGGTCTTGAATGCCGTTTTCCATTCATCACCAATAGCCATGCGGATTTGATGGTAACCACTACGCAAATCGACTTTAGAGAAAATCGTGGCACCACTAAGTTCATCAAGCATGTCATCTAAACGCGGAATGGGATGGCGGTAACAGACGGTAATGGCATTGATGGGGCGACAATCCATACACATCCGTTGCGTCTCATCCGGTTTAGGCACAAGAATCACGGGAACCGCACAAGGGCTTAAGCTTTCACGAACATACCCTTTTTCGAGGAGGTCTTGTATTTGTCGTTGGATCTCCTTTGTGTCTTCGGGGTTGGTGCGGTAGGCGGCGCGGTTTGGTAGAGGAGCGCCGGGTATGAGGTCGATGCGGTGCTCAATCCCTCGAAGCGGTGGTAGTCCATGAGGAAGCTCGTCGGGGAAGACATCTTGGAACTCCTTCAAAAGAGACAACAAAGACGAAGGAAGTGTTGTTAAGTTGTTAGTCTCCGAAGATGGCCCCTTGCAAATGAGCACGTAGTGCAATATGGTGGATGGGTTGTTGTGCAATTCTCTCATCTCACTCTTGGCAGCTATGAGGACACTCTTCATCTCACTCATATATGGCTTGTGGCGCTCACTTTCCTTTTGTTGGGTCACTCTCTCACCACTCATCTCACTAGTGATGGTAGCTTCCTTAGCCCTCGCTAAAGCCTTTGCATTGTCCGCAATTACTTGGCTAGGAGTCATTGGGCGTAGGATGAACGTCTTGTCGCCGACCTTGAAGCTATAGGCATTTGTGTAGCCATCATGGCTTGCTCTTTTGTCATATTGCCAAGGGCGACCAAGTAGCATATGGCACACCGTCATGGGCACTACATCACAATCAACGGTGTCTTCATAGGCGCCAATCTTGAAGGATACGGAGACGGTGTGTTGTATCTTGACATTTCCATTGTCACTTAGCCATTGCACATGGTAAGGATGGGGGTGTTTCCGGAGTGTGAGGTTGAGCTTGGATCATAGTTCGGTGCTTGCAAGATTGTGGCAACTCCCTCCATCGATGATAACCTTTATTGACTTGCCATTGATTCCGGCTCTTGTTTGGAAGATGTTGCACCTTTGATCTTCATTGGGAAGTGCATGGGTTGTCAACACTTTGGTCACCACAAGGGACGGGCTTGCATCATGCACACATAGGACTTGCTCTTGGTCTTCCAAGTCATCATCTTCATGATTGGTTGCGGCTTGTACCAAGGCTTCATATTCGCCTTCACTCAAGTACTCCACATCTCCATCATCTCGAGTTATCATAACTCTTGTGTTCTTGCATTCAAAGGATTTATGTCCTTGAGCTCCACACTTGAAGCAAGTGATGTTACTAGATCCCGTGGAAGCTTTGGAGGACATAGTTGATTGATCCGGCTTGAAGCTTGTTGTCTTGAAGGCACTCTTCATTTGCTTATGAGGATCCTTGGGAGCGATAGCACTTGTGTTCTTGATGCTTGAGGAGGTATTTGTTGCATTTCTTGCGGCGAAGAAGGACTTTGTTTTTGCACTTGCTATGTCTTCTCGCACTTGGCGCTCGGCTCTTGTAGCTTGATGAAGCAATTCAACCATGTTGGTGTAAGGCAAGAATTCCACTATCCTCTTGACGGGAATGTTCAATCCATTCAAGAATCTTGCCATTGTTTGCTCTTCTCGCTCGTCCACATTTGCACTCATCATGGTCATGTGCATCTCCTTGTAGTACTCCTCAACGGACTTGTAGCTTTGCTTGAGTTGGGTAAGCTTGTTGAAGAGGTCGCGTTTGTGATGGTTGGGCACAAAGCGTTTGTGCATGACTTCTTGCATCTCTTCCCATGTAGCAATGGGGTCTAGATCTTCCTTGTCACGCTTCTTGTTCACTTCTTCCCACCAAACATTTGCATACCCTTCAAACTCTAGTGATGCCATAGCCACTTTCTTTGCTTCGGAGAAGTTGTGGATGCGGAAAATCTTGTCAACCTTGAGAACCCAAGAGAGGTATGCATCGGGGTCTTCTTCTCCGTGGAATTTGGGCATGGTGAATTTAAGCTTCCCAAAGATTTCCTCTTCATTGCGGTCATTGCGTCTAGGAGGTGGTCTTTCTTCATCTTCATCCTCATTATGGTTGCGAGGTTGTTGAGGTTGTTGAGGTGGATCCTCAATTCCATGGCGGCGGTTTGGAAGAGGAGGACGCCTTCCATGAGGTTGCCGGGGGTGTAGCATGACACTAGCTTCACTTGAGGCGTCTTCTTCATTTTGGTGCCTTGCTTCACCTTGATGAGCATGAAGTGCTTGATGAGCTCGATAATTGAGAGGGTTGTGTCTTCTATTGTCCCTATTGTTTCTTCTTGCTCCATCATCTTGCGGAGCATCAATATTGATGATTTGGCGTACTTGGTTCACTTCGTGGTCGACGTCATGAGGTGGGTTCCTTGGAGCATTGGCCACTTGAGATGGGCGCGGTTGCCCTTGTTGTTGACGTGCCTCTTGCTCATGGCGAAGACGTTCTTGCTCACGTGCATGAAGGAGATCTTGATCATGACGAAGACGTTGTTGTTCCTCTTCGAATTGAGCTTGGCGATGAGCTTGTTGTAGTCTCTCTTGTTCAAGTTGAGCACGTGCTTTTATGCGGGCTAAGCCCGAGGGTGTGCCCAATCTTCACGGTTTGACCCGGGTGAGTGTGATTGCGGAGGGGGATTCGCGGGGAAAGTGGATGAACGCGAAGAACACGATACAAACACACGCACACACACAAATCGGTTATCCTCGTTGGCCCGAACCACCAACCGATAGAATTGCGAGAGAAAGACCAAAGGTAGAATCTCTTGCAAAAGATCGACAAATCCAAATAGAAGTCCAAAGAGTAAAAGACCAACTAAGAATAGAGTTGCAAAGCAAGAGATTCTCAATTGATAGAATTACTAGAATGGAAAAGATCCGGATTAGGAGGGGTACAATAGATGATCACACCTAAGGTGGGGGTTACCCAAATCCACAAAGGGATAATAGAGGTATAAGCCAATTCATCTAAACATCATCTCTCCCTCATGAAGGTGGGGGTAGATGTCTATTTATAGGCAAGGGGATGAAGGGGTAAGTTACAAGCCAAAGTGGGCTGAGATCTGGCTGAGGTTCGATGGGGCGGAAGTTCCGGCCGTCCAGGGCGGAAGTTCCGGTCCAGGGCGGAAGTTCCGGCCATCAGGGGCGGAAGTTCCGGCCATAGCTCTGCTGTGCGAGCATCTTCAGTCTTGACAGCATCTGGGCGGAAGTTCCGGCGATGTTGGGCGGAAGTTCCGGCCTGGAGCGTCCCGCGCTTCTTCTTCCTTCTCTTCCATGCTTCAGTGACATCGGCCTTGCGTCCTCGTGTCTCCATGGCATCCTCTCTTCTCCCCGTACTTGTCGTCGAGTTCCTATCATCAAGATATGACGGGGTATGAAGTAGTATATCGTCCCAAATAGGCGATTCGAGGCACGCGTAAAGGAGAAGATTCACCTTAGCGTGCCGTCTTGGCGATGAAGCACATGATGCGGTGAAGACCGAAGGTCGCCCCGTATCATCTCCCCCCACTTGAAAAAGAGTCGTCCTCGACGATAAATCTTCATGAATGTGTAGAGGAGGTAGATGACACCAACGCTTGAATGTCGCTTCACTTGTCAAGAGCCCTATCAATAGCACAAGAAAAGCCAAGCAACACTCAAAGCATAGCCAATGTTCCACGGGTTTAGCAAGAGAGCGCAAGTAGAAGGAGGTCACCTTTGCATAATGTCGGTGTGCTCTCATCGATAGATCTTGGGTCGTCGAAGTATGTGGGCGGAACCACTCATTGACGCTCATCCACAAGTCACATGTACCTTCACACAACAAAGACCAAGCAAAGTATATGTGTGCGTGATAGAGGAGCATATCATCAACGACATGTCCATTCATGTTCACAACACCGTTAGCACAACACAAATTTATCAAGAATAAGGCATGTGCAAGGTCAATGTGTAAGAACTCCATATGAACATCTTCCAAATGCGGGAACACAAAAACTCCAAATTGTGAGACGACCATGGTGTCCATCTCATGTAGAAACTCATGTGCATTATTGCACTCAAGGCATCGGAAAGAGAAATTGCTCAACATTCTTGAAGCAATAAGAGGAGAATTTGGAAAAATCACATACGGAAGAGTGTCCAAAATATCATCAACGTGTGTGCACACAAACCATTGGAAAGAGAAATTGGTCCTCATATTTGGTGCAACACACAACATATCATCCAAAAAGTTCATCAAGAAAACATTTGCACAACCGTGCTTGCCAACAAACCAAAGGAAAGAGCAATTGGTCAACTTGTTTGAGGCAACACCAACGGTAAGAATCACATCATCATGCTTGCCAAAGAACCATAAGAAAAAGAAATTGTTCGGCATGTTCAATGCAAAGCATGGGAAAGGTATTAGAGCCGGGTTCGATCTTGAACTTACTTGTATTATGCTCTCAAGAGCTCGTTTGGTCAACTCGTGCTCAATCGAGGTTGACCGTGTCTTCCGTGTACCTACACACACAATAGGCAAAGCAAAGAACGTGTGTGCATGGTATATGAACACATCATCCATCATGATGGTCCATTTCTTTTGCACATCACCATTAGCGTTAAGCAAAGCATCATAATAGATACGGTGAATATGCGGAGTAAACATGGGAACATGCTCAACATGGATATATGCAAAGTCTCCAAAATTTGAGAGAGCTATGGGGGCAATCTCATTTACAAGCATATTAACATTATTGCAAACCAAGCATTGGAAAGAGCAAGTGTTCAATATTTTGGTTGCATTAATGGGAGAGTATTGCAAGCATCTAGCACAAAACATGTTCAACATTTTAGCATTGTTGTCGACAAACCTAGGGAAAGAGCAATTGTTCGGCAAGGTTGTCACAACACAAGCATCATTATCATTGTCATTGCAAGCAATACATGGGAAAGAGCAATTGTTCGACATATTGCAAGCAATAGGAGAGAAAGTGAAAGTCTCATAGCATGGCATGGTGATATTATCATAAGCAACTAATTGTACATGATCAACCATAGTGGTATCACAAGTATCACAAGGGAAAGTGAAAGAAGCATATGACATGGCAATAGGATCATCCAACTCATGCAAGCACTCACAAATCATCATGTCCACTAGTGGGATCATGGCATCATCAACACCAATGTTGGTACCTTTGTAGTTCGACTCCTTTGAAGTAGGTGTTGTGGAAGAGGTAGGCTCCATGTGGCCTCCATGTTCATCTTCAATCAAGCATGGTGTGATAGCATCGTCTTCATGCACCATGTACATCTTCTCCATGATCGGGAACTCGTCCTCCATGGAACCTATTGCAACATGAGAAAACACACTAGAGGTAGAGGTTAAGTTGTTAGAATGTGAAATGGCCTCCATGGACCTATCAACTACCTCTCTCAACTCACTCGGTGTATCACTCATGTCCTCCAAATGGAAGCACTCAAACTCACATATGGGGTGGGAGTCACTCAACTCACTATCACTCTCACTCAAGTGGGCTAAGTGGCTCTCATGCTCACATGGGATTGGTACTATATCATCATTCAAGCATATAGGAGTAGGCTCGATTTTCTCATCTCCATGCGCCTCCATTGGTGAAGGGATCATCCCATGCTCACCATTCTCAACTCCATTCGCCTCCTTGGTTGAAGGGAAAATCCCATGCTCAACCGTCTCAACTCCATCGCCTTCCATGTTGACACCATTTGATGGTGCTATGGTGTTGTTGAGAGCTAGGCTCGAATCAACGTCACCCTTGACTTGGCCTTCTCGTGCTTCATCTTGAAGTGTGGACTTCATAGTCGTCCTCTTGGCCATTTCCTTGCACCATTCTTTGAAGACAATGGTATCTTGAAGTGTCTTGTTGGCGATTTCGGCATCCAATTGGGCGAAGTAGAGCTTGTGGGCTTGTGGTGTGTTGCATTCCCATGTCATGTGCTTGTTGGATGTGCACACATCACAATGGAGATTGGGGCATTCCCAAAGATGATCGTCTTGGTTGCAACGAAAGCATTGGGAGCTACTTGATCTTGGTGGACAACGCAATGTCATGTTGGCATAAAGATGGGTAGATCGTCCATCATCTTGAAGTGTAGACTCCATGGTCTTCATCTTGGGGCTTGAGCTTCTTGTAGGCGCCATTATGGTGGTGGCGGTAGGAGGAGGAAGCACCATGATATGTGGTTCCTCTTTCTTTGTACTTGGCACCATCTTGCTTGTTGGTGTAGCGCCTTGTCTTGCACCATTGGAGATCTTCTCATGTGTAGGCGGTCTTGGAGATGCCATTTTGGTGGTGGCGCTAGGCTTTGTGGACAACATATGGTTGATGTTGTTGTTCTTTGTAGCCTTGGCCGCTTCATGTCGAGGATCTCGTCTTCTTGCATCATCACCATGTCTTGTGGGGTGTCGTCGAAGATCCTTGCGAGGTGTTGGTCGATGGCGATCATGAGGTGACTTGTGTCGGCGAAGATCCTTGGGAGGTGTTGGTCGATGGCGAACACGAGGTGA
Organism: Lolium perenne; assembly: GCF_019359855.2. Taxonomy (NCBI): domain Eukaryota; kingdom Viridiplantae; phylum Streptophyta; class Magnoliopsida; order Poales; family Poaceae; genus Lolium; species Lolium perenne. Next base: position 162,939,437 of record NC_067246.2, read on the forward strand.
CTTGTGTCGGTGACGGTCATGTGGTGATGCATGTCGATGGTGGTCATGGGGTGGTGATGGTCGACGACGATCGTGAGGCGACAAGTGTTGATGACGATCCTCGGCATGCCTAGATGATGGTTCATGTGGCTTGGCACTTTGCTTGTGGCGCCGTCTTGAGCTCGGAGGAGAGTGCCGATGGCGATCATGGTGGTGGCGCTCTTGATGTTCTATAGGATGAGCTCGATGTAGATGATCGTGTGCATAAGCACTCTCATGGTTGCGCCATCTTGGAGGTCCTCTATCTTCATATGTAGTTCCATTGGCCAAGATGGGGAACTTGTAGGCACCGGTCTTGTTCAAGGTGGGGTCGAAGCTAGGCTCCACCATGGTGTCGATGTCATGCTCGAGGTAGTGCTCGGTGTGGTGCTCCATCATGGTGTCGTAGTCATAGTCGAGGTAGTGCTCCACCATGTCGTCGTGGTCATAGTCGTGGTCGAGGTAGTGCTCCACCATGTCGTCATAGTCGTAGTCGTGGTCGAGGTGGTGCTCCACCATGTCGTAGATGTTGTAGTCGAGCTCGGAGTGGTGATCCACCATGTTGTCCATGCTTGGCGAGTCATGGTCGGTGTAGAGATGCTCGATGTCGGTCATGTCGCCAATGCATGCGGAGCCATTGTCGGTGTCGAGCTCCACATGGTCCTCCATATCTTCGGTGCTTGCGGAGCTATCACCCTCATAGTACTCCATGTCGTCCTCCGTAGGCTCATCCTCACTATACATGTTAGTCTCTAGGATTGGTGTATATATGGTGGAAGGAGAACTACCAAAAGGTCAAAACTAGCAACAAAATCGAGAAAATGGTTCAAGTTAGAGAATAACCGATATGTACTCACACACACACTCAAAGCACACGCAAAAGGCTAAGAACTCTATATGGTGGTAGGTGAGGAAGTGGATAGCAAACGAAAAGAACCAAAGAAAATGTCTATTGTCAAATGTGGGTAAGATCCAAAGTCAAATGTCAAAAGTGGTGATCTATGTCAAGGAAACACGGAAACACACACAAGGAAGAATAATGGGGTTAGCGCGACCAAGGAAGTGAGCAAGTAACAAAGATGGTCCTAACGAAGACTATTAGCTCGGTGTCGCGCCAACACAAGAGAGACCGTAGCTTGGTTGCATATGAGAGAAGCAACTAGATTTGCACAAATGCCACTCTTCACTTTTCTCTCTTAGTGCTTACAAGCTTTGCACTCCTTTGTATCGGTGGACACACACTCTTTTTGTATTTCCTTTTCCTTTTTCTCTTTTTTTTCACTTTTTTTTTTCTATACTTAGAAGCTTTATTTTTCTCTATGTCACACTTTTTCTTCTTTTGTGTATCTTTCTCACCGAGCTTGCTTCGGAGCTTTGCTCAACACAACGCACACACACACCCTCTCACGTTCGTGACACTTGTGCAATGCTTCGCAACACTCGGAAAGCCACTCTCAAAGGGATAGGTACACAAAGAAAGAAACGGGGCTACAAGGGGTGGGGCAAGTTATACCTATTGATGTTAGGCGGTGTCAAGCACACAAACATGCGATGATCGATGGGGTGTCGATGATGGTGTCGAAGTTGCGCCGGAATCCGGGGTGCCAAAGGTGTCGTTGCGTTGTTGGCGTAGGCGCGAAAGCGAAATAGACAACTAATACACTCCAAATCGGAAACCTAGCAAATTAAGTCAATGCCCGAAAAGTTGGGTCAAAACGAGCGGTCAAAAGTTGGGCTCCAAAAATCGTCAAAAATTAGACGTAGACTATGTGGAGTAGTTGGAGGATGTTGTTAAAGTTTGGAGTTAAACGGGCTCCGGAAAGTTATCAAAATTTGGGGCAAAAAGAAGGGTCAAAATTGGACGAAAGTTGAGCCAAAATTGCGCGCCGGGCGGAACTTCCGGGCTACTTCCGGTTAAGTTCCGGAAATGACATGCGACCTGTCCAGGGGCTACTGCAGTGTGAAAAACGCATTTTCGGAGGTTGGGCGGATCTTGGGCGGAACTTCCGCTCAGCCGGATGTTCCGCTCTTTACGGCCGGAAGTTCCGGTTTGGGAAATTTCTGTGCGAATTGGAAAATCTTGCGCGGAAGCTGTTGGAAATTGAGGAATTTGTGCGGGCGGAAGCTGGGTGAAATTGAGGAATTTCTGCGTTGGTGCTGTGAGCAGAAGGAATTGAAGCGATTCAATTGGGATGCTGACGCTGGAGGGGATCGAGCTGGTGTTGAGCACCGGTGGTGGGCTTGGAGCGACGTGCGGCGGCCTGGGTCGAGCGGCTTGGGCGGGCGGGCGTGCTGAGCGGGGCGGCCGCGGGAGTTGGCTGGCGAGCGCGCGCGCGTGCGTGGTTGCTGTGCGCGTGTGGAGGCGATGCTGGGCGGGCGTGGGGCGAATCGAGCGGGGCGGCCGTGGCCTTGGCGACGGGGGCGGCCAAGCGGGAGCGGGTCAGTCGGGCCAGGCGGCGCTGGTTCGTGTAGATGGGCCAGGGGCCAGGGGCGTGCATGAGCAGGGCGAGTGCGCGTGGCTTGCGGCGATCGATGGCGGGGCGAGGGCGTTGAGCGCGCGGGCGATGCAGGGCAGAGGGCGACGCGGTGCGTGGTGGACCAAGGCGGTTGCTGGCGAGGCGGGCAGGCGCGGTTGCAGTGCTGGCGCGATTTTTGGTTGGGGATGCACAGCGAGGAAGACGACTGCGTTGACCAGATGGGAAAACAAAATATTTGACGCGAGCGGAAGTTCCGGTGGGAGCAGCCGGTAGTACCGGAAATACGCAGATTTTCTAGATCTAGATCTGGTCGATGAACAGGACGAACACGGGCGGAAATATGGGGCGAAAATCGACGGATTCGAGGGGTAAACAGTGGAATTTGACGGTGAAAATTGGAGGGATGATAGATCAACACCAATAACACAAGATCTGTGGACCAAAACCACAAACAACGCAACAAATTCAGAGATCCAAATTCGAGCTATTTTTTGGGGAAAATTTTTTGGGCAAATTTTTGGGCGAAATTAGTGGAATCGGAGGGTCAAATCCGTGGCAACCTTTGCTCAGATACCATATGATGTGGGCTAAGCCCGAGGGTGTGCCCAATCTTCACGGTTTGACCCGGGTGAGTGTGATGAGGTCTAAGACCCCGTGTGTGGCCCGATCTCGCGGATTGACTTCGAAACCAAGGGGGAAGATGGGGATAGATCGCAAAAGGAAGAGGGGTTACAAGGTGACCTGCAAGTTATACCTGCGATGATGGTGTTGGTGGTGGTGGTGGTGGTGGAGATCGCCGGAAGTCGAGGTCGAAGGAGGACGCGAGGAGGCGTCCGGTCTGGGGTCCGGTTGGACCGGGTCCTGGACCGGCCTGTCCGGTTGCCGCCCGGTCGACCGGGTTTTGTGCTGGCCCGTCCGGTCTGTGGCCCGGTTGACCGGGGCCGAAACCGGGTTTCGCGGGATGAAGCTTTCTCTCTCCTGTTCTTCACGAAAATCAAGCCAAATCGACCAAATCGAAGGGAAACGATGGAATTGGAGGCTAAAAGTTGGGGAAATAGTAGATCAAGCACAACAACACCAGATCCACGGACCAAAACCACTCAAAACGCAACCAAATCACAGATCGGTCAAGAGGCGATTTAGGGCTATTTTTGGAAAATTTTCTAGGGACGAAATCTGGTGGGTGGGAGGTCAAATCCGCGGTAACCAAGAGCTGCTGATACCATATGATGAGGTCTAAGACCCCGTGTGTGGCCCGATCTCGCGGATTGACTTCGAAACCAAGGGGGAAGATGGGAAAACGCGAGGAACACGAAGAACACGGCGATGAACACGAGGAACTCCGAGACTCACGCACACACACACCCCGATACACCCGATGCTTACCTCCGTGGCTCGATGGACCACGCCAATAGAATCTCCGAGGAAGAGACACGCGGTAGAATTCCCCGGGGAGAGATTGGGATTGGAGAAGAAGAGCTTGGTGAGTCTCACTCAACAAGTTCCAAATCAACAACCAAGGTGCCTTGATTACAGAGGGATGATACCCAAGGGAGACTAAGCTCAAATTTAGGTTTGAGTTCAAAACAAGTCTAAAGAGCTAATGAGGGGTCCCCGCTACTTATATAGTCATACATGGCCAGCAAGGGCGAACAGGTACGCGAATGGATAAGTTAAGGCAGGTTGGTGGGGCATTCTCGTCGAGTCCGGTTTGGGGCAGTCGGCCGGGCACAGGACCGGGCCGTCCGGTCATGGGTCCGGTCGACGGCGCAAACCGGAAGCTGCGAAGTTTCCGGTCGTCGTCCGTACGAGGGAGCTGGCCCGGTTGCGCCGGTCGACCGGGCCTATGACCGGCGTCCGGTTGTAGGTCCTGGTCGGCCGGGTCCTGGACCGGCCAGCGTCCGTCTCTTCCTTGGAGCGCTTCGTGCGACGTTGGCTTCGGCTTCATGATCATCTCCATGTCCAGTTGCTTCTCTCCTTCCCTTGACCTTGGCGTCTCCTCCTCTCCGTGGTCTTGACGCGCCTTGTACCTAATGACACATAGCACGTCGGCATGAGGTAGCAATCCATCCAAAGGGGTACCAAGATCAAGGGTGGTGAGGAGCGAGTTCACCTCATCATGAAGAGCTTTGACTCGGGCTCGTGTCATCGGTCCACTTGGGGGACTTGTTGGTCTTGGTGTAGCAACGTCGGTGACCGGGGCTACATCATCTCCCCCCCCTTGGGAAAGAGTCGTCCTCGACTCTTGCACCTCCTCATCTCCATGATAGGGTGACAAGTCCGAGACGTTGAACGTGTTGCTCACCAAGTACTTGGATGTTGGTATGTCGATGACGTAAGCGTTGTCGTTGATGCGCTTGAGGACCTTGAAGGGACCATCTCCTCTTGGCTTGAGCTTGGAGTTGCGCTCATGAGGGAACCTGTCCTTTCGGAGGTGGATCCAAACGAGGTCTCCTTCGTCGAATATCCTTGCCTTCTTCTTGGCGTTGAGGCGGTTGGCTTGACGAAGAACATGTTCTTGTATGGTTGCCCTTGTCTCTTCATGTAGTTTCTTGATGGCGGCGGCGCGCTTGTCGAAGTCCATGTTGATGCGCTCGTGGAGGGGAAGCGGAAGTATGTCGAGTGCCGTGTAAGGTTCGAAGCCATAGACGACCATGAAGGGGCTCCTTGACGTAGTCTTGTGCTTGGCGCGGTTGTAGGCGAACTCGGCGTGAGGAAGGAACTCCTCCCATGACCTCAAGTTTTTCTTCACGAGGACCCGTAGGAGGGTGGAGAGGCTTCGATTGACCACTTCCGTTTGGCCGTCCGTTTGCGGGTGCGATGATGATGAGAACAAGAGCTTGACTCCAAACTTCGCCATGATCGACTTCCAAAGATAACTCATGAACTTGACGTCTCGATCCGACACAATGCTTTGCGGTACTCCATGTAGGCGAACGATTTCCCTGAAAAACAATGAAGCAATGTGTGAAGCATCGTCGCTCTTATGGCAAGGTATGAAATGAGCCATCTTAGAGAATCGATCCACTACAACAAATATGGAATCATGACCATGCTTAGTGCGAGGCAAGCCTAGAACGAAATCCATGCTAATATCGGTCCATGGTGCATAAGGTATAGGCAATGGCATGTAAAGACCATAAGGGTTGGAGGTAGACTTAGCTTGTAAGCATGTTGTGCACCGACGGCAAAGGCGCTCCACATCTCGCTTCATCTTTGGCCAATAGTAGTGGGTTGAGAGCATGGCATATGTCTTGTCACGGCCAAAGTGGCCCATAAGACCTCCTCCATGAGACTCTTGCAAAAGCAATTTTCGAAGCGAAGACGCGGGAATGCAAATCTTGTTGGCTTTGAACAAATAGCCATCATGCAAATAGAAATCATCCACTCCGCGCTCAACGGAGCACTTCTCAAAAATTGGAGCAAAGAAAGAATCGGAAGGATAGAGTTCTTTGATCTCTTCAAGTCCCAAAACATGAAAATCCAAACGAGTTAGCAAAAGGGTGTTTTTGCGGGAAAGAGCGTCCGCCACAACATTGTCCTTGCCCTTCTTGTATTTGATCACATATGGGAAGGACTCAATGAACTCGACCCATTTTGCATGTCGTTTGTTCAAGTTGTGTTGGCTTTTCAAATATTTCAAGGACTCATGGTCGGAATGAATGATAAACTCTTTTGGCCAAAGATAGTGTTGCCAAACTTCAAGAACACGAACCAAAGCGTAGAGCTCCTTGTCATATATAGGATAGTTGAGGCGTGCGCCATCTAACTTCTCACTATAGTATGCCACGGGTTTGCCCTCTTGCATAAGAACACCACCAATACCAAGCCCACTTGCATCATACTCAATCTCAAAAGTTTTGGCAAAATTTGGAAGAACAAGAAGTGGAGCTTCGGTAAGGCGTTTCTTCAACTCATCAAAAGCATTTTGTTGGGCCTTGCCCCAAACAAACGGAACATTCTTTTTGGTAAGCTCATTCAAAGGGCAAGCAATGGTGCTAAAATCTTTCACAAAGCGGCGGTAAAACCCGGCAAGTCCATGGAAGCTTCGGACTTGGCCAACATTTGTAGGGGTAGGCCAATTATGGATGGCCTCCACCTTGGAAGAATCAACTTCAATCCCATTAGCGGAAACCACAAAACCAAGAAAAACCAATTTGTTTTGAGCAAATGTGCACTTGGGGAGGTTAGCATAAAGCTTTTCATGGCGCAAGATGCACAAGACTTCTCTCACATGTTGCACATGGTCCTCGAGGTTTTTGCTATAAATAAGAATATCATCGAAGTAGACAACCACGCTCTTGCCAATGAGAGGACGCAAGATGTGATTCATGAGGCGCATGAAAGTAGATGGTGCATTGGAAAGACCGAAAGGCATAACGAGCCATTCATAGAGACCAAGTTTGGTCTTGAATGCCGTTTTCCATTCATCACCAATAGCCATGCGGATTTGATGGTAACCACTACGCAAATCGACTTTAGAGAAAATCGTGGCACCACTAAGTTCATCTAGCATGTCATCTAAACGCGGAATGGGATGGCGGTAACGGACGGTAATGGCATTGATGGGGCGACAATCCATACACATCCGTTGCGTCTCATCCGGTTTAGGCACAAGGATCACGGGAACCGCACAAGGGCTAAGGCTTTCTCGGACGTACCCTTTGGCGAGGAGATCTTGAATTTGGCGGTTGATCTCCTTGGTCTCTTCGGGGTTGGTGCGGTAGGCGGCACGGTTTGGGAGCGGAGCGCCGGGTATGAGGTCGATGCGGTGTTCTATGCCGCGGAGTGGTGGTAGTCCATGAGGGAGCTCGTCGGGGAAGACGTCTTGAAATTCCTGCAAAAGAGACAACAAAGACGGAGGAATGTTGGTTAAGTCGTTAGTCTCCGACGAGGGTCCCTTGCATATGAGCACATAGTGCAATATGGTGGATGGGTTCTCTTGTAGCTCTCTCCACTCACTCTTGGTGGCTAGAAGGACACTCTTGGACTCACTCATATATGGCTTGTGGCGCTCACTATCTTTGTGGTGGGTCGCTCCCTCACCTCTCATCTCACTATGGTGGGTGCGGAGTTGTGCCCTCGCTAAAGCCTTCGCATTATCCGCGATGATTTGGCTAGGAGTCATCGGGCGCAACTCGAACTTCTTGTCGTTGACCTTGAAGGTGTATGTGTTGGAGAGTCCATCATGTATAGCCTTCTTGTCATATTGCCAAGGGCGGCCAAGCAACATGTGGCACACCGTCATGGGTACCACGTCACAGTCGACGGTGTCCTCATAAGGGCCGATCTTGAAGTTGACGGTGACGGTATGTTGTATCTTGACGTTGCCCTTGTCACTCAACCATTGGATATGGTAGGGGTGAGGATGCTTGCGGAGAGTAAGGTGGAGCTTTTCACACAACTCGGTGCTTGCAAGGTTATGGCAACTTCCACCATCTATGATGACCTTGATCGACTTGCCACCAATTCCGGCACGGGTTTGGAAGATGTTGCACCGTTGTTCTTCCATATCATGGGGTTGTGTGGTTAGCACCCTTGTGACCACAAGTGAGGGACTTGGGTCATGCTCACATAAGAGAGGATCTTCTCCACTATCTTGCTCATAAGCTTCTTCACTTGCCACGGCGGCTTGCACAAGGGCTTCATATTCATCCTCATCAAGAGTCTCGATGTCACCATTCTCCATAGTGATCATGACCTTGGTGTTCTTGCACTCAAACGATTTGTGACCTTGGGTGCCACACTTGAAGCAAGTGACACTAGAGGGTCCCGTGGATGCCTTAGAGGAGGCGGTGGAGGAGACCGTTTGCTTCATTCGACTTTGGATAGTCGGCTTCTTGGAAGGTGTAGAGGATGCGTCGGCCTTGGCACTTGTAGCATAAGGAGTTGATGTAGTAGGAGGAGTCGATGTAGCGAGCTTGGAGGAGAAATAGGACTTGGCCTTGGAGTACTTGATGTCCTCAATCACTTGGCGCTCGGCCTTCGATGCTTGGTGGACTAGCTCAACCATGTTGGAGTAGGGTTGGAACTCGACAATCCTCTTAATAGGATAAGTAAGGCCATTGAAGAAACGAGCAATTGTTTGTTCCTCGGACTCTTGGATGTTGGCTCGCATCATAGTGAGCTCCATCTCCTTGTAGAACTCCTCAACGGTTGTGGTGCCTTGCTTCAACTTTTGGAGCTTGTTGAAGAGGTCTTTCATGTAGTGCTTTGGGACAAAGCGAGCATGCATTTCCTTCTTCATATCTTCCCAAGTGTCAATTGGAGGTTCACCCTTTTCTTCTCGGAGAGTGAGGACTTGCTCCCACCAAGTGTTGGCGTAGTCTTCAAACTCGAGCGATGCCATAGCCACTTTCTTGGCACCGGAGTAGTTGTGGATGCGGAAGATCTTGTCCACCTTGAGTGCCCATGAGAGGTATGCTTCGGCGTCGTCTTCACCTTTGAACTTGGGCATGTTGAACTTGAGCTTGCCATACATGTTCTCTTCATCCTCCAAGTTTCTTCTACGAGGAGGGGCGCCTTCAACTCTTGCGGCTAGAGGTGGAATAGGAGGTCTTCTACGGCCAACCATAGCATTGGGTTGGCGGTGGAGTTGAACACTTGCTTCACTTGGTTCACGGTGAGGATGTGGTTGAAGATCTTGTCGCGGTTGAGGACGATGCTCAATGTTGGGTCTCTCATCTTGATCATGGTGTAGTTCTCCTCGTCCACGTTGATCATGGTGAGGGTGGCGACGAAGATCTCGCCGAGGTGGATCTTGAGGGTCTTGGTCTTGGGGATGGCCATCACGCCCATGGTGAGCATGGCGATCCACTTGGTGACGATCTTGTTGAAGGTCTTGAGCTTGTGGAGGACGCTCATGTGGACGAGCATGGCGATGTATTTCTCCACGCCTAGAGTTGGAGCGGGAGTCTTCATGACGAGCATGTGAGCGATGAGGTCGATGATGGTCTTCACGCCTTGAAGAAGAGCTTGGGGACGAAAGGCCACCATGAGAGTAATGGTCTTCATGCCTTGAGGAAGAGCTTGATGAAGAGGACGTAGATCGGTGTCGACGATGACGACCCAAGTTGGTGATGGCGTGCTCGAGGCTATCCATGCGCCGCTCCATGTTGGCATCATTGGCCGCCATTTGGCCATTCAAGTTGTCCGTCGCTTCACGAAGAAGAGCCAAATCTTGGTTCACGGTGGAGAAGTTGTGAGCCACCTCTTCGTATTGCTCATCGATGCGGGTCTCGAAGAGTGAGAGTTGCTCCTTGAACTCTTGTCGTTGCGTCCATAGGTTGTGTTGAGTAGCCAACCTCTCGGTGTTGCGGAGGATGTCTTCATCCCTATTGGTATCTCCGTTCCTATCCATGATGGAAAGACAAGAACTATGTTGTGTATGTTAGTGGAAGGAGACTACCTCGCACTCTTACCAAGGTAAGATAGTATTGAGGCAATCCACCAAACCGAAAGCAAGATCAAGTGTATCGGGGACTCACGCAAAACCACACGCAAAAGCTAGCAAATATGGTGTTAGGCGAGTGTTGTGGAAAGCCAAAAGACAAATCCAAGATCGAGTATGTTGTTAAAAGTGGGTAAAGTCCAAAAATCCAAATGTCAATGTGAAGATCACTATAAACACGGAAAAAGTTGTGGGACACACACACGAGATAAGTGGGGTTAGTGCAACCAAAAGTGAGCGGAAAAGTGTATGTATAAGTGCTCGGTGTCACACTAACACCAGGAGAGCCAAAGCTTTGGTTGCAAAGGAAGAGACAACAAGATTCACACGTGGCCTCTCTTCTCCTATCTCTCTTTGCTTAAAAGCTTTTTCTCTTTTGTATATGGCGGCACTTGCACTCGTTTGTATCTTTGGTGGCACGTGGACACTTTGTATGTATGGGCGTATGGATGTATGGATGTATGGATGTATGGTGCTACTCGCACTCTTTTTGTGTTTTTGGGGCTTTTTGACGCACTATGTTAGCGTTAGCCTCGCTTTTGCTATCTTGCCACACGAGTGTTTGCTTGGGTGCCTTACTCAACGCGACACACACACCTCACAATGCGGGGCCACGTGCAATGTCTCGCAACACTAAACAAGCAATGCTCGATGGGATAGATCGCAAAAGGAAGAGGGGTTACAAGGTGACCTGCAAGTTATACCTGCGATGATGGTGTTGGTGGTGGTGGTGGTGGTGGAGATCGCCGGAAGTCGAGGTCGAAGGAGGACGCGAGGAGGCGTCCGGTCTGGGGTCCGGTTGGACCGGCTCCTGGACCGGCCTGTCCGGTTGCCGCCCGGTCGACCGGGTTTTGTGCTGGCCCGTCCGGTCTGTGGCCCGGTTGGCGGGGCCGAAACCGGGTTTCGCGGGATGAAGCTTTCTCTCTCTGTTCTTCACGAAAACCAAGCCAAATCGACCAAATCGAAGGGAAACGATGGAATTGGAGGCTAAAAGTTGGGGAAATAGTAGATCAAGCACAACAACACCAGATCCACGGACCAAAACCACTCAAAACGCAACCAAATCACAGATCGGTAAAGAGGCGATTTAGGGCTATTTTTGGAAAATTTTCTAGGGACGAAATCTGGTGGGTGGGAGGTCAAATCCGCGGTAACCAAGAGCTGCTGATACCATATGATGAGGTCTAAGACCCCGTGTGTGGCCCGATCTCGCGGATTGACTTCGAAACCAAGGGGGAAGATGGGAAAACGCGAGGAACACGAAGAACACGGCGATGAACACGAGGAACTCCGAGACTCACGCACACACACACCCCGATACACCCGATGCTTACCTCCGTGGCTCGATGGACCACGCCAATAGAATCTCCGAGGAAGAGACACGCGGTAGAATTCCCCGGGGAGAGATTGGGATTGGAGAAGAAGAGCTTGGTGAGGGAGAGAGAGTATCTTGTACTAGAATCTCACTCAACAAGTTCCAAATCAACAACCAAGGTGCCTTGATTACAGAGGGATGATACCCAAGGGAGACTAAGCTCAAATTTAGGTTTGAGTTCAAAACAAGTCTAAAGAGCTAATGAGGGGTCCCCGCTACTTATATAGTCATACATGGCCAGCAAGGGCGAACAGGTACGCGAATGGATAAGTTAAGGCAGGTTGGTGGGGCATTCTCGTCAGGTCCGGTTTGGGGCCGGTCTGACCGGGCCTGGGACCGGGCCGTCCGGTCATGGGTCCGGTCGACCGGGCGCAAACCGGGAAACTGCGAAGTTTCCGGTCGTCGTCCGGTACGAGGGAGCTGGCCCGGTTTGCGCCCGGTCGACCGGGCCTATGACCGGGGCGTCCGGTTGTAGGTCCGGTCTGACCGGGTCCTGGACCGGCCAGCGTCCGTCTCTTCCTTGGAGCGCTTCGTGCGACGTTGGCTTCGGCTTCATGATCATCTCCATGTCCAGTTGCTTCTCTCCTTCCCTTGACCTTGGCGTCTCCTCCTCTCCGTGGTCTTGACGCGCCTTGTACCTAATGACACATAGCACGTCGGCATGAGGTAGCAATCCATCCAAAGGGGTACCAAGATCAAGGGTGGTGAGGAGCGAGTTCACCTCATCATGAAGAGCTTTGACTCGGGCTCGTGTCATCGGTCCACTTGGGGGACTTGTTGGTCTTGGTGTAGCAACGTCGGTGACCGGGGCTACATCAGAGTGTGATTGCGGAGGGGGATTCGCGGGGAAAGTGGATGAACGCGAAGAACACGATACAAACACACGCACACACACAAATCGGTTATCCTCGTTGGCCCGAACCACCAACCGATAAAATTGCGAGAGAAAGACCAAAGGTAGAATCTCTTGCAAAAGATCGACAAATCCAAATAGAAGTCCAAAGAGTAAAAGACCAACTAAGAATAGAGTTGCAAAGCAAGAGATTCTCAATTGATAGAATTACTAGAATGGAAAAGATCCGGATTAGGAGGGGTACAATAGATGATCACACCTAAGGTGGGGGTTACCCAAATCCACAAAGGGATAATAGAGGCATAAGCCAATTCATCTAAACATCGTCTCTCCCTCATGAAGGTGGGGGTAGGTGTCTATTTATAGGCAAGGGGATGAAGGGGTAAGTTACAAGCCAAAGTGGGCTGAGATCTGGCTGAGGTTCGATGGGGCGGAAGTTCCGGCCGTCCAGGGCGGAAGTTCCGGTCCAGGGCGGAAGTTCCGGCCATCAGGGGCGGAAGTTCCGGCCATAGCTCTGCTGTGCGAGCATCTTCAGTCTTGACGACATACGGGCGGAAGTTCCGGCGATGTTGGGCGGAAGTTCCGGCCTGGAGCGTCCCGCGCTTCTTCTTCCTTCTCTTCCATGCTTCCGTGACATCGGCCTTGCGTCCTCGTGTCTCCATGGCATCCTCTCTTCTCCCCGTACTTGTCGTCGAGTTCCTATCATCAAGATATGACGGGGTATGAAGTAGTATATCGTCCCAAATAGGCGATTCGAGGCACGCGTAAAGGAGAAGATTCACCTTAGCGTGCCGTCTTGGCGATGAAGCACATGATGCGGTGAAGACCGAAGGTCGCCCCGTATCATGCTTGCTCCACATCTCGAGCTTGTTGTTGAAGTACTTGAGCATCCACATTATGGTGGCGTGGGTCTTCATTAGAATCATGGCAAGACGGTGTAGGAGCTCTTGACCTTGAACTATGAGAGCGCGAAGACCTTGAGTGTTGGCTTCGGTTGTTGGCGATGTTGGCAATAGCTTGCTCAAGGCGTGCTATCCTTTCTTCTTGCCTTCTCATGCTCGCCATGTTTTGTTGACCTTGAGTAGCAAGTGTGGCTCTCATATCATGAGCTTGAGCATCGAGCTTGTCATGGATGTCTTGCACTTGGACATTGAGGTCCCGTCTTTGCACTTGAGCTCGTTCTTCATAGCGTGCAACGGTCTCATCGATCCTTGCCGTGAGGTCATGGATACTCTTGTTGACGGCTTGAGTAGCGATCCAATGTTGGTGCCGCGTCATCGGTAGTTGGTTCCCCTCTCCACTAGACATGGTTACAACTAAAACAAGAACTATGTTGTGGGGTTAGAGGAAAGCTCACAAGTAAGTCAAAGACTCACAACGAAATTGGAAAGGTGTATCAAGGTGAGGAACAACCGGTTACACACACAAAAACAAAACTCTATATGGTGTTAGGTACGGATGTGGAAAGCCAAATGGAAGAACCAAACGAAAAGTCTATTGTCAAAAGTGGGTTGATGCGGCCTAAGGCGACGTGGGTTGCCCGATCTCACGAATTGACCGAGGGAAAGGCGGGGGAGAGGAAGAACACGAAGAACACGGCGATGAACACGATGAACACACGCAAACACACACCAACCCGATACAATTCCGGTTTACTCCCGATAGCCCGAACCACTATCCCGATAGAATCTCTCAAGGGAGAGACACGCGGTAGAATCCCCGAGAGGAAGATCGGTATACGATCGGTGGAATCACACGAGTGAGAGACCGGTGGTAGAATCAGAAGTGTGAAAGACTAATCATATAAGGAGTGCCTTGTACAATAGATTTGGATAATCTAAGGAGGGGGTTACCCTAATCCCAAAGGGATGGTGGAGGCATGAGCCTAGGTTCTCTCAAGTTCATTCCTAACCTAATGAAGGGGGAGGTGGGAGCCTATATATAGGGAGCCACTAAGGAGGGGTAGTTTAGGCATAGAAGGGGGTACATGGGCCTTGGCCCTAATTGACTTGTGGATAGCGCTTCACATAGTCCGGAGACTCTCTTGTATGTAGGCTGGAGACTCCGGTCTTGATCTTCATGGGCCGGAGACTCCGTTGTGAGTTGGCGACGCCGGCGACTCCGGTGTAGCTGCGCCTGGAGCTTCTTCCATGCTTACACGATCTCGGCCTTGAGTCCTCGAGCATCCATGGCATCCTCCACTTCCTCCGTACTTGGCGATGTATTCCTATCATGGTCATATGACGGAGGATGAAGTAGCATACCATTCCACATAGGTAATTGTACGCACGCATAAAGGAGAAGATTCACCTTTGCGTGACATGTCGGCGTCGATGCATATGATGTGGCGAAGACCGAAGGTCGGGCTGCATCATCTCCCCCCACTTGAAAAAGAGTCGACCTCGACGATAACTCATCATGAACGGGTAGAGGTGGGAGATGGCAACAACTCTTGAATGTGGCATCACTTATCATGAACCCTATCAATAGCACAAGACAAGCAACGCAACACTCAAAGAGTAGCTGAAGTTCCATGGGTATAGCAAGAGAGCGCAAGTTGAAGGAGGTCACCTTATCGAAGTGTCGTTGTGCTCTCATTGAGAGATCTTGTGTAGCCGAAGTGTGTGGGCGAAACCACTCATTGGAGCTCACTTGTATCATGCTCTCAAGAGCTCGTTTGGTCAACTCGTGCTCAATCGAGGTTGACATTGTCTTCCGTGTACCTACACACACAATAGGCAAAGCAAAGAACGTGTGTGCATGGTATATGAACACATCATCCATCATGATGGTCCATTTCTTTTGCACATCACCATTAGCATTAAGCAATTTATCATAGTAGATGCGGTGAATATGCGGATTAAACATGGGAACATGCTCAACATGGATATATGCAAAGTCTCCAAAATTTGAGAGAGCTATGGGGGCAATCTCGTTCACAAGCATATTAACATCATTGCAAACCAAGCATTGGAAAGAGAAAGTATTCAACATTTTGGTTGCACTAATGGGAGAATATTGCAAGCATGTAGCACAAAACATGTTCAAAATTTCATCATTGTTGTTGACTAACCTAGGGAAAGAGCAATTGTTCGTCAAGGTTGTCACAACACAAGCATTATCATTTTCATTGCAAGCAATACATGGGAAAGAGAAATTGTTCGACATATTGCAAGCAAAAGGAGAGAAAGTGAAACTCTCATAGCATGGCATGGTCATATGGTCACAAGCAAGTAATTCCACATGGTCAACATTGTTATCAAGCAAAGCATCACATGGGAATAAGAACGGAGCATGTGACATAGCAATTGTATCATCATCATCATCATGCATGCACTCACAATTCATCATGTCCACTAGTGGGATCATGGCATCATCAACACCCATATACGTACCTTTGTAGTTCCGCTCATATGAGGTAGGTGTTGTGGAAGTGGTAGGCTCGATGTGGCCTCCATGTTCATCTTCAATCAAGCATGGTGTGATATCATCATCTTCATGCACCATGTACATCTTCTCCATGATCGGCGTCTCGTCATCCATGGTACCTAATGAGACACAAGAGAACACACTAGAGGTAGAGGGTAAGTTGTTAGAACTTGAAATGGCCTCACATGACCTATCAACTACCACTCTCATCTCACTTGGTGTATCGCTCATGCTCTCGAAGTGGAGGCACTCAAGCTCACATATGGTGGAATCGCTCATCTTACATATAGTGGAGTCGCTCATCTCACATATAGTGGAGTCCCTCATCTCTATGGCAATGGCGTCGTCGATGTCCGAGGAACCTAGCAAAGAGGAAGACAACACAACAGGAGTAGAGGTTAAGTTGTTAGAAATCAAAGTGTCCTCACTCAACTCATGGTGTGTGTCACTCTTGCTCTCAAGGTATTTGAAGTATGCGTTGCACTCGGCTTTATCTTTGGGTGTCATTTGGGCTTCTCGAGCATCTAGCTCGGCGAAGTATGCTCTCATCTCGGCTTGCTCTTGTGGGCTCATCATGTATATATCTCACTAGGAAGGTGTATATGTATGTGCTGGAAGGAAAGCTACACAAGTATCTCACCTATCAAGAAAGTATCGGAAAATGGATCAAGCCAAGAGCAAAGTCGAAATGTATCGGGGTTACTCACACACACACTCAAAGCACACGCAAAAGGCTAAGAACTCTATATGTGGTGGGTAAGGGGTGGATAGCAAACGAAAAAGATCAACGGAAAAATCTATTGTCAAATGTGGGTAAGATCCAAAGTCAAATGTCAAAAGTGGTGATCTATGTCAAGGAAATACGGAAACACACACAAGAGGATCAATGGGGTTAGCGCGACCAAGGAAGTGAGCAAGTGACAAAGATGGTCCTAACGAAGACTATATGCTCGATGTCACGCCAACACAAGAGAGACCGTAGCTTGGTTGCACAAGAAAGAAGCAACAAGATTTGCACAAATGCCACTCTTCTCTTTTCTCTCTTAGTGCTCACAAGCTTTGCACTTCTCGGTATCGGTGGACACACACTCTTTTCTTTTTCTTTTTTTTTTCTTTTCTCTTTTTTTTTCTCTTTTTTTCTCTTTTTTTTTCTATGCTTAGAAGCTTTCTTTTTCTCTATGTATATGTCACACTTTTACTTCTTTTGTGTATCTTTCTCACCGAGCTTGCTTCGGAGCTTTGCTCAACACAACGCACACCCACACCCTCTCACGGTCGTGACACTTGTGCAATGCTTCGCAACACTCGGAAAGCCACTCCCAATGGGATAGGTACGCAAAGGAAGAAAGGGGCTACAAGGGGTAGGGGAGGCAAGTTATACCTATTGACGTTAGGCGGTGTCAAGCACACGAACTTGCGATGATGGTGATGACGATGGTGTTGAAGTTGCGCCGGAATCCGGGGTGCCGAAGGTGTCGCCGCGGTGTTGATGTAGACGCGGACGCTTGGTAGACAATCCTTGCACTCCAAAACGGAAACCGAGCAAATTAAGTCAATGCCCGAAAAGTTGGGTCAAAACGAGCGGTCAAAAGTTGGGCTCCAAAAATTACGGAAAAGGTGTCAAAATTAGATTCACAATATTGTGAGATGGCTGTCAAAGTTTGGAGTCAAACGGGCTCCGGAAAGTTGTCAAAATTTGGAGCAAAAACGTGAGTCAAAACTGAGCAAAAACTGGACAGATTTGTGGCTGAGCGGTAGTACCGCTAGAGGTACCGGTCGAGGTACCGGATAATCAACGTTTTAGAGGCAAAGTGTCCAGGGTGCTCGGACCCTAAGCGGTACCACGGGCGGAGGCTGGGGCGGAGGTACCGGCCAAACTTTTTTTTTCTGCACATTGAATGGAATCAAGGCTTGCTGCTGTAGTGCTTGAGCGATTGGAGCAATTGGCCTTGCGCGAGAGTGTGCTGCAGTGCTTGGATCGAGTAGGATGGTGGGATAAAGCGCTACGTGAGATGAATTGCAGCAGGGACGGCACGCCTTGGGGAATTGAGCAGGAGCGCGCAGCGCGGGCGGTTGCTGCTGCTGCCGGCTGAGTGGAGCAGAGGGTGCGGGCGGAGGCTCCGGCCAGCCTGGTGTTGGCTGCGCGCGCGGGCGATGGATGCGGGGCGAGTAGCAGGGCAAGCTTGGCCAGGCGCGCGGGATGCAGCAGAGCGAGCGCGGGTGTGGCCGGGGATCTTGTCGGCCAAGACGGCGGGAGCAGCGGAAAGCAGGAGCAGCAGCGCGTGAGGTTGGCCGCGCGGAGGTCGAGTTGGGCGGGGGCAGCGGATGGCGGTGCGGTTCGGCTGCAGCAGCAGCGGGAGATGGCCAGCGAGCGCGGCCTGCGTGGAATCGAACGGCAGCGCGCGAGGTAGGGGCGGCTCGTGGTGATGTTGGTCGGCCGGCGCGCGGTGATGGGCGCTGCGCGTGGAGGCAAGCAGAGGTGGGCGTTGCGCGCTGGGGCGTGGTCGAGGCGAGCGGCAGCTTGGGCGAGCGAGCTGTGGCAGGGCGTGGCGGCGCGTGTTGGGCAGGGAGCGGCGGCGTGGTGCTGCAGCAGCGCGGAGGTGGGCCAGGGGCCAAGTTGCAGCGCAGAGGGGGACCAGGCGCGTGGTGGTCAGGTTGATCCGCTCGGGAAGAAGATGAACACGAGAGCTGTTCTTCACAGAACCGAAACGAAAATGCTCAGATTTGCACTAAATTGAACGAATTTGATGGGGAAAAGATGGGGAAGTAGTAGATCAGCACCAACAACATCAAATCAATGGATCAAAACCACAAAAAACGCAACAAATTCGGAGATCAATTTTCGAGCTATTTTTTGGGGCAATTTTTTGGGAAATTTTTTTGGGCGAAATTGGAGAGATTCGAGGGTCAAATTCATGGCAACCTTTGCTCTGATACCATATGATGCGGCCTAAGGCGACGTGGGTTGCCCGATCTCACGAATTGACCGAGGGAAAGGCGGGGGAGAGGAAGAACACGAAGAACACGGCGATGAACACGATGAACACACGCAAACACACACCAACCCGATACAATTCCGGTTTACTCCCGATAGCCCGAACCACTATCCCGATAGAATCTCTCAAGGGAGAGACACGCGGTAGAATCCCCGAGAGGAAGATCGGTATACGATCGGTGGAATCACACGAGTGAGAGACCGGTGGTAGAATCAGAAGTGTGAAAGACTAATCATATAAGGAGTGCCTTGTACAATAGATTTGGATAATCTAAGGAGGGGGTTTCCCTAATCCCAAAGGGATGGTGGAGGCATGAGCCTAGGTTCTCTCAAGTTCATTCCTAACCTAATGAAGGGGGAGGTGGGAGCCTATATATAGGGAGCCACTAAGGAGAGGTAGTTTAGGCATAGAAGGGGGTACATGGGCCTTGGCCCTAATTGACTTGTGGATAGCGCTTCACATAGTCCGGAGACTCTCTTGTATGTAGGCTGGAGACTCCGGTCTTGATCTTCATGGGCCGGAGACTCCGTTGTGAGTTGGCGACGCCGGCGACTCCGGTGTAGCTGCGCCTGGAGCTTCTTCCATGCTTACACGATCTCGGCCTTGAGTCCTCGAGCATCCATGGCATCCTCCACTTCCTCCGTACTTGGCGATGTATTCCTATCATGGTCATATGACGGAGGATGAAGTAGCATACCATTCCACATAGGTAATTGTACGCACGCATAAAGGAGAAGATTCACCTTTGCGTGACATGTCGGCGTCGATGCATATGATGTGGCGAAGACCGAAGGTCGGGCTGCATCATGGGTAAGATCCAAAAGTCACAAGTCAAAGGCGGTGATCACAAAAGGCATACACAATGAGGAACACACGCGTGGGACAAAATGGGGTTAGCGCGACTTGGAAAATGAGCAAGAACAAAATGGTCCTAACGAAGACTACTAGCTCGGTTGATGTAGCCCGACCTTCGGTCTTCGCCACATCATATGCATCGACGCCGACACGTCACGCAAAGGTGAATCTTCTCCTTTATGCGTGCGTACAATTACCTATGTGGAATGGTATGCTACTTCATCCTCCGTCATATGACCATGATAGGAATACATCACCAAGTACGGAGGAAGTGGAGGATGCCATGGATCCTCGAGGACTCAAGGCCGAGGTCGTGGAAGCATGGAAGAAGCTCCAGGCGCAGCTACACCGGAGTCGCCGGCGTCGCCAACTCACAACGGAGTCTCCGGCCCATGAAGATCAAGACCGGAGTCTCCGGACTATGTGAAGCGCTATCCACAAGTCAATTAGGGCCAAGGCCCATGTACCCCCTTCTATGCCTAAACTACCCCTCCTTAGTGGCTCCCTATATATAGGCTCCCACCTCCCCCTTCATTAGGTTAGGAATGAACTTGAGAGAACCTAGGCTCATGCCTCCACCATCCCTTTGGGATTAGGGAAACCCCCTCCTTAGATTATCCAAATCTATTGTACAAGGCACTCCTTATATGATTAGTCTCTCACACTTATGATTCTACCACCGGTCTCTCACTCGTGTGATTCCACCGATCGTATACCGATCTTCCTCTCGGGGATTCTACCGCGTGTCTCTCCCTTGAGAGATTCTATCGGGATAGTGGTTCGGGCTATCGGGAGTAAACCGAATTGTATCGGGTTGGTGTGTGTTTGCGTGTGTTCATCGTGTTCATCGCCGTGTTCTTCGTGTTCTTCCTCTCCCCCGTCTTTCCCTCGGTCAATTCGTGAGATCGGGCAACCCACGTGGCCTTAGGCCGCATCATATGGTATCAGAGCAAAGGTTGCCACGAATTTGACCCTCCAATTTCACCAATTTCGCCCAAAAAATTTCCCAAAATTTTGCCCCAAAAAATAGCTCGAAATTTGATCTGCGAATTTGTTGAGTTTTTTGTGGTTTTGTTCCATAGATCTGGTGTTGTTGTGGTTGATCTATCATTCCTCAAATTTTCCTGCTCAAATTCTTCCTACTTCGGTTGAAATCGACGGATTTTTGTGGCCGTTATCGTGCAGTTCATACGTGTGTTCTTGAGGAACAGCATCGTCCCGATTTGGTCAACCACCCGCTCCGCCTTGGCCCACCTCGCTTGCGCCTCAATCCGCGGTGCTTGCACCTGCGTCGCTCGCCTGGCCCACCCCGTCGGGGCCTCAGTTCCCATTTTGCCTCGCTCGCTTGCCGCCAATCGCCGCCGCTAGAACCACCACGCCGCCGCCCGGCTCGACCCAGCCGTGCCTGCTCCCGCGCGCACAGCATCCCTGCCGCCCAGCTCACCTCTCACCACGCAAGCGCTGCTCAGCTGCCCCTGGCCCGGCTCCCTCCACGCGCCGCCCCACCCTTCCATTGTTCCGCTCAGCCGCAGCGCCGCCAGCTCACTCTGCTCGCCGCGCAGCAGGCCCGCCTCCCCGCTCGTCCCCGGGCCGATAGCAGCACGCCCCAGCGACATCCACCACTGGCCGCATCAGCAACAACCGCTGCAATTGGCCACAGCTGCTCCGCTCGTGCTCACCAAGCAAGCTCAGGCCACCACCCATCCATCCACTACGCGCACGCAACAAGCAGCAGCTAGCTAAGGCCGCTCGACCGGCCGCCTCCAGCAGCGCCCGCCCGCGCTGGCCCGCAAGGCCGCAGCTCACCATCTCGCGCTACAATCGCTCGCGCACTTGCTTCCGCTCCCGCTTGACCGGCACTGCCGCCTCCATCCGCCCGGCACTGCCGTTGAGCACACTACGGCACTGCCGGACCTAACACCACGGCACTGCCGCTCCTATGCTGTTTCGGCACAGTTTGATCTAACTTCTGTCCAATTTTGACTCCACTTTTTGCTCCAAATTTTGACAACTTTTCGGAGGCCGTTTGACTTCAAATTTTAACAGCATCCCCCAAATACTCCACATAGCCCATCTCTAATTTTTGACGATTTTTGGAGCCCAACTTTCGACCGCTCGTTTTGACCCAACTTTTCGGGCATTGACTTAATTTGCTCGGTTTCCGATTTGGAGTGTATCGGTTGTCTATTCCGCTTCCGCGCCTACATCAACACCGCGACGACACCGTTGGCACCCCGGATTCCGGCGCAACGTCGCCACCATCATCGACACCCCTTCGTCATTGCAAGTTCGTGTGCTTGACACCGCCTAACCTTTTCATCTAGGTATAACTTGCACCCCTTACCCCTTGTAGCCCCGTTTCTTTCTTTGTGTACCTATCCCATTGAGAGTGGCTTTCCGAGCGTTGCGAAGCATTGCACAAGTGTCACGACCGTGAGAGGGTGTGTGTGCGTTGTGTTGAGCGAAGCTCCGAAGCAAGCTCGGTGATAAAGATACACAAAAGAAGAAAAAAGCGTGACATATACATAGAAAAAAAGGCTTCTAAGCATAGAGAAAAAAAAAAGAGAAAAAAGAAAAAAGAAATAGAAAAGAGTGTGTGTCCACCGATACCGAGAAGTGCAAAGCTTGTGAGCACTAAGAGAGAAAAGAGAAGAGTGGCATTTGTGCAAACCTTGTTGCTTCTTTCTTGTGCAACCAAGCTACGGTCTCTCTTGTGTTGGCGTGACACCGAGCATATAGTCTTCGTTAGGACCATCTTGTTACTTGCTCACTTCCTTGGTCGCGCTAACCCCATTGTTCTCCGTTGTTTGTGTTTCCGTGTTTCCTTGACATAGATCACCACTTTTGACATTTGACTTTGGATCTTACCCACATTTGACAATAGACTTTTCCGTTGATCTTTTTCGTTTGCTATCCACCCTTACCCACCACATATAGAGTTCTTAGCCTTTTGCGTGTGTTTTGAGTGTGTGTGTGAGTAACCCCGATACATTTCGACTTTGCTCTTGACTTGAACCATTTTTCCGATACTTTCTTGAAAGGTGGGATACTTGTGTAGTTTTCCTTCCACCATACATATACACCTATCCTAGTGAGATATACATGATGACCCCACAAGAGCAAGCCGAGATGAGAGCATACTTCGCCGAGCTAGATGCTCGAGAAGCCCAAATGACACCCAAAGAAAAAGCCGAGTGCAACGCATACTTCAAACACCTTGAGAGCAAGAGTGATACACACCATGAGTCGAGTGAGGATGTTTCGATTTCTAACAACTTAACCTCTACTCCGCTTGTGTTGTCTTCCTCTTTGCTAGGTTGCTCGGACATTGACGACGCCATTGCCATGGAGATGAGGGACTCCACTATATGTGAGATGAGCGACTCCACTATATGTGAGATGAGTGACTCCACTATATGTGAGCTCGAGAGACACCACTTTGAGGACATGAGTGATACACCGAGTGAGATGAGAGTGGTAGTTGATAGGTCATGTGAGGCCATTTCAAGTTCTAACAACTTACCCTCTACCTCTAGTGTGTTCTCTTGTGTCTCATTAGGTGCCATGGATGACGAGACGCCGATCATGGAGAAGATGTACATGGTGCATGAAGATGATGATATCACACCATGCTTGATTGAAGATGAACATGGAGGCCACATCGAGCCTACCACTCCCACAACACCTACCTCATATGAGCGGGACTACAAAGGTACGTATATGGGTGTTGATGATGCCATGATCCCACTAGTGGACATGATGAATTGTGAGTGCATGCATGATGGTGATACAATTGCTATGTCACATGCTCCGTTCTTATTCCCATGTGATGCTTTGCTTGACAACAATGTTGACAATGTGGAATTACTTGCTTGTGATCATATGACCATGCCATGCTACGAGAGTTTCACTTTCTCTCATATTGCTTGCAATATGTCGAACAATTTCTCTTTCCCATGTATTGCTTGCAATGAAAATGATAATGCTTGTGTTGTGACAACCTTGATGAACAATTGCTCTTTCCCTAGGTTGGTCAACAACAATGATGAAATTTTCAAAATGTTTTGTGCTACATGCTTGCAATATTCTCCCATTAGTGCAACCAAAATGTTGAATACTTGCTCTTTCCAATGCTTGGTTTGCAATGATGTTAATATGCTTGTGAACGAGATTGCCCCCATAGCTCTCTCAAATTTTGGAGACTTTGCATATATCCATGTTGAGCATGTTCCCATGTTTACTCCGCATATTCACCACATCTACTATGATAAATTGCTTAATGCTAATGGTGATGTGCAAAAGAAATGGACCATCATGATGGATGATGTGTTCATATACCATGCACACACGTTCTTTGCTTTGCCTATTGTGTGTGTAGGTACACGAAAGACAAGGTCAACCTCGATTGAGCACGAGTTGACCAAACGAGCTCTTGAGAGCATGATACAAGTGAGCTCCAATGAGTGGTTTCGCCCACACACTTCGACTACACAAGATCTCTCAATGAGAGCACAACGACACTTCGATAAGGTGACCTCCTTCAACTTGCGCTCTCTTGCTATATCCATGGAACTTCGGCGACTCTTTGAGTGTTGCGTTGCTTGTCTTGTGCTATTGATAGGGTTCATGATAAGTGATGCCACATTCAAGAGTTGTTGTCATCTCCCACCTCTACCCGTTCATGATGAGTTATCGTCGAGGGCGACTCTTTTTCAAGTGGGGGGAGATGATGTAGCCCGACCTTCGGTCTTCGCCACATCATATGCATCAACGCCGACACGTCACGCAAAGGTGAATCTTCTCCTTTATGCGTGCGTACAATTACCTATGTGGAATGGTATGCTACTTCATCCTCCGTCATATGACCATGATAGGAATACATCACCAAGTACGGAGGAAGTGGAGGATGCCATGGATCCTCGAGGACTCAAGGCCGAGGTCGTGGAAGCATGGAAGAAGCTCCAGGCGCAGCTACACCGGAGTCGCCGGCGTCGCCAACTCACAACGGAGTCTCCGGCCCATGAAGATCAAGACCGGAGTCTCCGGACTATGTGAAGCGCTATCCACAAGTCAATTAGGGCCAAGGCCCATGTACCCCCTTCTATGCCTAAACTACCCCTCCTTAGTGGCTCCCTATATATAGGCTCCCACCTCCCCCTTCATTAGGTTTGGAATGAACTTGAGAGAACCTAGGCTCATGCCTCCACCATCCCTTTGGGATTAGGGAAACCCCCTCCTTAGATTATCCAAATCTATTGTACAAGGCACTCCTTATATGATTAGTCTCTCACACTTGTGATTCTACCACCGGTCTCTCACTCGTGTGATTCCATCGATCGTATACCGATCTTCCTCTCGGGGATTCTACCGCGTGTCTCTCCCTTGAGAGATTCTATCGGGATAGTGGTTCGGGCTATCGGGAGTAAACCGAATTGTATCGGGTTGGTGTGTGTTTGCGTGTGTTCATCGTGTTCATCGCCGTGTTCTTCGTGTTCTTCCTCTCCCCCGTCTTTCCCTCGGTCAATTCGTGAGATCGGGCAACCCACGTGGCCTTAGGCCGCATCATCGGTGTCACGCTAACGCAAGAGAGACCGTGGCTTGGTTGCAAAATTGAGAAGCAACAAGATTTGCGCAAGACGCCTCTCTTCTCTTTTCTCTCTTTTGCTTAAAAGCTTTGGACTCTTTTGTGTATATGATGCAGCCCGACCTTCGGTCGTATCCGCATCATGGTCATCATCAAGAACTACGCTGAAGTCCGACGTCACGGAAGCATGGAAGAGGAGACGGAAGAAGGAGATACGTCCAGGAAGGCCGGCAGTACCGCCCCGGAATGGTCGTCACTGCCACCCTGCTCGACGCCGGAGGGAGACGGCACTGTCGCCATGCCTACGCCGACACCGCCGTCCCCACTATGAAGCCCATGAGCTGAACCATCCCACTATGCTCTTTGTATGCCTAAACTACCCCTCCTCTAGTGGTTCCCTATATATAGGCTCCCACCTCCCCCTTCATTAGGTTAGGAATGAACTTGAGAGATTTAGGCTCATGCCTCCACCATCCCTTTGGGATTAGGGAAACCCCCTCCTTAGATTACCATATCTATTGTATCAAGGCACTCCTTATATGATTAGTCTCTCACACTTGTGATTCTACCACCGGTCTCTCACTTGTGTGATTCCACCGATCGTATACCGATCTTCCTCTCGGGGATTCTACCGCGTGTCTCTCCCTTGAGAGATTCTATCGGGATAGTGGTTCGGGCTATCGGGAGTAAACCGGAATTGTATCGGGTTGGTGTGTGTTTGCGTGTGTTCATCGTGTTCATCGCCGTGTTCTTCGTGTTCTTCCTCTCCCCCGCCTTTCCCTCGGTCAATTCGTGAGATCGGGCAACCCACGTGGCCTTAGGCCGCATCATATGGTATATCGACTGATGTAGCCCCGGTCACCGACGTCGCTACACCAAGACCAACAAGTCCCCCAAGTGGACCGATGACACGAGCCCGAGTCAAAGCGCTACATGATAAGGTGAACTCACTCCTCACTACCCTTGATCTTGATACCCCATTGGACGGACTGCTACCTCAGGCCGATATGCTTTGTGTTATCAGATATAAACCTCGGGAGAAGGACGTCGCAGCAGACCCGAAGATGGACAAGGAAGGAGGAGGAGAAGAGTGGCCGCCGAAGGACTCCCCTCAGGGCCGGCACTGCCGGCCTCCAGGCACCGGCACTGCCGGCCTGCTCACCCCGGCACTGCCGGCCTCAAACCACCGGCATCGCCGGCTGCTCGCTTCCGGCTGCCGGCCTCAGGACACCGGCATCGCTGCCCCCACCAGCTGAGACGCGACCGGCGGCAGCTGCAACCTCGGACCAGCGGCACTGCCGGCCCCACTGCACTGCCGGCCAACCATCACCGCCGTCGGCCAAGCCCCCGTTGACTTCATCTCAGCCGTTGATTTCGCATCTATGGACCAGGATAATTTATGTAGTGCCGATTTTACCCCCGTACGAATCTGGACCTATAAGTACCTCACCCCTTCCTCCGATTAGGGTTAGACTTGTTTTGAACTCAAACCTAATTTTGAGCTTAGTCTCCCTTGGGTATCATCCCTCGTAATCAAGGCCATCCTTGTTGTTGATTGAGATATTGTTGAGTGAGATTCTAGTACAAGCTACTCTCTCTCCCTCACCAATCTCTTCTTCTCCAACACCAATCTCTCACCGGGAATTCTGCCGCGTGCCTCTTCCGGGTGATTCTATTGGCGTGGTCCATCGAGCCACGGGGGTAAGTATCGGGTGTATCGGGTTGGTGTGCGTGCGTGAGTCTCGGAGTTCCTCGTGTTCGTCGTGTTCTTCGTGTTCTTCGCGCTCTCCCACCTCTTCCCTTGGATTTCGGGGTCAAGCTGCGAGATCGGGCCACACACGGGGTCTTAGACCTCATCATATGGTATCAGCATCTCTTGGTTACCGCATATCTGACCATCCACCCACCCAATTTCGTTTCTAGAAAATTTCCCAAAAAATAGCCCCAAATTGCCTTTTGACCCATCTGTGATTTGGTTGCGTTTTGAGTGGTTTTGATCCATGGATTTCGTGCCCCTACGGTTGATCTACGTTTTCCCCACTTTCTAGACCTCAATTCCATCGATTTACGACGTTTTGGTCGAATTTGGGCCGTTTTTCGCGAAGAACAGCTCGAGCCGTTCGTCGGGGACCGCACCGCCCCTCATCAGGCCGGCACTGCCGTCAGTGCCGGCTGCCGCCGCATCCAGGCCGACTGCCGCCTAGGCCGGCTGCCCGCCCGATTCAGGCCGATCGCCGCCGAGGACCAGCCAAGCTCACCGGCCACATTTCGACCACGTTTTCACCTTTGTGTTTGCTTGTTCTGGTTTGAGTGCCTTGTGTGTAAATCTAACCCGCAGCTACGACGCAAGCGACGACACTCTCGGCACCCCGACTTGCAAACGTACTCTTGATCCTTCCACCATATTGCAAGTCGCGTGATCATCACCGCCTACGACACATCTAGGTATAACTTGCAACTCCTCGTTCCTTTTGCGATCCAACCTTCCCGAGCATTGCTTGTTTAGTGTTGCGAGACATCGCACGTGGCCCCGCATTGTGAGGTGTGTGTGTCGTGTTGAGTAAAGCATCCAAGCAAACACTCGTGTGGCAAGATAGCAAAAGCGAGGCTAACGCTAACATAGTGTGTGAAAAAGCCCCAAAAACACAAAAAGAGTGCGAGTAGCACCATACATCCATACATCCATACATCCATACGCCCATACATACAAAGTGTCCACGTGCCACCAAAGATACAAACGAGTGCAAGTGCCAACATATACAAGAGAGAACAAGCTTTTAAGCAAAGAGAGATACGAGAAGAGAGGCCGCGTGTGAATCTTGTTGTCTCTTCCTTTGCAACCAAAGCTTTGACTCTCCTTGTGTTAGTGTGACACCGAGCACTATACATACACTTTTCCGCTCACTTTTGGTTGCACTAACCCCGCTTATCTCGTGTGTGTGTTGATGCGGGGTGGCCTTCGGACACCTCCACCTCAAGACCGTCAAGTGCAACCCCGCCTATCGGCGACGCTACACCATGGCCAAAGAGTCCCCCAAGTGGACCTTCAACCCTCACCCACGCTACACGCGACAAGGTGAACTCCTTCCTCTCGATACTTGACCTTGCCAACACCTTGGATGGAATGCTACCTCATGTCGGCATGTCATATGTCATTAGGTACAAGGGTCATCAAGAACCGGAGAGAAGGAACACCCATGGTGCAAGGAAGCAAGGGAAGGGAGGAGGAGCCATTCATCATGGTGCAAGGAAGAAGAAGAAGAAGAAGAAGAAGGAAAGAGGAGAAGAAGGCTGGCCGGCCCAGAACCCGGTTGGACCGGCCCCAGGACCGGACCGTCCGGTTGCCGCTCGGTCGACCGGCCCCCGGACCGGACCACCCGGTCCCAGGCCCGGTCTGACCGGCCCCAAACCGGATCCGACGGGAATGACTCCCCAAGCTGCCTAAGTTATCCACTTGCGTACCTTTTCGGCCCAAGCTGGCTTGTACCTCTATATAAGCACCTAGGACCCCTCCTTTACCCCTTAGACAAGATGATAGCTTAAACATGAATATGAGCTTTGTCTCCCTAGGGTTTCATCCCTCTGTAATCAAGGCCACCCTTGTTGTTGATCTAGATCTGTGAGTGAGATTCTAGTGCGAGCACTCTCTCTCCCTCTCCGATCTCCTTCTCCAACACCGGTCTCTCTCCTCGGAATTCTACCGCGGTCTCTTCCGTAGGAGATTCTATCGGCGTGGTCCATCGAGCCACGGGGGTAAGTAATCGGTTGTATCGGGTAGGTGTGCGTGCGTGAGTTCCTCGTGTTCTTCGTGTTCATCGTGTTCTTCGCGTTCTCCCTCTCCTTCCCCTTTGGATTTCGGGTCAACCGCGAGATCGGGCCACACACGGGGTCTTAGACCTCATCATATGGTATCAGAGCCTTTGGTTTCCGCGGATTTGACCCCCCACCCATCCAATTTCGTCTCTAAAATTTTTCCCCAAAAAAAAAAAAAAATCCCCAAAAATAGCCCTAATTTGCCTCTTGACCGATCTGCGATTTCGTTGCGTTTTGAGTGGTTTTGATCCATGGATTTGGTGTTACTAGTGATGATCTATCATTTCCCCATCTTTTCCCCTTCGATTTCATCAAGTTTGGCTCGAATTTGAGCGTTTTCCGAGCAGTTTTGCTCAAGAACATCTTCTTCCTCGTTGGGCCACTCCCGCCCGAGCACATCCGGCCTCGCAGCCGCCGCTCCCTCCGCAACGCCCCACAGCAGCGCCCCACCACGCGGCCGACCCCGCGCCTCCATCCCCCGCGCTCACCCTTGGCCCAGCCGCCGCCGGCCGCACGCCAAGCCGCTCCCGCTCGTCTCCTGGCCCGTCCGGCTCCCGGGCCGCCCCAACACGCCCGCACGCGCCCCGCTTGGCCACCCCTGGCCCCACGCCCAGGCCGCCCACGACCGCGCCCCGCGCTCTGCCTCCACGCCAGCATCTGCCGCTCGCCTCCGCTCCCAACGCGCGCCCGTGCTCGCTGCTCCTGCCCCGCACGCCATCATCCAAGCCGCCGCACGCCGTGCTGCTGCAGCTACACGGGCCAGCCTCGTACGCGCGCAATCCCCGCCCGCGCCTGTGCTCCCCATCAGGCCGCCGCCCTGCTCACCTGCGCACGCACGCGCTGCCAGCTCCAGTTCGATCCCCAAGCTCCAACCCAACTCACGCATCGAGCAGCCGCTCCGGTCAACCGGGTATCTGACCGGGCGCAAACCGGGCAGCACACCAGGAAAACTTGCTCGGACCGGAGCGAGACCGGGCGCCAACCGGAAAATCCGGCCCCAGACCCGGTCAGACCGGCCGCCAACCGGATTTCACGACTTTTGACCCAATTTTCGTCCAATTTTGACTCCACTTTTTGCCCCAAATCTTGACAACTTTCCGGAGCCCGTTTGACTCCAAACTTTTACAGCCATCTCACAATATCGTGACTCTATTTTTGACACCTTTTCCGAAATTTTTGGAGCCCAACTTCCGACCGCTCGTTTTGACCCAACTTTTCGGGCATTGACTTATTTTGCTCGGTTTCCGATTTGGAGTGCATCGGTTGTCTTTTCCGCTTCCGCGCCTACATCAACACCGCGACGACACCGTTGGCACCCCGGTTTCCGGCGCATCTTGACATCACCGCCTTCATCGCAAGTTGTGTGTTCCGACACCGCCTAACATCTAGGTATAACTCGCACCCCACCTTGTAACCCCTCTTCTTTTGCGATCTATCCTACGAGCATTGCTTATCGAGTGTTGCGAGACATTGCACGTGGCCCCGATTGTGAGGTGTGTGTGTCGTGTGGAGTAAAGCTTCTAAGCAAAACTCGTGTGGCAAGATAGCAAAAGCGAGCTAACGCTAACATAGTGCGAGAAAAAGCCGCCAAAATACAAAAAGAGCACAAGTGTGCATAGTGCCATCATACATACCAAAGTGTACAAAGCGCCACCATACATACAAAAGAGTGCAAGTGCCACCAAATACAAAAGAGGGAAAAGCTTTTAAGCAAAAGAGAGAAAAAGAGAAGAGAGGCCGCGTGTAAATCTTGTTGTCTCTTCGTTGCAACCAAAGCTTTGATCTCTTCTTGTGTTAGTGTGACACCGAGCACCCTTGATTAAGGGCTTCATACACTTTTCCGCTCATTCCTTGGTCGCACTAACCCCGTTCATCTCGTGTGTGTGTTCCATATCTTTTCCGTGTTTCTAGTGATCATCGCTTTGACATTTGATTTCGTTGGACTTCACCCACTCTTAACAACAAACTTGATTTCGGATTTCGTCTTTTGGCTTTCCACCACACTCACCTAACACCATATTTGCTAGCTTTTGCGTGTGTCTTTGTGTGAGTGCCCGATACAATTGATTTTGACCTCGGCTTGTTGGATCGCCCCGATCTTATCACACCACGGTAAGATTGCGAGGTAGTGTTCTTCCACTAACATATACCATATACATACCATCGTGCTAACATGGATAGCGAAGATGAGGATACGGAGGAGTACACGGAGCACTCCGAGGAGGACACCTCCTCAAGAACCGCGGATGTGGAGGAACATGTGGAGCTCGACACCGACTATGGCTCCGCGAGCATCGCCAACATGACCGACATCGAGGAGCTATACATCGACAATGGCTCCTCATGCATGGACGACATGTTGGAGCACCACCTCGAGGACGACATGGACGACATGTTGGAGCACCACCTTGAGGACGACATCGACAATGGCTCACCACTCATGGACGACATGATGGAGCAACGCCACGAGTACGACATCGACGCCATGGCGGAGCCTCACCTACGCTCCATGATGAGCAAAGACGATGCTCCCACGTACACCTACTTGGCCAATGGAGCTACATATGAAGATAGAGGACCTCCACGACGGCACCATCATATGGATCATCAAGAGCGTCCACATCATGAGCGTCATCGACACACTTCTCCGAGCTCCACAAGGCGCCACAATGAGAGTGCTTATGCACAAGATCGTCGACTTCAAGTACATCATATGGAGCATCAAGAGCGTCCTCAACATGATCGTCATCGACACTCTTCTCCAAGCTCCACAAGGCGCCGCAAGCAACATGCCACGTCGCATGAGCCATCACCTAGGCATGGCAAGGACCGTCATCGACTCACACCATCTCATGATAGTCGTCGACCACTACCACCTCATGGTCTTCATCGACACACGTCACCACATGATCGTCGCCGCCACAAGCCACTTCATGATCGCCATCGACCAACATCCCACAAGGATCTTCGACGACACTCCTCAAGACATGGTGATGACGCACGACGACGAGAGCCTCGACATGAAGGCGACAAACACCATCATAGGGTGTCCACCACTACAAGGACGGCAAGTGCTCATCGCACATACCTTCCTCATGAGGCGACTTCCACCTCTTGTGCCACCACCACAATGGCCCCTACCTCGTCACGTGCCTATGGACTCCGATGCTACAAGTGCAAGCAACAAGGCCACCCTCCACGGGAATGTCCCAATCTCCTATGTGAGGTGTGCAAGGCCAAGGGTCACGTGGCATGGCAATGCACAACGCCAAGCGCCAAGAAGCTCTACTTCGACGAGCTCAATGCACAAGTCTCCAAGATGCCTATCGCGCCCACACTTCAAGATGAAGATCGCCAAGGTCAACTCAAGGTTGATGTGGATCCGAGCCTAGCTCTCTACTACACCACGACGCCACCGCTTGAGGATGACTTGGGAGGCGATGGAGTTGAGCATGGTGAGCATGGGATTCTCCCTTCACCTAAGGAGGCGCATGGAGTTGAGATGGTTGAGCATGGGAACTTCCCTTCAACCAAGGAGGCGCATGGAGATGAGAAAGTCGAGCCTACTCCCATATGCTTGATTGATGAGTTGGTACCAATCCCATGTGAGCATGAGAGCCACCTAGCCCACTTGAGCGAGAGTGATAGTGAGTTGAGTGACTACTACTCCACATGTGAGTTTGAGTGCTTCCAATTGGAGGACATGAGTGATACACAAAGTGAGTTGAGAGAGGTAGATGGTAGGTCCATGGAGGACATCACATTTGCTAACACCTTAACCTCTCCCTCTTTGTTGTCTCCTTATGTTGCACTAGGTTCCGAGGAGGACGAGTTCCCGATCATGGAGACGATGTACATGGTGCATGACGATGAAGATATCTCACCATGCTTACTCCAAGATGCACATGTCGACCACATGGATCCTCCTACTTCCACCACACCTACTTCAAATGAGTCGCCCGACAAAGGTAACAACATAGGTGTTGGTGATGCCATGATCCCACTAGTGGACATGATGACTTATGAGCGCATGCATGATCTTGATGATCCATTTGCTACATCACATGCTACCTTCATGTTCCCATGTGATACTTTGCTTGACAACATTGTTGATCATGTGGATTTGAGTGTTTGTGATACCTTGACCATGCCATGCTATGAGAGCTTTAATTTCTCCACCATTGCTTGCAACATGTCGACCAATTGCTCTTTACCATGTATTGCTTGCAATGATAATGACAAGGATGACATTAGCTTCCGCATGCTTTGCCCAAAATGTTTGCACTACTCCATGATCCTTGCATCCAAGATTGTGAACAATTGCTCTTTCTTATGCTTGGTATGCAAGAATGCTTATTTCATTGTCCATGAGATGGCCCACATAGCCTTCTCAATTTTTGATGATCATGAGTTACCACATGCCATGAATGCACCTTCTTGCCATATGCACCATCGCCATGCATTTCATACTATCTTGATTGACACTAATGGTGATGTGCACAAGACATGGAACATCATGATGGATGATGTGTTCCTCTACCATGCACACACGCTTTTTGTTTTCTCTTTTGTGTGTATAGGTACACGAATGACAACTTCCACCGCCACGGAGCATGAGCTCACGAAACGTGCAATTGAGAGCTACCCCGACACGGACGAGATACATGATCCAACCCATGGGATTCACGCCAAAGGGTATGTTCCCAAACGCCTTCGCCCTCGTGTGTTTCCGGCTTGTCTTGTCGAGCTTCCGGTTTGGACCAATGCCTCATCACCTCTTTTGCTTCTTAGGCAACATATCTTGACACATCTTGTTGGCACAATGATTGTTGTATGTCTTGATGCTTTCATCATACACTCCGAGAATCTCAAGGACCATGTCGTACATGTGAGAGATACCTTATGCATCTTGTGCCACATGTCACACAAAAAGTTGCCCTTCTTCGGATTTTTCATTTCATCTTTGGCATTTGCAATGGATTCTTTCACACTTGAGGAGGCTCATACTAGGCTCACGCCAACCATACTCTCCCAAGATCGAAGTCTCCATCGTTTTGCCATTGCACATAACAATTTTGCCCCAAATTTTGCCGCTCATACTAGCCTTTTGTTTGTTCCATTTGCTTGGGACAAGGCCACACCACACATTCTTCACACCATACAACTCTTACATGCACAAACTTTTGACCTTCCACATTTTGGATACAAACACACTCTTTTGGTTCCCATTTTTGCCTATTGCCTCTTGGAGAAACGACTTGATGCTTCGTATTTGATTGAGAGCCTCTTGTTCGCCTCTTGGAGAACCATTTGCAACTCGTTTTTCCCCAAGTTCTTCTTCGACCGCGACTTTATCCCTCTACCACAACATGGGAGAATCGTCATGGACTACACCGTCGATGAGATGGAACAAGAGTCGAGGACGACTCTTCCCCAAGGGGGGGGAGATGATGCGGGGTGGCCTTCGGACACCTCCACCTCAAGACCGTCAAGTGCAACCCCGCCTATCGGCGACGCTACACCATGGCCAAAGAGTCCCCCAAGTGGACCTTCAACCCTCACCCACGCTACACGCGACAAGGTGAACTCCTTCCTCTCGATACTTGACCTTGCCAACACCTTGGATGGAATGCTACCTCATGTCGGCATGTCATATGTCATTAGGTACAAGGGTCATCAAGAACCGGAGAGAAGGAACACCCATGGTGCAAGGAAGCAAGGGAAGGGAGGAGGAGCCATTCATCATGGTGCAAGGAAGAAGAAGAAGAAGAAGAAGAAGGAAAGAGGAGAAGAAGGCTGGCCGGCCCAGAACCCGGTTGGACCGGCCCCAGGACCGGACCGTCCGGTTGCCGCTCGGTCGACCGGCCCCCGGACCGGACCACCCGGTCCCAGGCCCGGTCTGACCGGCCCCAAACCGGATCCGACGGGAATGACTCCCCAAGCTGCCTAAGTTATCCACTTGCGTACCTTTTCGGCCCAAGCTGGCTTGTACCTCTATATAAGCACCTAGGACCCCTCCTTTACCCCTTAGACAAGATGATAGCTTAAACATGAATATGAGCTTTGTCTCCCTAGGGTTTCATCCCTCTGTAATCAAGGCCACCCTTGTTGTTGATCTAGATCTGTGAGTGAGATTCTAGTGCGAGCACTCTCTCTCCCTCTCCGATCTCCTTCTCCAACACCGGTCTCTCTCCTCGGAATTCTACCGCGGTCTCTTCCGTAGGAGATTCTATCGGCGTGGTCCATCGAGCCACGGGGGTAAGTAATCGGTTGTATCGGGTAGGTGTGCGTGCGTGAGTTCCTCGTGTTCTTCGTGTTCATCGTGTTCTTCGCGTTCTCCCTCTCCTTCCCCTTTGGATTTCGGGTCAACCGCGAGATCGGGCCACACACGGGGTCTTAGACCTCATCATGTGTTCCACAACTTTTCCGTGTTTTCGTGATCACCATTTGGACACTTACTTTTTGGAACTCACCCACTTTTAACAACATACTCGATCTTGGATTTGTCTTTTGGCTTTCCACAACACTCGCCTAACACCATATTTGCTAGCTTTTGCGTGTGGTTTTGCGTGTGTTCCCGATACACTTGATCTTGCTTTCGGTTTGGTGGATTGCCTCAATACTATCTTACCTTGGTAAGGGTACGAGGTAGTCTCCTTCCACTAACATACACGACATAGTTCTTGTCTTTGCATCATGGATAGGAACGGAGATACCAATAGGGATGAAGAGATCCTTCACAACACCGAGAGGTTGGCTACTCAACACAACCTATGGACACAACGACAAGAGTTCAAGGAGCAACTCTCCCTCTTCGAGACGCGCATCGATGAGCAATACGATGAAGTGGCTCACAACTTCTCCACCGTGAACCACGACTTGGCCCTTCTTCGTGAAGCTACGGACAACTTGAATGGCCAAATGGCGGCCAATGATGCCAACATGGAGCGGCGCATGGATAGCCTCGAGCGCGCCATCACCAACTTGGGTCGCCATCGTCGACACCGCTCTACTTCCTCTTCATCAAGCTCTTCCTCAAGGCATGAAGACCATTACTCTCATGGTGGCCTTTCATCCCCAAGCTCTTCTTCAAGGCGTGAAGACCATCATCGACCTCATCGCTCACATGCTCGTCATGAAGACTCCCGCTCCAACTCTAGGCGTGGAGAAATACATCGCCATGCGCGTCCACATGAGCGTCCTCCACAAGCTCAAGACCTTCCACAAGATCATCACCAAGCGGATCGCCATGCCCACCATGGGCGTGATGGCCATCCCCAAGACCAAGATCCTCAAGATCCACCTCGGCGAGATCTTCGTCGCCACCCTCACCATGACCAACGTGGACGAGGAGCGCCTCACCATGATCAAGATGAGAGACCCAACATTGAGCATCGTCCTCAACCGCGACAAGATCTTCAACCACATCCTCACCGTGAACCAAGTGAAGCAAGTGTTCAACTCCACCACCAACCCAATGCTATGGTTGGCCGTAGAAGACCTCCTATTCCACCTCTAGCCGCAAGAGTTGACGGCGCCCCTCCTCGTAGAAGAAACTTGGAGGATGAAGAGAACATGTATGGCAAGCTCAAGTTCAACATGCCCAAGTTCAAAGGTGAAGACGACGCCGAAGCTTACCTCTCATGGGCACTCAAGGTGGACAAGATCTTCCGCATCCACAACTACTCCGGTGCCAAGAAAGTGGCTATGGCATCACTCGAGTTTGAAGACTACGCCAACACTTGGTGGGAGCAAGTCCTCACTCTCCGAGAAGAGAAGGGTGAACCTCCAATTGACACTTGGGAAGATATGAAGAAGGAGATGCATGCTCGCTTTGTCCCAAAGCACTACATGAAAGACCTCTTCAACAAGCTCCAAAAGTTGAAGCAAGGCACCCAAACCGTTGAGGAGTTCTACAAGGAGATGGAGCTCACTATGATGCGAGCCAACATCCAAGAATCCGAGGAGCAAACCATTGCTCGCTTCTTCAATGGCCTTACTTATCCCATCAAGAGGATTGTCGAGTTCCAACCTTACTCCAACATGGTTGAGCTAGTCCACCAAGCATCGAAGGCCGAGCGCCAAGTGATTGAGGACATCAAGTACTCCAAGGCCAAGTCCTATTTCTCCTCCAAGCTCGCTACATCGACTCCTCCTACTACATCAACTCCTTATGCTACAAGTGCCAAGGCCGACGCATCCTCTACACCTTCCAAGAAGCCGACTATCCAAAGTCGCATGAAGCAAACGGTCTCCTCCACCGCCTCCTCTAAGGCATCCACGGGACCCTCTAGTGTCACTTGCTTCAAGTGTGGCACCCAAGGTCACAAATCGTTTGAGTGCAAGAACACCAAGGTCATGATCACTATGGAGAATGGTGACATCGAGACTCTTGATGAGGATGAATATGAAGCCCTTGTGCAAGCCGCCGTGGCAAGTGAAGAAGCTTATGAGCAAGAAAGTGGAGAAGATCCTCTCTTATGTGAGCATGACCCAAGTCCCTCACTTGTGGTCACAAGGGTGCTAACCACACAACCTCATGATATGGAAGAACAACGGTGCAACATCTTCCAAACCCGTGCAGGTGGTGGCAAGTCTATCAAGGTCATCATCGATGGTGGAAGTTGCCATAACCTTGCGAGCACCGAGTTGTGTGAGAAGCTCCACCTCACTCTCCGCAAGCATCCTCACCCCTACCATATCCAATGGTTGAGTGACAAGGGCAACGTCAAGATACAACATACCGTCACCGTCAACTTCAAGATCGGCCCTTATGAGGACACTATCGAGTGTGACGTGGTACCCATGACGGTGTGCCACATGTTGCTTGGCCGCCCTTGGCAATATGACAAGAAGGCTATACATGATGGACTCTCCAACACATACACCTTCAAGGTCAACGACAAGAAGTTCGAGTTGCGCCCGATGACTCCTAGCCAAATCATCGCGGATAATGCGAAGGCTTTAGCGAGGGCACAACTCCGCACCCATAGTGAGATGAGAGGAGAGGGAGCGACCCACCACAAAGAGAGTGAGCGCCACAAGCCATATATGAGTGAGCCCAAGAGTGTCCTTCTAGCCACCAAGAGTGAGTGGAGAGAGCTCCAAGAGAACCCATCCACCATATTGCACTATGTGCTCATATGCAAGGGACCCGCGTCGGAGACTAACGACTTAACCAACATTCCTCCGTCTTTGTTGTCTCTTTTGCAGGAATTTCGAGACGTCTTCCCCGACGAGCTCCCTCATGGACTACCACCACTCCGCGGCATAGAACACCGCATCGACCTCATACCCGGCGCTCCGCTTCCAAACCGTGCCGCCTACCGCACCAACCCCGAAGAGACCAAGGAGATCAACCGCCAAATTCAAGATCTCCTCGCAAAAGGGTACGTCCGAGAAAGCCTTAGCCCTTGTGCGGTTCCCGTGATTCTTGTGCCTAAACCGGATGAGACGCAACGGATGTGTATGGATTGTCGCCCCATCAATGCCATTACCGTCCGTTACCGCCATCCCATTCCGCGTTTAGATGACATGCTTGATGAACTTAGTGGTGCCACGATTTTCTCCAAAGTCGATTTGCGTAGTGGTTACCATCAAATCCGCATGGCTATTGGTGATGAATGGAAAACAGCATTCAAGACCAAACTTGGTCTCTATGAATGGCTCGTTATGCCTTTCGGTCTTTCCAATGCACCATCTACTTTCATGCGCCTCATGAATCACATCTTGCGTCCTCTCATTGGCAAGAGCGTGGTTGTCTACTTTGATGATATTCTTATTTATAGCAAAAACCTCGAGGACCATGTGCAACATGTGAGAGAAGTCTTGTGCATCTTACGCCATGAAAAGCTTTATGCTAACCTCCCCAAATGCACATTTGCTCAAAACAAATTGGTGTTTCTTGGTTTTGTGGTTTCCGCTAATGGGATTGAAGTTGATTCTTCCAAGGTGGAGGCCATCCATAATTGGCCTACCCCTACAAATGTTGGCCAAGTCCGAAGCTTCCATGGACTTGCCGGGTTTTACCGCCGCTTTGTGAAAGACTTTAGCACCATTGCTTGCCCTTTGAATGAGCTTACCAAGAAGAATGTTCCGTTTGTTTGGGGCAAGGCCCAACAAAATGCTTTTGATGAGTTGAAGAAACGCCTTACCGAAGCTCCACTTCTTGTTCTTCCAAATTTTGCAAAAACTTTTGAGATTGAGTGTGACGCAAGTGGGCTTGGTATTGGTGGTGTGCTTATGCAAGAGGGCAAACCCGTGGCATACTATAGTGAGAAGTTGGATGGCGCACGCCTCAACTATCCTATATATGACAAGGAGCTCTACGCTTTGGTTCGTGTTCTTGAAGTTTGGCAACACTATCTTTGGCCAAAAGAGTTTATCATTCATTCCGACCATGAGTCCTTGAAATATTTGAAAAGCCAACACAACTTGAACAAA
This sequence comes from Lolium perenne, assembly GCF_019359855.2. NCBI lineage: Eukaryota > Viridiplantae > Streptophyta > Magnoliopsida > Poales > Poaceae > Lolium > Lolium perenne. Next base: position 162,978,730 of record NC_067246.2, read on the forward strand.
CGACATGCAAAATGGGTCGAGTTCATTGAGTCCTTCCCATATGTGATCAAATACAAGAAGGGCAAGGACAATGTTGTGGCGGATGCTCTTTCCCGCAAAAACACCCTTTTGCTAACTCGTTTGGATTTTCATGTTTTGGGACTTGAAGAGATCAAAGAACTCTATCCTTCCGATTCTTTCTTTGCTCCCATTTTTGAGAAGTGCTCCGTTGAGCGAGGAGTGGATGATTTCTATTTGCATGATGGCTATTTGTTCAAAGCTAACAAGATTTGCATTCCCGAGTCTTCGCTTCGAGATGGCTATTTGTTCATGGAGGAGGTCTTATGGGCCACTTTGGCCGTGACAAGACATATGCCATGCTCTCAACCCACTACTATTGGCCAAAGATGAAGCGAGATGTGGAGCGCCTTTGCCGTCGGTGCACAACATGCTTACAAGCTAAGTCTACCTCCAACCCTTATGGTCTCTACATGCCATTACCTATTCCTTATGCACCATGGACAGATATTAGCATGGATTTCGTTCTAGGCTTGCCTCGCACTAAGCATGGTCATGATTCCATATTTGTTGTAGTGGATAGATTCTCTAAGATGGCTCATTTCATACCTTGCCATAAGAGCGACGATGCTTCACACATTGCTTCATTGTTTTTCAGGGAAATCGTTCGCCTACATGGAGTACCGCAAAGCATTGTGTCGGATCGAGACGTCAAGTTCATGAGCTATCTTTGGAAGTTGATCATGGCGAAGTTTGGAGTCAAGCTCTTGTTCTCATCATCATCGCACCCGCAAACGGACGGCCAAACGGAAGTGGTCAATCGAAGCCTCTCCACCCTCCTACGGGTCCTCGTGAAGAAAAACTTGAGGTCATGGGAGGAGTGCCTCCCTCACGCCGAGTTCGCCTACAACCGCGCCAAGCACAAGACTACATCAAGGAGCCCCTTCATGGTCGTCTACGGCTTCGAACCTTACACGGCACTCGACATACTTCCGCTTCCCCTCCACGAGCGCATCAACATGGACTTCGACAAGCGCGCCGCCGCCGTCAAGAAACTACATGAAGAGACAAGGGCAACCATACAAGCACATGTTCTTCGTCAAGCCAACCACATCAACGCCAAGAAGAAGGCAAGGATATTCGAAGAAGGAGACCTCGTTTGGATCCACCTCCGGAAGGAACGGTTCCCCCATGAGCGCAACTCCAAGCTCAAGCCAAGAGGAGATGGCCCCTTCAAGGTCCTCAAACGCATCAACGACAACGCTTACGTCATCGACATACCAACATCCAAGTACTTGGTGAGCAACACGTTCAACGTCTCGGATTTGTCACCCTATCATGGAGATGAGGAAGTGCAAGAGTCGAGGACGACTCTTTCCCAAGGGGGGGGGGGGGAGATGATGTAGCCCCGGTCACCGACGTCGCTACACCAAGACCAACAAGTCCCCCAAGTGGACCGATGACACGAGGCCGAGTCAAAGCGCTACATGATAAGGTGAACTCACTCCTCACTACCCTTGATCTTGATACCCCATTGGACGGACTGCTACCTCAGGCCGATATGCTTTGTGTTATCAGATATAAACCTCGGGAGAAGGACGTCGCAGCAGACCCGAAGATGGACAAGGAAGGAGGAGGAGAAGAGTGGCCGCCGAAGGACTCCCCTCAGGGCCGGCACTGCCGGCCTCCGGTGCACCGGCACTGCCGGCCTGCTCACCAACGCTGCCGGCCTCAAACCACCGGCATCGCCGGCTGCTCGCTCCGGCACTGCCGGCCTCAGGACACCGGCACTGCCGGCCCCACCAGCTGCAGACGCGACCAGCGGCACTGCCGGCCTCGGACCAGCGGCACTGCCGGCCCCACCGGCACTGCCGGCCAACCATCACCGGCACTGCCGGCCAAGCCCCTGTTGACTTCATCTCAGCCGTTGATTTCGCATCTATGGACCAGGATAATTTATGTAGTGCCGATTTTACCCCTGTACGAATCTGGACCTATAAGTACCTCACCCCTTCCTCCAGATTAGGGTTAGACTTGTTTTGAACTCAAACCTAATTTTGAGCTTAGTCTCCCTTGGGTATCATCCCTCTGTAATCAAGGCCATCCTTGTTGTTGATTGAGATATTGTTGAGTGAGATTCTAGTACAAGCTACTCTCTCTCCCTCACCAATCTCTTCTTCTCCAACACCAATCTCTCACCGGGAATTCTGCCGCGTGCCTCTTCCGGGTGATTCTATTGGCGTGGTCCATCGAGCCACGGGGGTAAGTATCGGGTGTATCGGGTTGGTGTGCGTGCGTGAGTCTCGGAGTTCCTCGTGTTCGTCGTGTTCTTCGTGTTCTTCGCGCTCTCCCACCTCTTCCCTTGGATTTCGGGGTCAAGCTGCGAGATCGGGCCACACACGGGGTCTTAGACCTCATCATCGACTCTTTTTCAAGTGGGGGGAGATGATGTAGCCCGACCTTCGGTCTTCGCCACATCATATGCTTCATCGACAAGACGGCACGCTAAGGTGAATCTTCTCCTTTACGCGTGCCTCGAATCGCCCACTTGGAATGATATACTACTTCATACTCCGTCATACCTTGATGATAGGAGCTCGACGACAAGTACGGAGGGAAGAGAGGACGCCACGGAGACCCGAGGACGCAAGGCCGATGTCACGGAAGCATGGAAGAGAAGAAGGAAGAAGAGGAGCTGGACACTCCAGGCCGGCACTGCCGCTGCACCCTGGCCGGCACTGCCGCCTACCCCGGCACTGCCGCCCTGCCTCCACCGGCACTGCCGGCGCACCGGCACTGCCGGCCTCCCCACGCCGGCACTGCCGCCGATGTCGTGACCACTCACAATCTGAACCCTAATATGCCACATGTATGGCTGTGCTTGTATCTTAGTTTCCCCAAACTACCCCTCCTTAGTGGTTCCCTATAAATAGACCTCCACCCCCACCTTCATGAAGGAGAGATGATGTTTAGATGAATTGGCTTATGCCTCTACTATCCCTTTGTGGATTTGGGTAACCCCCACCTTAGGTTAATTCCTATTGTACCACCCGGGCTCCTTATCGACTCGTGAAGATCTCTTTGGTGACTTCTACCGTTTGTTTGATCTTTTGCTTGCACTTCTACCTTTTGGTCTTTTGCTTGCACTTCTATCAACCTTCCGGTCTTTTCACCCTTCTAGATCTCGCGTGCTTCGATTTGTCGATCTCTTTGCGGGACTTCTACCGGAAGGTCTTTTCCTGCAACCTCTATCGAGTTGGTGGTTCGGGCCAACGAGAACAAACCGATTGTGTTGTGTGCGTGTGTTTGTATCGTGTTCTTCGCGTTCATCCACTTCCCCGCGAATCCCCCTCCGCAATCACACTCACCGGGGTCAATTCGTGAGATCGGGCAACCCACACGGGCTTAGCCCGCATCATATGGTATCAGAGCAAAGGTTGCCACGAATTTGACCCTCCAATTTCACCAATTTCGCCCAAAAAATTTCCCCAAAAAATTTTGCCCCAAAAAATAGCTCGAATTTGGATCTCTGGATTTGTTGAGTTATTTGTGGTTTTGGTCCACAGATCTGGTGTTACTAGTGCTGATCTATCAATCCCCCAATTTTCGCGGTCTAATTCTTCCTATTTCTGCTCCAATCGACGAATTTCTTAAGCCAATTTCCGCCCAGTTCATCGTGTTCATCAAATTCGTGCTCACCGGCACTGCCGGCAAAAACAGAGCGGCACTGCCGCTGCGCCTCCACCACCACGCGCTCGCTCCACCAGGCAGCTTCCGCTCGCCGCACGCGCCCGCATCATCGCGCCAAACGCCGCCCGCCAACTCCCTGCCGGCCTCACGCGCCAAGCTCCGCCCGCCCGCTTGCTTGCAGCTTCCGCGAGCGCTGCCGCCTGGCCACCACCATCCGCTGCACGCGCGCAGCCTGGCCGAGCCCCGCACCAGGCCGCTCCTCCGCTGGACGCCGGCCCAAGCCCCGCGCGCGCTCAGCCGCCCTTGGCCCTCCACTCCCGCCGCCAGCGCCCGCCATCCAACCCACTGCGCACCTACCCGCCCGCCCTGCGCTGCTACGCAGGCCGCCACCAGCACCAACCATCGACGCCCCGCCGGCGCTCGCTTTTCCCTTGCCCGCTTCCGCCCCCTGCTCCACTTGGTCAACCCGCCGGCCTCCAAATCGATTCGCTCGCGCGCAGCAAGCAGAAACAGCACGCGCGCATCCTCCAGTTGATTCCCAAGCTCCACGCCTCCCGCTAGCTCACGCAAAAATTGCCTGAACCGGCATTGCCGGGCCGATCTGACCGGCACTACCGGCCGCAACACCACGGCACTGCCGCTGCGTACACACCGGCACTGCCGGCATGTGCTGTTTCCGCACAGGCTTTGGTTCCAATTTCGGCCAATTCTGATTCATCTTTTTGCCCCAAATTTTGACAACTTTCCGGCGCCCGTTTGACTCCAAATTTTAACATCAATCCCCAAATACTCCACATAGCCCACGTCTAATTTTGGACGATTTTTGGAGCCCAACTGTCGACCGCTCGTTTTGACCCAACTTTTCGGGCATTGACTTAATTTGCTCGGTTTCCGATTTGGAGTGCATTGGTTGTCTATTTCGCTTCCACGCCTACACCAACATCGCGACGACACCTTTGGCACCCCGGATTCCGGCGCAACTTCGCCATCGTCATCGACACCACCACTTCGCCATCGCAAGTTCGTGTGTTTGACACCGCCTAACATCAATAGGTATAACTTGCCCCACCCCTTGTAGCCCCATTTCTTTCTTTGTGTACCTATCCCATTGAGAGTGGCTTTCCGAGTGTTGCGAAGCATTGCACAAGTGTCACGACCGTGAGAGGGTGTGTGTGCGTTGTGTTGAGCAAAGCTCCGAAGCAAGCTCGGTGAGAAAGATACACAAAAGAAGAAAGAGTGTGACATATATATAGAGAAAAAGAAAGCTTCTAAGCACAAAAAAAAAGAGAAAAAGAAAAAGAAATACAAAAAGAGTGTGTGTCCACTGATACAAAGGAGTGCAAAGCTTGTGAGCACTAAGAGAGAAAAGAGAAGAGTGGCATTTGTGCAAATCTAGTTGCTTCTCTCATATGCAACCAAGCTACGGTCTCTCTTGTGTTGGCGCGACACCGAGCTAATAGTCTTCGTTAGGACCATCTTGTTACTTGCTCACTTCCTTGGTCGCGCTAACCCCATTGTTCTTCCTTGTGTGTGTTTCCGTGTTTCCTTGATATAGATCACCACTTTTGACATTTGACTTTGGATCTTACCCACATTTGACAATAGACATTTTCTTTGGTTCTTTTCGTTTGCTATCCACTTCCTCACCTACCACCATATAGAGTTCTTAGCCTTTTGCGTGTGCTTTGTGTGTGTGTGAGTACATATCGGTTATTCTCTAACTTGAACCATTTTCTCGATTTTGGTTTGCTAGCTTTGACCTTTTGGTAGTTTTCCTTCCACCACATACATATACACCCTTCCTAGTGAGAGCTATCCACTATGACCCCACAAGAAAAGGCCGAGATGAGAGCCTACTTTGCCGAGCTAGAAGCTCTTGAAGCCAAGATGTCCTCCCAAGACAAAGCCGAGTGCAAATCCTACTTCAAACACCTTGAGAGCAAGAGTGACACACCACATGAGTTGAGTGAGGACGCTTTGATTTCTAACACATTAACCTCTACTCCTCTTGTGTTGTCTTCCTCTTTGCTAGGTTGCTCGGACATCGACGACGCCGTTGCCATGGAGATGAGGGACTCCACTATACGTGAGATGAGCGACTCCACTATATGTGAGATGAGCGACTCCACTATACGTGAGATGAGCGACTCCAAAATATGTGAGATGAGCGACTCCACTATATGTGAGATGAGTGAATCCACTATACATGAGCTTGAGTGCCTCCACATTGAGGATATGAGTGATACACCGAGTGAGATGAGAGTGGTAGTTGATAGGTCATGTGACGTCATTTCGAATTCTAACAACTTACCCTCTACCTCTAGTGTGTTTCCTTGTGTCTCATTAGGTCCCATGGATGACGAGTTCCCGATCATGGAGAAGATGTACATGGTGCATGACGACGATGCTATCACACCATGCTTGATTGAAGATGAACATGGAGGCCACATGGAGCCTACCTCTTCCACAACACCCACTTCAAATGAGTCGGACTACAAAGGTACCTATATGGGTGTTGATGATGCCATGATCCCAATAGTGGACATGATGATTTGTGAGTGCTTGCATGAGTTGGATGATCCTATTGCCATGTTGATGCGGGGTGGCTTTCGGACACCTCCACCTCAAGACCGTCAAGTGCAACCCCGCCTATCGTCGACGCTACACCATGGCCAAAGAGTCCCCCAAGTGGACCTTCAACCCTAACCCACGCTACACACGATAAGGTGAACTCCTTCCTCTCGATACTCGACCTCGTAGATACCTTGAATGGAATGCTACCTCATGTCGGCATGTTATATGTCATTAGGTACAAGAGTCATCGAGGACCGGAGAGGAGGAACACCCATGATGCACGTAAGCAAGGGAAGGGAAGAGGAGCCATTCATCATGGTGCAAGGAAGAAGGAAGAAGAAGAAGAAGGAAGGAAGAATGAAGGAAGAAGGAAGAAAGAGGAAGAAGAAGCGGGAGGAGGGAGGCCGGCCGGTCACAGGCCCGGTTGACCGGCCCCCTGACCGGACCACCCGGTCAGACCCGGTGACCGGCCCTGACCGGCCCGGCCGGTTTTCGACCGGAACGACGACCGGTGCCATCCGGACGCAATCCCGGGGCTCCCGAAGCCTCGCCCGGTCACCGCCCGGTCCAGAATCCGGTTTTGAACCGGATGGGCCGGTCCCAGGCCCGGTCAGACCGGCCCTGTGACCGGATTCATCGGGTTTGACCCACCAACTTGTACCTTTTCGACCCATGCTGCCTTGTATGCCTATATAAGCCCCCAGGTCGCCCCCTTACCTCTTTAGACAAGATGATAGCTTAGACATGAAGATGAGCTTTGTCTCCCTAGGGTTTCATCCCCTTTGTATCAAGGCAACCCATGTTGGATGATTGGATTTGGTGTGTGAGATTCTAGTGTTGCCCACTCTCTCTCCCACTCCTAGATTCATCTCCCTCACCAATCTCTCCGCTCGGAATTCTACCGCGTGTCTCTTCCGGGTTGATTCTATTGGCGTGGTCCATCGAGCCACGGGGTAAGTATCGATTGTATCGGGTTGGTGTGCGTGCGTGAGTTCATCGTGTTCTTCGTGTTCATCGTGTTCTTCGCGTTCTCCCTCTCTCCCTCCTTTGGATTTCGGGTCAACCGCAAGATCGGGCCACACACGGGGTCTTAGACCTCATCATATGGTATCAGCAGCCTTTGGTTTCCGCGGATTTGACCCCCCACCCATCCAATTTCGTCTCTAAAATTTTTCCCCAAAAAAAAAATCCCCAAAAATAGCCCTAATTTGCCTCTTGACCGATCTGCGATTTCGTTGCGTTTTGAGTGGTTTTGGTCCATGGATTTGGTGTTGGAGTGCTTGATCTACTATCTCCCCAACTTTTAGCCCCCAATTCCATCGTTTCCCCTCCGATTTGGTCGTTTTGGCTTGGTTTTCGTGAAGAACAGGAGAGAGAAACTGCGTCCCGGTTGAGAATCCGGTCAACCGGGCTGCAGACCGGCCGGGCCGGCGCAAAACCCGGTCGACCGGCCGTGTGACCGGCCGGGCCGGTCCCAGGTCCGGCCCAACCGGCCCCTGGACCGGGCGCCACCCTTCCACCTCCACCGCCAACCACCGCCACTCCTCTCCTCCGCCGGCAAGCACCGCCTTCATCCCCAACCACCGGCAAACACCACCGCGGCCCCAACAAACACCGCCGCATCCGCAAGAGCATCGACACCACCACCACCGGCATACCACCGCCACCACCGCCAAGCTACTTTGACCGTTTTCTTCCGCTAACTTGTGTTTGCTTGTTCCGGTTTGAGTGCCTTGTTTGTGAAACTAACCCGCAGCTCCGAAGCAAGCGACGACATCCTCGGCACCCCGGACTTGCACACGTACTCTTGACATCACCGCCTTCATCGCAAGTTGTGTGTTCCGACACCGCCTAACATCTAGGTATAACTTGCACCCCACCTTGTAACCCCTCTTCTTTTGCGATCTATCCTATCGAGCATTGCTTATCTAGTGTTGCGAGACATTGCACGTGGCCCCGATTGTGAGGTGTGTGTGTAGTGTGGAGTCAAGCTTCTAAGCAAAACTCGTGTGGCAAGATAGCAAGAGTGAGCTAACGCTAACATAGAGCGTGAAAAAAAAAAAAAGCACAAAAAGAGTGCAAGTAGCACCATACACCCATACATACAAAAGTGTGAAAGTGCCACCATAGATACAAAAGAGTGCAAGTGTCACCGTGTACAAAAGAGTGTCATAAGCTTTTAAGCAAAAGAGAGATAAGAGAAGAGAGGCCACGTGTGAATCTTGTTGTCTCTTCCTTTGCAACCGAAGCTTTGATCTCTTCTTTTGTTAGTGTGACACCGAGCACCCTTGCTTAAGGGCTTCTTACACTTTTCCGCTCATTCCTTGGTCGCACTAACCCTGTTCATCTCGTGTGTGCGTTCCACATCTTTTCCGTGTTTATAGTGATCATCGCTTTGACATTTGAATTTTTGGATTTCCACCACTCTTGACAATACACTTGATTTCGGATTTCGTCTTTTGGCTTTCCACCACACTCACCTAACACCATATTTGCTAGCTTTTGCGTGTGTTTTTGTGTGAGTGCCCGATACAATTGACTTTGACCTCGGCTTGTTGGATCGCCCCGATCTTATCATACCACGGTAAGATTGCGAGGTAGTGTTCTTCCACTAACATACACCATATACATACCATCGTGCTAACATGGATAGCGAAGATGAGGATACGGAGGAGTACACGGAGCACTCCGAGGAGGACACCTCCTCAAGCACCGCGGATGTGGAGGAACATGTGGAGCTCGACACCGACTATGGCTCCGCGAGCATCGCCAACATGACCGACACCGAGGAGCTCTACACCGACTATGGCTCCGCGAGCATCGCCAACATGACCGACATCGAGGAGCTCTACATCGACAATAGCTCCTCAAGCATGGACGACATGGTGGAGCAACGCCACGACTACGACATCGACGACATGGCGGAGCAACACCACGAGTACGACATCGACGACTTGGTGGAGCAACGCCACGCCTACGACATCGACACCATGGCGGAACCTCCCCTAGTCTCCACAAGGAGCAACGACGATGCTCCCAAATACCACCACTTGGCCATTGGAGCTACATATGAAGATGGAGGACCTCCACGATGGCACCATCATATGGATCATCAAGAGCGTCCCCTACATGATCGCCATCGACACTCGTCTACGAGCTACACAAGGCGCCACCATGAGAGTGCTTATGCACAAGATCGTCGACTTCAAGTACACCATATGGAGCATCAAGAGCGTCCCCATCATGAGCGTCATCGACACTCTTCTCCAAGCTCCACAAGGCGCCACAAGCAACATGCCAAGTCGCATGAGCCATCATCTAGGCATGGCAAGGACCGTCATCGACATACGTCACCACATGAGCTTCGCCGCCACAAGCCACTTCATGATCGCCATCGACCAACATCTTCCACGAGTCTTCGACGACACCACTCAAGCCATGGTGATGATGCACGAAGACGAGAGCCTCGACATGAAGGCGACAAACACTATGATAGAGTGCCTACCACTCCAAGGATGGCAAGTGCACATCGCGCATACCTTCCTCATGAGGCGACTTCTACCTCTTGTGCCACCACCACAATGGCCCCTACCTCGTCACATGCCTATGGACTCCGATGCTACAAGTGCAAGCAACAAGGCCACCCTCCACGGGAATGTCCCAATCTCCTATGTGAGGTGTGCAAGGCCAAGGGTCATGTGGCATGGCAATGCACAACGCCAAGCGCCAAGAAGCTCTACTTCGACGAGCTCAATGCACAAGTCTCCAAGGTGCCTATCGCGCCCACACTTCAAGATGAAGATCGCCAAGGTCAACTCAAGGTTGATGTGGATCCGAGCCTAGATCTCTACTACACCACGACGCCACCACTTGAGGACGACTTGGGAGGCGATGGAGTTGAGCATGGTGACCATGGGATTCTCCCTTCACCTATGGAGGCGCATGGAGTTGAGATGGTTGAGCATGGGAATTTCCCTTCAACCAAGGAGGCGCATGGAGATGAGAAAGTCGAGCCTACTCCCCTATGCTTCATTGATGAGTTGGTACCAATCCCATGTGAGGATGAGAGCCACTTAGCCCACTTGAGTGAGAGTGATAGTGAGTTGAGTGACTTCCACCCCATATGCGAGTTTGAGTGCTTCCATTTGGAGGACATGAGTGATACACTAAGTGAGTTGAGAGAGGTAGATGATAGGTCCATGGAGGACATCGCATTTGCTAACACATTAACCTCTCCCTCGTTTGTGTCTTCTTATGTTGCACTAGGTTCCACGGAGGATGAGTTCCCGCTCATGGAGAAGATGTACATGGTGCATGAAGATGATGATATCCCACCATGCTTGCTTCAAGACGGACATGTCGACCACATGGATCCTCCTACTTCCACCACACCTACTTCAAATGAGTCGGCCTACAAAGGTAACAACATAGGTGTTGGTGATGCCATGATCCCACTAGTGGACATGATGACTTATGAGTGCATGCATGATGAGTTTGATGATCCATTTGCTACTTCACATGCTACTTTCACTTTCCCATGTGATGCGTTGCTTGATAACATTGTTGATCATGTGAAATTGATTGCTTGTGATACCATGACCATGCCATGCTATGAGAGCTTCACATTTTCCCCGCTTGCTTGCAATGATAATGATTATGATCATGCTTGTGTTGTGACACCCTTGATGAACACTTGCTCTTTACATAGGGTTGTCGACAACAATGATAACATGTTCCACATGCTTTGCCCCAAATGTTTACACTCTTCCATGATCCATGCATCCAAGATTGTGAACAATTGCTCTTTCTTATGCTTGGTATGCAAGAATGCTTATTTCATTGTCCATGAGATGGCCCCCATAGCCTTCTCTATTTTTGATGATCATGAGTTACCACATGCCATGAATGCACCTTCTTGCCATTTGCACCATCGCCATGCATTCCATACTATCTTGATTGACACTAATGGTGATGTGCACAAGACATGGAACATCATGATGGATGATGTGTTCCTTTACCATGCACACACGCTTTTTGTTTTCTCTTTTGTGTGTATAGGTACCCGAATGACTACCTCCACCGCTACGGAGCATGAGCTCACGAAACGCGCAATTGAGAGCTACCCCAACAAGGACCTATCCCGCGGGAATCACACCAAAGGGTATGTTCCCACAAGCCTTCGCCCTCATGTGTTTCCGACTTGCCTTGTCGAGTTTCGGTTTGGTCCAACTCCTCGTCGCCTCTTTTGCCTCTTTTGCAACACATCTTGACACATCTTGTTGGCACAATGATTGTTGTATGTCTTGATGTTATCATCATACACTCCAAGAATCTCAAGGACCATGTAATACATGTGAGAGACACATTATGCATCTTGTGCCACATGTCACTCATAAAGTTGCTCTTCTTTGGATTTCTCATTTCACCCTTGGCAATTGAAATGGATTCTTTGACACTTGAGGATACCCATACTTGGCTCACGCCAACCATACTTTCCCAAGCTAGAAGTTTCCACCTCTTTGCCATTGCACATAACAATTTTGCCCACAATTTTGCCACCGATACTTGCCTTTTGATTGTTCCATTTGTGTGGGACAATGCTACACATCACATTTTTGACACCTTACAACTCTTACATGCACAAATTTTTGCCCTTCCAAATTTTGGATACATCGACACACTTTTGTTTCCCATTTTTGCCAAATGCCTCTTGGAGAAACGACTTGATGCTTCGTATTTGATTGAGAGCCTCTTGTTCGCCGGTCACCCAATTGGCATCCACAAGCTTTCCTTTCGCAAGTTGTTTTTCCCCATGCTCTTCTTCGACCGAGACTTTGTCCCTCCACCACTACATGGGAGACCCGTCATGGACTACAACAAGGGCGCCCACACCACGACGAGCATCCATAAGGATACAAGGGCAACTATACAAGTCCTTCACCAATTCATCTCGGATCTCTAGCCACATCATGGAGATGAGGAGGAACAAGAGTCGAGGACGACTCTTCCCCAAGTGGGGGGAGATGATGCGGGGTGGCTTTCGGACACCTCCACCTCAAGACCGTCAAGTGCAACCCCGCCTATCGTCGACGCTACACCATGGCCAAAGAGTCCCCCAAGTGGACCTTCAACCCTAACCCACGCTACACACGATAAGGTGAACTCCTTCCTCTCGATACTCGACCTCGTAGATACCTTGAATGGAATGCTACCTCATGTCGGCATGTTATATGTCATTAGGTACAAGAGTCATCGAGGACCGGAGAGGAGGAACACCCATGATGCACGTAAGCAAGGGAAGGGAAGAGGAGCCATTCATCATGGTGCAAGGAAGAAGGAAGAAGAAGAAGAAGGAAGGAAGAATGAAGGAAGAAGGAAGAAAGAGGAAGAAGAAGCGGGAGGAGGGAGGCCGGCCGGTCACAGGCCCGGTTGACCGGCCCCCTGACCGGACCACCGGTCCACGGACCCGCTGACCGGCCTGACCGGCCCGGCCGGTTTTCGGCCGAACGACGACCGGTGCCATCCGGACGCAATCCCGGGCTCCGAAGCCTCGCCCGGTCACCGCCGGTCCAGAATCCGGTTGTGAACCGGATGGGCCGGTCCCAGAGCCAGTCGGGGACCGGCCTGTGACCGGATTCATCGGGTTTGACCCACCAACTTGTACCTTTTCGACCCATGCTGCCTTGTATGCCTATATAAGCCCCCAGGTCGCCCCCTTACCTCTTTAGACAAGATGATAGCTTAGACATGAAGATGAGCTTTGTCTCCCTAGGGTTTCATCCCCTTTGTATCAAGGCAACCCATGTTGGATGATTGGATTTGGTGTGTGAGATTCTAGTGTTGCCCACTCTCTCTCCCACTCCTAGATTCATCTCCCTCACCAATCTCTCCGCTCGGAATTCTACCGCGTGTCTCTTCCGGGTTGATTCTATTGGCGTGGTCCATCGAGCCACGGGGTAAGTATCGATTGTATCGGGTTGGTGTGCGTGCGTGAGTTCATCGTGTTCTTCGTGTTCATCGTGTTCTTCGCGTTCTCCCTCTCTCCCTCCTTTGGATTTCGGGTCAACCGCAAGATCGGGCCACACACGGGGTCTTAGACCTCATCACATGTCATATGCTTCTTTCACTTTCCCTTGTGATACCACCATTGTTGATCATGTGGAAGTAGTTTCTTATGATAATATGTCCATGCCATGCTATGAGAGTTTCACTTCCTCTCCTATTGCTTGCAATATGTCGAACAATTGCTCTTTCCCATGTATTGCTTGCAATGATAATGATAATGATGCTTGTGTTGTGACAACCTTGCCGAACAATTGCTCTTTCCCTAGGTTTGTCGACAACCATGATACAATGTTGAACATGTTGTGTGCTAGATGCTTGCAATACTCTCCCATCAATGCAACCAAAATGTTGAATACTTGCTCTTTCCAATGCTTGGTTTGCAATGATGTTAATATGCTTGTAAATGAAATTGCCCCCATAGCTCTCTCAAATTTTGGAGACTTTGCCTATATCCATGATGAGCATGTTCACGTGTTTACCCCGCATATTCACCATATCTATTATGACGCTTTGCTTAACGCTAATGGTGATGTGCAAAAGAGATGGACCATCATGATGGATGATGTGTTCATATACCATGCACACACGTTCTTTGCTTTGCCTATTGTGTGTGTAGGTACAAGAATGCCAATGTCAACCTCGATTGAGCACGAGTTGACAAAGAGAGCTCTAGAGAGCATAATACAAGTAAGTTCAAGATCGAACCCGGCTCTAATACCTTTCCCATGCTTTGCATTGAACATGCCGAACAATTTCTCTTTCTCTTGGTTCTTTTGCAAGCATGATGATGTGATTCTTACCGTTGGTGTTGCCTCAAACAAGTCGACCAATTTCTCTTTTATTTGGTTTGTTGGCACGCACGGTTGTGCAAATTTCTACTTGGTGAACTTTTTGGATGATATGTTGTGTGTTGCACCAAATATGAGGACCAATTTCTCTTTCCAATGGTTTGTGTGCACACATATTGATGATATTTTGGACACTTCCACTTATGTGTTTTGGCCAAATTCTCCTCTTGTTGCGTCAAGGATGTTGAACAATTTCTCTTTCCGTTGCCTTGAGTGCAACAATGCACATGAGTTTCTACATGAGATGGACATCATAGTCGTCTCACATCGTGGAGTTTTTGTGTTCCCGCATTTGGAAGATGTTCATATGGAGTTCTTACACATTGACCTTGCACATGCCTTATTCTTGATAAATTTGTGTTGTGCTAACGGTGTTGTGAACATGAATGGACATGTCGTTGATGATATGCTCCTCTATCACACACACATATACTTTGCTTGGTATTTGTTGTGTGAAGGTACATGTGACTTGTGGATGAGCGTTAATGAGTGGTTCCGCCCACATACTTCGACGACCCAAGATCTATCGATGAGAGCACACCGACATTATGCAAAGGTGACCTCCTTCTACTTGCGCTCTTTTGCTAAACCCGTGGAACATTGGCTATGCTTTGAGTGTTGCTTGGCTTTTCTTGTGCTATTGATAGGGCCCTTGACAAGTGAAGCGACATTCAAGCGTTGGTGATGCGGGGTGGCCTTCGGTCACCTCCACACCAAGAACAACAAGTCCCCCAAGTGGACCGATGACACGAGCCCGAGTAAAGGCTCTCCATGATGAGGTGGACTCGCTCCTCACCACCCTTGATCTTGGTACACCTTTGGATGGATTGCTACCTCATGCCGACGTGTTATGTGTCATTAGGTACAAGGAGCATCAAGGTTACCAAGAGAAGGATACGCCATGGTCAAAGGGAGGAGAGGAGCAGCTGGACAAGAAGATGGACACGAAGATGGACATGGAGCTGGACAGGAAGTCGCCCGAAGAGCGCAAGGAAGAGAAGACGGACGGCCGGTCCAGAACCCGGTCGACCGGCTCCTCGACCGGATCACCCGGTCCACGCCCGGTCTCGACCGGCCTCTGACTGCCCGCCCGGTCAGCAACCGGGATTCGCGCTCGTGACATCCGGGCGCCATCCAGGGGACTTGGAGCCTCGTCCGGTCTCCGCCCGGTCACAGGCCCGGTCTGAAACCGGCCGGCCCGGTCACCAGCCCGGTTGACCGGCCCCCTGACCGGCCTGCCCGGTCACAGGCCCGGTCTGACCGGCCTCCTGACCGGCCTGCACGACTTAAGTTATATTTTCGGCCCGAACTTACCTTTTCGGCCTGTGATGCCTTGTAAGCCTATAAATACCCCCAGGACGCCCCTTTAGCTCTTTAGACTTGTTTTGAACTCAAACCTAAATTTGAGCTTAGTCTCCCTTGGGTATCATCCCTGTAATCAAGGCACCTTGGTTGTTGATTTGGAACTTGTTGAGTGAGATTCTAGTACAAGATACTCTCTCTCCCTCACCAAGCTCTTCTTCTCCAATCCCAATCTCTCCCGGGAATTCTACCGCGTGTCTCTTCCTCGGAGATTCTATTGGCGTGGTCCATCGAGCCACGGAGGTAAGCATCGGGTGTATCGGGGTGTGTGTGTGCGTGAGTCTCGGAGTTCCTCGTGTTCATCGCCGTGTTCTTCGTGTTCCTCGCGTTTTCCCATCTTCCCCCTTGGTTTCGAAGTCAATCCGCGAGATCGGGCCACACACGGGGTCTTAGACCTCATCATATGGTATCAGCAGCTCTTGGTTACCGCGGATTTGACCTCCCACCCACCCGATTTCGTCCCTAGAAAATTTTCCAAAAAATCCCCAAAAATAGCCCTAAATTGCCTCTTGACCGATCTGTGATTTGGTTGCGTTTTGAGTGGTTTTGGTCCGTGGATCTGGTGTTGTTGTGCTTGATCTACTATTTCCCCAACTTTTAGCCTCCAATTCCATCGTTTCCCCTCGATTTGGTCGATTTGGCTTGGTTTTCGTGAAGAACAGGAGAGAGAAAGCTTCATCCCGCGAAATCCGGTTGAGCAGCCGGTCAACCGGGCCCACGACCGGCCGAGCCGGCCCAGAACCCGGTCAACCGGGCGGCAAACCGGGCAAGCCGGTCCACAACCCGGTCCAACCGGGCCTCCGACCGGCGACGCAACGCCACTCCTTCGACCTCGTCTTCCGGCGATCTCCACCACCACCACCACCACCACCACCATCATCGCAGGTATAACTTGCAGGTCACCTTGTAACCCCTCTTCCTTTTGCGATCTATCCCATCGAGCATTGCTTGTTTAGTGTTGCGAGACATTGCACGTGGCCCCGCATTGTGAGGTGTGTGTGTCGCGTTGAGTAAGGCATCCAAGCAAACACTCGTGTGGCAAGATAGCAAAAGCGAGGCTAACGCTAACATAGTGCGTCAAAAAGCCCCAAAAACACAAAAAGAGTGCGAGTAGCACCATACATCCATACATCCATACATCCATACGCCCATACATACAAAGTGTCCACGTGCCACCAAAGATACAAACGAGTGCAAGTGCCGCCATATACAAAAGAGAAAAAGCTTTTAAGCAAAGAGAGATAGGAGAAGAGAGGCCACGTGTGAATCTTGTTGTCTCTTCCTTTGCAACCAAAGCTTTGGCTCTCCTTGTGTTAGTGTGACACCGAGCACTTATACATACACTTTTCCGCTCACTTTTGGTTGCACTAACCCCGCTTATCTCGTGTGTGTGTTCCACAACTTTTTCCGTGTTTATAGTGATCTTCACATTGACATTTGGATTTTTGGACCTCACCCACTTTTGACAACATACTCGATCTTGGATTTGTCTTTTGGCTTTCCACAACACTCGCCTAACACCATATTTGCTAGCTTTTGCGTGTGGTTTTGCGTGTGTTCCCGATACACTTGATCTTGCTTTCGGTTTGGTGGATTGCCTCAATACTATCTTACCTTGGTAAGAGTGCGAGGTAGTCTCCTTCCACTAACATACACAACATAGTTCTTGTCTTGGCATCATGGATAGGAACGGAGATACCAATAGGGATGAAGAGATCCTTCGCAACACCGAGAGGTTGGCTACTCAACACAACCTATGGACGCAACGACAAGAGTTCAAGGAGCAACTCTCCCTCTTCGAGACAGCGCATCGATGAGCAATACGATGAAGTGGCTCACAACTTCTCCACCGTGAACCACGACTTGGCCCTTCTTCGTGAAGCTACGGACAACTTGAATGGCCAAATGGCGGCCAATGATGCCAACATGGAGCGGCGCATGGATAGCCTCGAGCGCGCCATCACCAACTTGGGTCGTCATCATCGACACCGCTCTACTTCCTCTTCATCAAGCTCCTCCTCAAGGCATGAAGACCATTACTCTCATGGTGGCCTTTCGTCCCCAAGCTCTTCTTCAAGGCGTGAAGACCATCATCGACCCCATCGCTCACATGCTCGTCATGAAGACTCTCGCTCCAACTCTAGGCGTGGAGAAATACATCGCCATGCTCGTCCACATGAGCGTCCTCCACAAGCTCAAGACCTTCAACAAGATCGTCACCAAGTGGATCGCCATGCTCACCATGGGCGTGATGGTCATCCACAAGACCAAGACCTTCAAGATCCACCTCGGCGAGATCTTCGTCGCCACCCTCACCATGATCAACGTGGACGAGGAGAGCTTCACCATGATCAAGAGGAGAGACCCAACATTGAGCATCGTCCTCAACCGCGACAAGATCTTCAACCACATCCTCACCGTGAACCAAGTGAAGCAAGTGTTCAACTCCAACGCCAACCCAATGCTATGGTTGGCCGTAGAAGACCTCCTATTCCACCTCTAGCCGCAAGAGTTGACGGCGCCCCTCCTCGTAGAAGAAACTTGGAGGATGAAGAGAACATGTATGGCAAGCTCAAGTTCAACATGCCCAAGTTCAAAGGTGAAGACGACGCCGAAGCATACCTCTCATGGGCACTCAAGGTGGACAAGATCTTCCGCATCCACAACTACTCCGGTGCCAAGAAAGTGGCTATGGCATCACTCGAGTTTGAAGACTACGCCAACACTTGGTGGGAGCAAGTCCTCACCCTTCGCGAAGAAAAGGGTGAACCGCCAATTGACACTTGGGAAGATATGAAGAAGGAGATGCATGCTCGTTTTGTCCCAAGGCACTACATGAAAGACCTCTTCAACAAGCTCCAAAAGTTGAAGCAAGGCACCAAAACCGTTGAGGAGTTCTACAAGGAGATGGAGCTCACTATGATGCGAGCCAACATCCAAGAATCCGAGGAGCAAACCATTGCTCGCTTCTTCAATGGCCTTACTTATCCTATCAAGAGGATTGTCGAGTTCCAACCTTACTCCAACATCGTTGAGCTAGTCCACCAAGCATCGAAGGCCGAGCGCCAAGTGATTGAGGACATCAAGTACTCCAAGGCCAAGTCCTATTTCTCCTCCAAGCTCGCTACATCGACTCCTCCTACTACATCAACTCCTTATGCTACAAGTGCCAAGGCCGACGCATCCTCTACACCTTCCAAGAAGCCGACTATCCAAAGTCGCATGAAGCAAACGGTCTCCTCTACCGCCTCCTCTAAGGCATCCACGGGACCCTCTAGTGTCACTTGCTTCAAGTGTGGCACCCAAGGTCACAAATCGTTTGAGTGCAAGAACACCAAGGTCATGATCACTATGGAGAATGGTGACATCGAGACTCTTGATGAAGATGAATATGAAGCCCTTGTGCAAGCCGCCGTGGAAAGTGAAGAAGCTTATGAGCAAGAAAGTGGAGAAGATCCTCTCTTATGTGAGCATGACCCAAGTCCCTCACTTGTGGTCACAAGGGTGCTAACCACACAACCTCATGATATGGAAGAACAACGGTGCAACATCTTCCAAACCCGTGCCGGAATTGGTGGCAAGTCTATCAAGGTCATCATCGATGGTGGAAGTTGCCATAACCTTGCGAGCACCGAGTTGTGTGAGAAGCTCCACCTCACTCTCCGCAAGCATCCTCACCCCTACCATATCCAATGGTTGAGTGACAAGGGCAACGTCAAGATACAACATACCGTCACCGTCAACTTCAAGATCGGCCCTTATGAGGACACCGTCGAGTGTGACGTGGTACCCATGACGGTGTGCCACATGTTGCTTGGCCGCCCTTGGCAATATGACAAGAAGGCTATACATGATGGACTCTCCAACACATACACCTTCAAGGTCAACGACAAGAAGTTCGAGTTGCGCCCGATGACTCCTAGCCAAATCATCGCGGATAATGCGAAGGCTTTAGCGAGGGCACAACTCCGCATCCATAGTGAGTTGAGAGGAGAGGGAGCGACCCACCATAAAGAGAGTGAGCGCCACAAGCCATACATGAGTGAGCCCAAGAGTGTCCTTCTAGCCACCAAGAGTGAGTGGAGAGAGCTCCAAGAGAACCCATCCACCATATTGCACTATGTGCTCATATGCAAGGGACCCGCGTCGGAGACTAACGACTTAACCAACATTCCTCCGTCTTTGTTGTCTCTTTTGCAGGAATTCCAAGATGTCTTCCCGACGAGCTCCCTCATGGACTACCACCACTCCGAGGCATCGAACACCGCATCGACCTCATACCCGGCGCTCCGCTTCCTAACCGTGCCGCCTACCGCACCAATCCCGAAGAGACCAAGGAGATCAACCGCCAAATTCAAGATCTCCTCGCCAAAGGGTACGTCCGAGAAAGCCTTAGCCCTTGTGCGGTTCCCGTGATTCTTGTGCCTAAACCGGATGAGACGCAACGGATGTGTATGGATTGTCGCCCCATCAATGCCATTACCGTCCGTTACCGCCATCCCATTCCGCGTTTAGACGACATGCTTGATGAACTTAGTGGTGCCACGATTTTCTCCAAAGTCGATTTGCGTAGTGGTTACCATCAAATCCGCATGGCTATTGGTGATGAATGGAAAACGGCATTCAAGACCAAACTTGGTCTCTATGAATGGCTCGTTATGCCTTTCGGTCTTTCCAATGCTCCTTCTACTTTCATGCGCCTCATGAATCACATCTTGCGTCCTCTCATTGGCAAGAGCGTGGTTGTCTACTTCGATGATATTCTTATTTATAGCAAAAACCTCGAGGACCATGTGCAACATGTGAGAGAAGTCTTGTGCATCTTGCGCCATGAAAAGCTTTATGCTAACCTCCCCAAGTGCACATTTGCTCAAAACAAATTGGTTTTTCTTGGTTTTGTGGTTTCCGCTAATGGGATTGAAGTTGATTCTTCCAAGGTGGAGGCCATCCATAATTGGCCTACCCCTACAAATGTTGGCCAAGTCCGAAGCTTCCATGGACTTGCCGGGTTTTACCGCCGCTTTGTCAAAGACTTTAGCACCATTGCTTGCCCTTTGAATGAGCTTACCAAGAAGAATGTTCCGTTTGTTTGGGGCAAGGCCCAACAAAATGCTTTTGATGAGTTGAAGAAACGCCTTACCGAAGCTCCACTTCTTGTTCTTCCAAATTTTGCCAAAACTTTTGAGATTGAGTGTGATGCAAGTGGGCTTGGTATTGGTGGTGTGCTTATGCAAGAGGGCAAACCCGTGGCATATTATAGTGAGAAGTTGGATGGCGCACGCCTCAACTATCCTATATATGACAAGGAGCTCTACGCTTTGGTTCGTGTTCTTGAAGTTTGGCAACACTATCTTTGGCCAAAAGAGTTTATCATTCATTCCGACCATGAGTCCTTGAAGTATTTGAAAAGCCAACACAACTTGAACAAACGACATGCAAAATGGGTCGAGTTCATTGAGTCCTTCCCATATGTGATCAAATACAAGAAGGGCAAGGACAATGTTGTGGCGGATGCTCTTTCCCGCAAAAACACCCTTTTGCTAACTCGTTTGGATTTTCATGTTTTGGGACTTGAAGAGATCAAAGAACTCTATCCTTCCGATTCTTTCTTTGCTCCAATTTTTGAGAAGTGCTCCGTTGAGCGAGGAGTGGATGATTTCTATTTGCATGATGGCTATTTGTTTAAAGCTAACAAGATTTGCATCCCCGAGTCTTCGCTTCGAAAATTGCTTTTGCAAGAGTCACATGGAGGAGGTCTTATGGGTCACTTTGGTCGAGAGAAGACATATGCCATGCTCTCAACCCACTACTATTGGCCAAGAATGTACCGCGACGTCGAACGCCTTTGCCGCCGGTGCACCACATGCTTACAAGCTAAGTCTACCTCCAATCCCTATGGTCTTTATACCCCATTGCCTATTCCACATGCACCATGGACCGATATTAGCATGGATTTCGTTTTAGGCTTACCTCGCACTAAGCATGGTCATGACTCTATATTTGTGGTAGTGGATAGATTCTCTAAGATGGCTCATTTCATACCTTGCCATAAGAGCGACGATGCTTCACACATTGCTTCATTGTTTTTCAGGGAAATCGTTCGCCTACATGGAGTACCACAAAGCATTGTGTCGGATCGAGACGTCAAGTTCATGAGTTATCTTTGGAAGACGCTCATGGCAAAGTTTGGAGTGAAGCTCTTATTCTCATCATCATCGCACCCGCAAACGGACGGCCAAACGGAAGTGGTCAATCGAAGCCTCTCCACCCTCCTACGCATCCTCGTGAAGAAAAACTTGAAGTCATGGGAGGAATGCATCCCACACGCGGAGTTCGCCTACAACCGCGCCAAGCACTCGACTACATCAAGGAGTCCATTCATGGTCGTCTACGGGTTCGAGCCACTCACGCCACTCGACATACTTCCACTTCCCCTTCATGAGCGGACGAACATGGACTTCGCCAAGCGCGCCGCCGACGTGAAGAAACTACATGAAGAGACAAGGGCAACCATACAAGAACATGTGCTTCGTCAAGCTACCCGCCTCAACGCCAAGAAGAAGGAAAGGATATTTCAAGAAGGAGACCTCGTTTGGATCCACCTCCGAAGGAACGGTTCCCTCGTGAGCGCAACTCCAAGCTCAAGCCAAGAGGAGATGGCCCCTTCAAGGTTCTCAAACGCATCAACAACAACGCTTACGTCATCGACATTCCCACCTCCAAGTACTTGGTGAGCAACACCTTCAACGTTGCGGACTTGTCGCCATATCATGAAGATGGAGAGGAACAAGAGTCGAGGACGACTCTTTCCCAAGGGGGGGGAGATGATGCGGGGTGGCCTTCGGTCACCTCCACACCAAGAACAACAAGTCCCCCAAGTGGACCGATGACACGAGCCCGAGTAAAGGCTCTCCATGATGAGGTGGACTCGCTCCTCACCACCCTTGATCTTGGTACACCTTTGGATGGATTGCTACCTCATGCCGACGTGTTATGTGTCATTAGGTACAAGGAGCATCAAGGTTACCAAGAGAAGGATACGCCATGGTCAAAGGGAGGAGAGGAGCAGCTGGACAAGAAGATGGACACGAAGATGGACATGGAGCTGGACAGGAAGTCGCCCGAAGAGCGCAAGGAAGAGAAGACGGACGGCCGGTCAGAACCCGGTCGACCGGCTCCTCGACCGGATCACCCGGTCCACAGCCCGGTCGACCGGCCTCGACTGCCCGCCCGGTCAGCAACCGGGATTCGCGCTCGTGACATCCGGGCGCCATCCAGGGGACTTGGAGCCTCGTCCGGTCTCCGCCCGGTCACAGGCCCGGTCTGAAACCGGCCGGCCCGGTCACCAGCCCGGTTGACCGGCCCCCTGACCGGCCTGCCCGGTCCACAGTTCGGCCCGACCGGCCTCCTGACCGGCCTGCACGACTTAAGTTATATTTTCGGCCCGAACTTACCTTTTCGGCCTGTGATGCCTTGTAAGCCTATAAATACCCCCAGGACGCCCCTTTAGCTCTTTAGACTTGTTTTGAACTCAAACCTAAATTTGAGCTTAGTCTCCCTTGGGTATCATCCCTCTGTAATCAAGGCACCTTGGTTGTTGATTTGGAACTTGTTGAGTGAGATTCTAGTACAAGATACTCTCTCTCCCTCACCAAGCTCTTCTTCTCCAATCCCAATCTCTCCCCGGGGAATTCTACCGCGTGTCTCTTCCTCGGAGATTCTATTGGCGTGGTCCATCGAGCCACGGAGGTAAGCATCGGGTGTATCGGGGTGTGTGTGTGCGTGAGTCTCGGAGTTCCTCGTGTTCATCGCCGTGTTCTTCGTGTTCCTCGCGTTTTCCCATCTTCCCCCTTGGTTTCGAAGTCAATCCGCGAGATCGGGCCACACACGGGGTCTTAGACCTCATCAGTTGGTGTCATCTACCTCCTCTACACATTCATGAAGATTTAGCACGTGTAGCTGGGAGCAAGCCGAGATGAGAGCATACTTCGCCGAGCTAGATGCTCGAGAGGCCAAAATGACCCTCCAAGACAAAGCCGAGTGCAAATCCTACTTCAAACACCTTGAGAGCAAGAGTGATACACACCATGAGTCGAGTGAGGATGTTTCGCTTTCTAACAACTTAACCTCTACTCCTCTTGTGTTGTCTTCCTCTTTGCTAGGTTTCTCGGACATCGACGACGCCATTGCCATGGAGATGAGGGACTCCACTATATGTGAGATGAGCGACTCCACTATATGTGAGATGAGTGACTCCACTATATGTGAGCTTGATGAGTGCCTCCACTTCGAGAGCATGAGTGATACACCGTGTGAGATGAGAGTGGTAGTTGATAGGTCTTGTGAGACAATTTCGAATTCTAACAACTTACCCTCTACCTCTAGTGTGTTCTCTCGTGTCTCATTAGGTTCCATGGATGACGAGACGCCGATCATGGAGAAGATGTACATGGTGCATGAAGATGATGATATCACACCATGCTTGTTGCTTGAAGATGAACATGGAGGCCACATCGAGCCTACCTCTTCCACAACACCTACCTCACATGAGCGGGACTACAAAGGTACCTATATGGGTGTTGATGATGCCATGATCCCACTAGTGGACATGATGATTTGTGAGTGCTTGCATGAGTTGGATGATCCTATTGCTATGTCATATGCTACTTTCATGTTCCCATGTGATACTTTGCTTGCCAACATTGTTGACCATGTGGAATTGAGTTCTTGTGATACCATGACCATGCCATGCTATGAGAGCTTCAATTTTTCCACCATTGCTTGCAATATGTCGACCACTTGCTCTTTACCATGTATTGCTTGCAATGATAATGACAATGATGCTATTAGCTTCCGCATGCTTTGCCCAAAATGTTTGCACTACTCCATGATCGTTGCATCCAAGATAGTGAACAATTCCCCTTTATTATGCTTGGTATGCAAACATGCTTATTTCATTGTCCATGAGATGGCCCCCATAGCCTTCTCCACTTTTGATGATCATGAGTTCCCACATGCCACGCATGCACCTTCATGCCGTTTGCACTATCGCCATGCATTTCATACTATCTTGCTTGACACTAATGGTGATGTGCACAAGTCTTGGAACATCATGATGGATGATGTGTTCCTTTACCATGCACACACGCTTTTTGTTCTATCTATTGTGTGTATAGGTACCCGAATGACAACTTCCACCGCTACGGAGCATGAGCTCACGAAACGCGCAATTGAGAGCTACCCCAACAAGGACCTAACCCGCGGGAATCACACCAAAGGGTATGTTCCCACAAGCCTTCGCCCTCATGTGTTTCCGACTTGCCTTGTCGAGTTTCCGGTTTGGTCCAACTCCTCGTCGCCCCTTTTGCCTCTTATGCAACTTATCTTGAAACATCTTGTTGGCACAATGATTGTTGTATGCCTTGATGTTATCATCATACACTCCGAGAATCTCAAGGACCATGTCATACATGTGAGAGACACCTTATGCATCTTGTGCCACATGTCACACAAAAAGTTGCTCTTCTTTGGATTTCTCATTTCATCTTTGGCATTTGCAATGGATTCTTTCACACTTGAGGACACCCATACTCGGCTCAAGCCAACCATACTCTCCCAAGTTCGAAGTCTCCATCGCTTTACCATTGCACATAACAATTTTGCCACAAATTTTGCCGCCGACACTTGCCTTTTGTTTGTTCCACTTGTTTGGGACAATGCTACACCACACATTTTTTACACATTACAACTCTTACATGCACAAATTTTTGCCCTTCCAAATTTTGGATACATCGACACACTTTGGTTTCCCATTTTTGCCAAATGCCTCTTGGAGAAACGACTTGATGCTTCGTATTGGATTGAGAGCCTCTTGTGCGCCGATCACGAAATTGGCATCCACGAGCTTTCCATTTGCAACTCGTTTTTCCCCAAGTTCTTCTTCGACCGCGACTTTATCCCTCTACCACAACATGGGCGAGTCGTCATGGACTACACCGTCGGTGAGAAAGAACAAGAGTCGAGGACGACTCTTCCCCAAGGGGGGGGGGAGATGATGTAGCCCCGGTCACCGACGTTGCTACACCGAGACCATCAAGTGCAACCCCGCCTATCGTCGACGCTACACCATGGCCAAAGAGTCCCCCAAGTGGACCTTCAACCCTAAACCACGCTACACGCGACAAGGTGAACTCCTTCCTCTCGATACTCGACCTCGTCAATACCTTGAATGGAATGCTACCTCATATCGGTGTGCTACATATCATTAGGTACAAGAATCATCGAGGAACCGGAGAGGAGGAACACCCATGGTGCAAGGAAGCGAGGGAAGGGAAGAGGAGCCATTCATCATGGTGCAAGGAAGAAGGAAGAAGAAGCAGAAGAAGGAGAAGGGCTCCGACCGCCACCACGACAAGGCCGGCACCGCCGCCACTTGGCCGGCATCGCCGTGGCGCACCCGCACTTGCCGCTCTGACGCCGGCATCGCTGGCCCAACCTGCTGAAGACGCCACGGAGACCAGGCCGGCACTGCCGCCCCATCTTCCCCGGCATCGCTGCCCCACCGGCTGCTGCCGCCCCAAACACGCGGCATCGCCGGCCCCCTCGAAGTCAACTTCATCCCAACCGTCTATTTATCATCTATGGTCACCACTCCTTTATTGTAATGCCCCTTTTACCCCTGGACGGATCTGGGCCTATATATACCTCTCTCCCCACCTCATTTAGGTTTAGACAAGATGATAGCTTAAACATGAAGATGAGCTTTGTCTCCCTAGGGTTTCATCCCCTTTGTATCAAGGCAACCCATGTTGGATGATTGGATTTGGTGTGTGAGATTCTAGTGTTACCCACTCTCTCTCCCACTCCTAGATTCATCTCCCTCACCAATCTCTCCGCTCGGAATTCTACCGCGTGTCTCTTCCGGGTTGATTCTATTGGCGTGGTCCATCGAGCCACGGGGTAAGTATCGATTGTATCGGGTTGGTGTGCGTGCGTGAGTTCATCGTGTTCTTCGTGTTCATCGTGTTCTTCGCGTTCTCCCTCTCTCCCTCCTTTGGATTTCGGGTCAACCGCAAGATCGGGCCACACACGGGGTCTTAGACCTCATCATATGGTATCAGAGCAAATGATGCCACTCTCATCTCACACGGTGTATCACTCATGCTCTCGAAGTGGAGGCACTCATCAAGCTCACATATAGTGGAGTCACTCATCTCACATATAGTGGAGTCGCTCATCTCACATATAGTGGAGTCCCTCATCTCCATGGCAATGGCGTCGTCGATGTCCGAGAAACCTAGCAAAGAGGAAGACAACACAAGAGGAGTAGAGGTTAAGTTGTTAGAAAGCGAAACATCCTCACTCGACTCATGGTGTGTATCACTCTTGCTCTCAAGGTGTTTGAAGTAGGATTTGCACTCGGCTTTGTCTTGGAGGGTCATTTTGGCCTCTCGAGCATCTAGCTCGGCGAAGTATGCTCTCATCTCGGCTTGCTCTTGTGGGGTCATCATGTATATATCTCACTAGGAAGGTGTATATGTATGTGATGGAAGGAAAGCTACACAAGTATCTCACCTATCAAGAAAGTATCGGAAAATGGTTCAAGTCAAGAGCAAAGTCGAAATGTATCGGGTTACTCACACACACACTCAAAGCACACGCAAAAGGCTAAGAACTCTATATGTGGTGGGTAAGGAGTGGATAGCAAACGAAAAAGATCAACGAAAAAGTCTATTGTCAAATGTGGGTAAGATCCAAAGTCAAATGTCAAGAGTGGTGATCTATGTCAAGGAAACACGGAAACACACACAAGAAGATCAATGGGGTTAGCGCGACCAAGGAAGTGAGCAAGTGACAAAGATGATCCTAACGAAGACTATAAGCTCGGTGTCGCGCCAACACAAGAGAGACCGTAGCTTGGTTGCATATGAGAGAAGCAACTAGATTTGCACAAATGCCACTCTTCTCTTTTCTCTCGTAGTGCTCACAAGCTTTGCACTCCTTTGTATCGGTGGACACACACTCTTTTTGTATTTTCTTTTCTTTTTCTCCCTTTTTTCACTTTTTTTTTCTATGCTTAGAAGCTTTATTTTTCTCTATGTCACACTTTTTCTTCTTTTGTGTATCTTTCTCACCGAGCTTGCTTCGGAGCTTTGCTCAACACAACGCACACACACCCTCTCACGGTCGTGACACTTGTGCAATGCTTCGCAACACTCGAAAAGCCACTCTCAATGGGATAGGTACACAAAGAAAGAAACGGGGCTACAAGGGGAGGGGCAAGTTATACCTATTGATGTTAGGCGGTGTCAAGCACACGAACTTGCGATGATCGAGGTGGTGTTGATGATGGTGAAGAAGTTGCGCCGGAATCCGGGGTGCCAAAGGTGTCGTCGCGGTGTTGGCGTAGGCGCGGAAGCAAAATAGACCACCAATGCACTCCAAATCGGGAACCGAGCAAATTATGTCAATGCCCGAAAAGTTGGGTCAAAACGAGCGGTCAAAAGTTGGGCTCCAAAAATCGTCAAAAATTAGACGTGGGCTACGTGGAGTGTATGAAGATTGATGTTAAAGTTTGGAGTTAAACGGGCGCCGGAAAGTTGGCAAAATTTCGAGCAAAAATGTGAGTCAAAACTGGACAGAAGTTGGGTCAAACTGTGCGGAAGTATACAGGGGCGGCACTGCCGGGGTGTACGGGCCGGCACTGCCGGAGTGTGGTGACCGGCACTGCCGGTGAGATGCGGCCGGCACTGCCGGGCTAGGACTGCAGCGAGCGAGCTGGTGGTATTTGGCCGGAAATCAAAGGCTGGCAGGGAGGTTGTTGCACGCGCGGCCTGGTGGTGCTGTTGCAGCGAATTGGGGCTGGTGTGCGCGCCGCCAGGGGCGATGCGGAGGAGCAGCAAAGCAGCAGCGGGCGGCCAGGGTGTGGCGCGCACGGCGGTCCAGGGGACGGCGGCCTTGGCGCTGGGCGTGAGCGTGGCGCGCGTGGTCGAGCGCGGCAGGTTGGGCGAGGCGCGGGCGCGGGTGGGCCTCGAGCTGGGGCGGGGCGCAGCGTGGTGCCTGAGCGGGGCGCGCGTGGAGGCTTGGGCGGGTCGCGCGGAGGTGGGGCAGGGTGCGCTGCGGCCAGGGGAGCGGAGCTTGGCGAAGGCGGCGGGCGAGCGAGGAGCGGCTCGATGGGCGCGTGGGGCTGGGCGAGCCGGAGCTGTGCGGGGCTGGGCCTGATTTGGTGGAGGCGCACGGCGGCTTGGGTGTGTCCTGGGCGGAGGCGGGGTTGGGTGTGCAGCGGGAGGTGGGAGATGATGGGAGGCCGGCAGTGCCGGTGGGAATCGGCCGGCAGTGCCGGTGGACCAAAATCGAGGATGAACTGTTCTTCGTGAGCAGCGGAAAATTGGCCAGAAAATCGTCGATTCACGAAGATATACAAAGAATTTGACGGTGAAATTTGGAGGAGATGTAGATCAACACAAGAGACAACAGATCTGTGGACCAAAACCACAAAAAACTCAACAAATCCAGAGATCCAAATTCGAGCTATTTTTTGGGGCAAAATTTTTGGGGAAATTTTTTTTTTGGCGAAATTGGTGAAATTGGAGGGTCAAATTCGTGGCAACCTTTGCTCAGATACCATATGATGCGGCCTAAGGCCACGTGGGTTGCCCGATCTCACGAATTGACCGAGGGAAAGGCGGGGGAGAGGAAGAACACGAAGAACACGGCGATGAACGCGATGAACACACGCAAACACACACCAACCCGATACAATTCCGGTTTACTCCTGATAGCCCAAACCACTATCCCGATAGAATCTCTCAAGGGAGAGACACGCGGTAGAATCCCCGAGAGGAAGATCGGTATACGATCGGTGGAATCACACGAGTGAGAGACCGGTGGTAGAATCACAAGTGTGAGAGACTAATCATATAAGGGGTGCCTTGTACAATAGATTATGGTAATCTGAGGAGGGGGTTTCCCTAATCCCAAAGGGATGGTGGAGGCATGAGCCTAAATCTCTCAAGTTCATTCCTAACCTAATGAAGGGGGAGGTGGGAGCCTATATATAGGGAGCCACTAAGGAGGGGTAGTTTAGGCATACAAGGGGGGTACATGGGACTTGGCCCGAATTGACTTGGACACATAGGGGGGGCGGATTGTCCGGCCTTAGTGGGGCGGATAATCCGAGCAGTCGTGCTTCATGCGCCGTCTCTTCTTGGCGACCTCGGGCGCTCTTCTTCCTTCTTCTCTTCCATGCCTCCGTGACCTCGGCCTTGAGTGTGGTTCTTGTCGTTGAAGCACATGATGAAGCGAAGACCGTAGGTCGGGCTACATCATCGATCTAGATCTGTGAGTGAGATTCTAGTGCGAGCACTCTCTCTCCCTCGCCGATCTCCTTCTCCAACACCGGTCTCTCTCCTCGGAATTCTACCGCGGTCTCTTCCGTAGGAGATTCTATCGGCGTGGTCCATCGAGCCACGGGGGTAAGTAATCGGTTGTATCGGGTAGGGGTGCGTGCGTGAGTTCCTCGTGTTCTTCGTGTTCATCGTGTTCTTCGCGCTCTCCCTCTCCTTCCCCTTTGGATTTCGGGTCAACCGCGAGATCGGGCCACACACGGGGTCTTAGACCTCATCATATGGTATCAGAGCCACAAACCAGGCTGTAGACCTCATCATATGGTATCAGCAGCCTTTGGTTTCCGCGGATTTGACCCTCCACCCACCCAATTTCGTTTCTAGAAAATTTCCCAAAAAATAGCCCTAATTTGCCTTTGGTTGATCTGTGATTTTGTTGCGTTTTGAGTGGTTTTGGTCCAATGATTTCATGTCCCTAAGGTTGATCTATCTTTCCCCCATCATTTCCCCTTCAATTTCATCCGATTTCGGGCAAATCCAAGGATTTTTGGTCCGTCCGAGCTCAAAATCGACGAACAGTTCGTGCTGTTCTTGAGAGGCCGGCACTGCCGGGCAGTGCACAGCGGCACTGCCGCGGGACCGGCACTGCCGGTAGGACTCGGCCGGCACTGCCGCCAGCCGTCGTCTTCCCCAACGCGCAGCACATCGGCACTGCTGCTCGCCCCCATCGCCGCCCGCCCGCATCCACCGGGCCGCCCCGGCCCTGCCAGGCCCTCGCACGCATCTGCGCCGCATCCACCACACGCCGCCCACCCCGGTTCTGCCCCTGTGCTGCTCCCCAAGGCCAGCTCGAGCGGCCTACCACCAAGCCAAACCGCCCGCATGCCCAGCAAGCCACCGGCCGCGCGCACGAGCCCGCTCAGACCGCCTCCATCAGCGCAGACTTGCTCCAGCTCGCTCACCTTTCGCTTGACCGGCACTGCCGCTTCCATCCGTCCGGCACTGCCGTGCCGTCCACCCCGGCACTACCGGCCATCCCACAGCAGCACTGCCGGCCATGGCCATATGCTGTTTCAGTTTCGCTCCATTCTGACTCACATTTTTGCTCCAAATTTTGACAACTTTCCGGCGCCCGTTTGACTCCAAACTTTCACAGTTATCCCTTTTCATCTTGACTCTAATTTTGACACCATTTCCCAAATTTTTGGACTCCGAAATTTTGACACCTTCGATCGCTCGTCGTGACCCAAATTTTCGGGCATTGACTTATTTTGCTCGGTTTCCGTCTTGGAGTGCAAGGATTGTCTATCGAGCTTCCGCGTCTACATCAACATCGCGGCGACACCTTCGGCACCCCGGACTCCGGCGCAACTACGACACCATCGTCGCCATCATCGCAAGTTGTGTGTTCCGACACCGCCTAACATTTTCATCTAGGTATAACTTGCCCCTCCCACCTTGTAACCCCTCTTCCTTTTGCGATCTATCCTATCGAGCATTGCTTATCTAGTGTTGCGAGACATTGCACGTGGCCCCGATTGTGAGGTGTGTGTGTCGTGTGGAGTCAAGCTTCTAAGCAAACACTCGAGTGGCAAAATAGCAAAAGCGAGCTAACGCTAACATAGTGCGAGGAAAAAGCCGCAAACCACAAAAAGAGCAAAAGTGTGCAAAGTGCCCCCATACATCCAAATACAAAAGAGTGTCAAGTGCCACCATACACAAAAGAGAAAGAGCTTTTAAGCAAAAGAGAGAAAAGAGAAGAGAGGCCGCGTGCGAATCTTGTTGTCTCTCCGTTTGCAACCAAGCTTTGCCTCTCCTTGTGTTAGTGTGACACCGAGCACCCTTGTTTAAGGGCTTCTTACACTTTTCCGCTCATTCCTTGGTCGCACTAACCCCGTTCATCTCGTGTGTGCGTTCCATATCCTTTCCGTGTTTTTAGTGATCACCATTTGGACATTGGATTTTTGGAGCTTACCCACTCTTAACAACAAACTTGATTTCGGATTGACTTTTGGCTTTCCACCATCCTAACCTACCACCATATTTGCTAGCTTTTGCGTGTGCCTTTGTGGGTGTGCCCGATACAATTGATTTTTTTTTCCCTCGGCTTGTTGGATCGCCCCGATCTTATCACACCACGGTAAGGGTGCGAGGTTGATACGGTAGGATCCAAGCCAATCCACCTAAGTTGATGCCCGATCTTTCACAGCGAGAACCTGGGGTAGAGAATCCTCCCAACAACGCGATGAACGCAGCCTGGAGAAGAGGGAACGAATCCAGCAAGCAACGGATCGATGAACGATACGCCTCAAACCAAGAGCTAGACAATCCTTGATGAACACAAGAACCTTCGCAGCGGATATAATAGATAACGGCAGCGCCGTACCCCCGGAGGGATGATACACGTGATTACACGCTATAGGGAAACCCTAAACTTTTAGACTAAACTTGAACTGTCCTAAACCCTAGCCGTGCCACCTCCTTATATGAGAGAGAGGTGGCCGGCCAGCCCCTATTGGGCTGGGCGCCCCACTATGGGCCTCCCTAACTTGGTTGGACAGGCCCAAACCAAGACTGACTCGATTTATTAAAAATCCCTAATTTGTCCATATATGACAATTACATAAACTAATATAATTAAGCTGGTGGAGTCCTGAATCGGGGCTCCACATAGGCCTCCGTGCCCATATCATCCTCCCCCCCTTCAAGAAGCGTTGTCCCCAACGCGTGAGGGTCTTCTGGAAAAGGTGACGTGATATGAACATGACACGTCCTTGCCGTCTTCAAGTCTTGCTTGCCTTCCACACCACATCCTCCCTCGCGGCCTTCTCGACTTGATACAGCACTTGGCGCCTCCTTTCTTCTCCACATGAACTTGGACTTCGGCGCCAATTCCTTCTTCTTGCGAGGTTTTGATGGACCCTTGTGTCGCTGCACATGACCCTGCACAAGATGTGTAATTCCTGGGCCACATAAATGTCTCACACGTCCATCCTTGCCTCGATGCATCCGCGGTGTCGCGGAAAACTGGACTGCGGTACTCCTAGCATGGTAATGCCGCTGCCCACTGTCTCCACTGACGCGCTCGCCTCCCACTCCTCCCACGCGCATCTGCGCCACATGTACTGAATCACCATCAGCACAAACATCATCAGTCTGTATACTAGCATCAACACAAACTGGAACTGTAGCACATGCTGCAACTTCCACATCAACAATAAGTGTAGCTTCATCCGGCTTGTCACCAACAAGAACTGGCTTGTCATCTACAGGCTTGGCTGAAACATCACCAACATCAATGCTCGGAACATCATGCACCTTATGCTGCACATTAGGCTTGTGCAACTTCTCCTTACGCACCACTAACTCCACATCGGACTTGATATGATCATCACCCATAGGCTTCAAAGTCCGCTGTTTGCCACCATGCATAAAAGAATATGTATTTGCTCGCCCAGCATGTGTCACATTGCGATCATACTGCCAAGGACGCCCAAGTAGCAATCCACACACCTCCAATGGCAACACATCGCACTCGATCTCATCAATATAATCACCAACTATAAATGGCACACGCACCTTGTGAGTAATCTTCAGCATACCACAGCTATTCAACCACTCAAGACGTTTAGGTTCAGGAAGACGCCATGTAGACAACCCCAATGTTGCCACCATCGCCTTGCTAATGCCATTAGTACAGCTACCACCATCAATCATCAACTTGCAAGCCTTGCCCTTGATAAAGCACTGAGTCTGAAACAAACTCCACCGCTGAACCTTGTCAACTGTCTTGCAAACATCATCTTGTACCTTCTTGAGTTGCATATTCAGCCCGCTCAATGGTACATCCTCCTCAACAGTCACAGTAGCGCTCTTGGTATCAGAGCCAGGTTTCATCTCTTCTGAAGATATCACCTTATCCTCAGTGACTGTTGGTAGTGGGACAACCTCCTGAATAGGAACTATGCACTTGTCCACTTCCTTCATTGTATGCACAACTTTGGACGGCTGCACACTCTCCTCCACATATGGTAATACGAAACCACTACGAAGAAAAATTTTGTAGTCTTCCCAAATTTCAGCAAATTCACCTCTCTCCACCGCATCCTGCCAATCACGTTCCAATGCCTCGTCCACACGCCGGATAGCAAGATAGAATGCATAAGAACTATTGAACTTCTTTTTGTATGTGCGACATCGAGCAAAACCCAACTCCATGTTCCTCTCCCAATCTTCATACTCCTGAACTGTCGCAAGAGGGTGTAGATACCAACGAAGACTGGATGGCGGACGTTGTTCTCCCTTCAAGCAATCCAGATAGTCATTGAAAACTTTACTAGATTTCATGTCACGCGAACACCGTATGCCAAGCTTATCGTCGGAAGACAATGCAAGAACAGCGATAGCATCAGCTAACCCTTTTGTAGACGGAACAACATCAGCAACATGAGCCCGCATCACTGGAGAATCCACCGCAGCAACAGGAGAAACCGCCGGAGGAAAAACCGCAGTAGCCTGAGCCCGTCCGGCCCAGGGCCTGGTTGGACCGGCCTCCAGACCGGCCTGCCCGGTCACGGGCCCGGTTGACCGGTCGCCAACCGGATACATCGCACCGGAACACAACCGGACGAATTTTTGCGAACTTCCCGGTTTGCCGCCCGGTCGACCGGGTTCTATGCCAGGCAGCCCGGTCACTGGCCCGGTTGACCGGATTTCATACGAAGTTTTTCCTGGTCGCGAAATTTCGTCTTCTTCCCGATTCTGGTCGCGATTTTTCGCGATTTTGACCTCCGAAACAGCCATGGATGACCTCCAAACTTCACCAAACAACACCAAACTTCCTCCAACCAACCTCCTTCGACCGAGAGCCAAACTCCTCTGATCTTAGAGCTAATCTTCTCCGATGCAAACCGATCAAAGAGATCGATCAACAACACCTCACCGTGAGCAACCCAGAAATCTGATACCAGATGATACGGTAGGATCCAAGCCAATCCACCTAAGTTGATGCCCGATCTTTCACAGCGAGAACCTGGGGTAGAGAATCCTCCCAACAACGCGATGAACGCAGCCTGGAGAAGAGGGAACGAATCCAGCAAGCAACGGATCGATGAACGATACGCCTCAAACCAAGAGCTAGACAATCCTTGATGAACACAAGAACCTTCGCAGCGGATATAATAGATAACGGCAGCGCCGTACCCCCGGAGGGATGATACACGTGATTACACGCTATAGGGAAACCCTAAACTTTTAGACTAAACTTGAACTGTCCTAAACCCTAGCCGTGCCACCTCCTTATATGAGAGAGAGGTGGCCGGCCAGCCCCTATTGGGCTGGGCGCCCCACTATGGGCCTCCCTAACTTGGTTGGACAGGCCCAAACCAAGACTGACTCGATTTATTAAAAATCCCTAATTTGTCCATATATGACAATTACATAAACTAATATAATTAAGCTGGTGGAGTCCTGAATCGGGGCTCCACATAGGCCTCCGTGCCCATATCAGAGGTAGTGTTCTTCCACTCACATCCACCATATAGATATTGTCGTGCTAACATGTATAGCGACGGAGACGACACGGAAGAGTACATGGAGTACTTCGAGGAGGATGCCTCCTCAAGCACCGCGGATGTGGAGGAACATGTGGAGCTCGACACCGACTCTAGCTCCACAAGCATCATCGGCATGTCCGACATCGAGGAGCTCGACAACGACCATGGCTCCCCAAGCATCACCGACATGACCGATATCGAGGAGCTCTACATCGACAATGGCCCCTCATGCATGGACGACATGGTGGAGTACCACCTCGAGGACGACATGGATGACATGGTGGAGCACCACCCCGAGGACGACATCAACGAGCTCTACATCGACACTAGCTCACTACTCATGGACGACATGGTGGAGCAACGCCACGACTTCGACATCGACACCATGGCGGAGCCTCACCTAGTCTCCACACGGAGCAAAGACGATGCGCCCTCGTATCCATACTTGGCCAAGGGAGCTACATATGAAGATGGAGGACCTCCACGATGGCGCCATCATATGGTTCACCAAGAGCGTCCTCAACATGAGCGTCATCGACACACTACTCCGAGCTCCACAAGGCACCACCATGAGCGTGCTTATGCACAAGATCGTCGACCTCAAGTAAATCATATGGAGCATCAAGAGCGTCCCCAACATGATCGTCGTCGACATTCTTCTCCAAGCTTCACAAGGCTCCACAAGCGACATGCCAAGCCACATGAGCCATCATCTAGGCATGTTGAGGATCGTCATCGACACACACCATCACATGATCGTCGTCGACCACCACCATCTCATGGATCCCATCGACACATGTCACCACGTGATCTTCACCGACACAAGCCACTCCATGAGCGCCATCGACAAACATCTTCCACGGATCTTCGACGAAACCACTCAAGCCATGGTGATGATGCCCGAAGACGAGAGCCTCGACATGAAGACGACCACCGCCACCATACGGTGTCTACCACTCCGAGGATGGCAAGTGCACATCGTGCATACCTTCCTCATACGGCGACTTCCACCTCTAGTGCCACCACCACAATGGCCTCTACCTCGTCACATGCCTATGGACTCCGATGCTACAAGTGCAAGCAACAAGGCCACCCTCCACGGGAATGTCCCAATCTCCTATGTGAGGTGTGCAAGGCCAAGGGTCATGAGGCATGGCAATGCACAACGCCAAGCGCCAAGACGCTCTACTTCGACGAGCTACAAGCCCAAGCCACCAAGAAGCCTTCGACGCCCACACTTCAAGATGAAGATCACCAAGGTGAACTCAAGGATGTTGTGGATACGAGCCTAGCTCTCCACGACACTACGGCGCCACCGATGGAGGACGACTTGGGAGGCGATGGAGATGAGAAGGGTGAGCATGGGATTTTCCCTTCACCTATGGAGGCGCATGGAGATGAGAAAGTCGAGCCTACTCCCATATGCTTGATTGATGAGTTGGTACCAATCCCATGTGAGCATGAGAGCCACCTAGCCCACTTGAGCGAGAGTGATAGTGAGTTGAGTGACTACTACTCCACATGTGAGTTTGAGTGCTTCCAATTGGAGGACATGAGTGATACACAAAGTGAGTTGAGAGAGGTAGATGGTAGGTCCATGGAGGACATCACATTTGCTAACACCTTAACCTCTCCCTCTTTGGTGTCTCCTTATGTTGCACTAGGTTCCGAGGAGGACGAGTTCCCGATCATGGAGACGATGTACATGGTGCATGACGATGAAGATATCTCACCATGCTTGCTCCAAGATGCACAGGTCGACCACATGGATCCTCCTACTTCCACCACACCTACTTCAAATGAGTCGCCCGACAAAGGTAACAACATAGGTGTTGGTGATGCCATGATCCCACTAGTGGACATGATGACTTATGAATGCATGCATGATCTTGATGACACATTTGCTACATCATATGCTACTTTCATGTTCCCATGTGATACTTTGCTTGCCAACATTGTTGACCATGTGATGAGGTCTAAGACCCCGTGTGTGGCCCGATCTCGCAGCTTGACCCCGAAATCCAAGGGAAGAGGTGGGAGAGCGCAAAGAACACGAAGAACACGACGAACACGAGGAACTCCGAGACTCACGCACGCACACCAACCCGATACACCCGATACTTACCCCCGTGGCTCGATGGACCACGCCAATAGAATCAACTGGAAGAGGCACGCGGCAGAATTCCCGGTGAGAGATTGGTGTTGGAGAAGAAGAGATTGGTGAGGGAGAGAGAGTAGCTTGTACTAGAATCTCACTCAACAATATCTCAATCAACAACAAGGATGGCCTTGATTACAGAGGGATGATACCCAAGGGAGACTAAGCTCAAATTTAGGTTTGAGTTCAAAACAAGTCTAACCCTAATCTGGAGGAAGGGGTGAGGTACTTATAGGTCCAGATTCGTACAGGGGTAAAATCGGCACTACATAAATTATCCTGGTCCATAGATGCGAAATCAACGGCTGAGATGAAGTCAACAGGGGCTTGGCCGGCAGTGCCGGTGATGGTTGGCCGGCAGTGCCGGTGGGGCCGGCAGTGCCGCTGGTCCGAGGCCGGCAGTGCCGCTGGTCGCGTCTGCAGCTGGAGGGGCCGGCAGTGCCGGTGTCCTGAGGCCGGCAGTGCCGGTGCGAGTAGGCCGGCAGTGCCGGTGGCTTGAGGCCGGCAGTGCCGGGGTGAGCAGGCCGGCAGTGCCGGTGCCTGGAGGCCGGCAGTGCCGGCCCTGAGGGGAGTCCTTCGGCGGCCACTCTTCTCCTCCTCCTTCCTTGTCCATCCTCGGGTCTGCTGCGACGTCCTTCTCTCGAGGTTTATATCTGATAACACAAAGCATATCGGCCTGAGGTAGCAGTCCGTCCAATGGGGTATCAAGATCAAGGGTAGTGAGGAGTGAGTTCACCTTATCAGCTAGCGCTTTGACTCGGGCTCGTGTCATCGGTCCACTTGGGGGACTTGTTGGTCTTGGTGTAGCGACGTCGGTGACCGGGGCTACATCATCTCCCCCCCTTGGGAAAGAGTCGTCCTCGACTCTTGCACCTCCTCATCTCCATGATAGGGTGACAAGTCCGAGACGTTGAACGTGTTGCTCACCAAGTACTTGGATGTCGGTATGTCGATGACGTAAGCGTTGTCGTTGATGCGCTTGAGGACCTTGAAGGGGCCATCTCCTCTTGGCTTGAGCTTGGAGTTGCGCTCATGAGGGAACCGTTCCTTCCGTAGGTGGATCCAAACGAGGTCTCCTTCTTCGAATATCCTTGCCTTCTTCTTGGCGTTGATGTGGTTGGCTTGACGAAGAACATGTGCTTGTATGGTTGCCCTTGTCTCTTCATGTAGTTTCTTGACGGCGGCGGCGCGCTTGTCGAAGTCCATGTTGATGCGCTCGTGGAGGGGAAGCGGAAGTATGTCGAGTGCCGTGTAAGGTTCGAAGCCGTAGACGACCATGAAGGGGCTCCTTGATGTAGTCTGGTGCTTGGCGCGGTTGTAGGCGAACTCGGCGTGAGGGAGGCACTCCTCCCATGACCTCAAGTTTTTCTTCACGAGGACCCGTAGGAGGGTGGAGAGGCTTCGATTGACCACTTCCGTTTGGCCGTCCGTTTGCGGGTGCGATGATGATGAGAACAAGAGCTTGACTCCAAACTTCGCCATGATCGACTTCCAAAGATAGCTCATGAACTTGACGTCTCGATCCGACACAATGCTTTGCGGTACTCCATGTAGGCGAACGATTTCCATGAAAAACAATGAAGCAATGTGTGAAGCATCGTCGCTCTTATGGCAAGGTATGAAATGAGCCATCTTAGAGAATCTATCCACTACAACAAATATGGAATCATGACCATGCTTAGTGCGAGGCAAGCCTAGAACGAAATCCATGCTAATATCGGTCCATGGTGCATAAGGAATAGGCAATGGTATGTAGAGACCATAAGGGTTGGAGGTAGACTTAGCTTGTAAGCATGTTGTGCACCGACGGCAAAGGCGCTCCACATCTCGCTTCATCTTTGGCCAATAGTAGTGGGTTGAGAGCATGGCATATGTCTTGTCACGGCCAAAGTGGCCCATAAGACCTCCTCCATGAGACTCTTGCAAAAGCAATTTTCGAAGCGAAGACTCGGGAATGCAAATCTTGTTAGCTTTGAACAAATAGCCATCATGCAAATAGAAATCATCCACTCCTCGCTCAACGGAGCACTTCTCAAAAATGGGAGCAAAGAAAGAATCGGAAGGATAGAGTTCTTTGATCTCTTCAAGTCCCAAAACATGAAAATCCAAACGAGTTAGCAAAAGGGTGTTTTTGCGGGAAAGAGCATCCGCCACAACATTGTCCTTGCCCTTCTTGTATTTGATCACATATGGGAAGGACTCAATGAACTCGACCCATTTTGCATGTCGTTTGTTCAAGTTGTGTTGGCTTTTCAAATATTTTAAGGACTCATGGTCGGAATGAATGATAAACTCTTTTGGCCAAAGATAGTGTTGCCAAACTTCAAGAACGCGAACCAAAGCGTAGAGCTCCTTGTCATATATAGGATAGTTGAGGCGTGCGCCATCCAA
Organism: Lolium perenne; assembly: GCF_019359855.2. Lineage (NCBI taxonomy): Eukaryota > Viridiplantae > Streptophyta > Magnoliopsida > Poales > Poaceae > Lolium > Lolium perenne. The sequence goes on from NC_067246.2 coordinate 163,018,715, forward strand.
CTTCTCACTATAGTATGCCACGGGTTTGCCCTCTTGCATAAGCACACCACCAATACCAAGCCCACTTGCGTCACACTCAATCTTAAAAGTTTTTGCAAAATTTGGAAGAACAAGAAGTGGAGCTTCGGTAAGGCGTTTCTTCAACTCATCAAAAGCATTTTGTTGGGCCTTGCCCCACACAAATGGAACATTCTTTTTGGTAAGTTCATTCAAAGGACACGCAATGGTGCTAAAGTCTTTGACAAAGCGGCGGTAAAACCCGGCAAGTCCATGGAAGCTTCGGACTTGGCCAACATTTGTAGGGGTAGGCCAATTATGGATGGCCTCCACCTTGGAAGAATCAACTTCAATCCCATTAGCGGAAACCACAAAACCAAGAAAAACCAATTTGTTTTGAGCAAATGTGCACTTGGGGAGGTTAGCATAAAGCTTTTCATGGCGCAAGATGCACAAGACTTCTCTCACATGTTGCACATGGTCCTCGAGGTTTTTGCTATAAATAAGAATATCATCGAAGTAGACAACCACGCTCTTGCCAATGAGAGGACGCAAGATGTGATTCATGAGGCGCATGAAAGTAGATGGTGCATTGGAAAGACCAAAAGGCATAACGAGCCATTCATAGAGACCAAGTTTGGTCTTGAATGCCGTTTTCCATTCATCACCAATAGCCATGCGGATTTGATGGTAACCACTACGCAAATCGACTTTGGAGAAAATCGTGGCACCACTAAGTTCATCAAGCATGTCATCTAAACGCGGAATGGGATGGCGGTAACGGACGGTAATGGCATTGATGGGGCGACAATCCATACACATCCGTTGCGTCTCATCCGGTTTAGGCACAAGAATCACGGGAACCGCACAAGGGCTAAGGCTTTCTCGGACGTACCCTTTTGCGAGGAGATCTTGAATTTGGCGGTTGATCTCCTTGGTCTCTTCGGGTTGGTGCGGTAGGCGGCACGGTTTGGAAGCGGAGCGCCGGGTATGAGGTCGATGCGGTGTTCTATGCCGCGGAGTGGTGGTAGTCCATGAGGGAGCTCGTCGGGGAAGACGTCTCGAAATTCCTGCAAAAGAGACAACAAAGACGGAGGAATGTTGGTTAAGTCGTTAGTCTCCGACGCGGGTCCCTTGCATATGAGCACATAGTGCAATATGGTGGATGGGTTCTCTTGGAGCTCTCTCCACTCACTCTTGGTGGCTAGAAGGACACTCTTGGGCTCACTCATATATGGCTTGTGGCGCTCACTCTCTTTGTGGTGGGTCGCTCCCTCTCCTCTCATCTCACTATGGGTGCGGAGTTGTGCCCTCGCTAAAGCCTTCGCATTATCCGCGATGATTTGGCTAGGAGTCATCGGGCGCAACTCGAACTTCTTGTCGTTGACCTTGAAGGTGTATGTGTTGGAGAGTCCATCATGTATAGCCTTCTTGTCATATTGCCAAGGGCGGCCAAGCAACATGTGGCACACCGTCATGGGTACCACGTCACACTCGATAGTGTCCTCATAAGGGCCGATCTTGAAGTTGACGGTGACGGTATGTTGTATCTTGACGTTGCCCTTGTCACTCAACCATTGGATATGGTAGGGGTGAGGATGTTTGCGGAGAGTGAGGTGGAGCTTCTCACACAACTCGGTGCTCGCAAGGTTATGGCAACTTCCACCATCGATAATGACCTTGATAGACTTGCCACCAATTCCGGCACGGGTTTGGAAGATGTTGCACCGTTGTTCTTCCATATCATGAGGTTGTGTGGTTAGCACCCTTGTGACCACAAGTGAGGGACTTGGGTCATGTTCACATAAGAGAGGATCTTCTCCACTTTCTTGCTCATAAGCTTCTTCACCTGCCACGGCGGCTTGCACAAGGGCTTCATATTCATCCTCATCAAGAGTCTCGATGTCACCATTCTCCATAGTGATCATGACCTTGGTGTTCTTGCACTCAAACGATTTGTGACCTTGGGTGCCACACTTGAAGCAAGTGACACTAGAGGGTCCCGTGGATGCCTTAGAGGAGGCGGTGGAGGAGACCGTTTGCTTCATGCGACTTTGGATAGTCGGTTTCTTGGAAGGTGTAGAGGAGGCTTCGGCCTTGGCACTTGTAGCATAAGGAGTTGATGAAGTAGGAGGGGTCGATGTAGCGAGCTTGGAGGAGAAATAGGACTTGGCCTTGGAGTACTTGATGTCCTCAATCACTTGGCGCTCGGCCTTCGATGCTTGGTGGACTAGCTCAACCATGTTGGAGTAAGGTTGGAACTCGACAATCCTCTTGATGGGATAAGTAAGGCCATTGAAGAAGCGAGCAATAGTTTGCTCCTCGGATTCTTGGATGTTGGCTCGCATCATAGTGAGCTCCATCTCCTTGTAGAACTCCTCAACGGTTTGGGTGCCTTGCTTCAACTTTTGGAGCTTGTTGAAGAGGTCTTTCATGTAGTGCTTTGGGACAAAGCGAGCATGCATCTCCTTCTTCATATCTTCCCAAGTGTCAATTGGAGGTTCACCCTTCTCTTCTCGGAGAGTGAGGACTTGCTCCCACCAAGTGTTGGCGTAGTCTTCAAACTCGAGTGATGCCATAGCCACTTTCTTGGCACCGGAGTAGTTGTGGATGCGGAAGATCTTGTCCACCTTGAGTGCCCATGAGAGGTAAGCTTCGGCGTCGTCTTCACCTTTGAACTTGGGCATGTTGAACTTGAGCTTGCCATACATGTTCTCTTCATCCTCCAAGTTTCTTCTACGAGGAGGGGCGCCGTCAACTCTTGCGGCTAGAGGTGGAATAGGAGGTCTTCTACGGCCAACCATAGCATTGGGTTGGTGGTGGAGTTGAACACTTGCTTCACTTGGTTCACGGTGAGGATGTGGTTGAAGATCTTGTCGCGGTTGAGGACGATGCTCAATGTTGGGTCTCTCATCTTGATCATGGTGAGGCTCTCCTCGTCCACGTTGGTCATGGCGAGGGTGGCGACGAAGATCTCGCCGAGGTGGATCTTGAGGATCTTGGTCTTGGGGATGGCCATCACGCCCATGGTGAGCATGGCGATCCGCTTGGTGACGATCTTGTTGAAGGCCTTGAGCTTGTGGAGGACGCTCATGTGGACGAGCATGGCGATGTATTTCTCCACGCCTAGAGTTGGAGCGGGAGTCTTCATGACGAGCATGTGAGCGATGAGGGCGATGATGGTCTTCATGTCTTGAAGAAGAGCTTGGGGATGAAAGGCCACCATGAGAGTAATGGTCTTCATGCCTTGAGGAAGAGCTTGATGAAGAGGAAGTAGAGCGGTGTCGACGATGGCGACCCAAGTTGGTGATGGCGCGCTCGAGGTTATCCATGCGCCGCTCCATGTTGGCATCATTGGCCGCCATTTGGCCATTCAAGTTGTCCGTAGCTTCACGAAGAAGGGCCAAGTCGTGGTTCACGGTGGAGAAGTTGTGAGCCACTTCATCGTATTGCTCATCAATGCGCGTCTCGAAGAGGGAGAGTTGCTCCTTGAACTCTTGTCGTTGTGTCCATAGGTTGTGTTGAGTAGCCAACCTCTCGGTGTTGCGAAGGATCTCTTCATCCCTATTGGTATCTCCGTTCCTATCCATGATGCAAAGACAAGAACTATGTTGTGTATGTTAGTGGAAGGAGACTACCTCGTACCCTTACCAAGGTAAGATAGTATTGAGGCAATCCACCAAACCGAAAGCAAGATCAAGTGTATCGGGAACACACGCAAAACCACACGCAAAAGCTAGCAAATATGGTGTTAGGCGAGTGTTGTGGAAAGCCAAAAGACAAATCCAAGATCGAGTATGTTGTTAAAAGTGGGTGAGGTCCAAAAATTAAGTGTCCAAATGGTGATCACAAAAACACGGAAAAGTTGTGGAACACACACACGAGATAAGCGGGGTTAGTGCAACCAAAAGTGAGCAGAAAAGTGTATGTATAAGTGCTCGGTGTCACACTAACACAAGGAGAGTCAATGCTTTGGTTGCAAAGGAAGAGACAACAAGATTCACACGCGGCCTCTCTTCTCGTATCTCTCTTTACTTAAAAGCTTGTTCTCTCTTGTATATGTTGGCACTTGCACTCGTTTGTATCTTTGGTGGCACGTGGACACTTTGTATATATGGGCGTATGGATGTATGGATGTATGGATGTATGGATGTATGGATGTATGGTGCTACTCGCACTCTTTTTGTGTTTTTGGGGCTTTTTCACACACTATGTTAGCGTTAGCCTCGCTTTTGCTATCTTGCCACACGAGTGTTTGCTTGGATGCTTTACTCAACACGACACACACACCTCACAATGCGGGGCCACGTGCAATGTCTCGCAACACTAAACAAGCAATGCTCGGGAAGGTTGGATCGCAAAAGGAGCGAGGAGTTGCAAGTTATACCTCGATGTGTCGTAGGCGGTGATGATCACACAACTTGCAATATGGTGGAAGGATCAAGAGTACGTTTGCAAGTCGGGGTGCCGAGAGTGTCGTCGCTTGCGTCGTAGCTGCGGGTTAGATTCACACACAAGGCACTCAAACCAGAACAAGCAAACACAAAGGTGTAAACGTGGTCGAAATGTGGCTGGTGAGCTTGGCTGGTTACTGGCGGCGATCGCCTGAATCGGGCGGCAGTGCCGGCCTGGGCGGCAGTGCCGGCCTGGATGCGGCGGCAGTGCCGGCCTGGGCGGCAGTGCCGGCCTGATGGGGGCGGCAGTGCCGGTCCCTGACGAACAGCTCGAGCTGTTCTTCGCGAAAAGCGGCCCAAATTCGACCAAAACGTCAGAAATCGATGGAATTGAGGTCTAGAAAGTGGGGAAAACGTAGATCAACCAGAGGGGCACGAAATCCATGGATCAAAACCACTCAAAACGCAACCAAATCACAGATCGGTCAAAAGGCAATTTGGGGCTATTTTTTGGGAAATTTTCTAGAAACGAAATCGGGTGGGTGGGAGGTCAAATCCGCGGTAACCAAGAGCTGCTGATACCATATGATGAGGTCTAAGACCCCGTGTGTGGCCCGATCTCGCAGCTTGACCCCGAAATCCAAGGGAAGAGGTGGGAGAGCGCGAAGAACACGAAGAACACGACGAACACGAGGAACTCCGAGACTCACGCACGCACACCAACCCGATACACCCGATACTTACCCCCGTGGCTCGATGGACCACGCCAATAGAATCACCCTGAAGAGGCACACGGCAGAATTCCCGGTGAGAGATTGGTGTTGGAGAAGAAGAGATTGGTGAGGGAGAGAGAGTAGCTTGTACTAGAATCTCACTCAACAATATCTCAATCAACAACAAGGATGGCCTTGATTACAGAGGGATGATACCCAAGGGAGACTAAGCTCAAATTTAGGTTTGAGTTCAAAACAAGTCTAACCCTAATCTGGAGGAAGGGGTGAGGTACTTATAGGTCCAGATTCGTACAGGGGTAAAATCGGCACTACATAAATTATCCTGGTCCATAGATGCGAAATCAACGGCTGAGATGAAGTCAACAGGGGCTTGGCCGGCAGTGCCGGTGATGGTTGGCCGGCAGTGCCGGTGGGGCCGGCAGTGCCGCTGGTCCGAGGCCGGCAGTGCCGCTGGTCGCGTCTGCAGCTGGAGGGGCCGGCAGCTGCCAGAACCCGAGGCCTGCACAGGCCGGTGCGAGTAGGCCGGCAGTGCCGGTGTGAGCAGGCCGGCAGTGCTGGTGCCTGGAGGCCGGCAGTGCCGGCCCTGAGGGGAGTCCTTCGGCGGCCACTCTTCTCCTCCTCCTTCCTTGTCCATCCTCGGGTCTGCTGCGACGTCCTTCTCTCGAGGTTTATATCTGATAACACAAAGCATATCGGCCTGAGGTAGCAGTCCGTCCAATGGGGTATCAAGATCAAGGGTAGTGAGGAGTGAGTTCACCTTATCATGTAGCGCTTTGACTCGGGCTCGTGTCATCGGTCCACTTGGGGGACTTGTTGGTCTTGGTGTAGCGACGTCGGTGACCGGGGCTACATCACCATGTGGAATTGATTGCTTGTGATACCATGACCATGCCATGCTACGAGAGTTTCACTTTTTCCCCGCTTGCTTGCCATAATGATCATGCTTGTGTTGTGACACCCTTGATGAACACTTGCTATTTCAATAGGGTTGTCGACAACAATGATAACATTAGCTTCCGCATGCTTTGCCCAAAATGTTTACACCATTCCATGATCCTTGCATCCAAGATTGTGAACAATTACTCTTTCTTATGCTTGGCATGCAAGAATGCTTATTTCATTGTCCACGAGATGGCCCCCATAGCCTTCTCACTTTTTGATGATCATGAGTTGCCACATGCCATGAATGCACCTTCTTGCCATATGCACCATCGCCATGCATTTCATACTATCTTGATTGACACTAATGGTGATGTGCACAAGACTTGGAACATCATGATGGATGATGTGTTCCTCTACCATGCACACACGCTTTTTGTTTTCTCTTTTGTGTGTATAGGTACCCGAATGACAACTTCCACCGCTACGGAGCATGAGCTCACGAAACGCGCAATTGAGAGCTACCCCAACACGGACGAGATACATGATCCAACCCACGGGATTCACGCCAAAGGGTATGTTCCCAAACGCCTTCGCCCTCGTGTGTTTCCGGCTTGTCTTGTCGAGCTTCCGGTTTGGACAAATGCCTCGTCACCTCTTTTGCTTCTTATGCAACATATCTTGACACATCTTGTTGGCACAATGGTTGTTGTATGTCTTGATGCTTTCATCATACACTTCGAGAATCTCAAGGACCATGTTATACATGTGAGAGACACCTTATGCATCTTGTGCCACTTGTCACACAAAAAGTTGCTCTTCTTCGGATTTCTCATTTCATCTATGGCATTTGCATTGGATTCTTTGACACTTGAGGATACCCATACTTGGCTCACGCCAACCACACTTTCCCAAGCTAGAAGTTTCCATCTCTTTGCCATTGCACATAACAATTTTGCCCAAAATTTTGCCGCCAATACTTGCCTTTTGATTGTTCCATTTGTGTGGGACAATACTTCACAACACATTTTTGACACCTTACAAAGCAAACACTTACATGCACAAATTTTTGCCCTACCACATTTTGGATACATCGACACTCTTTTGGTTCCCATTTTTGCCAAATGCCTCTTGGAGAAACGACTTGATGCTTCGTATTTGATTGAGAGCCTCTTGTTCGCCGATCACAAAATTGGCATCCACAAGCTTTCCATTTGCAAGTTGTTTTTCCCCAAGCTCTTCTTCGACCGCGACTTTATCCCTCTACCACAACATGGGACACCCGTCATGGACTACACCGTCGGTGAGGAGGAACAAGAGTCGAGGACGACTCTTCCCCAAGGGGGGGGAGATGATGTAGCCCCGCCTATCGTCGAAACTACATCATGGCCAACGTTTCCCCCAAGAGAACCAATGACCCGAGACCGAGTGAAGTCCATACATGATAAGGTGAATTCACTCCTCTCTACACTTGAACTCGACATAACCTTGGACGGATTGCTACCTCATATCTATGTCTATGTGTCATTAGGTACCAATCTCGCCAAGGACCCAAAGGAAGCGTCAAGGAGCCGAGGAGAGGGAAGCCACATGATTCATGGAAGAAGAAGGGAAGACCGAAGAGAAGAAGGAGAAGCGCTCCACCGCCCGGCCACGACAAGGCCGGCATCGCCGCCCCACTGGCCGGCACTGCCGGTGGGCACACCCGGCACTGCCGCCCTTCGACGCGGCACTGCCGGCCCAACCTGCTGAAGACGCCACGGAGACCAGGCCGCATCGCCGCCCCATCTTCCCCAAGCATCGCTGCCCCACCGGCATCGCGCTTCAAACACGCCGGCACTGCCGGCCCCCTCGAAGTCAACTTCATCCCAACCATCTATTTATCATCTATGGTCACCACTCCTTTATTGTAATGCCCCTTTTACCCCTGGACGGATCTGGGCCTATATATACCTCTCTCCCCACCTCATTTAGGTTTAGACAAGATGATAGCTTAAACATGAAGATGAGCTTTGTCTCCCTAGGGTTTCATCCCCTTTGTATCAAGGCAACCCATGTTGGATGATTGGATTTGGTGTGTGAGATTCTAGTGTTACCCACTCTCTCTCCCACTCCTAGATTCATCTCCCTCACCAATCTCTCCGCTCGGAATTCTACCGCGTGTCTCTTCCAGGTTGATTCTATTGGCGTGGTCCATCGAGCCACGGGGTAAGTATCGATTGTATCGGGTTGGTGTGCGTGCGTGAGTTCATCGTGTTCTTCGTGTTCATCGTGTTCTTCGCGTTCTCCCTCTCTCCCTCCCTTTGGATTTCGGGTCAACCGCGAGATCGGGCCACACACGGGGTCTTAGACCTCATCATATGGTATCATTAGGTACAAGAATCATCGAGGAACCGGAGAGGAGGAACACCCATGGTGCAAGGAAGCGAGGGAAGGGAAGAGGAGCCATTCATCATGGTGCAAGGAAGAAGGAAGAAGAAGCAGAAGAAGGAGAAGGGCTCCAGCCGCCAGCCACGACAAGGCCGGCACTGCCGCCCCCACTTGGCCGGCACTGCCGGTGGGCGCACCCCGGCACTGCCGCTGCGCCCTTCCATCTTCCTCCAACCAGGCCGCCTCTCCAATCGCTCACCTGCAGCCGCCGCCGGCCCTCCAACCACGCCTCCGCCCAGGCCACGCCCAAGCCGCCGCGCGCCTCCACCAAATCAGGCCCAGTGCCGCACAGCGCCAGCTCCGCCCTCGCCCTGTGCATCCCCCGCGCCAAACGCCACCACCAGCGTGCTAACCTGGCTCTGATACCATATGATGAGGTCTAAGACCCCGTGTGTGGCCCGATCTCGCGGTTGACCCGAAATCCAAAGGGAGGGAGAGAGGGAGAACGCGAAGATCACGATGAACACGAAGAACACGAGGAACTCACGCACGCACACCAACCCGATACAATCGATACTTACCCCGTGGCTCGATGGACCACGCCAATAGAATCAACCCGGAAGAGACACGCGGTAGAATTCCGAGCGGAGAGATTGGTGAGGGAGATGAATCTAGGAGTGGGAGAGAGAGTGGGTAACACTAGAATCTCACACACCAAATCCAATCATCCAACATGGGTTGCCTTGATACAAAGGGGATGAAACCCTAGGGAGACAACTTCATCACAACCGTCTATTTATCATCTATTGTCACCACTACCTTATTGTAATGCCCCTTTTACCCCTGGACGGATCTGGGCCTATATATAGCTCATCCCTCTCCCCAAATTAGGGTTAGACAAGATGATAGCTTAAACATGGATATGAGCTTTGTCTCCCTAGGGTTTCATCCCTCTGTAATCAAGGCAACCCTTGTTGTTGATCTAGATCTGTGAGTGAGATTCTAGTGCGAGCACTCTCTCTCCCTCGCCGATCTCCTTCTCCAACACCGGTCTCTCTCCTCGGAATTCTACCGCGGTCTCTTCCGTAGGAGATTCTATCGGCGTGGTCCATCGAGCCACGGGGGTAAGTAATCGGTTGTATCGGGTAGGTGTGCGTGCGTGAGTTCCTCGTGTTCTTCGTGTTCATCGTGTTCTTCGCGCTCTCCCTCTCCTTCCCCTTTGGATTTCGGGTCAACCGCGAGATCGGGCCACACACGGGGTCTTAGACCTCATCATATGGTATCAGAGCCACAAACCAGGCAGTAGATCTCATCATATGGTATCAGAGCAAAGGTTGCCACGAATTTGACCCTCCATTTTCACCAATTTCGCCCAAAAATATTTCCCCAAAAAATTTTGCCCCAAAAAATAGCTCGAATTTGGATCTCTGGATTTGTTGAGTTGTTTGTGGTTTTGGTCCACAGATCTGTTGTCTCTAGTGCTGATCTACATCTCCTCCAAATTTCACCGTCAAATTCCTTGTATATCTCCGTGAATCGACGATTTTCTGCTCAATTTTCCGCCCCGTGTTCGTCCTGTTCATCCAGTTCGTGCTCGACCGGCACTGCCGGCCTAGTTTCACCGGCACTGCCGGCCCACCGGCACTGCCGGCCCGACCTGCCCGGCACTGCCGCCGCGGCCCTCTTTCTTCCTCCACTCGCCGCAGCTTGCCGCCTGGCCTCGATCCGCGCCCAGCACACCTCCGCGCCAGGCCCCTCCTCCGCTTGGCCCACCCCGCCGCCACCTGCTGCCAGGTCCGCGCGCATCCGCTCCACCTCAGCTCCGCGCGCGACCCACAACGCCCAGCCAAGCTCCGCTCGTCGCCCCGCACAGCTCCGGCTCGCCCCTGCCCGCCCGCACCTCGCGCGCCTGCCCCTACCGCGCGACGCACGCGCTGCTCCCTGGCCGCGCAAACCAGGCCCAAGCCGCCAAGCTCGCCTCGCCGCGCGCAGGCCTGCCACCAAGCTCCCGCCGCCACCAGCTTCCGCCCGACCCCTGCCCAGCTTCCGCCCGCGTTCGATTTCTCCTCAGGCCATCCCCACGCACAGGCCAACCATCCCCTGCTCCGGTTGGTCAACCCGCCCGGCCTCCAAATCAATTCACTCGCGCGCAGCAAGCAGCAACAGCACGCGCGCCTCCTCCATTTGATTCCCAAGATCCACGCCTCGCGCTAGCTCACGCAGAAATTCCAGAACCGGCACTGCCGGGCCAATTTGACCGGCACTACCGGCCGCAGCACTACGGCACTGCCGCTGAGCACATACCGGCACTGCCGCCTTGTGCTGTTTTTGCACATATTCTGATCTAACTTCCGCTCAGTTCTGATCCAACTTTTTGCTCCAAATTTTGACAACTTTCCGGCGCCCGTTTGACTCCAAATTTTAACAACATCCTCCAACGACTCTACATAGCCCATCCCTAATTTTTGACGATTTTTGGAACATATTTTTTGACCGCTCGTTTCGACCCAACTTTTCGGGCATTGATTTAATTTGCTCGGTTTCCGTTTTGGAGTGCCTTTGGTCCGTGAGAACCGCTTCCGCGCCTACATCAACACCGCGACAACGGCATTGGCACCCCGGATTCCGGCGCATCTTCGACACCATCGTCATCACCATCATCGCAAGTTCGTGTGCTTGACACCGCCTAACGTCAATAGGTATAACTTGCCTCCCCTACCCCTTGTAGCCCCTTTCTTCCTTTGCGTACCTATCCCATTGAGAGTGGCTTTCCGAGCGTTGCGAAGCATTGCACAAGTGTCACGACCGTGAGAGGGTGTGTGTGCGTTGTGTTGAGCAAAGCTCCGAAGCAAGCTCGGTGTGAAAGATACACAAAAGAAGAAAATTGTGACATATACATAGAGAAAAATAAAGCTTCTAAGCATAGAGAAAAAAAAAAGTGAAAAAAAAAGAAGAAAAAAAAAGAAAAGAGTGTGTGTCCACCGATACCGAGAAGTGCAAAGCTTGTGAGCACTAAGAGAGAAAAGAGAAGAGTGGCATTTGTGCAAATCTTGTTGCTTCTATCTTGTGCAACCAAGCTACGGTCTCTCTTGTGTTGGCGTGACACCGAGCTAATAGTCTTCGCTAGGACCATCTTGTAACTAGCTCACTTCCTTGGTCGCGCTAACCCCATTGTTCTCCGTTGTGTGTGTTTCAGTGTTTCCATTGACATAGATCACCTGATGAGGACATCCCATCTCTTGATACAACCGCTGTACCTACAGCCACACAAATACAAGGACCAATCACTCGAGCTCGTGCCAAACAACTTAACTATCAGGTACTTTCGTTTCTTGGAACTATTCCTCACATACATGAGAATATGATGCTGCCTAAATCAGATATGTTTGTTACTCTTAGGAATGATGGACCAAGCATGGATGAGGAGGACAAGCATTGGAGCATGATCACGCATGGAGGAGATGGCAGCAAGCGTTTGAGGATTGAAGATGACGCCGCAAGTGGAGATTTCAGAACTTTGAAGCCATTATAATGGAGCAACGATGATTGGACGAATTCTACAAGTTTCCCCATCATAAAATTCGTCCAAGAGTTATTATTGGTGCTGCGTCACCTTATTTAATGGGCCAGGCCCATGTATTTTCGGATTAGGTATTTTAGGGGATTTTAAGAGGCCATATAAGTGGAGGAAGGCCCATTTAGGGGTGTTTTTGGCCAACCCTAGCTGGTTGGACGAAAATCCCTTGACTTCCCCCATATATATCCCTCCGTAGCCGTCATTAGAACTTGGATTTTGATTAGATTAAAAGTTAGCCAATTGCTGCAACTACGTGTTCTTCTTTTGAGGCCAACGCCCAGAACAAGACCGACTATTCGGAATCCCACCATTATCAATCAAGCTTTCATCTATATCCGCAATATTCTGATTGCATCTTTAGTTCTTACTTGTTCTCGATTTCAGGTAGGAATTAAGACCCTCGCTGGTCAGGCTGATCGTGCATCCGCAAGATCAGTAACTCCCGGAGATTGTCCTAGCGATTGCATTGGCGCACGAGCTTTGCACGTGTAGTCGGATCGTCAAGCACGAACTCCACCAACAAATCGACGTTATCATACTCTCATCGAAAGATCGGACACCCTTACCCTATCAAGTGGTATCAGATTTCAGGTTGCTCGGTGAGATTTACAGTTTTACTAGTGTAGATTTGTTTTACCTATAACCCAGAAAAAGCTCCACAAAAATATATTAGGTTTAGATCATCCGTCCCATAGCCCCTGCCAAGCCATTGCATGATCTTTTCAGTTTTTTGCTTTTTGAGTCTTTGTCTGCAATCGTTGTGTCGCGTGCTGGTCTTAGCGTCTCGAGTCGTTAGAGTTTCGAGTTCTGATCATAGTAGTCGCGTCGCCGCCGCACCATCTCCGCTTGCAGTCCTCGCCATATCACCGCCACCATACACTTCCGCCACATCTGCCATCAACTCTTTGTTGTTCTCCTTTGATTCCCATCATCGTAGGGTCTTTCTTGATCTTTGTTTCTGAGTTTTTCCGGGTTTTAGATCCGTTTTCTTGGTCAATTTCGCGTTTTCCGTCGGAATCCTGAAAGCAATCTGCCATCAACTCTTTGTTGTTCTCCTTTGATTCCCATCATCGTAGGGTCTTTCTTGATCTTTGTTTCTGAGTTTTTCCGGGTTTTAGATCCGTTTTCTTGGTCAATTTCGCGTTTTCCGTCGCGTGAACCACCATATTCCGTAGTTTGTAGGCATATACATTTGTGCTTTTCGTGTACTAACCATGTCAGGACCAGTTGATCCGACCGCTGTTGACCCGGCCAAGATGACGCCTGAGCAGTTGCATGCTCACTTCACCCACCTTTTGGGCGGGCATGCACGTGACACCGATGCGCGCATTGGTGACGTGGATGCCAAACTCACCGACGCGCTGGACAAGCTGGATGGCCTCGAGGCAGCTTTCAACTCCAAGCTCGACGCCAAGTTCCAGGAGCTTTTGACTCGGTTACCGCCGCCTCGCGCCAACGTGCAACGCCGCGCACGCCGCGTTCCTCGTGCGGACGTTCCTGCGGGTACCGCTCCTGCTGCAGCAGCCGCACATGACGCGCCTTCTGATGAGGGATACGAAGACTATGAAGGGGACGCGGACGAGCAGGTAGATGAGAACATACTGGACGGCGAGGAAGTCCAACACCCTGCACCTGGTCGTCCACGGCAGCTGAACCGCAACGCTCGACCACCTCCTCGCCCGGTACGTAATGATGATGATCATGTTGCTAAACTGAAACTGAACATTCCGCCATTTGAGGGTAGATATAATCCTGATGCATATCTTACATGGGAATTGGAAGTAGAACAACGCTTTGCATGTTTAAAATACCCTGATCACTTGCGTGTTAGTGCTGCTACTTGTGAGTTCACAGATTTTGCATCTATTTGGTGGTCTGAATATTGTAGAACACATGCAGCAAATATTCCTGCTACTTGGACTGGGTTAAAACTTGCTATGCGTACTCGTTTTGTTCCTCCACATTATCAACGTGATTTGCTGAAAAAATTGTCTCGCTTAGAACAAGGAAAAAATTCTGTAGAAGACTATTATCAAGAATTGCAAACTGGCATGATTCGCTGTGGTATTGTAGAGGATAATGAGGCTATGCTTGCACGTTTCTTTGGTGGTTTGAATAAAGAGATTCAGCATATTTTAGATTATAAGGAGTACAACACTATTACTCGCTTGTTTCATCTTGCTTGCAAAGCTGAACGTGAAGTGCAGGATCGTCAACCACCATGGAGAAGAGCTAATGTTTCGCAGGTCGTACATCGTCATGGTCTCCGCGACAATCAGCGCCACAATCTCGTGGTACTGCACCAGCACCTACTACCTCCAAGTACACCGCGCCTGCCTCACGAGCACCTCCTGCCACTACACCAACACCATCGGCTGGTCCTCCTCGGAGTTCATCTTCCATGGCCTCCACGGGAAGACGCGCGACGTTCAATGTCGCAAATGCTTGGGATTTGGTCACATAGAGCGAGAATGCAGAACCAAGCGTGTGATGTTGGTGCGAGAAGATGGAGAATATGATTCTGCAAGTGACTTTGATGAAGATACATTGGCCCTTATTGCTGCACGTGATGGTGCCAACTCTGATTCGGAGAGAGAGATGGAGGTAATGGAAGCCGACACTGCTGATCAGGACAGGAGCTTAGTTGCACAGCGTGTGTTGAGCGTGCAATTGAGCAAAGCTGAGCATGATCAACGCCACAATCTGTTCCAAACAAGAGGCGTTGTAAAAGAGCGAGCTATAAGGATCATCATTGATGGAGGGAGCTGCAATAATCTGGCTAGCGTTGATATGGTAGAGAAGCTTTCTCTCCCTACAAGACAGCGCACACATCCATACTACATTCAATGGTTTGAGAGCTCTCGGAAGCTCAAGGTAACAAGAACTACACGTGTGCATTTTACTATTGGTACATATTCTGATTTTGTGGATTGTGATGTTGTACCTATGCAAGCTTGTTCTTTGTTACTTGGTAGACCTTGGCAATTTGATAGAGAATCTGTTCATAATGGTAAAACTAATCAATATTCTCTTATGCATGATGGAAAGAAAATTGGTCTCAAACCTATGACTCCTGAACAAATACTAAAAGATGATCTTGCTAGAGCTAGTAGAGTAAAAAATGAGGAGAAACTTAAGAGTGAGAATCAGATTGTTGCTGCAGATTTTGTTCCACATAAGACTAATACTAAATCTGATTCGAACCATGCTACTGAAATTCGTTTGAAAAATCCTTGTTTGCTTGCTAGCAAATCTGATATTGCTGAACTTGATGTGGACACTACTCAATGCTATGCTATCATTTGCAAAGAAGTTCTGTTTTCATTTGAGGATATGCCTCCTTCTTTTCCACCTGCGGTTGCTAACCTTTTGCAGGAATTCATTGATGTGTTCCCACAAGATGTTCCCCCTGGACTACCACCTATCCGTGGCATAGAACACCAGATTGACTTGATTCCAGGAGCGTCGCTGCCCAACCGTGCACCATACCGTACCAATCCTGAAGAGACGAAAGAGATTCAGCGACAAATTCAGGTTCTCCAAGATAAAGGTTACATTCGTGAGTCTCTTAGCCCATGTGCTGTTCCTATTATCTTGGTACCTAAGAAGGATGGTTCTTCACGCATGTGTACTGATTGTAGAACTATTAATAATATTACCATTCGATACCGTCATCCAATACCTCATTTAGATGATATGCTTGATGAATTGAGTGGTTCTGTTATGTTCTCTAAAGTTGATTTGCGTAGTGGTTACCACCAGATTCGTATGAAATTAGGAGATGAATGGAAAACAGCGTTTAAAACTAAGTTCGGCTTATATGAGTGGTTAGTAATGCCCTTTGGTTTAACTAATGCACCTAGTACTTTCATGAGACTGATGAACGAAGTTTTACGTGCTTTTATTGGACGTTTTGTGGTGGTATATTTTGATGATATTCTGATTTATAGCAAATCTTTGGAGGAACATTTGGATCATTTACGTGCTGTTTTCAATGCGTTACGTGATGCACGTTTGTATGGTAATCTTGAGAAGTGCACCTTTTGCACCAATCGAGTTGCGTTTCTTGGCTATGTTGTTACTGCGCAGGGAATTGAAGTTGATCCAGCCAAGATTGAGGCAATTGAGAGTTGGCCGCAGCCAAAGACGGTCACACAAGTGAGGAGTTTTCTTGGCCTCGCTGGCTTCTATAGGCGCTTTGTGAAAGATTTTGGATCCATTGCTGCGCCGCTGAATGAGCTTACAAAGAAGGATGTGCCCTTTGTGTGGGGCGATGCACAACAAGACGCCTTCATGATTCTGAAAGATAAGTTAACACATGCTCCATTACTCCAACTTCCTGATTTCAATAAGACTTTTGAGCTTGAATGTGATGCTAGTGGAATTGGTTTGGGAGGTGTGTTATTACAAGAGGGCAAACCTGTTGCATATTTTAGTGAAAAATTGAGTGGGCCTAGTCTGAACTATTCTACTTATGATAAAGAATTATATG
This sequence comes from Lolium perenne, assembly GCF_019359855.2. NCBI lineage: Eukaryota > Viridiplantae > Streptophyta > Magnoliopsida > Poales > Poaceae > Lolium > Lolium perenne. The sequence continues at coordinate 163,035,158 of NC_067246.2, forward strand.
CGCTGGTTCGGACATTAGAAACTTGGCAACATTATTTATGGCCTAAAGAATTTGTTATACATTCTGATCATGAATCTTTGAAGCATATTCGTAGTCAAGCTAAGTTGAATCGTCGCCATGCAAAGTGGGTTGAGTTTATTGAGTCTTTTCCTTATGTTATCAAACACAAAAAGGGTAAAGATAATGTTATTGCTGATGCTTTGTCGCGCCGTTATACTATGCTATCTCAACTTGACTTCAAGATTTTTGGATTAGAAACCATAAAGGAACAATACTTGCTTGATGCTGATTTTAACGATGTGTTGCTGAATTGTAAAGATGGTAGAACATGGAACAAATTCGTCCTCAATGATGGATTTGTGTTCCGTGCTAACAAGCTATGCATCCCAGATGGTTCCGTTCGTCTTTTGTTGTTACAGGAGGCGCATGGAGGAGGATTGATGGGTCATTTCGGTGTGAAGAAGACGGAGGATGTACTTGCTGCACACTTCTTTTGGCCACGTATGCGTCGAGATGTTGAGAGATTTGTGGCACGCTGCACTACATGTCAAAAAGCTAAGTCTCGACTTAATCCACATGGTTTATATATGCCTCTTCCTGTTCCTAGTGTACCGTGGGAGGATATTTCTATGGATTTCGTTTTGGGTTTGCCTCGTACACAGAAGGGGAGGGATAGTATCTTTGTTGTTGTGGATAGGTTTTCTAAGATGGCACACTTTATTCCATGTCACAAAACTGATGATGCTACACATGTTGCTGATTTGTTCTTTCGCGAAATTGTGCGTTTACATGGTGTGCCAAATACTATTGTTTCTGATCGTGATACTAAATTTCTTAGCCACTTTTGGAGATGTTTATGGGCTAAGTTGGGGACTAAATTGCTGTTTAGTACTACATGTCATCCCCAAACTGATGGACAAACTGAAGTAGTAAATAGAACTTTGTCTACTATGCTGCGGGCTGTTTTGAAAAAGAACTTAAAATTGTGGGAAGAATGTTTACCTCATGTTGAATTTGCTTACAATCGTTCGCTGCATTCTACCACTAAGATGTGCCCATTTGAGATTGTTTATGGTTTTGTACCACGTGCACCTATTGATTTGTTTCCTTTACCATCTTCTGTGCAACATAATTTGGATGCTACAGACCGTGCTGAATTGATACTAAAATTGCATGAGACTACTAAAGACAACATAGCACGCATGAATGCTAAGTATAAAATTGCTGGGGATAGAGGAAGAAAGCATGTTGTGTTTGATGTTGGTGATCTTGTTTGGTTGCATTTGCGCAAAGATCGTTTTCCTGAATTGCGCAAGTCTAAACTAATGCCCCGCGCTGCTGGTCCTTTTAAGGTGTTAGAGAAAATAAATGATAATGCATATAAACTTGAGCTTCCTGCAGAATTGGGTCCGGTTAGTCCTACATTTAACATTGCAGATTTGAAGCCTTACTTTGGGGAAGAAGAGGAGTTTTCGTCGAGGACGACTTCAATTCAAGAAGGGGGGCATGATGAGGACATCCCATCTCTTGATACAACCGCTGTACCTACAGCCACACAAATACAAGGACCAATCACTCGAGCTCGTGCCAAACAACTTAACTATCAGGTACTTTCGTTTCTTGGAACTATTCCTCACATACATGAGAATATGATGCTGCCTAAATCAGATATGTTTGTTACTCTTAGGAATGATGGACCAAGCATGGATGAGGAGGACAAGCATTGGAGCATGATCACGCATGGAGGAGATGGCAGCAAGCGTTTGAGGATTGAAGATGACGCCGCAAGTGGAGATTTCAGAACTTTGAAGCCATTATAATGGAGCAACGATGATTGGACGAATTCTACAAGTTTCCCCATCATAAAATTCGTCCAAGAGTTATTATTGGTGCTGCGTCACCTTATTTAATGGGCCAGGCCCATGTATTTTCGGATTAGGTATTTTAGGGGATTTTAAGAGGCCATATAAGTGGAGGAAGGCCCATTTAGGGGTGTTTTTGGCCAACCCTAGCTGGTTGGACGAAAATCCCTTGACTTCCCCCATATATATCCCTCCGTAGCCGTCATTAGAACTTGGATTTTGATTAGATTAAAAGTTAGCCAATTGCTGCAACTACGTGTTCTTCTTTTGAGGCCAACGCCCAGAACAAGACCGACTATTCGGAATCCCACCATTATCAATCAAGCTTTCATCTATATCCGCAATATTCTGATTGCATCTTTAGTTCTTACTTGTTCTCGATTTCAGGTAGGAATTAAGACCCTCGCTGGTCAGGCTGATCGTGCATCCGCAAGATCAGTAACTCCCGGAGATTGTCCTAGCGATTGCATTGGCGCACGAGCTTTGCACGTGTAGTCGGATCGTCAAGCACGAACTCCACCAACAAATCGACGTTATCGTACTCTCATCGAAAGATCGGACACCCTTACCCTATCATCACCACTTTTGACATTTGACTTTGGATCTTACCCACATTTGACAATAGACTTTTCCGTTGATCTTTTTCGTTTGCTATCCACCCCTTACCCACCACATATAGAGTTCTTAGCCTTTTGCGTGTGCTTTGAGTGTGTGTGTGAGTAACCCCGATACATTTCGATTTTGCTCTTGACTTTTACCACTTTTCCGATACTTTCTTGATAGGTGAGATACTTGTGTAGATTTCCTTCCACCACATACATATACACCTTCCTAGTTAGATACACATGATGACCCCACAAGAGCAAGCCGAGATGAGAGCATACTTCGCCGAGCTAGATGCTCGAGAAGCCAAAATGACACCAAAAGATAAAGCCGAGTGCAACGCATACTTCAAACACCTTGAGAGCAAGAGTGATACACCCCATGAGTCGAGTGAGGATGTTTCGATTTCTAACAACTTAACCTCTACTCCTCTTGTGTTGTCTTCCTCTTTGCTAGGTTGCTCGGACATCGACGACGCCATTGCCATGGAGATGAGGGACTCCACTATATGTGAGATGAGCGACTCCACTATATGTGAGATGAGCGACTCCACTATATGTGAGATGAGTAACTCCACTATATGTGAGCTTGATGAGTGCCTCCACTTCGAGAGCATGAGTGATACACCGAGTGAGATGAGAGTGGTAGTTGATAGGTCATGTGAGGCCATTTCGTATTCTAACAACTTACCCTCTACCTCTAGTGTGTTTCCTTGTGTCTCATTAGGTGCCATGGATGACGAGACGCCGATCATGGAGAAGATATACATGGTGCATGAAGATGATGCTATCACACCATGCTTGTTGCTTGAAGATGAACATGGAGGCCACATCGAGCCTATTACTTCCACAACACCTACCTCATATGAGCGGGACTACAAAGGTACGCATATGGGTGTTGATAATGCCATGATCCCACTAGTGGACATGAAGATTGATGAGTGCATGCATGATCTTGATGATACAAATGCTATGTCATATGCTTCTTTCATTTTCCCATGTGATGCTTTGCTTGATACCAACATTGTTGATCATGTGGACTTGATTGCTTGTGATAACATGACCATGCCATGCTATGAGTGTTTCGATTTCTATCCTATTGCTTGCAATATGTCGAACAATTTCTCTTTCCCATGTATTGCTTGCAATGTTGCTAATGATGCTTGTGTTGTGACAACCTTGCCGAACAATTGCTCTTTCCCTAGGTTTGTCGACAACAATGATCAAATGTTGAACATGTTTTGTGCTACATGCTTGCAATATTCTCCCATTAATGCAACCAAAATGATGAACAATTTCTCTTTCCAATGCTTGGCTTGCAATAGTGTTAATATGCTTGTAAATGAGATTGCCCCCATAGCTCTCTCAAATTTTGGAGACTTTGCATATATCCATGTTGATCATGTTCCCATGTTTACTCCGCATATTCACCATATCTATTATGATGCTTTGCTTAACGCTAATGGTGATGTGCAAAAGAGATGGACCATCATGATGGATGATGTGTTCATATACCATGCACACACGTTGTTCTTGTTGTCTAACATGTGTGTAGGTACCCAAACTCCAATGTCAACCTCGATTGAGCACGAGTTGACAAAAAGAGCTCTTGAGAGCATGATACAAGTGAGCTCCAATGAGTGGTTTTGCCCGCACACTTCAACTACACAAGATCTCTCAATGAGAGCACACCGACACTTTGATAAGGTGACCTCCTTCTACTTGCGCCCTCTTCCTAAATCCATTGAACTTTGGCTACGCTTTGATTGCTCCTTTGCTTTTCTTGTGCTATTGATAGGGCTCTTGACAAGTGAAGGGACATTCAAGCGTTGGTGTCATCTACCTCCTCTACACATTCATGAAGACTCATCGTCGAGGACGACTCTTTTTCAAGTGGGGGGAGATGATGTAGCCCGACCTACGGTCTTCGCTTCATCATGTGCTTCAACGACAAGAACCACACTCAAGGCCGTGGTCACGGAGGCATGGAAGAGAAGAAGGAAGAAGAGCGCCCGAGGTCGCCAAGAAGAGACGGCGCATGAAGCACGACTGCTCGGATTATCCGCCCCACTAAGGCCGGACAATCCGCCCCCCTATGTGTCCAAGTCAATTCGGGCCAAGTCCCATGTACCCCCCTTGTATGCCTAAACTACCCCTCCTTAGTGGCTCCCTATATATAGGCTCCCACCTCCCCCTTCATTAGGTAAGAGGAATGAACTTGAGAGATTTAGGCTCATGCCTCCACCATCCCTTTGGGATTAGGGAAACCCCCTCCTTAGATTACCATAATCTATTGTACAAGGCACTCCTTATATGATTAGTCTCTCACACTTGTGATTCTACCACCGGTCTCTCACTCGTGTGATTCCACCGATCGTATACCGATCTTCCTCTCGGGGATTCTACCGCGTGTCTCTCCCTTGAGAGATTCTATCGGGATAGTGGTTCGGGCTATCAGGAGTAAACCGGAATTGTATCGGGTTGGTGTGTGTTTGCGTGTGTTCATCGCGTTCATCGCCGTGTTCTTCGTGTTCTTCCTCTCCCCCGCCTTTCCCTCGGTCAATTCGTGAGATCGGGCAACCCACGTGGCCTTAGGCCGCATCAGTATAGGTGTCACTCACACACTTTTTCTTTTTCTTTTTGTATTTTTCTTTTTCTTTTTCTCACTATGTAAGGATACTACTATCTATGTAAGTATGTCACACTTCTTTTGCTTATCTTTTCACACGAGCTTGCTTCAAAGCTTTGCTCAACACACGCACACCCTCACGGTCGGGACGCTTGCGCAATGCTTCGCAACACTAGAAAGCCACTCTCGATAGGAAAGGTACGCAAAAGAGGCTAGGGCTACAAGTTAGGAGCAAGTTATACCACTTGATGATGGTGGCCGACGATCTTGAACTTGCTATGGTGGAGGTGTCAAATGAACCGCTTGAATCCTCGGGGTGCCGTCGTCGTTGTCGATGTTGCGGAAGCTTTGTGGTAGCTGAAATGGCACTCAAACCGAAGTCCAAACACAAGGGGGTTAGTACCAAAACGAAAAACGAAGGTTGCTGTCAAAATTTCGGCCAGGCGGAACTTCCGGTCCTGAGGGGCGGAACTTCCGGTCCCGGGTGGAACTTCCGGTCCTGCCGGGCGGAACTTCCGGTCGCAATCAGATCTGCGGGCTGTTCGTCGATTTGGGCGGAAATCCGGGCCGAAATCCTTCGAATTCGAGGAAAATTTGGCACTAGAAGCTGTGGGAAGGTGGGGGAATTGCATATCAACACCAAAGACAAGTTTCTATTGGAGCAAAACCACAAATAACTCAACAAATCGAGAGATCGATCCAAGGCCAATTTGGGGCTATTTTTTGGGAAAAAATTTTGGAATTTTTTTTGGGCGAAATTGGTGGAATTGGGGGATGTGGGGGTCAAATCCGTGGCAACCAAAGAGCTGCTGATACCATATGATGAGGACTAAGTCCTTGGATGTGCCCGATCTTCACGGATTTGGATGGGATTCGTGGGGGAGGTGGATGAACACGAAGAACGTGGGTGGATGGCGGGGTGGATCGAAGATACAAACGCAACACACACACACAACTGGTTGTTCTTCGTTGGTCCGATACACCAACCCAACGGAATTGCAAGAAAAAGACCCACAAGGAGTAGAATCCCTCACAAAAGGTTGGCAATAGCAATCGATAGAGTTCCAAAGAGGAAAAGAGTGCAAATAGATAGAATTGCAAAAGCAAAAGATCCAAAACACTAGAATTCCTAGAATGGAAGAGATCAATCGCCTAGAAGAGTAGATAACTTCGTAGATTCGTGGATCTAGAAGGGTTTCCCGCGGGAAGGAGCATAGCTCATGTTTTCTCTTTCATCAAGTCTAATCTCAGATCTGAGCCAACAAGGCTATTTATAGTAGGTGGGGCGAAGGGATAAGTTACAACTAAAAGTGATGTTGTGCTGAAGTTCGATGGGGCGGAAGTTCCGATCAACTTGGGCGGAAGTTCCGGTTAGGGGCGGAAGTTCCGGTCGGGGCGGAAGTTCCGGCCTTGTTCCGGAATTGCGCCATTGTCCCGCAGTAACATCCAGTAAGGTTTTCGCCGACTTTCGGAACTTGGGCGGAAGTTCCGGTGGGCGGAAGTTCCGGTCCTTCGGGGTGGAAGTTCCGGCCTGATCCATTTTGCTGGGCGCTGGAAGGCATCTGGAGGGCATCTGGGCGGAAGTTCCGGTCCTGGAGGGCGGAAGTTCCGGCCTGGCAGCTGTAGCTCCATCTTTGTCATTTCCAGCTCTCTCTCCATTGGCTTTGATGAGGTCTAAGACCCCGTGTGTGGCCCGATCTCGCAGCTTGACCCCGAAATCCAAGGGAAGAGGTGGGAGAGCGCGAAGAACACGAAGAACACGACGAACACGAGGAACTCCGAGACTCACGCACGCACACCAACCCGATACACCCGATGCTTACCTCCGTGGCTCGATGGACCACGCCAATAGAATCTCCGAGGAAGAGGCACGTGGCAGAATTCCCGGAGAGAGATTGGGGTTGGAGAGGAAGAGCTTGGTGAGGGAGAGAGAGTAACTTGTACTAGAATCTCACTCAACAAGATCAAAGTCAACAACCAAGGTGCCTTGATTACAGAGGGATGATACCCAAGGGAGACTAAGCTCAAAGGTAGGTTTGAGTTCAAAACAAGTCTAACCCTAATCTGGGGGAAGGGGTGAGGTACTTATAGGCCCAGATTCGTACAGGGGTAAAATCGGCACTACATAAATTATCCTGGTCCCTAGATGCGAAATCAACGGTTGAGATGAAGTCAACAGGGGCTTGGCCGGCAGTGCCGGTGATGATTGGCCGGCAGTGCCAGTGGGGCCGGCAGTGCCGCTGGTTCGAGGCCGGCAGTGCCGCCGGTCGCGTCTTCAGCTGGAAGGCCGGCGATGCCGGAGTCCAGTGGCAGCGATGCCGGGTGAGCAGGCCGGCAGTGCCGGGAGCTTGAGGCCGGCAGTCTTGGGGTGAGCAGGCCGGCAGTTGCCGGTGCACCGGAGGCCGGCAGTTGCCGGCCCCGAAGCGTCCTTCGGCGGCCACTCTTCTCCTCCTCCTTCCTTGTCCATCTTCGGGTCTGCTGCGACGTCCTTCTCTCGAGGTTCATATCTGATAACACAAAGCATATCGGCCTGAGGTAGCAGTCCATCCAATGGGGTATCAAGATCAAGGGTAGTGAGGAGTGAGTTCACCTTATCATGTAGCGCTTTGACTCGGGCTCGCGTCATCGGTCCACTTGGGGGACTTGTTGGTCTTGGTGTGGAGGTGTCCGAAGGCCACCCCACATCAGGTCCACTTGGGGGACTTGTTGGTCTTGGTGTAGCGACGTCGGTGACCGGGGCTACATCATCTCCCCCCCCTTGGGAAAGAGTCGTCCTCGACTCTTGCACCTCCTCATCTCCATGATAGGGTGACAAGTCCGAGACGTTGAACGTGTTGCTCACCAAGTACTTGGATGTCGGTATGTCGATGACGTAAGCGTTGTCGTTGATGCGCTTGAGGACCTTGAAGGGGCCATCTCCTCTTGGCTTGAGCTTGGAGTTGCGCTCATGAGGGAACCGTTCCTTCCGTAGGTGGATCCAAACGAGGTCTCCTTCTTCGAATATCCTTGCCTTCTTCTTGGCGTTGATGCGGTTGGCTTGACGAAGAACATGTTCTTGTATGGTTGCCCTTGTCTCTTCATGTAGTTTCTTGACGGCGGCGGTGCGCTTGTCGAAGTCCATGTTGATGCGCTCGTGGAGGGGAAGCGGAAGTATGTCGAGCGCCGTGTAAGGTTCGAAGCCATAGACGACCGTGAAGGGGCTCCTTGACGTAGTCTTGTGCTTGGCGCGGTTGTAGGCGAACTCGGCGTGAGGAAGGCACTCCTCCCATGACTTCAAGTTTTTGATGAGGTCTAAGACCCCGTGTGTGGCCCGATCTCGCGGTTGACCCGAAATCCAAGAGGGAAGAGAGGGAGAGCGCGAAGAACACGATGAACACGAGGAACTCACGCACGCACACCAACCCGATACAACCGATACTTACCCCCGTGGCTCGATGGACCACGCCGATAGAATCTCCTACGGAAGAGACCGCGGTAGAATTCCGAGGAGAGAGACCGGTGTTGGAGAAGGAGATCGGAGAGAGAGAGAGAGTGCTCGCACTAGAATCTCACTCATAGATCTAGATCAACAACAAGGGTTGCCTTGATTACAGAGGGATGAAACCCTAGGGAGACAAAGCTCATATCCATGTTTAAGCTATCATCTTGTCTAAAGAGGTAAGGGGGCGACCTGGGGGCTTATATAGGCATACAAGGCAGCATGGGTCGAACAGGTACAAGTTGGTGGGTCAAACCCGACGAATCCGGTCACAGGGCCGGTCTGACCGGGCCTGGGACCGGCCCATCCGGTCCACAACCGGATTCTGGACCGGGTGGTGACCGGGCGAGGCTTCGGGAGCCCCGGGATTGCGTCCGGATGGCACCGGTCGTCGTTCCGGTCGAAAACCGGCCGGGCCGGTCAGGGGGCCGGTCAACCGGGCCTGTGACCGGGTGGGCCGGTCAGGGGGCCGGTCAACCGGGCCTGTGACCGGCCGGCCTCCCTCCTCCCGCTTCTTCTTCCTCTTCCTTCCTTCTTCCTTCATTCTTCCTTCCTTCTTCTTCTTCTTCCTTCTTCCTTGCACCATGATGAATGGCTCCTCTTCCCTTCCCTCGCTTCCTTGCACCATGGGTGTTCCTCCTCTCCGGTCCTCGATGACTCTTGTACCTAATGACATATAACATGCCGACATGAGGTAGCATTCCATTCAAGGTATCTACGAGGTCGAGTATCGAGAGGAAGGAGTTCACCTTGACGCGTGTAGCGTGGATTAGGGTTGAAGGTCCACTTGGGGGACTCTTTGGCCATGGTGTAGCGTCGACGATAGGCGGGGCTGCACTTGATGGTCTTGGTGTAGCGACGTCGGTGACCGGGGCTACATCATCTCCCCCCCCTTGGGGAAGAGTCGTCCTCGACTCTTGTTTTTCCTCATCGAAGAGGTAGTCCATGACGGTTGTCCCATGTAGAGTTGGGTAGTCGCGGTCGAAGAAGAATTTGGAGAAAAACCACTTGCGAAGGGAAAGCTCCAAGAGGCATTTGGCAAAAATGGTAACCAAAAGAGTGTGGGTGTATCCAACATGTGGAAGGGCAAAAATTTGTGCATGTAAGAGTTGTATGGTGTCAAAAATGTGTGGTGTAGCATTGTCCCAAACAAGTGGAACAAACAAAAGGCAAGTGTCGGCGGCAAAATTTGGGGCAAAATTGTTATGTGCAAAGGCAAAGCGATGGAGACTTCTGACTTGGGAGAGTATTGTTGGCTTGAGCGGAGTATGAGTGTCCTCAAGTGTGAAAGAATCCATTGCAAATGCCAAAGATGAAATGAGAAATCCAAAGAAGAGCAACTTTTTGTATGACATGTGGCACAAGATGCATAAGGTGTCTCTCACATGTATGACATGGTCCTTGAGATTCTCGGAGTGTATGATGATAACAAGGCATACAACAATCATTGGGCCAACAAGATGTTTCAAGATAAGTTGCATAAGAGGCAAAATGGGCGACGGGGAGTTGGACCAAACCGGAAACTCGACAAAGCAAGTCGGAAACACATGAGGGCGAAGGCTTGTGGGAACATACCCTTTGGTGTGATTCCCGCGGGTTAGGTCCTTGTTGGGGTAGCTCTCAATTGCGCGTTTCGTGAGCTCATGCTCCGTAGCTGATGTAGCCCCGGTCACCGACGTCGCTACACCAAGACCATCAAGTGCAACCCCGCCTATCGTCGACGCTACACCATGGCCAAAGAGTTCCCCAAGTGGACCTTCAACCCTCACCCACGCTACACGCGACAAGGTGAACTCCTTCCTCTCGATACTCGACCTCGTAGATACCTTGAATGGAATGCTACCTCATGTCGACATGTTATATGTCATTAGGTACAAGAGTCATCGAGGACCGGAGAGGAGGAACACCCATGGTGCACGTAAGCGAGGGAAGGGAAGAGGAGCCATTCATCATGGTGCAAGGAAGAGAGAAGAAGAAGAGAAGAAGAAGAAGAAGAAGGAAAGAGGAGAAGAAGGCTGGCCGGCCCAGAACCCGGTTGGACCGGCCCCACGACCGGACTGTCCGGTTGCCGCCCGGTCGACCGGCCCCAGGACCGGACCACCCGGTCCCAGGCCCGGTCTGACCGGCCCCCAAACCGGATCCGACGGGAATGACTCCCCAAGCTGCCTAAGTTATCCACTTGCGTACCTTTTCGGCCCAAGCTGGCTTGTACCTCTATATAAGCACCTAGGACCCCTCCTTTACCCCTTAGACAAGATGATAGCTTAAACATGAACTTGAGCTTTGTCTCCCTAGGGTTTCATCCCTCTGTAATCAAGGCAACCCTTGTTGTTGATTTGGATATTGTTGAGTGAGATTCTAGTGCAAGTCACTCTCTCTCCCTCACCAATCTCTTTTCTCCAACACCGATCTCTCACTCCGGGATTCTACCTCGCGTCTCTCCCGGGTTGATTCTATTGGCGTGGTCCATCGAGCCACGGGGGTAAGTATCGGTTGTATCGGGTTGGTGTGCGTGCGTGAGTCCTCGTGTTCTTCGTGTTCATCGTGTTCTTCGCGCTCTCCCACCTTTCCCCTTTGGATTTCGGGTCAACCGCAAGATCGGGCCACACACGGGGTCTTAGACCTCATCATATGGTATCAGCAGCCTTTGGTTTCCGCGGATTTGACCCCCCACCCATCCAATTTCGTCTCTAAAATTTTTCCCCAAAAAAATCCCCAAAAATAGCCCTAATTTGCCTCTTGACCGATCTGCGATTTCGTTGCGTTTTGAGTGGTTTTGATCCATGGATTTGGTGTTACTAGTGATGATCTATCATTTCCCCATCTTTTCCCCTTCGATTTCATCAAGTTTGGCTCGAATTTGAGCGTTTTCCGAGCAGTTTTGCTCAAGAACATCTTCTTCCTCGTTGGGCCACTCCCGCCCGAGCACATCCGGCCTCGCAGCCGCCGCTCCCTCCGCAACGCCCCACAGCAGCGCCCCACCACGCGGCCGACCCCGCGCCTCCATCCCCCGCGCTCACCCTTGGCCCAGCCGCCGCCGGCCGCACGCCAAGCCGCTCCCGCTCGTCTCCTGGCCCGTCCGGCTCCAGGCCGCCCCAACACGCCGCACGCGCCCGCTTGGCCACCCCCGGCCCCACGCCCGAGCCGCCCACGACCGCGCCCCGCGCTCTGCCTCCACACCAGCATCTGACGCTCGCCTCCGCTCCCAACGCGCGCCCGTGCTCGCTGCTCCTGCCCCGCACGCCATCATCCAAGCCGCCGCACGCCGTGCTGCTGCAGCTACACGGGCCAGCCTCGTACGCGCGCAATCCCCGCCCGCGCCTGTGCTCCCCATCAGGCCGCCGCCCTGCTCACCTGCGCACGCACGCGCTGACAGCTCCAGTTCGATCCCCAAGCTCCAACCCAACTCACGCATCGAGCAGCCGCTCCGGTCAACCGGGTATCTGACCGGGCGCAAACCGGGCGGCACACCAGGAAAACTTGCTCGGACCGGAGCGAGACCGGGCGCCAACCGGAAAATCCGGCCCCAGACCCGGTCAGACCGGCCGCCAACCGGATTTCACGACTTTTGACCCAATTTTCGTCCAATTTTGACTCCACTTTTTGCCCCAAATCTTGACAACTTTCCGGAGCCCGTTTGACTCCAAACTTTTACAGCCATCTCACAATATCGTGACTCTATTTTTGACACCTTTTCCGAAATTTTTGGAGCCCAACTTCCGACCGCTCGTTTTGACCCAACTTTTCGGGCATTGACTTATTTTGCTCGGTTTCCGATTTGGAGTGCATCGGTTGTCTTTTCCGCTTCCGCGCCTACATCAACACCGCAACGACACCGTTGGCACCCCAGTTTCCGGCGCATCTTGACATCACCGCCTTCATCGCAAGTTGTGTGTTCCGACACCGCCTAACATCTAGGTATAACTCGCACCCCACCTTGTAACCCCTCTTCTTTTGCGATCTATCCTACGAGCATTGCTTATCGAGTGTTGCGAGACATTGCACGTGGCCCCGATTGTGAGGTGTGTGTGTCGTGTGGAGTAAAGCTTCTAAGCAAAACTCGTGTGGCAAGATAGCAAAAGCGAGCTAACGCTAACATAGTGCGAGAAAAAGCCGCCAAAATACAAAAAGAGCACAAGTGTGCATAGTGCCATCATACATACCAAAGTGTACAAAGCGCCACCATACATACAAAAGAGTGCAAGTGCCACCAAATACAAAAGAGGGAAAAGCTTTTAAGCAAAAGAGAGAAAAAGAGAAGAGAGGCCGCGTGTAAATCTTGTTGTCTCTTCGTTGCAACCAAAGCTTTGATCTCTTCTTGTGTTAGTGTGACACCGAGCACCCTTGATTAAGGGCTTCATACACTTTTCCGCTCATTCCTTGGTCGCACTAACCCCGTTCATCTCGTGTGTGTGTTCCATATCTTTTCCGTGTTTCTAGTGATCATCGCTTTGACATTTGATTTCGTTGGACTTCACCCACTCTTAACAACAAACTTGATTTCGGATTTCGTCTTTTGGCTTTCCACCACACTCACCTAACACCATATTTGCTAGCTTTTGCGTGTGTCTTTGTGTGAGTGCCCGATACAATTGATTTTGACCTCGGCTTGTTGGATCGCCCCGATCTTATCACACCACGGTAAGATTGCGAGGTAGTGTTCTTCCACTAACATATACCATATACATACCATCGTGCTAACATGGATAGCGAAGATGAGGATACGGAGGAGTACACGGAGCACTCCGAGGAGGACACCTCCTCAAGAACCGCGGATGTGGAGGAACATGTGGAGCTCGACACCGACTATGGCTCCGCGAGCATCGCCAACATGACCGACATCGAGGAGCTATACATCGACAATGGCTCCTCATGCATGGACGACATGTTGGAGCACCACCTCGAGGACGACATGGACGACATGTTGGAGCACCACCTTGAGGACGACATCGACGAGCTCTACATCGACAATGGCTCACCACTCATGGACGACATGATGGAGCAACGCCACGAGTACGACATCGACGCCATGGCGGAGCCTCACCTACGCTCCATGATGAGCAAAGACGATGCTCCCACGTACACCTACTTGGCCAATGGAGCTACATATGAAGATAGAGGACCTCCACGACGGCACCATCATATGGATCATCAAGAGCGTCCACATCATGAGCGTCATCGACACACTTCTCCAAGCTCCACAAGGCGCCGCAAGCAACATGCCACGTCGCATGAGCCATCACCTAGGCATGGCAAGGACCGTCATCGACTCACACCATCTCATGATAGTCGTCGACCACTACCACCTCATGGTCTTCATCGACACACGTCACCACATGATCGTCGCCGCCACAAGCCACTTCATGATCGCCATCGACCAACATCCCACAAGGATCTTCGACGACACTCCTGAAGACATGGTGATGACGCACGACGACGAGAGCCTCGACATGAAGGCGACAAACACCATCATAGGGTGTCCACCACTACAAGGACGGCAAGTGCTCATCGCACATACCTTCCTCATGAGGCGACTTCCACCTCTTGTGCCACCACCACAATGGCCCCTACCTCGTCACGTGCCTATGGACTCCGATGCTACAAGTGCAAGCAACAAGGCCACCCTCCACGGGAATGTCCCAATCTCCTATGTGAGGTGTGCAAGGCCAAGGGTCACGTGGCATGGCAATGCACAACGCCAAGCGCCAAGAAGCTCTACTTCGACGAGCTCAATGCACAAGTCTCCAAGATGCCTATCGCGCCCACACTTCAAGATGAAGATCGCCAAGGTCAACTCAAGGTTGATGTGGATCCGAGCCTAGCTCTCTACTACACCACGACGCCACCGCTTGAGGATGACTTGGGAGGCGATGGAGTTGAGCATGGTGACCATGGGATTCTCCCTTCACCTATGGAGGCGCATGGAGTTGAGATGGTTGAGCATGGGAATTTCCCTTCAACCAAGGAGGCGCATGGAGATGAGAAAGTCGAGCCTACTCCTATATGCTTGATTGATGAGTTGGTACCAATCCCATGTGAGGATGAGAGCCACTTAGCCCACTTGAGTGAGAGTGATAGTGAGTTGAGTGACTTCCACCCCATATGCGAGTTTGAGTGCTTCCATTTGGAGGACATGAGTGATACACAAAGTGAGTTGAGAGAGGTAGATGATAGGTCCATGGAGGACATCACATTTGCTAACACAATAACCTCTCCCTCGTTTGTGTCTTCTTATGTTGCACTAGGTTCCACGGAGGACGAGTTCCCGCTCATGGAGACGATGTACATGGTGCATGAAGATGATGATATCTCACCATGCTTGCTCCAAGATGGACATGTCGACCACATGGATCCTCCTACTTCCACAACACCTACCTCAAATGAGTCGGCCTACAAAGGTAACAACATAGGTGTTGATGATGCCATGATCCCACTAGTGGACATGATGACTCATGAATGCATGCATGATCTTGATGACCCATTTGCTACGTCACATGCTACTTTCACTTTCCCATGTGATGCTTTGCTTGATAACAATGTTGATCATGTGGAATTGAGTGCTTGTGATACCATGACCATGCCATGCTATGAGAGCTTCAATTTTCCTACAATTGCTTGCAATATGTTACCTACTTGCTCTTTCACATGTATTGCTTGCAATGACAATGATGAGATTAGCTTCCGCATGCTTTGCCCAAAATGTTTGCACTACTCCATGATCGTTGCATCCAAGATAGTGAACAATTCCCCTTTCTTATGCTTGGTATGCAAACATGCTTATTTCATTGTCCATGAGATGGCCCCCATAGCCTTCTCCATTTTTGATGATCATGAGTTGCCACATACCACACATGCACCTTCATGCCATTTGCACTATCGCCATGCATTTCACACTATCTTGCTTGACACTAATGGTGATGTGCACAAGTCTTGGAACATCATGATGGATGATGTGTTCCTCTACCATGCACATACGCTCTTTGTTTTGCTCATTCCATGTGTAGGTACCCGACCATTAACCTCCACCGCTACGGAGCATGAGCTCACGAAACGCGCAATTGAGAGCTACCCCAACAAGGACCTAACCCGCGGGAATCACACCAAAGGGTATGTTCCCACAAGCCTTCGCCCTCATGTGTTTCCGACTTGCCTTGTCGAGTTTCCGGTTTGGTCCAACCCCTCGTCGCCCCTTTTGCCTCTTTTGCAACATATCTTGACACCTCTTGTTGGCACAATGATTGTTGTATGTCTTGATGCTTTCATCATACACTTCGCGAATCTCAAGGACCATGTCATACATGTGAGAGACACCTTATGCATCTTGTGCCACATGTCACACAAAAAGTTGCTCTTCTTTGGATTTCACATTTCATCTATGGCAATTGCATTGGATTCTTTGACACTTGAGGATACCCATACTCGGCTCACGCCAACCATACCTCCCCAAGCTAGAAGTCTCCATAGCTTTGCCATTGCATATAACAATTTTGCCCCAAATTTTGCCGCCAATACTTGCCTTTTGTTTGTTCCATTTGTTTGGGACAATGCTACACCACACATTTTTGACACCATACAACTCTTACATGCACAAATTTTTGCCCTTCCAAATTTTGGATACATCGACACACTTTTGTTTCCCATTTTTGCCAAATGCCTCTTAGAGAAACGACTTGATGCTTCGTATTTGATTGAGAGCCTCTTGTTCGCCGATCACCCAATTGGCATCCACAAGCTTTCCTTTCGCAAGTTGTTTTTCCCCACGCTCTTCTTCGACCGAGACTTTGTTCCTCCACCACTACATGGGAGACCCGTCATGGGCTACAACAAGGACGCCCACACCACGACGAGCATCCATAAGGATACAAGGGCAACTATACAAGTCCTTCACCAATCCATCTCGGATCTCTCGCCACATCATGGAGATGAGGAGAAACAAGAGTCGAGGACGACTCTTCCCCAAGGGGGGGGAGATGATGTAGCCCCGGTCACCGACGTCGCTACACCAAGACCATCAAGTGCAACCCCGCCTATCGTCGACGCTACACCATGGCCAAAGAGTTCCCCAAGTGGACCTTCAACCCTCACCCACGCTACACGCGACAAGGTGAACTCCTTCCTCTCGATACTCGACCTCGTAGATACCTTGAATGGAATGCTACCTCATGTCGACATGTTATATGTCATTAGGTACAAGAGTCATCGAGGACCGGAGAGGAGGAACACCCATGGTGCACGTAAGCGAGGGAAGGGAAGAGGAGCCATTCATCATGGTGCAAGGAAGAGAGAAGAAGAAGAGAAGAAGAAGAAGAAGAAGGAAAGAGGAGAAGAAGGCTGGCCGGCCCAGAACCCGGTTGGACCGGCCCCACGACCGGACTGTCCGGTTGCCGCCCGGTCGACCGGCCCCAGGACCGGACCACCCGGTCCCAGGCCCGGTCTGACCGGCCCCCAAACCGGATCCGACGGGAATGACTCCCCAAGCTGCCTAAGTTATCCACTTGCGTACCTTTTCGGCCCAAGCTGGCTTGTACCTCTATATAAGCACCTAGGACCCCTCCTTTACCCCTTAGACAAGATGATAGCTTAAACATGAACTTGAGCTTTGTCTCCCTAGGGTTTCATCCCTCTGTAATCAAGGCAACCCTTGTTGTTGATTTGGATATTGTTGAGTGAGATTCTAGTGCAAGTCACTCTCTCTCCCTCACCAATCTCTTTTCTCCAACACCGATCTCTCACTCCGGGATTCTACCTCGCGTCTCTCCCGGGTTGATTCTATTGGCGTGGTCCATCGAGCCACGGGGGTAAGTATCGGTTGTATCGGGTTGGTGTGCGTGCGTGAGTCCTCGTGTTCTTCGTGTTCATCGTGTTCTTCGCGCTCTCCCACCTTTCCCCTTTGGATTTCGGGTCAACCGCAAGATCGGGCCACACACGGGGTCTTAGACCTCATCAGTAGCGGTGGAGGTAGTCATTCGGGTACCTATACACACAAAAGAGAAAACAAAAAGCGTGTGTGCATGGTAAAGGAATACATCATCCATCATGATGTTCCATGTCTCGTGCACATCACCATTAGTGTCAATCAAGATATTATGGAATGCATGGCGATGGTGCAAATGGCAAGAAGGTGCATTCGTGGCATGTGGTAACTCATGATCATCAAAAAGTGAGAAGGCTATGGGGGCCATCTCGTGGACAATGAAATAAGCATGTTTGCATACCAAGCATAAGAAAGGGAAATTGTTCACAATCTTGGATGCGACGATCATGGAGTAGTGCAAACATTTTGGGCAAAGCATGCGGAAGCTAATCTCATCATTGTCATTGCAAGCAATACATGTGAAAGAGCAAGTAGGTAACATATTGCAAGCAATTGTAGGAAAATTGAAGCTCTCATAGCATGGCATGGTCATGGTATCACAAGCACTCAATTCCACATGATCAACAATGTTATCAAGCAAAGCATCACATGGGAAAGTGAAAGTAGCATGTGACGTAGCAAATGGGTCATCAAGATCATGCATGCATTCATGAGTCATCATGTCCATTAGTGGGATCATGGCATCATCAACACCTATGTTGTTACCTTTGTAGGCCGACTCATTGGAGGTAGGTGTTGTGGAAGTAGGAGGATCCATGTGGTCGACATGTCCATCTTGGAGCAAGCATGGTGAGATATCATCATCTTCATGCACCATGTACATCGTCTCCATGAGCGGGAACTCGTCCTCCGTGGAACCTAGTGCAACATAAGAAGACACAAACGAGGGAGAGGTTATTGTGTTAGCAAATGTGATGTCCTCCATGGACCTATCATCTACCTCTCTCAACTCACTTTGTGTATCACTCATGTCCTCCAAATGGAAGCACTCAAACTCGCATATGGGGTGGAAGTCACTCAACTCACTATCACTCTCACTCAAGTGGGCTAAGTGGCTCTCATCCTCACATGGGATTGGTACCAACTCATCAATCAAGCATATAGGAGTAGGCTCGACTTTCTCATCTCCATGCGCCTCCTTGGTTGAAGGGAAATTCCCATGCTCAACCATCTCAACTCCATGCGCCTCCATAGGTGAAGGGAGAATCCCATGGTCACCATGCTCAACTCCATCGCCTCCCAAGTCATCCTCAAGCGGTGGCGTCGTGGTGTAGTAGAGAGCTAGGCTCGGATCCACATCAACCTTGAGTTGACCTTGGCGATCTTCATCTTGAAGTGTGGGCGCGATAGGCATCTTGGAGACTTGTGCATTGAGCTCGTCGAAGTAGAGCTTCTTGGCGCTTGGCGTTGTGCATTGCCATGCCACATGACCCTTGGCCTTGCACACCTCACATAGGAGATTGGGACATTCCCGTGGAGGGTGGCCTTGTTGCTTGCACTTGTAGCATCGTAGTCCATAGGCATGTGACGAGGTAGGGGCCATTGTGGTGGTGGCACAAGAGGTAGAAGTCGCCTCATGAGGAAGGTATGTGCGATGTGCACTTGCCGTCCTTGTAGTGGTGGACACCCTATCATGGTGTTTGTCGCCTTCATGTCGAGGCTCTCGTCTTCGTGCATCATCACCATGGCTTGAGTGGTGTCGTCGAAGACTCGTGGAAGATGTTGGTCGGTGGAGATCATGAAGTGGCTTGTGGCGGCGAAGCTCATGTGGTGACGTATGTCGATGACGGTCCTTGCCAAGCCTAGATGATGGCTCATGCGACTTGGCATGTTGTTTGTGGCGCCTTGTGGAGCTTGGAGAAGAGTGTCGATGACGATCATGTTGGGGACGCTCTTGATGCTCCATATGATGTACGTAAGGTCGACGATCTTGTGCATCAGCACTCTCATGGTGGCGCCTTGTGGAGCTCGAAGAAGTGTGTCGATGACGCTCATGATGGGGACGCCCTTGACGATCCATGTGAGGGTGCCCTCGTGGAGGTCCTCCATCTCCATATGTAGCTCCAATGGCCAAGTGGTGGTACTTGGGAGCATCGTCGTTGCTCCTTGTGGAGACTAGGTGAGGTTCCGCCATGGTGTCGATGTCGTAGGCGTGGCGTTGCTCCACCAAGTCGTCGATGTCGTACTCGTGGTGTTGCTCCGCCATGTCGTCGATGTCGTAGTCGTGGCGTTGCTCCACCATGTCGTCCATGCTTGAGGAGCCATTGTCGATGTAGAGCTCCTCGATGTCGGTCATGTCGGTGATGCTCGCGGAGCCAAAGTCGGTGTAGAGCTCCTCGATGTCGGTCATGTTGGCGATGCTCGCGGAGCCATAGTCGGTGTCGAGCTCCACATGTTCCTCCACATCCGCGGTGCTTGAGGAGGTGTCCTCCTCGGAGTGCTCCGTGTACTCCTCCGTATCCTCATCTTCGCTATCCATGTTAGCACGATGGTATATATATGGTGTATGTTAGTGGAAGAACACTACCTCGCAATCTTACCGTGGTATGATAAGATCGGGGCGATCCAACAAGCCGAGGTCAAAGTCAATTGTATCGGGCACTCACACAAAGACACACGCAAAAGCTAGCAAATATGATGTTAGGTGAGTGTGGTGGAAAGCCAAAAGACGAAATCCGAAATCAAGTGTATTGTCAAGAGTGGTGGAAATCCAAAAATTCAAATGTTAAAGCGATGATCACTATAAACACGGAAAAGATGTGGAACGCACACACGAGATGAACGGGGTTAGTGCGACCAAGGAATGAGCGGAAAAGTGTAAGAAGCCCTTAAGCAAGGGTGCTCGGTGTCACACTAACACAAGAAGAGATCAAAGCTTCGGTTGCAAAGGAAGAGACAACAAGATTCACACGTGGCCTCTCTTCTCTTATCTCTCTTTTGCTTAAAAGCTTATGACACTCTTTTGTACACGGTGACACTTGCACTCTTTTGTATCTATGGTGGCACTTTCACACTTTTGTATGTATGGGTGTATGGTGCTACTTGCACTCTTTTTGTGCTTTTCTTTCTTTTTCACGCTCTATGTTAGCGTTAGCTCACTCTTGCTATCTTGCCACACGAGTTTTGCTTAGAAGCTTGACTCCACACTACACACACACCTCACAATCGGGGCCACGTGCAATGTCTCGCAACACTAGATAAGCAATGCTCGATAGGATAGATCGCAAAAGAAGAGGGGTTACAAGGTGGGGTGCAAGTTATACCTAGATGTTAGGCGGTGTCGGAACACACAACTTGCGATGAAGGCGGTGATGTCAAGAGTACGTTTGCAAGTCCGGGGTGCCGAGGATGTCGTCGCTTGCTTCGGAGCTGCGGGTTAGTTTCACAAACAAGGCACTCAAACCGGAACAAGCAAACACAAGTTAGCGGAAGAAAACGGTCAAAGTAGCTTGGCGGTGGTGGCGGTGGTATGCCGGTGGTGGTGGTGTCGATGCTCTTGCGGATGCGGCGGTGTTTGTTGGGGCCGCGGTGGTGTTTGCCGGTGGTTGGGGATGATGGCGGTGCTTGCCGGCGGGGGAGAGGAGTGGCGGTGGTTGGCGGTGGAGGTGGAAGGGTGGCGCCCGGTCCAGGGGCCGGTTGGGCCGGACCTGGGACCGGCCTGGCCGGTCACACGGCCGGTCGACCGGGTTACAGGCTGGCCCGGCCGGTCTGCAGCCCGGTTGATCGGATTCTCAACCGGACGCAGCTTCTCTCTCTGTTCTTCACGAAAACCAAGCCAAAACGACCAAATCGGAGGGGAAACGATGGAATTGGGGGCTAAAAGTTGGGGAGATAGTAGATCAAGCACTCCAACACCAAATCCATGGACCAAAACCACTCAAAACGCAACGAAATCGCAGATCGGTCAAGAGGCAAATTAGGGTTATTTTTGGGGATTTTTTTGGGAAAAATTTTAGAGACGAAATTGGATGGGTGGGGGGTCAAATCCGCGGAAACCAAAGGCTGCTGATACCATATGATGAGGTCTAAGACCCCGTGTGTGGCCCGATCTCGCGGTTGACCCGAAATCCAAGAGGGAAGAGAGGGAGAGCGCGAAGAACACGATGAACACGAGGAACTCACGCACGCACACCAACCCGATACAACCGATACTTACCCCCGTGGCTCGATGGACCACGCCGATAGAATCTCCTACGGAAGAGACCGCGGTAGAATTCCGAGGAGAGAGACCGGTGTTGGAGAACGAGATCGGAGAGAGAGAGAGAGTGCTCGCACTAGAATCTCACTCACAGATCTAGATCAACAACAAGGGTTGCCTTGATTACAGAGGGATGAAACCCTAGGGAGACAAAGCTCATATCCATGTTTAAGCTATCATCTTGTCTAAAGAGGTAAGGGGGCGACCTGGGGGCTTATATAGGCATACAAGGCAGCATGGGTCGAACAGGTACAAGTTGGTGGGTCAAACCCGACGAATCCGGTCACAGGGCCGGTCTGACCGGGCCTGGGACCGGCCCATCCGGTCCACAACCGGATTCTGGACCGGGCGGTGACCGGGCGAGGCTTCGGGAGCCCCGGGATTGCGTCCGGATGGCACCGGTCGTCGTTCCGGTCGAAAACCGGCCGGGCCGGTCAGGGGGCCGGTCAACCGGGCCTGTGACCGGGTGGGCCGGTCAGGGGGCCGGTCAACCGGGCCTGTGACCGGCCGGCCTCCCTCCTCCCGCTTCTTCTTCCTCTTCCTTCCTTCTTCCTTCATTCTTCCTTCCTTCTTCTTCTTCTTCCTTCTTCCTTGCACCATGATGAATGGCTCCTCTTCCCTTCCCTCGCTTCCTTGCACCATGGGTGTTCCTCCTCTCCGGTCCTCGATGACTCTTGTACCTAATGACATATAACATGCCGACATGAGGTAGCATTCCATTCAAGGTATCTACGAGGTCGAGTATCGAGAGGAAGGAGTTCACCTTGACGCGTGTAGCGTGGGTTAGGGTTGAAGGTCCACTTGGGGGACTCTTTGGCCATGGTGTAGCGTCGACGATAGGCGGGGCTGCACTTGATGGTCTTGGTGTAGCGACGTCGGTGACCGGGGCTACATCAGTTTTTCTTCACGAGGATGCGTAGGAGGGTGGAGAGGCTTCGATTGACCACTTCCGTTTGGCCATCCGTTTGCGGGTGCGATGATGATGAGAACAAGAGCTTGACTCCAAACTTTGCCATGAGCGACTTCCAAAGATAACTCATGAACTTGACGTCTCGATCCGACACAATGCTTTGTGGTACTCCATGTAGGCGGACGATTTCCCTGAAAAACAATGAAGCAATGTGTGAAGCATCGTCGCTCTTATGGCAAGGTATGAAATGAGCCATCTTAGAGAATCTATCCACTACAACAAATATAGAATCATGACCATGCTTAGTGCGAGGCAAGCCTAGAACGAAATCCATGCTAATATCCGTCGATGGTGCATAAGGAATAGGCAATGGCATGTAAAGACCATAAGGGTTGGAGGTAGACTTAGCTTGTAAGCATGTTGTGCACCGACGGCAAAGGCGTTCCACATCTCGCTTCATCTTTGGCCAATAGTAGTGGGTTGAGAGCATGGCATATGTCTTGTCACGTCCAAAGTGACCCATAAGACCTCCTCCATGAGACTCTTGCAAAAGCAATTTTCGAAGCGAAGACTCGGGAATGCAAATCTTGTTAGCTTTAAACAAATAGCCATCATGCAAATAGAAATCATCCACTCCTCGCTCAACGGAGCACTTCTCAAAAATTGGAGCAAAGAAAGAATCGGAAGGATAGAGTTCTTTGATCTCTTCAAGTCCCAAAACATGAAAATCCAAACGAGTTAGCAAAAGGGTGTTTTTGCGGGAAAGAGCATCCGCCACAACATTGTCCTTGCCCTTCTTGTATTTGATCACATATGGGAAGGACTCAATGAACTCGACCCATTTTGCATGTCGTTTGTTCAAGTTGTGTTGGCTTTTCAAATATTTCAAGGACTCATGGTCGGAATGAATGATAAACTCTTTTGGCCAAAGATAGTGTTGCCAAACTTCAAGAACACGAACCAAAGCGTAGAGCTCCTTGTCATATATAGGATAGTTGAGGCGTGCGCCATCCAACTTCTCACTATAGTATGCCACGGGTTTGCCCTCTTGCATAAGAACACCACCAATACCAAGCCCACTTGCATCACACTCAATCTCAAAAGTTTTGGCAAAATTTGGAAGAACAAGAAGGGGAGCTTCGGTAAGGCGTTTCTTCAACTCATCAAAAGCATTTTGTTGGGCCTTGCCCCAAACAAACGGAACATTCTTCTTGGTAAGCTCATTCAAAGGGCAAGCAATGGTGCTAAAATCTTTCACAAAGCGGCGGTAAAACCCGGCAAGTCCATGGAAGCTTCGGACTTGACCAACATTTGTAGGGGTAGGCCAATTGTGGATGGCCTCCACCTTGGAAGAATCAACTTCAATCCCATTAGCGGAAACCACGAAACCAAGAAAAACCAATTTGTTTTGAGCAAAGGTGCACTTGGGGAGGTTAGCATAAAGCTTTTCATGACGCAAGATGCACAAGACTTCTCTCACATGTTGCACATGGTCCTCGAGGTTTTTGCTATAAATAAGAATATCATCGAAGTAGACAACCACGCTCTTGCCAATGAGAGGACGCAAGATGTGATTCATGAGGCGCATGAAAGTAGATGGTGCATTGGAAAGACCGAAAGGCATAACGAGCCATTCATAGAGACCAAGTTTGGTCTTGAATGCCGTTTTCCATTCATCACCAATAGCCATGCGGATTTGATGGTAACCACTACGCAAATCGACTTTAGAGAAAATCGTGGCACCACTAAGTTCATCTAGCATGTCATCTAAACGCGGAATGGGATGGCGGTAACGGACGGTAATGGCATTGATGGGGCGACAATCCATACACATCCGTTGCGTCTCATCCGGTTTAGGCACAAGGATCACGGGAACCGCACAAGGGCTAAGGCTTTCACGGACGTACCCTTTGGCGAGGAGATCTTGAATTTGGCGGTTGATCTCCTTGGTCTCTTCGGGGTTGGTGCGATAGGCGGCACGGTTTGGGAGCGGAGCGCCGGGTATGAGGTCGATGCGGTGTTCTATGCCGCGGAGTGGTGGTAGTCCATGAGGGAGCTCGTCGGGGAAGACGTCTCGAAATTCCTGCAAAAGAGACAACAAAGACGGAGGAATGTTGGTTAAGTCGTTAGTCTCCGACGCGGGTCCCTTGCATATGAGCACATAGTGCAATATGGTGGATGGGTTCTCTTGGAGCTCTCTCCACTCACTCTTGGTGGCTAGAAGGACACTCTTGGGCTCACTCATGTATGGCTTGTGGCGCTCACTCTCTTTGTGGTGGGTCGCTCCCTCTCCTCTCATCTCACTATGGTGGGTGCGGAGTTGTGCCCTCGCTAAAGTCTTCGCATTATCCGCGATGATTTGGCTAGGAGTCATCGGGCGCAACTCGAACTTCTTGTCGTTGACCTTGAAGGTGTATGTGTTGGAGAGTCCATCATGTATAGCCTTCTTGTCATATTGCCAAGGGCGGCCAAGCAACATGTGGCACACCGTCATGGGTACCACGTCACACTCGATGGTGTCCTCATAAGGGCCTATCTTGAAGTTGACGGTGACGGTATGTTGTATCTTGACGTTGCCCTTGTCACTCAACCATTGGATATGGTAAGGGTGAGGATGCTTGCGGAGAGTGAGGTTGAGCTTCTCACACAACTCGGTGCTCGCAAGGTTATGGCAACTTCCACCATCTATGATGACCTTGATCGACTTGCCACCAATTCCGGCACGGGTTTGGAAGATGTTGCACCGTTGGTCTTCCATAGCATGAGGTTGTGTGGTTAGCACCCTTGTGACCACAAGTGAGGGACTTGGGTCATGCTCACATAAGAGAGGATCTTCTCCACTTTCTTGCTCATAAGCTTCTTCACTTTCCACGGCGGCTTGCACAAGGGCTTCATATTCATCTTCATCAAGAGTCTCGATGTCACCATTCTCCATAGTGATCATGACCTTGGTGTTCTTGCACTCAAACGATTTGTGACCTTGGGTGCCACACTTGAAGCAAGTGACACTAGAGGGTCCCGTGGATGCCTTAGAGGAGGCGGTGGAGGAGACCGTTTGCTTCATTCGACTTTGGATAGTCGGCTTCTTGGAAGGTGTAGAGGATGCGTCGGCTTTGGCACTTGTAGCATAAGGAGTTGATGTAGTAGGAGGAGTCGATGTAGCGAGCTTGGAGGAGAAATAGGACTTGGCCTTGGAGTACTTGATGTCCTCAATCACTTGGCGCTCGGCCTTCGATGCTTGGTGGACTAACTCAACCATGTTGGAGTAGGGTTGGAACTCGACAATCCTCTTGATAGGATAAGTAAGGCCATTGAAGAAACGAGCAATTGTTTGTTCCTCGGACTCTTGGATGTTGGCTCGCATCATAGTGAGCTCCATCTCCTTGTAGAACTCCTCAACGGTCTTGGTGCCTTGCTTCAACTTTTGGAGCTTGTTGAAGAGGTCGGTCATGTAGTGTGCGGGGACAAAGCGAGCATGCATTTCTTTCTTCATGTCTTCCCAAGTGTCAATAGGAGGTTCACCCTTTTCTTCTCGAAGAGTGAGGACTTGCTCCCACCAAGTGTTGGCGTAGTCTTCAAACTCGAGTGATGCCATAGCCACTTTCTTGGCACCGGAGTAGTTGTGGATGCGGAAGATCTTGTCCACCTTGAGTGCCCATGAGAGGTAGGCTTCGGCGTCGTCGTCACCTTTGAACTTAGGCATGTTGAATTTGAGTTTGCCATACATGTTCTCTTCATCCTCCAAGTTTCTTCTACGAGGAGGGGCGCCGTCATCTCTTGCGGCTAGAGGTGGAATAGGGGGTCTTCTACGGCCAACCATAGCATTGGGTTGGCGTTGAAGATGAACGCTTGCTTCACTTGGTTCACGGTGAGGATGTGGTTGAAGATCTTGTCGCGGTTGAGGACGATGCTCAATGTTGGGTCTCTCATCTTGATCATGGTGTAGTTCTCCTCGACCACGTTGGTCATGGTGAGGGTGACGGTGGAGATCTCGCCGAGGTTGATCTTGAGGACCTTGGTCTTGGGGTTGGTCGTCACGCCCATGGTGGGCATGGCGATCCGCTTGGTGACGATCTTGTTGAAGGCCTTGAGCTTGTGGAGGACGCTCATGTGGACGAGCATGTCGATGTATTTCTCCACGCCTAGAGTTGGAGCGGGAGTCTTCATGACGAGCATGTGAGCGATCATGTCGATGATGGTCTTCATGCCTTGAAGAAGAGCTTGGGGACGAAAGGCCACCATGAGAGTAATGGTCTTCATGCCTTGAGGAAGAGCTTGATGAAGAGGAAGTAGAACGGTGTCGACGATGGCGACCCAAGTTGGTGATGGCACGCTCGAGGCTATCCATGCGCCGCTCCATGTTGGCATCATTGGCCGCCATTTGGCAATTCAAATTGTCCGTAGCTTCACGAAGAAGGGCCAAGTCTTGGTTCACGGTGGAGAAGTTGTGAGCCACCTCATCGTATTGCTCATCGATGCGCGTCTCGAAGAGGGAGAGTTGCTCCTTGAACTCTTGTCGTTGTGATGAGGACATCCCTACTACACCATTACCTCCGTCATTGATGAATGAAGATGAACCTGCTGTGAAGCTCAAGTCCGATGAAGTTCGGATTGGTCCAATTACAAGAGCTCGTGCGAAGCTACTTAAACAACAGGTGAACTTGTTCCTAAACGATACTTTGATTGATGAGAACTTTATACTACCTAAGTCCTATTACTTATGTATCATCAGGTATCAAGAGGAGACGAGCATTGCACGAGGAGTAGAGAAGCAGCTGGACATGAAGACGGACGTCAAGATGGACGTGAAGCTGGACATGGAGCTGGACATGAAGATATCTCATGGTCGCGCGAGGGAGGAGCGGGAGGAAGGCGCGAGAGGAGAAGACGACGTCCAGGCCGGTCCAGCACCCGGTTAGACCGGCCTCCGGACCGGCCCGCCCGGTCCCTGGCCCGGTTGACCGGGCGCCAACCGGATGGGATTTATCGTACCGGGCAAAAACCGGATTTTTGCGAACTTTCCGGTTTGCCGCCCGGTTGACCGGGTTCTATGCCAGGCAGCCCGGTCACTGGCCCGGTTGACCGGGTTCTATGCCAGGCAGCCCGGTCACTGGCCCGGTTGACCGGATTCCAGACCGGATCTGTCCGAGTCTGTCTCGACCAGAACTTTTCTGGGTCGGTTTTACTTGTATTTTTCGACCAGAACTCGTCCCGGACGCCTATATAAGTGCCTTGGACGACCCCCTAGCTGCTTTAGACCAAGTTTAAGATAAACCCTAGTTCATAGTTGTTTGCTAAGCAAAACTATTGTTCCCCAACTCTCCAATTCGTTGCGATCTGGAGTTTTATGCTACTGAAAGTTTGTGTGATCTGCTGTTCCATTGGGGATTAGAAGATTGCAATCTACCGCTTCGTGGTCGGCGGCTACGTGCGCAAGTGTGTGGAGTTGCGAATATCTTGCAGGGTTGAGAGCTGTTGCATTGGCATCAGGAATCAATCGAGAGACTTCGTCGGCGTCATACAAGTTATCCTCCTCATCATCATCGATTTCATCCGCTGCTACCATCGTGTGTTCATCACCACCCGTCGCTTACTGAGAAGATCGGGCAACCCCATATCATCTTGGTATCAGATTTCCAGTTTTCCTCGGTAAGCCATCCACAATCCACCCCATAGTTGAGTTGTGAGTGTTTTCCTATCCAGAAAAAGCCATAAAAAGTTAGGGTTAGGGTTTGCCATAGCCTTAGATTGCACTAATTTCGAGTTTTAGTTGCTTTTCGTAGTTGTTTTTGCGTATCTTTATCTTTCTTATAGTAGAATTGTTAGGGTTTGTGTTTTCTCTATCATCTAGTTTATCATAGTGTGTCAGTTTTTGTTACTCCGAGTCCACATAGCGTACAGTGTGCTTGTTCCCAACCATAGACACAGCCTATCGATATAAAGTGACTAGGAACTTCCCCAGAAGAGACTAGTTTTACCGCTCGACAGGCTGCTCGTTAGGGTTTTGGTGCTTTGCAATTTCTGTTGGCCGTGTTATCAAGGAGTTGTGTCAGAAAAAAAAAAGAGAAAATTGAAAAGAAGCAAAAAAAAAAAAAAAAGAGCTACATAGCTGCGTGTGTTCTACAAATAGAAAATCCAAAAAGAAAAGTGTTGTGCTAGTTGAATCAAGTGAAGGCCTAAGTTTACTTTACTGCACCCGTAGTTGAGCAATCTTGTGCCTGTCTCGTTGAGCTTTGCTAGCGTCTCTCGTGTGCATTGCAACCTTTCCCACATATAGTTGCATTGCCCCATTATATCGCCTTGTGTGAGTATCATTTGGTTGTCTACGGTCAGCGCTAGAGCTTGTTATTGGTGCAAATAGGTAGCCCACCTACAGCCCCACATATATCCTGCTTTGTCGTCTGATTGTTCTTATACCCTTGATATTCGCTTCGCTACATCCGTGCACTAGTCCGTCAATCCAAGTTGGTAAGCAATTCTATTCACTTTGGAGCGGTAAGATTTACCTTTCTTATCAGTTTTGAGTGAGTTGTGAGCGTACCACCAAAGATTTTGTTTAGTGCACTAACCTACTAATCATGTCTTCTTCTGAGTTTGACGTGATGCAGAAAAAGCCCGACGACACACCAGTTACTTGGCGTGAATATGAGGGTCTTCGTGATCATTTGCAACGTGAAATCCGAGTTGCTAGTGATGTGTTGGACAAGGAAATGCAAGGTGTCCACTTGAAGGTTGATGAGGCGACTACAGCGGTTAACACCGTTCACACATCCGTGACGACTATGCAAGCATCTATACAAGCGTTGACAAACGCCGTTGCTGAGATACGTACTATGGTACAACAACAACCACAACAACCACTTGATGAAGATGGCAGTGTCAATGGTGACAATGCAGATGCTGCTGCTGCTCAAGGCATGGGACGTGGTGTTGGTCGTGGTCTTCCACGTGGCGTCAATCGTGGTTATGTTAAGCTTGGAGCCCGCCGTGTTCCTCAACAACAAGACGATGGTTTGGGTAAGCCCAAGTTCTCAATTCCCAGATTTGAAGGCGGTACTGATGTTGAAGAATATCTTACATGGGAGCTGAAAATTGAGAGACTATGGCGTTTACATCCTGATTATACTGAAGATAGGAAGATCAAACTTGCTTCCTCTGAATTTGATGGCTACGCATTGCGTTGGTGGGATGCTCTTGTTCAGAATCGAGATGAAGATGGAGAGCTGCCTATTATCACATGGCGTGCTATGAAGGCGGCAATGAGAGCTCGTTTTGTTCCTACCAATTATTTGCGCTCAGTTTTTGACAAGTTGACCCAATTGAAACAAGGTGTGTTGACAGTTGATGCTTACTACATGGAGATGGAGATGCTTATGCAGCGTGCCCGTGTCCGTGAGTCTCTTGAGATGACACTACAGCGATTTCTGAATGGTCTCCGATTTAACATCAAGGGCATTGTGCGTCATCATACTTATGCTACAATGAATGAGTTGCTACATCATGCAAGAGAAGCTGAGTCACAGTTGGCTGAAGAAGCGCAACAGAGGGGCCGTGCTACAGGTGCAGGGCGTTACACGCCTAGGCAGCCACCCTCCACGGCGCCATCTACGCGTCCTACGGATGTTCCTTCTTCGTCTAGCAAGCCGGTCTCCAATGTGTCTCACACAAAGAAGCCCGTCCCTGCAGCAAGTGGAACTGGTTCTAGTATGTCGTCAGCGCGCAACCGTGATATGCTTTGTCATACATGTGGTGGCAAGGGTCACTTCAAGAAGGATTGTCCGAATCGCAAAGTTATGATCATTAATGAGGACAATGAGTATGAAACTGGAGATGATGCTGATCCAAATGCTCCAGATGAGGATGATTATGATAGTGATGGTTATGATGCTTTTCCTTCTGAAGCTCAAACTATTGTTGTCTCGCAGCGTGTTCTTAATGTGCAGTCAAGTGCATCTACACAGCGCTGTAATTTGTTCCAAACAAAGGCACTAGTTGGCCCTGATAAAGCTTGCAAGGTCATTATTGATGGCGGGAGTTGTCGCAATCTAGCAAGCAAAGAGTTATGTGCCAAGCTGAAACTGAAGTATCTACCGCACCCACATCCATATTATATTCAGTGGTTGAGCAATAATGGTGAGATGAAGGTGAGCCACATGGTGCGAGTTGATTTTGAGATTGGACCGTATAAGGATTCCATTGATTTTGATGTGGTTCCTATGACGGTTTGTCACCTGCTGTTGGGCCGGCCATGGCTCTATGACCGTTCTGTGCAACACAATGGCCGCGCCAATACATATCACTTGGAGTTCAAGGGCAAGAAAATTAACTTACAGCCTATGTCACCACAGCAAATTGTCAATGAGTCTCGTCAGAAGATTGAAGTAAACTTGGAGGATGCGTCCATAGATAGGCGAGAGAATTGTAATGCCGTGAGTGATATAACGAAAAGTGAGAGAGTGAATTCCTTAGTCTCATTAGCCACCAAACAAGACATGAGAGAATTTTGTGAGGATCCTACAGCCATGCCTATTGTGCTCATGTACAAGGGTACGGTTTTGGTTTCTAACGACATGACCCCTCTTCCTCTTGGTGTTTCTAATGTTTTGCAGGAATTCAGTGATGTGTTTCCGGAAGAGGTACCCGCAGGACTTCCACCTTTGCGAGGTATTGAGCATCAAATTGACTTGATCCCCGGAGCATCGCTGCCCAATAGGGCACCATATAGAACGAATCCCGAAGAGACGAAGGAGATACAGAAGCAAGTACAAGCGCTACTCGACAAAGGTTATATCCGCATAAGCCTTAGTCCTTGTGCTGTTCCTGTTATTCTTGTTCCTAAGAAAGATGGTACATGGCGTATGTGCGTAGATTGTAGAGCGATAAACAACATTACTATTCGATATCGTCATCCTATTCCTCGTTTAGAAGATATGCTAGATGAATTGAGTGGTGCTGCTGTTTTCACTAAAATTGATTTGCGTAGTGGTTATCATCAAATTAGGATGAAAGAAGGGGATGAGTGGAAAACCGCCTTTAAAACAAAATTTGGTTTATATGAGTGGTTAGTAATGCCTTTTGGTTTAACTAATGCACCTAGCACTTTCATGAGACTGATGAACCATGTTTTGCGTGATTTTATTGGCAAGTTTGTGGTTGTGTATTTTGATGATATATTAATCTACAGCCGCAATGAATCTGATCATATTATACATATTCGACATGTTTTGCAAGTGTTGCGTGATAGTAAACTCTATGGTAATCTTGAGAAGTGCACATTTTGCAAAGATAAGGTCATATTTCTGGGTTATGTTGTCTCTAAGCATGGAGTAGAAGTAGATGTGTCTAAAATTGAAGCTATTCAAAATTGGCCTACTCCCATGAATGTGAGTCAAGTTAGAAGTTTTCATGGTCTAGCTGGGTTTTATCGCCGTTTTGTGCCCAATTTTTCTACTATTGCTGCACCTTTGAATGAATTGACTAAAAAGGGTGTTGCATTTGAGTGGGGCGTTGCCCAAGATCATGCTTTTGATGAACTGAAACGATTGTTAACTTCTGCACCGTTGCTTGCACTTCCTGATTTCAATAAGCAATTTGAGATTGAATGTGATGCTAGTGGTATTGGAATTGGTGGTGTGTTGATGCAAGAGGGTCGCCCAATTGCATATTTTTCTGAGAAACTTTCTGGTGCTAAGTTGAACTATCCTATCTATGATAAAGAATTGTATGCTTTAATTAGAGTTCTTGAGGTTTGGCAACATTATTTGTGGCCAAAAGAATTTATCATACATTCTGATCATGAAGCTTTGAAATATCTGAAAGCCCAATCTACTTTGCATAGGCGTCTTGCTAAGTGGGTTGAATTCATTGAGTCTTTTCCGTACATTATTAAGCATAAAAAGGGAAAAGATAATATTGTTGCTGATGCTCTATCTAGGAAGACTATGCTATTAACCCATCTTGATGTTAAAATTCCTGGATTAGAGGTGTTATGTGATTTATATGCGACTGATCATGATTTTGCTGAACCATACCGCTTGTGTGCTATTGGTAAAGCATGGGAAAAATATCACATACATGATGGGTTCTTGTTTAGAGCTAACAAACTATGTGTTCCAGAATCGTCTGTGCGTTTGCTCTTATTGCAGGAATCACATGCTGGAGGTTTGATGGGTCACTTTGGGCGTGAGAAGACGCTACTCATGCTCGCTGATCACTTTTATTGGCCAAAGATGAGGCGGGACGTGGACAGGTATGTGAAGAGGTGCATTACTTGCAACAAGTCCAAGTCCAAGCTGAAGCCTCACGGTTTGTATACTCCTTTACCGGCACCTACTACACCTTGGGAGGATATTAGTATGGATTTTGTGTTGGGTTTGCCGCGTACTAAGAGAGGCCATGATTCTATATTTGTGGTAGTGGACAGATTTTCTAAGATGTCACACTTTATTGCCTGCCACAAAAGCGACGATGCGTCGCATATTGCTAACCTGTTTTTCAGGGAGATTGTTCGACTACATGGAGTTCCGAAGACTATTGTTTCTGATCGTGACGTGAAGTTTATGAGCTACTTCTGGAAGACACTGTGGGGAAAGCTAGGGACAAAGCTGCTGTTCAGTACTACTTGTCATCCCCAAACTGATGGTCAAACTGAGGTGGTGAATAGGACATTGTCACAATTGTTGAGATCCATGATCAAGAAGAACCTGAAGGAGTGGGAAGAGTGTTTGCCGCATGTGGAGTTTGCTTACAACAGGGCGGTACATTCTACCACGGAGCTATGTCCTTTTGAGGTGGTGTATGGTTTCAAACCCATTACTCCACTTGACTTGTTGCCTTTGCCCATACATGAGAGAGTTAATATGGAGGCATCCAAGAGGGCAGATTTTGTGCGTAAGATCCATGTGAAGACTAAAGAGTTGATAGAAAAGAAAGGCAAGAGCAATGCTGCAAGGATGAATAAGAAGCGCAAAGAGATGTTGTTCAAGCCTGGTGATATGGTCTGGGTACATTTTCGCAAGGATAGGTTCCCGAAGCTACGGAAGTCTAAGTTGAAGCCTCGTGGTGCTGGTCCTTACAAAGTGCTTGCCAAGATCAATGATAATGCATACTCGATAGATCTTCCAGTTGATGAGTTTGGTGTCAGTAATTCTTTCAATGTTGCTGATTTGACACCATATGACGGAGAAGACCTTGGAGCGTCGAGGTCGACGCCTTTTGAAGGGGGGGGAGATGATGAGGACATCCCTACTACACCATTACCTCCGTCATTGATGAATGAAGATGAACCTGCTGTGAAGCTCAAGTTCGATGAAGTTCGGATTGGTCCAATTACAAGAGCTCGTGCGAAGCTACTTAAACAACAGGTGAACTTGTTCCTAAACGATACTTTGATTGATGAGAACTTTATACTACCTAAGTCCTATTACTTATGTATCATCAGGTATCAAGAGGAGACGAGCATTGCACGAGGAGTAGAGAAGCAGCTGGACATGAAGACGGACGTCAAGATGGACGTGAAGCTGGACATGGAGCTGGACATGAAGATATCTCATGGTCGCGCGAGGGAGGAGCGGGAGGAAGGCGCGAGAGGAGAAGACGACGTCCAGGCCGGTCCAGCACCCGGTTAGACCGGCCTCCGGACCGGCCCGCCCGGTCCCTGGCCCGGTTGACCGGGCGCCAACCGGATGGGATTTATCGTACCGGGCAAAAACCGGATTTTTGCGAACTTTCCGGTTTGCCGCCCGGTTGACCGGGTTCTATGCCAGGCAGCCCGGTCACTGGCCCGGTTGACCGGGTTCTATGCCAGGCAGCCCGGTCACTGGCCCGGTTGACCGGATTCCAGACCGGATCTGTCCGAGTCTGTCTCGACCAGAACTTTTCTGGGTCGGTTTTACTTGTATTTTTCGACCAGAACTCGTCCCGGACGCCTATATAAGTGCCTTGGACGACCCCCTAGCTGCTTTAGACCAAGTTTAAGATAAACCCTAGTTCATAGTTGTTTGCTAAGCAAAACTATTGTTCCCCAACTCTCCAATTCGTTGCGATCTGGAGTTTTATGCTACTGAAAGTTTGTGTGATCTGCTGTTCCATTGGGGATTAGAAGATTGCAATCTACCGCTTCGTGGTCGGCGGCTACGTGCGCAAGTGTGTGGAGTTGCGAATATCTTGCAGGGTTGAGAGCTGTTGCATTGGCATCAGGAATCAATCGAGAGACTTCGTCGGCGTCATACAAGTTATCCTCCTCATCATCATCGATTTCATCCGCTGCTACCATCGTGTGTTCATCACCACCCGTCGCTTACTGAGAAGATCGGGCAACCCCATATCACGTTGCGTCCATAGGTTGTGTTGAGTAGCCAACCTCTCGGTGTTGCGGAGGATCTCTTCATCCCTATTGGTATCTCCGTTCCTATCCATGATGGAAAGACAAGAACTATGTTGTGTATGTTAGTGGAAGGAGACTACCTCGCACTCTTACCAAGGTAAGATAGTATTGAGGCAATCAACCAAGCCGAAAGCAAGATCAAGTGTATCGGGGACACACGCAAAACCACACGCAAAAGCTAGCAAATATGGTGTTAGGCGATTGTTGTGGAAAGCCAAAAGACAAATCCAAGATCGAGTATGTTGTTAAAAGTGGGTGAGGTCCAAAAATTAAAAGTCCAAATGGTGATCACGAAAACACGGAAAAGTTGTGGAACACACACACGAGATAAGCGGGGTTAGTGCAACCAAAAGTGAGCGGAAAAGTGTATGTATAAGTGCTCGGTGTCACACTAACACAAGGAGAGCCAAAGCTTCGGTTGCAAAGGAAGAGACAACAAGATTCACACGCGGCCTCTCTTCTCGTATCTCTCTTTGCTTAAAAGCTTTTTCTCTTTTGTATATGGTGGCACTTGCACTCGGTTGTATCTTTGGTGGCACGTGGACACTTTTGTATGTATGGGCGTATGGATGTATGGTGCTACTCGCACTCTTTTTGTGTTTTTGGGGCTTTTTCACACACTATGTTAGTGTGAGCCTCGCTTTTGCTATCTTGCCACACGAGTGTTTGCTTGGATGCTTTACTCAACACGACACACACACCTCACAATGCGGGGCCACGTGCAATGTCTCGCAACACTAAACAAGCAATGCTCGGGAGGGTTGGATCGCAAAAGGAACGAGGAGTTGCAAGTTATACCTCAATGTGTCGTAGGCGGTGATGATCACACAACTTGCAATATGGTGGAAGGATCAAGAGTACGTTGGCAAGTCGGGGTGCCGAGAGTGTCGTCGCTTGCGTCGTAGCTGCGGGTTAGATTTACACACAAGGCACTCAAACCAGAACAAGCAAACACAAAGGTGAAGACGTGGTCGAAATGTGGCTGGCCGAGCTTGGCTGGTCCACAGCGGCGATGCCGGCCTGAATCGAAGCGCGATGCCGGCACAGGCGCTGATGCCGGCACAGGATGCGGCGGCAGTGCCGGCCTGGCGGCAGTGCCGGCCTGATGAAGCGGCAGTGCCGGTCCCTGACGAACAGCTTGAGCTGTTCTTCGCGAAAAGCGGCCCAAATTCGACCAAAACGTCAGAAATCGATGGAATTGAGGTCTAGAAAGTGGGGAAAACGTAGATCAACCAGAGGGGCACGAAATCCATGGATCAAAACCACTCAAAACGCAACCAAATCACAGATCGGTCAAAAGGCAATTTGGGGCTATTTTTTTTTTTTTTTGGAAATTTTCTAGAAACGAAATCGGGTGGGTGGAGGGTCAGATCTGCGGTAACCAAGAGCTGCTGATACCATATGATGAGGTCTAAGACCCCGTGTGTGGCCCGATCTCGCAGCTTGACCCCGAAATCCAAGGGAAGAGGTGGGAGAGCGCGAAGAACACGAAGAACACGACGAACACGAGGAACTCCGAGACTCACGCACGCACACCAACCCGATACACCCGATGCTTACCTCCGTGGCTCGATGGACCACGCCAATAGAATCTCCGAGGAAGAGGCACGTGGCAGAATTCCCGGAGAGAGATTGGGGTTGGAGAGGAAGAGCTTGGTGAGGGAGAGAGAGTAACTTGTACTAGAATCTCACTCAACAAGATCAAAGTCAACAACCAAGGTGCCTTGATTACAGAGGGATGATACCCAAGGGAGACTAAGCTCAAAGGTAGGTTTGAGTTCAAAACAAGTCTAACCCTAATCTGGGGGAAGGGGTGAGGTACTTATAGGCCCAGATTCGTACAGGGGTAAAATCGGCACTACATAAATTATCCTGGTCCCTAGATGCGAAATCAACGGTTGAGATGAAGTCAACAGGGGCTTGGCCGGCAGTGCCGGTGATGATTGGCCGGCAGTGCCGGTGGGGCCGGCAGTGCCGCTGGTTCGAGGCCGGCAGTGCCGCCGGTCGCGTCTTCAGCTGGAAGGGCCGGCAGTGCCGTCTGCAGTGGCCGGCATGCCGGGGTGAGCAGGCCGGCAGTGCCGGGGCTTGAGGCCGGCGATGCCGGGTGAGCAGCCGGCAGTGCCGGTGCTGAGGCCGCGTGCCGGCCACGAGGGCGTCCTTCGGCGGCCACTCTTCTCCTCCTCCTTCCTTGTCCATCTTCGGGTCTGCTGCGACGTCCTTCTCTCGAGGTTCATATCTGATAACACAAAGCATATCGGCCTGAGGTAGCAGTCCATCCAATGGGGTATCAAGATCAAGGGTAGTGAGGAGTGAGTTCACCTTATCATGTAGCGCTTTGACTCGGGCTCGCGTCATCGGTCCACTTGGGGGACTTGTTGGTCTTGGTGTGGAGGTGTCCGAAGGCCACCCCACATCAGGTCCACTTGGGGGACTTGTTGGTCTTGGTGTAGCGGCGTCGGTGACCGGGGCTACATCAGGCTTGGTCTTCATGGCTCGCTTCTTGGTCGATGTACCTGATTGAACATAGGGTATTGGCATGAAGTAGCAAGCCATCCAAAGGGGTGTCAAAGGAGTACGTGGAGAGGAGCGAATTCACCTCTTGGCGTAGGGCTTGGGCTCGAGCTCGTGTCATTGGACCACGAGGAGGGCTTGTCGGTCTTGAGGCGGTGGTGTCCGAAGGCCACCCCGTATCAACCAAGAAGCATTGTGTCGGATCGAGATGTCAAGTTCATGAGTTATCTTTGGAAGTCACTCATGGCAAAGTTTGGAGTGAAGCTCTTATTCTCATCATCCTCGCACCCGCAAACGGACGGCCAAACGGAAGTGGTCAATCGAAGCCTCTCCTCTCTCCTACGCATCCTCGTGAAGAAGAATTTGAAGTCATGGGAGGATTGCATTCCGCATGCGGAGTTTGCCTACAACCGTGCCAAGCACACTACGACAAGGAGAAGCCCGTTCATGGTTGTCTATGGCTTTGAGCCTCCTACGGCGATTGACCTCCTTCCTCTACCGCTACATGAGCAAGTAAACATGGACATCGACAAGAGAGCACAATACATGAAGAAGCTACATGAATACAAGGGCAACAATCGAGCAACAAGTTCTTCGTCAAGCAACACGCCTCAACATGAAGAAAAAGGCACGGATCTTCAATGAAGGGGACCTAGTGTGGTTACATCTTCGCAAGGACCGTTTCCCTCAAGAAAGAAACTCCAAGCTCAAGCCCCGAGGCGATGGTCCCTTCAAGGTCCTCAAGAGAATCAACGACAACGCCTACGTCATCGACATACCAACATCCAAGTACTTGGTGAGCAACACATTCAATGTGTCCGACCTCTCACCATACCATGAAGATGAAGAGACGTTAGAGTCGAGGACGACTCTTTCCCAAGGGGGGGGAGATGATGTAGCCCTACCCAAGGTCGATACTACATCAAGACCGACAAGCCCTCCTCGTGGTCCAATGACACGAGCTCGAGCTCAAGCCCTACACCAAGAGGTGAATTCGCTCCTCTCCACGTTCGCCTTTGACACCCCTTTGGATGGATTGCTACTTCATGCCAATACCCTATGTTCAATCAGGTACATCGACCAAGAAGCGAGCCATGGAGACCAAGCCAATGAAGAGAGAGCTGGAAATGATGAAGATGGAACTACAGCTTCCAGGCCGGAACTTCCGCCCCCAGGACCGGAACTTCCGGCCAGATGCCCTCCAGATGCCCTCCCGATGCCTCCCAGCGCCCAGCGAAATGGATCAGGCCGGAACTTCCGCCCCGAGGGACCGGAACTTCCGCCGACCGGAACTTCCGCCCAAGTTCCGCCCAAGTTCCGAAAGTCGGCGAAAACGCCCCTGGATGTTACTGCGGGACAATGGCGCAATTCCGGAACAAGGCCAGAACTTGGCCGGAACTTCCGCCCCGACCGGAACTTCCGCCTGTCCAGACCGGAACTTCCGCCCCTGGCCGGAACTTCCGCCCAAGTTGACCGGAACTTCCGCCCCATCAAACTTCAGCACAACATCACTTTTAGTTGTAACTTACCCCTTCGCCCCACCTACTATAAATAGCCTTGTTGGCTCAGATCTGAGATTAGACTTGATGTGAAATTAAACTTGTGCTTAGCTCACCCTTGTGGGAACCCTACCTAGATCTATGATCTTGTACCCACCCGGGCTCCTTATCGACTTGTCAAGATCTCTTTGGTGACTTCTACCGTTTGTTTGATCTTTTGCTTGCACTTCTACCTATTTGGTCTTTTGCTTGCACTTCTATCAACCTTCCGGTCTTTTCACCCTTCTAGATCTTGCGAGCTTCGATTTGTCGATCTCTTTGCGGGACTTCTACCGGAAGGTCTTTTCTCGCAACCTCTATCGAGTAGGTGTATCGGGCCCACGAGGGAAAACCGGTTTGTGTGCGTGTGTGTGTTGTATCCCCACGATTCCCCCTCGCGTTCTTCGTGTTCATCGCGTTCATCCACCTACCCCCACGAGTTCCACCCAAATCCGTGAAGATCGGGCACATCCTTGGACTTAGTCCACATCAAAAGAGCTGCTGATACCATATGATGTGGACTAAGTCCAAGGATGTGCCCGATCTTCACGGATTTGGGTGGAACTCGTGGGGGTAGGTGGATGAACGCGATGAACACGAAGAACGCGAGGGGGAATCGTGGGGATACAACACACACACGCACACAAACCGGTTTTCCCTCGTAGGCCCGATACACCTACTCGATAGAGGTTGCGAGAAAAGACCTTCCGGTAGAAGTCCCGCAAAGAGATCGACAAATCGAAGCTCGCAAGATCTAGAAGGGTGAAAAGACCGGAAGGTTGATAGAAGTGCAAGCAAAAGACCAAATAGGTAGAAGTGGAAGCAAAAGATCAAACAAATGGTAGAAGTCACCAAAGAGATCTTGACAAGTCGATAAGGAGCCCGGGTGGGTACAAGATCATAGATCTAGGTAGGGTTCCCACAAGGGTGAACTAAGCTCAGGTTTAATTTCACATCAAGTCTAATCTCAGATCTGAGCCAACAAGGCTATTTATAGTAGGTGGGGCGAAGGGATAAGTTACAACTAAAAGTGCTGTTGTGCTGAAGTTCGATGGGGCGGAAGTTCCGGTCAACTTGGGCGGAAGTTCCGGGGCGGAAGTTCCGATGGAGGGGCGGAAGTTCCGGTCGGGGCGGAAGTTCCGGCCAAGTTCCGGCCTTGTTCCGGAATTGCGCCATTGTCCCGCAGTAACATCCAGTAAGGTTTTCGCCGACTTTCGGAACTTGGGCGGAACTTGGGCGGAAGTTCCGATGGGCGGAAGTTCCGGTCCCTCGGGGCGGAAGTTCCGGCCTGATCCATTTTGCTGGGCGCTGGAAGGTATCTGGAGAGCATCTGGAGGGCATCTGGGCGGAAGTTCCGGTCCTGGAGGGCGGAAGTTCCGGCCTGGCAGCTGTAGCTCCATCTTCGTCATTTCCAGCTCTCTCTCCATTGGCTTGGTCTTCATGGCTCGCTTCTTTGTCGATGTACCTGATTGAACATAGGGTATTGGCATGAAGTAGCAAGCCATCCAAAGGGGTGTCAAAGGAGTACGTGGAGAGGAGCGAATTCACCTCTTGGCGTAGGGCTTGGGCTCGAGCTCGTGTCATTGGACCACGAGGAGGGCTTGTCGGTCTTGAGGCGGTGGTGTCCGAAGGCCACCCCGTATCAACTTGGTTCACGGTGAGGATGTGGTTGAAGATCTTGTCGCGGTTGTGGATGATGCTCAATGTTGGGTCTCTCATCTTGATCATGGTGTGGCTCTCCTCGTCCACGTTGGTCATGGCGAGGGTGGCGGCGGAGATCTCGCCGAGGTTGATCTTGAGGACCTTGGTCTTGGGGTTGGTCGTCACGCCCATGGTGGGCATGGCGATCCGCTTGGTGACGATCTTGTTGAAAGACTTGGTCTTGTGGAGGACGCTCATGTGGACGAGCATGGCGATGTATTTCTCCACGCCTAGAGTTGGAGCGAGAGTCTTCATGATGAGCATGTGGGCGATGAGGTCGATGATGGTCTTCATGCCTTGAGGAAGAGCTTGAGGACGAAAGGGCACCATGAGAGTAGTAATCTTGTGGCGAGCTTGATGAAGAGGAAGTAGAGCGGTGTCGGCGATGACGACCCAAGTTGGTGATGGCGCGCTCGAGGCTATCCATGCGCCGCTCCATGTTTGCATCATTAGCCGCCATTTGGCCATTCAAGTTGTCCGTAGCTTCACGAAGAAGAGCCAAGTCTTGGTTCACGGCGGAGAAGTTGTGAGCCACCTCATCGTATTGCTCATCGATGCGCGTCTTGAAGAGGGCTAGTTGCTCCTTGAACTCTTGTCGATGCGTCCATAGGTTGTGTTGAGTCACCAACCTCTCGGTGTTGCGAAGGACTTCATCATCCCTTGAGGTATCTCCGTTCCTATCCATGATGGAAAGACAAGAACTATGTTGTGTATGTTAGTGGAAGGAGACTACCTCGCACTCTTACCAAGGTAAGTTAGTATTGAGGCAATCAACCAAGCCGAAAGCAAGATCAAGTGTATCGGGGACACACGCAAAACCACACGCAAAAGCTAGCAAATATTGATAAGGGGTTGCCCGATCTTCTCAGTAAGCGACGGTGGTGATGAACACACGATGGTAGCAGCGGATAGAATCGATGATGATGAGGAGGATAACTTGTATGACGCCGACGAAGTCTCTCGATTGATTCCTGATGCCAATGCAACAGCTCTCAACCCTGCAAGATATTCGCAACTCCACACACTTGCGCACGTAGCCGCCGACCACGAAGCGGTAAATTGCAATCTTCTAATCCCCAATGGAACAGCAGATCACACAAACTTTCAGTAGCAATAAAACTCCAGATCGCAACGAATTGGAGAGTAGTATTCAATAGTTTTGCATAGCAAACAACTAAGAACTAGGGTTTATCTTAAACGTGGTCTAAAGCAACTTTGGGGGCGTCCCAGGGACTTATATAGGCGTTCGGGACGACCTCAGGTCGAAAAAGTACGGAAATAACCGACCCAGAATAGATCTGGTCGAGACAGACTCGGACTCGGCCGGTCTGGGGGCCGGTCGACCGGGCCTGGGACCGGGTGGTCCGGTCCTAAACCGGGTCTGTGACCGGGCGGAAACCGGACGAAGGGTCCATGTTCCCTGGATGTGGCCCGGATGGCACCGGTTCAAAAT
This sequence comes from Lolium perenne, assembly GCF_019359855.2. Classification (NCBI taxonomy): domain Eukaryota; kingdom Viridiplantae; phylum Streptophyta; class Magnoliopsida; order Poales; family Poaceae; genus Lolium; species Lolium perenne. The sequence continues at coordinate 163,077,300 of NC_067246.2, forward strand.
CCGGTTTGTGACCGGGTGGCCCGGCGCCACGGCCGGTCTGACCGGGCCTGGAACCGGCCTGAAGAACTCCTCCTCTCGCGCATGCCTCCCGCTCCTCCCTCGCACGTCCATGGGATGTCTTCTCGTCCAGCTCCATGTCCAGCTTCACGTCTAGCTTCTTGTCCAGCTGCTCCTCTCCTCCTCGTGTGATGCTTGGTTCCTCCTCATACCTGATCATACACAAGTAATACGACTTAGGTAGTATAAAGTTCTCGTCAATCAAAGTATCGTTTAGGAACAAGTTCACCTGTTGTTTAAGTAGCTTCGCACGAGCTCGTGTCATTGGTCCAATCCTAACTTCATTGGACTTGAGCTTCACCACTTCAGCTTCATCTTGCAATGACGGAGGTAGTAGTGAGGTAGGGATGTCCTCATCAGGTCCCCTTCAAAAGGCGTCGACCTCGACGCTCCAAGGTCTTCTCCGTCATATGGTGTCAAATCAGCAACATTGAAAGAATTATCGACACCAAACTCATCAAGCTGGAAGATCTATCGAGTATGCATTATCATTGATCTTGGCAAGCACTTTGTAAGGACCAGCACCACGAGGCTTCAACTTAGACTTCCGCAGCTTCGGGAACCTATCCTTGCGAAAATGTACCCAGACCATATCACCAGGCTTGAACAACATCTTTTTGCGCTTCTTGTTCATCCTTGCAGCATTGCTCTTGCCTTTCTTTTCTATCAACTCTTTAGTCTTCACATGTATTTTCTTCACAAAATCTGCCCTCTTGGATGCCTCCATATTAACTCTCTCATGTATGGGCAAAGGCAACAAGTCAAGTGGAGTAATGGGTTTGAAACCATACACCACCTCAAAAGGACACAGCTCTGTGGTAGAGTGTACCGCCCTGTTGTAAGCAAACTCCACATGAGGCAAACACTCTTCCCACTCCTTCAGGTTCTTCTTGATCATGGATCTCAACAGTTGTGACAAGGTTCGATTCACCACCTCAGTTTGACCATCAGTTTGGGGATGACAAGTAGTACTGAACAGTAGCTTTGTCCCCAGCTTCCCCCAAAGTGTCTTCCAGAAGTAGCTCATGAACTTCACATCACGATCAGAAACAATAGTCTTCGGGATTCCATGTAGTCGAACAATCTCCCTGAAAAACAGGTTAGCAATATGCGACGCATCGTCGCTTTTGTGGCAGGCAATAAAATGTGACATTTTAGAAAATCTGTCCACTACCACAAATATAGAATCATGGCCTCTCTTAGTACGCGGCAAACCCAACACAAAATCCATACTAATATCTTCCCAAGGTGTAGTAGGTGCCGGTAAAGGAGTATACAAACCGTGAGGCTTCAGCTTGGACTTGGACTTGTTGCAAGTAATGCACCTCTTGACATACCTGTCCACGTCCCGCCTCATCTTTGGCCAATAAAAATGATCAGCGAGCATGAGTAGCGTCTTCTCACGCCCAAAGTGACCCATCAAACCTCCAGCATGAGATTCCTGCAATAAGAGCAAACGCACAGACGATTCTGGAACACATAGTTTGTTAGCTCTAAACAAGAACCCATCGTGTATGTGATATTTTTCCCATGCTTTACCAATAACACATAAGCGGTATGGTTCAGCAAAATCATGATCAGTCGCATATAAATCACATAACACCTCTAATCCAGGAATTTTAACATCAAGATGGGTTAATAGCATAGTTTTCCTAGATAGAGCATCAGCAACAATATTATCTTTTCCCTTCTTATGCTTAATAATGTACGGAAAAGACTCAATAAACTCAACCCACTTAGCAAGACGCCTATGCAAAGTAGATTGGGCTTTCAGATATTTCAAAGCTTCATGATCAGAATGTATGATAAATTCTTTTGGCCACAAATAATGTTGCCAAACCTCAAGAACTCTAATTAAAGCATACAATTCTTTATCATATATTGGATAGTTCAACTTAGCACCAGAAAGTTTCTCAGAAAAATATGCAATTGGGCGACCCTCTTGCATCAACACACCACCAATTCCAATACCACTAGCATCACATTCAATCTCAAATTGCTTATTGAAATCAGGAAGTGCAAGCAACGGTGCAGAAGTTAATAATCGTTTCAGTTCATCAAAAGCATGATCTTGGGCAACGCCCCACTCAAAAGCAACACCCTTTTTAGTCAATTCATTCAAAGGTGCAGCAATAGTAGAAAAATTGGGCACAAAACGGCGATAAAACCCAGCTAGACCATGAAAACTTCTTACTTGACTCACATTCATGGGAGTAGGCCAATTTTGAATAGCTTCAATTTTAGACACATCTACTTCTACTCCATGCTTAGAGACAACATAACCCAGAAATATGACCTTATCTTTGCAAAATGTGCACTTCTCAAGATTACCATAGAGTTTACTATCACGCAACACTTGCAAAACATGTCGAATATGTATAATATGATCAGATTCATTGCGGCTGTAGATTAATATATCATCAAAATACACAACCACAAACTTGCCAATAAAATCACGCAAAACATGGTTCATCAGTCTCATGAAAGTGCTAGGTGCATTAGTCAAACCAAAAGGCATTACTAACCACTCATATAAACCAAATTTTGTTTTAAAGGCGGTTTTCCACTCATCCCCTTCTTTCATCCTAATTTGATGATAACCACTACGCAAATCAATTTTAGTGAAAACAGTAGCACCACTCAATTCATCTAGCATATTGATGTAGCCCCGGTCACCGACGTTGCTACACCAAGACCATCAAGTGCAACCCCGCCTATCGTCGACGCTACACCATGGCCAAAGAGTCCCCCAAGTGGACCTTCAACCCTAAACCACGCTACACGCGACAAGGTGAACTCCTTCCTCTCGATACTCGACCTCGTCAATACCTTGAATGGAATGCTACCTCATATCGGTGTGCTACATATCATTAGGTACAAGAATCATCGAGGAACCGGAGAGGAGGAACACCCATGGTGCAAGGAAGCGAGGGAAGGGAAGAGGAGCCATTCATCATGGTGCAAGGAAGATGGAAGAAGAAGCAGAAGAAGGAGAAGGGCTCCAGCCGCCAGCCACGACAAGGCCGGCACTGCCGCCCCCACTTGGCCGGCACTGCCGGTGGGCGCACCCCGGCAGCTGCCGGCCCATCTTCCGACTGCCGGCCCCACCGGCATCGCTTGCCGGCCTCGGAACGCCGGCACTGCCGGCTGCTCCGGCCTTTGCCCGGCCCCAGACGCCGGCAGACGCTGCCGGCCACTCTGCTGATGACGCCTCGAAGACCCAGGCCGGCACTGCCGCCGGATCCTGACCGGCACTGCCGGCCCCTCCCGAGTTGACTTCATCCCAACCGTCTATTTATCATCTATGGTCACCAATACTTTATTGTAATGCCCCTTTTACCCCTGGACGGATCTGGGCCTATATATAGCTCATCCCTCTCCCCAAATTAGGGTTAGACAAGATGATAGCTTAAACATGGATATGAGCTTTGTCTCCCTAGGGTTTCATCCCTCTGTAATCAAGGCAACCCTTGTTGTTGATCTAGATCTGTGAGTGAGATTCTAGTGCGAGCACTCTCTCTCCCTCTCCGATCTCCTTCTCCAACACCGGTCTCTCTCCTCGGAATTCTACCGCGGTCTCTTCCGTAGGAGATTCTATCGGCGTGGTCCATCGAGCCACGGGGGTAAGTAATCGGTTGTATCGGGTAGGTGTGCGTGCGTGAGTTCCTCGTGTTCTTCGTGTTCATCATGTTCTTCGCGCTCTCCCTCTCCTTTCCCTTTGGATTTCGGGTCAACCGCGAGATCGGGCCACACACGGGGTCTTAGACCTCATCATATGGTATCAGAGCCACAAACCAGGCTGTAGATCTCATCATATGGTATCAGCAGCCTTTGGTTTCCGCGGATTTGACCCTCCACCCACCCAATTTCGTTTCTAGAAAATTTCCCAAAAAATAGCCCTAATTTGCCTTTGGTCGATCTGTGATTTTGTTGCGTTTTGAGTGGTTTTGATCCATGGATTTGATGTTCCTTTGGTAGATCTACATCTCCACCAAATTTCGCTGTCTAATTCCACCTATTTCTCCGCAAATCGACGATTTCTGTCCCAATTTCCGCTGCAGTTCGTCCCCAGTTCGTCCTGTTCGTGCACGACCGGCACTGCCGGCCTCGTTTCACCGGCACTGCCGGCCCACCGGCACTGCCGGCCCGACCTGCCCGGCACTGCCGCCGCTGGCCTCCTCCTTCCTCCGCTCACCTCGCTCGCGCCTGGCAGCTCGCTCCGCCTTTGCTCCAATCGCCCAAGGCCGCCACCACACGGCGCCGCACGCGCCAAACGCCGCCGCCCGCCCTTGGCCCAGCCGCACCACCGCGCGCGCCCGCCCCACTTCCTCCTCGCTCGCCCGCAGAAGGCCACCACGCGCGCCCAAGCCCAACTCCAACCGCCACCGCAGCCCAGCGCCCAGGCCAGGCCCAAGCAAGCAACGCCCGCCCCAAAGCTGCGCCGCCGCTCGCCCTGGCTCCTCGCCGCGCGCCACGCCCTGCTCCTGGTCTACCGGCAGTGCCGCGCCGCACGCCCCGGCAGTGCCGCCGAGCCCGGCAGTGCCGGCCCAGACATCCCGGCAGTGCCGCCCGACACACTCCGGCAGTGCCGGCCACACCACAGCGGCAGTGCCGGCCCTGACTGTCCACGCTGATTCAGTTTCGCTCCATTCTGACTCACATTTTTGCCCCAAATTTTGACAACTTTCCGGCGCCCGTTTGACTCCAAACTTTCACAGTTATCCCTTTTTATATTGACTCCAATTTTGACACCTTCGATCGCTCGTCGTGACCCAAATTTTCGGGCATTGACTTAGTTTGCTCGGTTTCCGTTTCGGAGTGCAAGGTTTGTCCAACAAGCTTCCGCGTCTACATCAACACCGCGGCGACACCTTCGGCACCCCGGACTCCGGCGCAACTACGACACCATCGTCGCCATCATCGCAAGTTGTGTGTTCCGACACCGCCTAACATATTCATCTAGGTATAACTTGCTCCCCACCTTGTAGCCCCTCTTCCTTTTGCGACCTATCCTATCGAGCATTGCTTATCAAGTGTTGCGAGACATTGCACGTGGCCCCGATTGTGAGGTGTGTGTGTCGTGTGGAGTAAAGCTTCTAAGCAAAAACTCGTGTGGCAAGATAGCAAAAGCGAGCTAACGCTAACATAGTGCGAGAAAAAGCCGCCAAAACACAAAAAGAGCAAAAGAGTGCAAGTGCCACCATACATATACAAAAGAGTGCAAGTGCCACCGTATACAAAAGAGTAAAAAGCTTTTAAGCAAAAGAGAGAAAAGAGAAGAGAGGCCGCGTGTGAATCTTGTTGTCTCTCAAGTTGCAACCAAAGCTTTGATCTCTTCTTGTGTTAGTGTGACACCGAGCACCCTCGCTTTTGGGTTCTTACACTTTTCCGCTCAATCCTTGGTCGCACTAACCCCGTTCATCTCGTGTGTGCGTTCCATATCCTTTCCGTGTTTATAGTGATCACCATTTGGACACTTGATTTTTGGAGCTTACCCACTCTTAACAACAAACTTGATTTCGGATTTTGACTTTTGGCTTTCCACCATCCTAACCTACCACCATATTTGCTAGCTTTTGCGTGTGTCTTTGTGTGAGTACCCGATACAATTGAATTTTTTTCCCTCGGCTTGTTGGATCGCCCCGATCTTATCACACCACGGTAAGGGTGCGAGGTAGCGTTCTTCCACTAACATCCACCATATAGATATTGTCGTGCTAACATGTATAGCGACGGAGACGACACGGAAGAGTACATGGAGTACTTCGAGGAGGATGCCTCCTCAAGCACCGCGGATGTGGAGGAACAGGTGGAGCTCGACACCAACTCTAGCTCCACAAGCATCATCGGCATGTCCGACATCGAGGAGCTCAACAACGACCATGGCTCCCCAAGCATCACCGACATGACTGACATCGAGGAGCTCTACATCGACAATGGCTCCTCATGCATGGACGACATGGTGGAGCACCACCTCGAGGACGACATGGACGACATGGTGGAGCACCACCCCGAGGACGACATCGACGAGCTCTACATCGACACTAGCTCTGATGAGGTCTAAGACCCGTGTGTGGCCCGATCTTGCGGATTGACTTCGAAACCAAGGGGGAAGATGGGAAAAACGCGAGGAACACGAAGAACACGGCGATGAACACGAGGAACTCCGAGACTCACGCACACACACACCCCGATACACCCGATGCTTACCTCCGTGGCTCGATGGACCACGCCAATAGAATCACCCGGAAGAGGCACGCGGCAGAATTCCCGGTGAGAGATTGGGATTGGAGAAGAAGAGCTTGGTGAGGGAGAGAGAGTATCTTGTACTAGAATCTCACTCAACAAGTTCCAAATCAACAACCGAGGTGCCTTGATTACAGAGGGATGATACCCAAGGGAGACTAAGCTCAAATTTAGGTTTGAGTTCAAAACAAGTCTAAAGAGCTAATGAGGGGTTCCAGCTACTTATATAGTCATACACGGCCAGCAAGGGCGAACAGGTACGCGAATGGATAAGTTAAGGCAGTTTGGTGGGGGCATTCTCGTCAGGTCCGGTTTGGGGCCGGTCGGACCGGGCCTGGGACCGGGCTGTCCGGTTTGGGGCCGGTCTGACCGGGCCTGTGACCGGGCCGTCCGGTCATGGGTCCGGTCGACCGGGCGCAAACCGGGAAACTGCGAAGTTTCCGGTCCTGGGTCCGGTCGTCGTCCAGTACGAGGGAGCTGGCCCGGTTTGCGCCCGGTCGACCGGGCCTATGACCGGGGCGTCCGGTTGTAGGTCCGGTCTGACCGGGTCCTGGACCGGCCAGCGTCCGTCTCTTCCTTGGAGCGCTTCGTGCGACGTCGGCTTCGGCTTCATGATCATCTCCATGTCCAGTTGCTTCTCTCCTTCCCTTGACCTTGGCGTCTCCTCCTCTCCGTGGTCTTGACGCGCCTTGTACCTAATGACACATAGCACGTCGGCATGAGGTAGCAATCCATCCAAAGGGGTACCAAGATCAAGGGTGGTGAGGAGCGAGTTCACCTCATCATGAAGAGCTTTGACTCGGGCTCGTGTCATCGGTCCACTTGGGGGACTTGTTGGTCTTGGTGTAGCAACGTCGGTGACCGGGGCTACATCATCTCCCCCCCCTTGGGAAAGAGTCGTCCTCGACTCTTGCACCTCCTCATCTCCATGATAGGGTGACAAGTCCGAGACGTTGAACGTGTTGCTCACCAAGTACTTGGATGTTGGTATGTCGATGACGTAAGCGTTGTCGTTGATGCGCTTGAGGACCTTGAAGGGGCCATCTCCTCTTGGCTTGAGCTTGGAGTTGCGCTCATGAGGGAACCTTTCCTTTCGGAGGTGGATCCAAACGAGGTCTCCTTCTTCGAATATCCTTGCCTTCTTCTTGGCGTTGAGGCGGTTGGCTTGACGAAGAACATGTTCTTGTATGGTTGCCCTTGTCTCTTCATGTATTTTCTTGATGGCGGTGGCGCGCTTGTCGAAGTCCATGTTGATGCGCTCGTGGAGAGGAAGCGGAAGTATGTCGAGTGCCGTGTAAGGTTCGAAGCCATAGACGACCATGAAGGGGCTCCTTGATGTAGTCTTGTGCTTGGCGCGGTTGTAGGCGAACTCGGCGTGAGGAAGGCACTCCTCCCATGACCTCAAGTTTTTCTTCACGAGGACTCGTAGGAGGGTGGAGAGGCTTCGATTGACCACTTCCGTTTGGCCGTCCGTTTGCGGGTGCGATGATGATGAGAACAAGAGCTTGACTCCAAACTTCGCCATGATCGACTTCCAAAGATAGCTCATGAACTTGACGTCTCGATCCGACACAATGCTTTGCGGTACTCCATGTAAGCGAACGATTTCCCAGAAAAACAATGAAGCAATGTGTGAAGCATCGTCGCTCTTATGGCAAGGTATGAAATGAGCCATCTTAGAGAATCTATCCACTACAACAAATATGGAATCATGACCATGCTTAGTGCGAGGCAAGCCTAGAACGAAATCCATGCTAATATCTGTCCATGGTGCAAAAGGAATAGGCAATGGCATGTAGAGACCATAAGGGTTGGAGGTAGACTTAGCTTGTAAGCATGTTGTGCACCGACGGCAAAGGCGCTCCACATCTCGCTTCATCTTTGGCCAATAGTAGTGGGTTGAGAGCATGGCATATGTCTTGTCACGGCCAAAGTGGCCCATAAGACCTCCTCCATGAGACTCGTGCAAAAGCAATTTTCGAAGCGAAGACGCGGGAATGCAAATCTTGTTGGCTTTGAACAAATAGCCATCATGCAAATAGAAATCATCCACTCCTCGCTCAACGGAGCACTTCTCAAAAATGGGAGCAAAGAAAGAATCGGAAGGATAGAGTTCTTTGATCTCTTCAAGTCCCAAAACATGAAAATCCAAACGAGTTAACAAAAGGGTGTTTTTGCGGGAAAGAGCATCCGCCACAACATTGTCCTTGCCCTTCTTGTATTTGATCACATATGGGAAGGACTCAATGAACTCGACCCATTTTGCATGTCGTTTGTTCAAGTTGTGTTGGCTTTTCAAATATTTCAAGGACTCATGGTCGGAATGAATGATAAACTCTTTTGGCCAAAGGTAATGTTGCCAAACTTCAAGAACACGAACCAAAGCGTAGAGCTCCTTGTCATATATAGGATAGTTGAGGCGTGCGCCATCTAACTTCTCACTATAGTATGCCACGGGTTTGCCCTCTTGCATAAGAACACCGCCAATACCAAGCCCACTTGCATCACACTCAATCTCAAAAGTTTTGGCAAAATTTGGAAGAACAAGAAGTGGAGCTTCGGTAAGACGTTTCTTCAACTCATCAAAAGCATTTTGTTGGGCCTTGCCCCAAACAAACGGAACATTCTTCTTGGTAAGCTCATTCAAAGGGCAAGCGATGGTGCTAAAATCTTTCACAAAGCGGCGATAAAACCCGGCAAGTCCATGGAAGCTTCGGACTTGGCCAACATTTGTAGGGGTAGGCCAATTATGGATGGCCTCCACCTTGGAAGAATCAACTTCAATCCCATTAGCGGAAACCACAAAACCAAGAAAAACCAATTTGTTTTGAGCAAATGTGCATTTGGGGAGGTTAGCATAAAGCTTTTCATGGCGCAAGATGCACAAGACTTCTCTCACATGTTGCACATGGTCCTCGAGGTTTTTGCTATAAATAAGAATATCATCGAAGTAGACAACCACGCTCTTGCCAATGAGAGGACGCAAGATGTGATTCATGAGGCGCATGAAAGTAGATGGTGCATTGGAAAGACCAAAAGGCATAACGAGCCATTCATAGAGACCAAGTTTGGTCTTGAATGCCGTTTTCCATTCGTCACCAATAGCCATGCGGATTTGATGGTAACCACTACGCAAATCGACTTTAGAGAAAATCGTGGCACCACTAAGTTCATCAAGCATGTCATCTAAACGCGGAATGGGATGGCGGTAACGGACGGTAATGGCATTGATGGGGCGACAATCCATACACATCCGTTGCGTCTCATCCGGTTTAGGCACAAGAATCACGGGAACCGCACAAGGGCTAAGGCTTTCTCGGACGTACCCTTTTGCGAGGAGATCTTGAATTTGGCGATTGATCTCCTTGGTCTCTTCGGGATTGGTGCGGTAGGCGGCACGGTTTGGGAGCGGAGCGCCGGGTATGAGGTCGATGCGGTGTTCTATGCCGCGGAGTGGTGGTAGTCCATGAGGGAGCTCGTCGGGAAGACGTCTTGAAATTCCTGCAAAAGAGACAACAAAGACGGAGGAATGTTGGTTAAGTCGTTAGTCTCCGACGAGGGTCCCTTGCATATGAGCACATAGTGCAATATGGTGGATGGGTTCTCTTGTAGCTCTCTCCACTCACTCTTGGTGGCTAGAAGGACACTCTTGGACTCACTCATATATGGCTTGTGGTGCTCACTATCTTTGTGGTGGGTCGCTCCCTCTCCTCTCATCTCACTATGGTGGGTGCGGAGTTGTGCCCTCGCTAAAGCCTTCGCATTATCCGCGATGATTTGGCTAGGAGTCATCGGGCGCAATTCGAACTTCTTGTCGTTGACCTTGAAGGTGTATGTGTTGGAGAGTCCGTCATGTATAGCCTTCTTGTCATATTGCCAAGGGCGGCCAAGCAACATGTGGCACACCGTCATGGGTACCACGTCACACTCGATGGTGTCCTCATAAGGGCCGATCTTGAAGTTGACGGTGACGGTATGTTGTATCTTGACGTTGCCCTTGTCACTCAACCATTGGATATGGTAAGGGTGAGGATGCTTGCGGAGAGTGAGGTGGAGCTTCTCACACAACTCGGTGCTCGCAAGGTTGTGGCAACTTCCACCATCGATGATGACCTTGATAGACTTGCCACCAATTCCGGCACGGGTTTGGAAGATGTTGCACCGTTGTTCTTCCATATCATGAGGTTGTGTGGTTAGCACCCTTGTGACCACAAGTGAGGGACTTGGGTCATGCTCACATAAGAGAGGATCTTCTCCACTTTCTTGTTCATAGGCTTCTTCACTTGCCACGGCGGCTTGCACAAGGGCTTCATATTCATCTTCATCAAGAGTCTCGATGTCACCATTCTCCATAGTGATCATGACCTTGGTGTTCTTGCACTCAAACGATTTGTGACCTTGGGTGCCACACTTGAAGCAAGTGACACTAGAGGGTCCCGTGGATGCCTTAGAGGAGGCGGTGGAGGAGACCGTTTGCTTCATGCGACTTTGGATAGTCGTCTTCTTGGACGGTGTAGAGGATGCGTCGGCCTTGGCACTTGTAGCATAAGGAGTTGATGTAGTAGGAGGAGTCGATGTAGCGAGCTTGGAGGAGAAATAGGACTTGGCCTTGGAGTACTTGATGTCCTCAATCACTTGGCGCTCGGCCTTCGATGCTTGGTGGACTAGCTCAACCATGTTGGAGTAAGGTTGGAACTCGACAATCCTCTTGATGGGATAAGTAAGGCCATTGAAGAAGCGAGCAATGGTTTGCTCCTCGGATTCTTGGATGTTGGCTCGCATCATAGTGAGCTCCATCTCCTTGTAGAACTCCTCAACGGTTTTGGTGCCTTGCTTCAAGTTTTGGAGCTTGTTGAAGAGGTCTTTCATGTAGTGCTTTGGGACAAAGCGAGCATGCATCTCCTTTTTCATATCTTCCCAAGTGTCAATTGGAGGTTCACCCTTTTCTTCGCGAAGAGTGAGGACTTGCTCCCACCAAGTGTTGGCATAGTCTTCAAACTCGAGTGATGCCATAGCCACTTTCTTGGCACCGGAGTAGTTGTGGATGCGGAAGATCTTGTCCACCTTGAGTGCCCATGAGAGGTATGCTTCGCGTCGTCTTCACCTTTGAACTTGGGCATGTTGAACTTGAGCTTGCCATACATGTTCTCTTCATCCTCCAAGTTTCTTCTACGAGGAGGGGCGCCGTCAACTCTTGCGGCTAGAGGTGGAATAGGAGGTCTTCTATGGCCAACCATAGCATTGGGTTGGTGGTGGAGTTGAACACTTGCTTCACTTGGTTCACGGTGAGGATGTGGTTGAAGATCTTGTCGCGGTTGAGGACGATGCTCAATGTTGGGTCTCTCATCTTGATCATGGTGAGGCTCTCCTCGTCCACGTTGGTCATGGTGAGGGTGGCGACGAAGATCTCGCCGAGGTGGATCTTGAGGATCTTGGTCTTGTGGATGGCCATCACGCCCATGGTGAGCATGGCGATCCGCTTGGTGACGATCTTGTTGAAGGCCTTGAGCTTGTGGAGGACGCTCATGCGGACGAGCATGGCGATGTATTTCTCCACGCCTAGAGTTGGAGCGGGAGTCTTCATGACGAGCATGTGAGCGATGAGGTCGATGATGGTCTTCACGCCTTGAGGAGGAGCTTGGGGACGAAAGGCCACCATGAGAGTAATGGTCTTCATGCCTTGAGGAAGAGCTTGATGAAGAGGAAGTAGAGCGGTGTCGACGATGGCGACTCAAGTTGGTGATGGCGCGCTCGAGGCTATCCATGCGCCGCTCCATGTTGGCATCATTGGCCGCCATTTGGCCATTCAAGTTGTCCGTAGCTTCACGAAGAAGGGCCAAGTCTTGGTTGACGGTGGAGAAGTTGTGAGCCACCTCATTGTATTGCTCATCGATGCGCGTCTCGAAGAGAGAGAGTTGCTCCTTGAACTCTTGTCGTTGCGTCCATAGGTTGTGTTGAGTAGCCAACCTCTCGGTGTTGCGAAGGATCTCTTCATCCCTATTGGTATCTCCGGTCCTATCCATGATGCAAAGACAAGAACTATGTTGTGTATGTTAGTGGAAGGAGACTACCTCGTACCCTTACCAAGGTAAGATAGTATTGAGGCAATCCACCAAACCGAAAGCAAGATCAAGTGTATCGGGGACACACGCAAAACCACACGCAAAAGCTAGCAAATATGGTGTTAGGCGAGTGTTGTGGAAAGCCAAAAGACAAATCCAAGATCAAGTATGTTGTTAAAAGTGGGTGAGGTCCAAAAATCCAAATGTCAATGTGAAGATCACTATAAACACAGAAAAAGATGTGGAACACACACACGAGATAAACGGGGTTAGTGCAACCAAAAGTGAGCGGAAAAGTGTATGTATAAGTGCTCGGTGTCACACTAACACAAGGAGAGCCAAAGCTTTGGTTGCAAAGGAAGAGACAACAAGATTCACACGTGGCCTCTCTTCTCCTATCTCTCTTTGCTTAAAACCTTTTTCTCTTTTGTATATGGCGGCACTTGCACTCGTTTGTATCTTTGGTGGCACGTGGACACTTTGTATGTATGGGCGTATGGATGTATGGATGTATGGATGTATGGTGCTACTCGCACTCTTTTTGTGTTTTTGGGGCTTTTTGACGCACTATGTTAGCGTTAGCCTCGCTTTTGCTATCTTGCCACACGAGTGTTTGCTTGGGTGCCTTACTCAACGCGACACACACACCTCACAATGCGGGGCCACGTGCAATGTCTCGCAACACTAGACAAGCAATGCTCGATGGGATAGATCGCAAAAGGAAGAGGGGTTACAAGGTGACCTGCAAGTTATACCTGCGATGATGGTGGTGGTGGTGGTGGTGGTGGAGATCGCCGGATGTCGAGGTCGAAGGAGGGGGCGTTGCTGCGCCCGGTCTGGGGTCCGGTTGGACCGGCTCCTGGACCGGCCTGTCCGGTTGCCGCCCGGTCGACCGGGTTCTGTGCTGGGCCGTCCGGTCTGTGGCCCGGTTGACCGGGTTCGAAACCGGATTTCGCGGGATGAAGGTTTCTCTCTCCTGTTCTTCACGAAAACCAAGCCAAATCGACCAAATCGAAGGGAAACGATGGAATTGGAGGCTAAAAGTTGGGGAAATAGTAGATCAAGCACAACAACACCAGATCCACGGACCAAAACCACTCAAAACGCAACCAAATCACAGATCGGTCAAGAGGCAATTTAGGGCTATTTTTGGGGATTTTTTTTGAAAAATTTTCTAGGAACGAAATCGGGTGGGTGGGAGGTCAAATCCGCGGTAACCAAGAGCTGCTGATACCATATGATGAGGTCTAAGACCCGTGTGTGGCCCGATCTTGCGGATTGACTTCGAAACCAAGGGGGAAGATGGGAAAAACGCGAGGAACACGAAGAACACGGCGATGAACACGAGGAACTCCGAGACTCACGCACACACACACCCCGATACACCCGATGCTTACCTCCGTGGCTCGATGGACCACGCCAATAGAATCACCCGGAAGAGGCACGCGGCAGAATTCCCGGTGAGAGATTGGGATTGGAGAAGAAGAGCTTGGTGAGGGAGAGAGAGTATCTTGTACTAGAATCTCACTCAACAAGTTCCAAATCAACAACCATATGAAGAGCTCTGATACCATATGAAGAGCTCTGATACCATATGAAGAGCTCTGATACCATATGATGAGGTCTAAGACCCGTGTGTGGCCCGATCTTGCGGATTGACTTCGAAACCAAGGGGGAAGATGGGAAAAACGCGAGGAACACGAAGAACACGGCGATGAACACGAGGAACTCCGAGACTCACGCACACACACACCCCGATACACCCGATGCTTACCTCCGTGGCTCGATGGACCACGCCAATAGAATCACCCGGAAGAGGCTCGCGGCAGAATTCGCGGTGAGAGATTGGGATTGGAGAAGAAGAGCTTGGTGAGGGAGAGAGAGTATCTTGTACTAGAATCTCACTCAACAAGTTCCAAATCAACAACCGAGGTGCCTTGATTACAGAGGGATGATACCCAAGGGAGACTAAGCTCAAATTTAGGTTTGAGTTCAAAACAAGTCTAAAGAGCTAATGAGGGGTTCCAGCTACTTATATAGTCATACACGGCCAGCAAGGGCGAACAGGTACGCGAATGGATAAGTTAAGGCAGTTTGGTGGGGGCATTCTCGTCAGGTCCGGTTTGGGGCCGGTCGGACCGGGCCTGGGACCGGGCTGTCCGGTTTGGGGCCGGTCTGACCGGGTCTGTGACCGGGCCGTCCGGTCATGGGTCCGGTCGACCGGGCGCAAACCGGGAAACTGCGAAGTTCCGTCCTGGTCCGGTCGTCGTCCGATCTGAGGAGCTGGCCCGGTTTGCGCCCGGTCGACCGGGCCTATGACCGGGGCGTCCGGTTGTAGGTCCGGTCTGACCGGGTCCTGGACCGGCCAGCGTCCGTCTCTTCCTTGGAGCGCTTCGTGCGACGTCGGCTTCGGCTTCATGATCATCTCCATGTCCAGTTGCTTCTCTCCTTCCCTTGACCTTGGCGTCTCCTCCTCTCCGTGGTCTTGACGCGCCTTGTACCTAATGACACATAGCACGTCGGCATGAGGTAGCAATCCATCCAAAGGGGTACCAAGATCAAGGGTGGTGAGGAGCGAGTTCACCTCATCATGAAGAGCTTTGACTCGGGCTCGTGTCATCGGTCCACTTGGGGGACTTGTTGGTCTTGGTGTAGCAACGTCGGTGACCGGGGCTACATCAAGCTCACTACTCATGGACGACATGGTGGAGCAACGCCACGACTTCGACATCGACACCATGGCGGAGCCTCACCTAGTCTCCACACGGAGCAAAGACGATGCGCCCTCGTATCCATACTTGGCCAAGGGAGCTACATATGAAGATGGAGGACCTCCACGATGGCGCCATCATATGGTTCACCAAGAGCGTCCTCAACATGAGCGTCATCGACACACTACTCCGAGCTCCACAAGGCACCACCATGAGCGTGCTTATGCACAAGATCGTCGACCTCAAGTACATCATATGGAGCATCAAGAGCGTCCCCAACATGATCGTCGTCGACACTCTTCTCCAAGCTCCACAAGGCGCCACAAGCGACATGCCAAGCCACATGAGCCATCATCTAGGCATGTTGAGGATCGTCATCGACACATACCATCACATGATCGTCGTCGACCACCACCATCTCATGGATCCCATCGACACATGTCACCACGTGATCTTCACCGACACAAGCCACTCCATGAGCGCCATCGACAAACATCTTCCACGGATCTTCGACGACACCACTCAAGCCATGGTGATGATGCCCGAAGACGAGAGCCTCGACATGAAGACGACCACCGCCACCATACGGTGTCTACCACTCCGAGGATGGCAAGTGCACATCGCGCATACCTTCCTCATGAGGCGACTTCTACCTCTTGCGCCACCACCACAATGGCCCCTACCTCGTCACATGCCTATGGACTCCGATGCTACAAGTGCAAGCAACAAGGCCACCCTCCACGGGAATGTCCCAATCTCCTATGTGAGGTGTGCAAGGCAAAGGGTCACGTGGCATGGCAATGCACAACGCCAAGCGCCAAGAAGCTCTACTTCGACGAGCTCAATGCACAAGTCTCCAAGATGCCTATCGCGCCCACACTTCAAGATGAAGATCGCCAAGGTCAACTCAAGGTTGATGTGGATCCGAGCCTAGCTCTCTACTACACCACGACGCCACCGCTTGAGGATGACTTGGGAGGCGATGGAGTTGAGCATGGTGAGCATGGGATTCTCCCTTCACCTACGGAGGCGCATGGAGTTGAGATGGTTGAGCATGCGAATTTCCCTTCAACCAAGGAGGCGCATGGAGATGAGAAAGTCGAGCCTACTCCCTATGCTTCATTGATGAGTTGGTACCAATCCCATGTGAGGATGAGAGCCACTTAGCCCACTTGAGTGAGATTGATAGTGAGTTGAGTGACTTCCACCCCATATGCGAGTTTGAGTGCTTCCATTTGGAGGACATGAGTGATACACAAAGTGAGTTGAGAGAGGTAGATGATAGGTCCATGGAGGACATCGCATTTGCTAACACATTAACCTCTCCCTCGTTTGTGTCTTCTTATGTTGCACTAGGTTCCACAGAGGACGAGTTCCCGCTCATGGAGACGATGTACATGGTGCATGAAGATGATGATATCTCACCATGCTTGCTCCAAGATGGACATGTCGACCACATGGATCCTCCTACTTCCACAACACCTACCTCAAATGAGTCGGCCTACAAAGGTAACAACATAGGTGTTGATGATGCCATGATCCCACTAGTGGACATGATGACTTATGAGTGCATGCATGATCTCGATGATCCATTTGCTACTTCACATGCTACTTTCACTTTCCCATGTGATGCTTTGCTTGATAACATTGTTGATCATGTGGAAGTGAGTTCTTGTGATACCATGACCATGCCATGCTATGAGAGCTTCAATTTTTCCACCATTGCTTGCAATATGTCGACCACTTGCTCTTTACCATGTATTGCTTGCAATGATAATGACAATGATGCTATTAGCTTCCACATGCTTTGCCCAAAATGTTTGCACTACTCCATGATCGTTGCATCCAAGATTGTGAACAATTGCTCTTTCTTATGCTTGGTATGCAAGAATGCTTATTTCATTGTCCATGAGATGGCCCCCATAGCCTTCTCAATTTTTGATGATCATGAGTTACCACATGCCATGAATGCACCTTCTTGCCATATGCATCATCGCCATGCATTTCATACTATCTTGATTGACACTAATGGTGATGTGCACAAGACATGGAACATCATGATGGATGATGTGTTCCTCTACCATGCACACACGCTTTTTGTTTTCTCTTTTGTGTGTATAGGTACACGAATGACAACTTCCACCGCTACGGAGCATGAGCTCACGAAACGCGCAATTGAGAGCTACCCCAACACGGACGAGATACATGATCCAACCCATGGGATTCACGCCAAAGGGTATGTTCCCAAACGCCTTCGCCCTCGTGTGTTTCCGGCTTGTCTTGTCGAGCTTCCGGTTTGGACCAATGCCTCGTCACCTCTTTTGCTTCTTATGCAACATATCTTGACACATCTTGTTGGCACAATGGTTGTTGTATGTCTTGATGCTTTCATCATACACTTCGAGAATCTCAAGGACCATGTTATACATGTGAGAGACACCTTATGCATCTTGTGCCACATGTCATTCATAAAGTTGCTCTTCTTTGGATTTCTCATTTCATCTTTGGCAATTGAAATGGATTCTTTGACACTTGAGGATACCCATACTTGGCTCACGCCAACCATACTTTCCCAAGCTAGAAGTCTCCATAGCTTTGCCATTGCACATAACAATTTTGCCCCAAATTTTGCCGCCGACACTTGCCTTTTGTTTGTTCCACTTGTTTGGGACAATGCTACACCACACATTTTTTACACATTACAACTCTTACATGCACAAATTTTTGCCCTTCCAAATTTTGGATACATCGACACACTTTGGTTTCCCATTTTTGCCAAATGCCTCTTGGAGAAACGACTTGATGCTTCGTATTGGATTGAGAGCCTCTTGTGCGCCGATCACGAAATTGGCATCCACGAGCTTTCCATTTGCAACTCGTTTTTCCCCAAGTTCTTCTTCGACCGCGACTTTATCCCTCTACCACAACATGGGCGAGTCGTCATGGACTACACCGTCGGTGAGAAAGAACAAGAGTCGAGGACGACTCTTCCCCAAGGGGGGGGAGATGATGTAGCCCCGGTCACCGACGTTGCTACACCAAGACCATCAAGTGCAACCCCGCCTATCGTCGACGCTACACCATGGCCAAAGAGTCCCCCAAGTGGACCTTCAACCCTAAACCACGCTACACGCGACAAGGTGAACTCCTTCCTCTCGATACTCGACCTCGTCAATACCTTGAATGGAATGCTACCTCATATCGGTGTGCTACATATCATTAGGTACAAGAATCATCGAGGAACCGGAGAGGAGGAACACCCATGGTGCAAGGAAGCGAGGGAAGGGAAGAGGAGCCATTCATCATGGTGCAAGGAAGATGGAAGAAGAAGCAGAAGAAGGAGAAGGGCTCCGGCCGCCCGGCCACGACAAGGCCGGCACGCCGCCCCACTTGGCCGGCACGCCGGTGGGCGCACCCCGACGCTGCCGGCCCATCTTCCCCGGCACTGCCGGCCCCACCGGCTGCTGCCGGCCTCAGATCGCCAGCAGCTGCCGGCTGCTCACCCGGCCTTGCCGGCCCCCAGACGCCGGCACTGCCGGCCCCACCTGCTGATGACGCCTCGAAGACCCAGGCCGGCACTGCCGCCGGATCCTGACCGGCACTGCCGGCCCCTCCCGAGTTGACTTCATCCCAACCGTCTATTTATCATCTATGGTCACCAATACTTTATTGTAATGCCCCTTTTACCCCTGGACGGATCTGGGCCTATATATAGCTCATCCCTCTCCCCAAATTAGGGTTAGACAAGATGATAGCTTAAACATGGATATGAGCTTTGTCTCCCTAGGGTTTCATCCCTCTGTAATCAAGGCAACCCTTGTTGTTGATCTAGATCTGTGAGTGAGATTCTAGTGCGAGCACTCTCTCTCCCTCTCCGATCTCCTTCTCCAACACCGGTCTCTCTCCTCGGAATTCTACCGCGGTCTCTTCCGTAGGAGATTCTATCGGCGTGGTCCATCGAGCCACGGGGGTAAGTAATCGGTTGTATCGGGTAGGTGTGCGTGCGTGAGTTCCTCATGTTCTTCGTGTTCATCGTGTTCTTCGCGCTCTCCCTCTCCTTTCCCTTTGGATTTCGGGTCAACCGCGAGATCGGGCCACACACGGGGTCTTAGACCTCATCACATATCCTCTAAACGGGGAATAGGATGACGATATCGAATAGTAATGTTGTTTATCGCTCTACAATCTACGCACATACGCCATGTACCATCTTTCTTAGGAACAAGAATAACAGGAACATCACAAGGACTAAGGCTTATGCGGATATAACCTTTGTCGAGTAGCGCTTGTACTTGCTTCTGTATCTCCTTCGTTTCTTCGGGATTCATTCTATATGGCGCCCTATTGGGCAGCGATGCTCCGGGGATCAAGTCAATTTGATGCTCAATACCTCGCAATGGTGGAAGTCCTGCGGGTACCTCTTCCGGAAACACGTCGCTGAATTCCTACAAAACATTAGAAACACCAAGAGGAAGAGGGGTCATGTCGTTAGAAACCAAAACCGTACCCTTGTACATGAGCACAATAGGCATGGCTGTAGGATCCTCACAAAATTCTCTCATGTCTTGTTTGGTGGCTAATGAGACTAAGGAATTCACTCTCTCACTTTTCGTTATATCACTCACGGCATTACAATTCTCTCGTCTATCTATGGATGCATCCTCCAAGTTTACTTCAATCTTCTGACGAGACTCATTGACAATTTGCTGGGGTGACATAGGCTGTAAGTTAATTTTCTTGCCCTTGAACTCCAAGTGATATGTATTGGCGCGGCCATTGTGTTGCACAGAACGGTCATAGAGCCATGGCCGGCCCAACAGCAGGTGACAAACCGTCATAGGAACCACATCAAAATCAATGGAATCCTTATACGGTCCAATCTCAAAATCAACTCGCACCATGTGGCTCACCTTCATCTCACCATTATTGCTCAACCACTGAATATAATATGGATGTGGGTGTGGTAGATACTTCAGTTTCAGCTTGGCACATAACTCTTTGCTTGCTAGATTGCGACAACTCCCGCCATCAGTAATGACCTTGCAAGCTTTATCAGGACCAACTAGTGCCTTTGTTTGGAACAAATTACAGCGCTGTGTAGATGCACTTGACTGCACATTAAGAACACGCTGCGAGACAACAATAGTTTGAGCTTCAGAAGGGAAAGCATCAAACCCATCACTGTCATAATCATCCTCATACGGAGCATCTGGATCAGCATCATCTCCAGTTTCATACTCATTGTCCTCATTAATTATCATAACTTTACGATTAGGACAATCCTTCTTGAAATGACCCTTGCCACCACATGTATGACAAACCATATCACGGTTGCGCGCTGTCGACATGTTAGAACTAGTTCCACTTGCTGCAGGAGCGGGCTTCTTTGTGTTGGTGACACTAGAGACCGGCTTGCTAGACGAAGTAGGAACATCCATAGGACGCGTAGATGGCACCGTAGAAGGCGGCGGCCTAGGCGTGTAGCGCCCTGCGCCTGTAGCACGGCCCCTCTGTTGCGCTTCTTCAGCCAATTGTGACTCAGCTTCTCTTGCATGATGTAGTAGCTCATTCATAGTAGCGTAGCTGTGATGACGCACAATTCCCTTGATATTAAACCGCAGACCATTCAGAAAACGCTGTAGTGTCATCTCAAGAGACTCACGGACACGGGCACGCTGCATAAGCATCTCCATCTCCATGTAGTAAGCATCAACCGTCAACACACCTTGCTTCAATTGGGTCAACTTGTCAAAGACGGAACGCAAGTAATTGGTAGGCACAAAACGAGCTCTCATTGCCGCCTTCATAGCACGCCATGTGATAATAGGCAGCTCACCATCTTCTTCTCGAGCACGAACAAGTCTATCCCACCAACGCAATGCATAGCCATCAAATTCAGAGGAAGCAAGCTTGATCTTCCTATCTTCAGTATAGTCAGGATGTAAACGCCATAATCTCTCAATCTTCAGCTCCCATGTAAGATATTCTTCAACATCAGTACCTCCTTCAAATCTGGGAATTGAGAACTTGGGCTTACCCAAACCATCGTCTTGTTGTTGAGGAACACGTTGGGCTCCGACGGGGACAAAACCACGACCACGGAACGCATCTCCAACGCCACGTCCAAGACCACGACCAACACCACGCCCTTGAGCATTAGCAGCTTCAGCATTGTCACCTTGCACACTGCCATCTTCATCAGGTGGTGGTTGTTGTTGCACCATTGTACGTATCTCACCAACGGCGGTTGTCAAAGCTTGTATAGATGCTTGAAGAGTCGTCACCGACGTTTGAACGGTGTTAACCGCTGTAGTAGTCTCGTCGACCTTCAAGTGAACACTCTGAATATCCTTGTCCAACACATCACTAGCAACTCGTATTTCACGTTGCATGTGATCACGAAGTGCCTCAAATTCACGCCAAGTAACCGGGGTAGCGGCGTCCTTTTTCTGCATCACATCAACATTCTCGGTAGAAGACATGATTAGTAGGTTAGTGCACTAAACAAAGATCTTTGGTGGTACTCTCACAACTCACTCAAAACTGATAAGAAAGGTAAATCTTACCGCTCCAAAGTGAATTAGTATTGCTTACCAACTTGGATTGACGGACTAGTGCACGGATGTAGCGAAGCGAATATCAAGGGTATAAGAACAAATCACACGACAAAGCAGGATATATGTGGGGCTGTAGGTGGGCTACCTATTTGCACCAATAACAAGCTCTAGCGCTGACCGTAGACAACCAATGATACTCACACAAGGCGATATAATGGGGCAATGCAACTATATGTGGGAAAAGTTGCAATGCACTAGAGAGACGCTAGCAAAGCTCAACGAGACAGGCACAAGATTGCTCAACTACGGGTGCAGGAAAGTAAACTTAGGCCTTCACTTGATTCAACTAGCACAACACTTTTCTTTTTGGATTTTCTATTTGTAGAACACACGCAGCTATGTAGCTCTTTTTGCTTCTTTTCAATTTTCTCTTTTTGTTTTTTTTTTTTGATTTTCTGACACAACTCCTTGATAACACGGCCAACAGAAATTGCAAAGCACCAAAACCCTAACGAGCAGCCTGTCGAGCGGTAAAACTAGTCTCTTCTGGGGAAGTTCCTAGTCACGTTATATCGATAGGCTGTGTCTATGGTTGGGAACAAACGCACTGTACGCTATGTGGACTCGGAGTAACAAAACTGACACGATGATGCGGCCTAAGGCCACGTGGGTTGCCCGATCTCACGAATTGACCGAGGGAAAGGCGGGGGAGAGGAAGAACACGAAGAACACGGCGATGAACACGATGAACACACGCAAACACACACCAACCCGATACAATTCCGGTTTACTCCCGATAGCCCGAACCACTATCCCGATAGAATCTCTCAAGAGAGAGACACGCGGTAGAATCCCCGAGAGGAAGATCGGTATACGATCGGTAGAATCACACGAGTGAGAGACCGGTGGTTGAATCACGAGTGTGAGAGACTAATCATATAAGGAGTGCCTTGTACAATAGATTTGGGTAAATCTAAGGAGGGGGTTTCCCTAATCCCAAAGGGATGGTGGAGGCATGAGCCTAATTCTCTCAAGTTCATTCCTAACCTAATGAAGGGGGAGGTGGGAGCCTATATATAGGGAGCCACTAAGGAGGGGTAGTTTAGGCATACAAGGGGGGTACATGGGACTTGGCCCGAATTGACTTGGACACATAGGGGGGCGGATTGTCCGGCCTTAGTGGGGCGGATAATCCGAGCAGTCGTGCTTCATGCGCCGTCTCTTCTTGGCGACCTCGGGCGCTCTTCTTCCTTCTTCTCTTCCATGCCTCCATGACCTCGGCCTTGAGTGTGGTTCTTGTCGTTGAAGCACATGATGAAGCGAAGACCGTAGGTCGGGCTACATCATCTCCCCCCACTTGAAAAAGAGTCGTCCTCGACGATGAGTCTTCATGAATGTGTAGAGGAGGTAGATGACACCAACGCTTGAATGTCCCTTCTGATGAGGTCTAAGACCCCGTGTGTGGCCCGATCTCGCAGCTTGACCCCGAAATCCAAGGGAAGAGGTGGGAGAGTGCGAAGAACGCGAAGAACACGACGAACACGAGGAACTCCGAGACTCACACACACACACCAACCCGATACACCCGATACTTACCCCCGTGGCTCGATGGACCACGCCAATAGAATCACCCGGAAGAGGCACGCGGCAGAATTCCCGGTGAGAGATTGGTGTTGGAGAAGAAGAGATTGGTGAGGGAGAGAGAGTAGCTTGTACTAGAATCTCACTCAACAATATCTCAATCAACAACAAGGATGGCCTTGATTACAGAGGGATGATACCCAAGGGAGACTAAGCTCAAAATTAGGTTTGAGTTCAAAACAAGTCTAACCCTAATCTGGAGGAAGGGGTGAGGTACTTATAGGTCCAGATTCGTACAGGGGTAAAATCGGCACTACATAAATTACCCTGCTCCATAGATGCGAAAGCATCGGCTGAGATGATTTCACCAGGGGCTTGGCCGGCAGTGCCGGTGATGGTTGGCCAGCGATGCCGGTGGGGCCGCAGTGCATTGGTCCGAGGCCGGCAGTGCGCTGGTCGCGTCTGCATGGTGGGGCCGGCAGCGGTGCCGGTGTCTGAGCCGGCGATGCCGGTGCAGAGCAGCGATGCCGGTGGTTTGAGGCCGGCGGTGTCGGGTGAGCAGCCAGCGATGCCGGTGCACTGGAGGCGGCGATGCCGGCCCCGAGGGGAGTCCTTCGGCGGCCACTCTTCTCCTCCTCCTTCCTTGTCCATCTTCGGGTCTGCTGCGACGTCCTTCTCTCGAGGTTTATATCGATAACACAAAGCATATCGGCCTGAGGTAGCGATCCGTCAATGGGGTATCAAGATCAAGGGTAGTGAGGAGTGAGTTCACCTTATCATGTAGCGCTTTGACTCGGGCTCGTGTCATCGGTCCACTTGGGGGACTTGTTGGTCTTGGTGTAGCGACGTCGGTGACCGGGGCTACATCATCTCCCCCCCCCCTTGGGAAAGAGTCGTCCTCGACTCTTGCACTTCCTCATCTCCATGATAGGGTGACAAATCCGAGACGTTGAACGTGTTTCTCACCAAGTACTTGGATGTTGGTATGTCGATGACGTAAGCGTTGTCGTTGATGCGTTTGAGGACCTTGAAGGGGCCATCTCCTCTTGGCTTGAGCTTGGAGTTGCGCTCATGGGGGAACCGTTCCTTCCGGAGGTGGATCCAAACGAGGTCTCCTTCTTCGAATATCCTTGCCTTCTTCTTGGCGTTGATGTGGTTGGCTTGACGAAGAACATGTGCTTGTATGGTTGCCCTTGTCTCTTCATGTAGTTTCTTGACGGCGGCGGCGCGCTTGTCGAAGTCCATGTTGATGCGCTCGTGGAGGAAGCGGAAGTATGTCGAGTGCCGTGTAAGGTTCGAAGCCGTAGACGACCATGAAGGGGCTCCTTGATGTAGTCTTGTGCTTGGCGCGGTTGTAGGCGAACTCGGCGTGAGGGAGGCACTCCTCCCATGACCTCAAGTTTTTCTTCACGAGGACCGTAGGAGGGTGGAGAGGCTTCGATTGACCACTTCCGTTTGGCCGTCCGTTTGCGGGTGCGATGATGATGAGAACAAGAGCTTGACTCCAAACTTCGCCATGATCGACTTCCAAAGATAGCTCATGAACTTGACGTCTCGATCCGACACAATGCTTTGCGGTACTCCATGTAGGCGAACGATTTCCCTGAAAAACAATGAAGCAATGTGTGAAGCATCGTCGCTCTTATGGCAAGGTATGAAATGAGCCATCTTAGAGAATCTATCCACTACAACAAATATGGAATCATGACCATGCTTAGTACGAGGCAAGCCTAGAACGAAATCCATGCTAATATCTGTCCATGGTGCATAAGGAATAGGTAATGGCATGTAGAGACCATAAGGGTTGGAGGTAGACTTAGCTTGTAAGCATGTTGTGCACCGACGGCAAAGGCGCTCCACATCTCGCTTCATCTTTGGCCAATAGTAGTGGGTTGAGAGCATGGCATATGTCTTGTCACGGCCAAAGTGGCCCATAAGACCTCCTCCATGAGACTCTTGCAAAAGCAATTTTCGAAGCGAAGACTCGGGAATGCAAATCTTGTTAGCTTTGAACAAATAGCCATCATGCAAATAGAAATCATCCACTCCTCGCTCAACGGAGCACTTCTCAAAAATGGGAGCAAAGAAAGAATCGGAAGGATAGAGTTCTTTGATCTCTTCAAGTCCCAAAACATGAAAATCCAAACGAGTTAGCAAAAGGGTGTTTTTGCGGGAAAGAGCATCCGCCACAACATTGTCCTTGCCCTTCTTGTATTTGATCACATATGGGAAGGACTCAATGAACTCGACCCATTTTGCATGTCGTTTGTTCAAGTTGTGTTGGCTTTTCAAATATTTCAAGGACTCATGGTCGGAATGAATGATAAACTCTTTTGGCCAAAGATAGTGTTGCCAAACTTCAAGAACACGAACCAAAGTGTAGAGCTCCTTGTCATATATAGGATAGTTGAGGCGTGCGCCATCCAACTTCTCACTATAGTATGCCACGGGTTTGCCCTCTTGCATAAGCACACCACCAATACCAAGCCCACTTGCGTCACACTCAATCTCAAAAGTTTTTGCAAAATTTGGAAGAACAAGAAGTGGAGCTTCGATGAAGGCGTTTCTTCAACTCATCAAAAGCATTTTGTTGGGCCTTGCCCCAAACAAACGGAACATTCTTCTTGGTAAGCTCATTCAAAGGGCAAGCAATGGTGCTAAAGTCTTTCACAAAGCGGCGGTAAAACCCGGCAAGTCCATGGAAGCTTCGGACTTGGCCAACATTTGTAGGGGTAGGCCAATTATGGATGGCCTCCACGTTGGAAGAATCAACTTCAATCCCATTAGCGGAAACCACAAAACCAAGAAACACCAATTTGTTTTGAGCAAATGTGCATTTGGGGAGGTTAGCATAAAGCTTTTCATGGCGTAAGATGCACAAGACTTCTCTCACATGTTGCACATGGTCCTCGAGGTTTTTGCTATAAATAAGAATATCATCAAAGTAGACAACCACGCTCTTGCCAATGAGAGGACGCAAGATGTGATTCATGAGGCGCATGAAAGTAGATGGTGCATTGGAAAGACCAAAAGGCATAACGAGCCATTCATAGAGACCAAGTTTGGTCTTGAATGCCGTTTTCCATTCATCACCAATAGCCATGCGGATTTGATGGTAACAACTACGCAAATCGACTTTGGAGAAAATCGTGGCACCACTAAGTTCATCAAGCATGTCATCTAAACGCGGAATGGGATGGCGGTAACGGACGGTAATGGCATTGATGGGGCGACAATCCATACACATCCGTTGCGTCTCATCCGGTTTAGGCTCAAGAATCACGGGAACCGCACAAGGGCTAAGGCTTTCTCGGACGTACCCTTTTGCGAGGAGATCTTGAATTTGGCGGTTGATCTCCTTGGTCTCTTCGGGGTTGGTGCGGTAGGCGGCACGGTTTGGAAGCGGAGCGCCGGGTATGAGGTCGATGCGGTGTTCTATGCCGCGGAGTGGTGGTAGTCCATGAGGGAGCTCGTCGGGGAAGACGTCTCGAAATTCCTGCAAAAGAGACAACGAAGACGGAGGAATGTTGGTTAAGTCGTTAGTCTCCGACGCGGGTCCCTTGCATATGAGCACATAGTGCAATATGGTGGATGGGTTCTCTTGGAGCTCTCTCCACTCACTCTTGGTGGCTAGAAGGACACTCTTGGGCTCACTCATATATGGCTTGTGGCGCTCACTCTCTTTGTGGTGGGTCGCTCCCTCTCCTCTCATCTCACTATGGGTGCGGAGTTGTGCCCTCGCTAAAGCCTTCGCATTATCCGCGATGATTTGGCTAGGAGTCATCGGGCGCAACTCGAACTTCTTGTCGTTGACCTTGAAGGTGTATGTGTTGGAGAGTCCATCATGTATAGCCTTCTTGTCATATTGCCAAGGGCGGCCAAGCAACATGTGGCACACCGTCATGGGTACCACGTCACACTCGATAGTGTCCTCATAAGGGCCGATCTTGAAGTTGACGGTGACGGTATGTTGTATCTTGACGTTGCCCTTGTCACTCAACCATTGGATATGGTAGGGGTGAGGATGTTTGCGGAGAGTGAGGTGGAGCTTCTCACACAACTCGGTGCTCGCAAGGTTATGGCAACTTCCACCATCGATAATGACCTTGATAGACTTGCCACCAATTCCGGCACGGGTTTGGAAGATGTTGCACCGTTGTTCTTCCATATCATGAGGTTGTGTGGTTAGCACCCTTGTGACCACAAGTGAGGGACTTGGGTCATGTTCACATAAGAGAGGATCTTCTCCACTTTCTTGCTCATAAGCTTCTTCACTTGCCACGGCGGCTTGCACAAGGGCTTCATATTCATCCTCATCAAGAGTCTCGATGTCACCATTCTCCATAGTGATCATGACCTTGGTGTTCTTGCACTCAAACGATTTGTGACCTTGGGTGCCACACTTGAAGCAAGTGACACTAGAGGGTCCCGTGGATGCCTTAGAGGAGGCGGTGGAGGAGACCGTTTGCTTCATGCGACTTTGGATAGTCGGTTTCTTGGAAGGTGTAGAGGAGGCTTCGGCCTTGGCACTTGTAGCATAAGGAGTTGATGAAGTAGGAGGGGTCGATGTAGCGAGCTTGGAGGAGAAATAGGACTTGGCCTTGGAGTACTTGATGTCCTCAATCACTTGGCGCTCGGCCTTCGATGCTTGGTGGACTAGCTCAACCATGTTGGAGTAAGGTTGGAACTCGACAATCCTCTTGATGGGATAAGTAAGGCCATTGAAGAAGCGAGCAATGGTTTGCTCCTCGGATTCTTGGATGTTGGCTCGCATCATAGTGAGCTCCATCTCCTTGTAGAACTCCTCAACGGTTTGGGTGCCTTGCTTCAACTTTTGGAGCTTGTTGAAGAGGTCTTTCATGTAGTGCTTTGGGACAAAGCGAGCATGCATCTCCTTCTTCATATCTTCCCAAGTGTCAATTGGAGGTTCACCCTTCTCTTCTCGGAGAGTGAGGACTTGCTCCCACCAAGTGTTGGCGTAGTCTTCAAACTCGAGTGATGCCATAGCCACTTTCTTGGCACCAGAGTAGTTGTGGATGCGGAAGATCTTGTCCACCTTGAGTGCCCATGAGAGGTAAGCTTCGGCGTCGTCTTCCCCTTTGAACTTGGGCATGTTGAACTTGAGCTTGCCATACATGTTCTCTTCATCCTCCAAGTTTCTTCTACGAGGAGGGGCGCCTTCAACTTTTGCGGCTAGAGGTGGAATAGGAGGTCTTCTACGGCCAACCATAGCATTGGGTTGGTGGTGGAGTTGAACACTTGCTTCACTTGGTTCACGGTGAGGATGTGGTTGAAGATCTTGTCGCGGTTGAGGACGATGCTCAATGTTGGGTCTCTCATCTTGATCACGGTGAGGCTCTCCTCGTCCACGTTGATCATGGCGAGGGTGGCGACGAAGATCTCGCCGAGGTGGATCTTGAGGATCTTGGTCTTGGGGATGGCCATCACGCCCATGGTGGGCATGGCGATCCGCTTGGTGACGATCTTGTGGAAGGTCTTGAGCTTGTGGAGGATGCTCATGTGGACGAGCATGGCGATGTATTTCTCCACGCCTAGAGTTGGAGCGGGAGTCTTCATGACGAGCATGTGAGCGATGAGGTCGATGATGGTCTTCACGCCTTGAAGAAGAGCTTGGGGATGAAAGGCCACCATGAGAGTAATGGTCTTCATGCCTTGAGGAAGAGCTTGATGAAGATGAAGTAGAGCGGTGTCGACGATGGCGACCCAAGTTGGTGATGGCGCGCTCGAGGTTATCCATGCGCCGCTCCATGTTGGCATCATTGGCCGCCATTTGGCCATTCAAGTTGTCCGTAGCTTCACGAAGAAGGGCCAAGTCGTGGTTCACGGTGGAGAAGTTGTGAGCCACTTCATCGTATTGCTCATCAATGCGCGTCTCGAAGAGGGAGAGTTGCTCCTTGAACTCTTGTCGTTGTGTCCATAGGTTGTGTTGAGTAGCCAACCTCTCGGTGTTGCGAAGGATCTCTTCATCCCTATTGGTATCTCCGTTCCTATCCATGATGCAAAGACAAGAACTATGTTGTGTATGTTAGTGGAAGGAGACTACCTCGTACCCTTACCAAGGTAAGATAGTATTGAGGCAATCCACCAAACCGAAAGCAAGATCAAGTGTATCGGGAACACACGCAAAACCACACGCAAAAGCTAGCAAATATGGTGTTAGGCGAGTGTTGTGGAAAGCCAAAAGACAAATCCAAGATCGAGTATGTTGTTAAAAGTGGGTGAGGTCCAAAAATTAAGTGTCCAAATGGTTATCACAAAAACACGGAAAAGTTGTGGAACACACACACGAGATAAGCGGGGTTAGTGCAACCAAAAGTGAGCGGAAAAGTGTATGTATAAGTGCTCGGTGTCACACTAACACAAGGAGAGTCAAAGCTTTGGTTGCAAAGGAAGAGACAACAAGATTCACACGCGGCCTCTCTTCTCGTATCTCTCTTTACTTAAAAGCTTGTTCTCTCTTGTATATGTTGGCACTTGCACTCGTTTGTATCTTTGGTGGCACGTGGATACTTTGTATGTATGGGCGTATGGATGTATGGATGTATGGATGTATGGTGCTACTCGCACTCTTTTTGTGTTTTTGGGGCTTTTTCACACACTATGTTAGCGTTAGCCTCGCTTTTGCTATCTTGCCACACGAGTGTTTGCTTGGATGCTTTACTCAACACGACACACACACCTCACAATGCGGGGCCACGTGCAATGTCTCGCAACACTAAACAAGCAATGCTCGGGAAGGTTGGATCGCAAAAGGAGCGAGGAGTTGCAAGTTATACCTCGATGTGTCGTAGGCGGTGATGATCACACAACTTGCAATATGGTGGAAGGATCAAGAGTACGTTTGCAAGTCGGGGTGCCGAGAGTGTCGTCGCTTGCGTCGTAGCTGCGGGTTAGATTCACACACAAGGCACTCAAACCAGAACAAGCAAACACAAAGGTGAAAACGTGGTCGAAATGTGGCTGGTGAGCTTGGCTGGTTCACAGCGGCGATACCGGCCTGAATCGGGCGGCGATGCCGGCCTGGGGCGCGATGCCGGCTGGATGCGGCGGCGGTGCCGGCCCGGGCGGCGATGCCGGCCTGATGGGGCGGCAGTGCCGGTCACGACGAACAGCTCGAGCTATTCTTCGCGAAAAGCGGCCCAAATTCGACCAAAACGTCAGAAATCGATGGAATTGAGGTCTAGAAAGTGGGGAAAACGTAGATCAACCAGAGGGGCACGAAATCCATGGATCAAAACCACTCAAAACGCAACCAAATCACAGATCGGTCAAAAGGCAATTTGGGGCTATTTTTTTTGGGAAATTTTCTAGAAACGAAATCGGGTGGGTGGGAGGTCAAATCCGCGGTAACCAAGAGCTGCTGATACCATATGATGAGGTCTAAGACCCCGTGTGTGGCCCGATCTCGCAGCTTGACCCCGAAATCCAAGGGAAGAGGTGGGAGAGTGCGAAGAACGCGAAGAACACGACGAACACGAGGAACTCCGAGACTCACACACGCACACCAACCCGATACACCCGATACTTACCCCCGTGGCTCGATGGACCACGCCAATAGAATCACCCGGAAGAGGCACGCGGCAGAATTCCCGGTGAGAGATTGGTGTTGGAGAAGAAGAGATTGGTGAGGGAGAGAGAGTAGCTTGTACTAGAATCTCACTCAACAATATCTCAATCAACAACAAGGATGGCCTTGATTACAGAGGGATGATACCCAAGGGAGACTAAGCTCAAAATTAGGTTTGAGTTCAAAACAAGTCTAACCCTAATCTGGAGGAAGGGGTGTGGTACTTATAGGTCCAGATTCATACAGGGGTAAAATCGGCACTACATAAATTATCCTGGTCCATAGATGCGAAATCAACGGCTGAGATGAAGTCAACAGGGGCTTGGCCGGCAGTGCCGGTGATGGTTGGCCGGCAGTGCCGGTGGGGCGGCAGTGCCGCTGATGGTCCGGAGCAGCGATCTTAGCTTGAGTCGCGTCTGCAGCTGGTGGGGCCGGCAGTGCCGGTGTCCTGAGGCTGGCAGTGCCGGTGCGAGCAGGCCGGCAGTGCCGGTGGTTTGAGGCCGGCAGTGCCGGTGATGTAGCCCCGGTCACCGACGTCGCTACACCAAGACCAACAAGTCCCCCTAGTGGACCGATGACACGAGCCCGAGTCAAAGCTCTTCATGATGAGGTGAACTCGCTCCTCACCACCCTTGATCTTGGTACCCCTTTGGATGGATTGCTACCTCATGCCGACGTGCTATGTGTCATTAGGTACAAGGCGCGTCAAGACCACGGGGAGGAGAAGACGCCAAGGTCAAGGGAAGGAGAGAAGCAACTGGACATGGAGACGATCATGAAGCCGAAGCCGACGTCGCACGAAGCGCTCCAAGGAAGAGACGGACGCTGGCCGGTCCAGACCCGATCGACCGGACCTACAACCGGACGCCCGGTCATAGGCCCGGTCGGCCGGGCGCAAGCGGGCCAACTCCCTCATGCGGACGACGGCCGGACCAGGGGCCGTAAACCCGCGGTTTCCCGGTTTGCGCCCGGTCGACCGGACCCATGACCGGACGGCCCGGTCACAGGCCCGGTCAGACCGGCCCCAAACCGGACAGCCCGGTCCCAGGCCCGGTCCGACCGGCCCCAAACCGGACCTGACGAGAATGCCCCACCAAACTGCCTTAACTTATCCATTCGCGTACCTGTTCGCCCTTGCTGGCCGTGTATGACTATATAAGTAGCTGGAACCCCTCATTAGCTCTTTAGACTTATTTTGAACTCAAACCTAAATTTGAGCTTAGTCTCCCTTGGGTATCATCCCTCTGTAATCAAGGCACCTTGGTTGTTGATTTGGAACTTGTTGAGTGAGATTCTAGTACAAGATACTCTCTCTCCCTCACCAAGCTCTTCTTCTCCAATCCCAATCTCTCCCCGGGGAATTCTACCGCGTGTCTCTTCCTCGGAGATTCTATTGGCGTGGTCCATCGAGCCACGGAGGTAAGCATCGGGTGTATCGGGGTGTGTGTGTGCGTGAGTCTCGGAGTTCCTCGTGTTCATCGCCGTGTTCTTCGTGTTCCTCGCGTTTTCCCATCTTCCCCCTTGGTTTCGAAGTCAATCCGCGAGATCGGGCCACACACGGGGTCTTAGACCTCATCATATGGTAATCAGAGCCAGAGATACCTCATCATATGGTATCAGCAGCTCTTGGTTACCGCGGATTTGACCTCCCACCCACCCGATTTCGTCCCTAGAAAATTTTCCAAAAAATCCCCAAAAATAGCCCCAAATTGCCTCTTGACCGATCTGTGATTTGGTTGCGTTTTGAGTGGTTTTGGTCCGAGGATCTGGTGTTGTTGTGCTTGATCTACTATTTCCCCAACTTTGAGCCTCCGATTCCATCGTTTCCCTTCGTTTTGGTCGATTTGGATTTGGTTTGGGGAAGAACAGGAGAGAGAAAGCTTCATCCGCGAAACCCGGTTTCGCACCGGTCAGCAAGACCTGGACGGACGGGCCAGCACAAAACCCGGTTGACCGGGCGGCAACCGGACAGGCCGGTCCAGGAGCCGGTCCAACCGGACCCCAGACCGGACGCCTCCTCGCGTCCTCCTTCGACCTCGTCTTCCGGCGATCTCCACCACCACCAACACCACCACCATCATCGCAGGTATAACTTGCAGGTCACCTTGTAACCCCTCTTCCTTTTGCGATCTATCCCATCGAGCATTGCTTGTCTAGTGTTGCGAGACATTGCACGTGGCCCCGCATTGTGAGGTGTGTGTGTCGCGTTGAGTAAGGCACCCAAGCAAACACTCGTGTGGCAAGATAGCAAAAGCGAGGCTAACGCTAACATAGTGCGTCAAAAAGCCCCAAAAACACAAAAAGAGTGCGAGTAGCACCATACATCCATACATCCATACATCCATACGCCCATACATACAAAGTGTCCACGTGCCACCAAAGATACAAACGAGTGCAAGTGCCGCCATATACAAAAGAGAAAAAGCTTTTAAGCAAAGAGAGATAGGAGAAGAGAGGCCACGTGTGAATCTTGTTGTCTCTTCCTTTGCAACCAAAGCTTTGGCTCTCCTTGTGTTAGTGTGACACCGAGCACTTATACATACACTTTTCCGCTCACTTTTGGTTGCACTAACCCCGTTTATCTCGTGTGTGTGTTCCACAACTTTTTCCGTGTTTATAGTGATCTTCACATTGACATTTGGATTTTTGGACCTCACCCACTTTTGACAACATACTCGATCTTGGATTTGTCTTTTGGCTTTCCACAACACTCGCCTAACACCATATTTGCTAGCTTTTGCGTGTGGTTTTGCGTGTGTTCCCGATACACTTGATCTTGCTTTCGGTTTGGTGGATTGCCTCAATACTATCTTACCTTGGTAAGGGGTACGAGGTAGTCTCCTTCCACTAACATACACAACATAGTTCTTGTCTTTGCATCATGGATAGGAACGGAGATACCAATAGGGATGAAGAGATCCTTCGCAACACCGAGAGGTTGGCTACTCAACACAACCTATGGACGCAACGACAAGAGTTCAAGGAGCAACTCTCTCTCTTCGAGACGCGCATCGATGAGCAATACGATGAAGTGGCTCACAACTTCTCCACCGTGAACCACGACTTGGCCCTCCTTCGTGAAGCTACGGACAACTTGAATGGCCAAATGGCGGCCAATGATGCCAACATGGAGCGGCGCATGGATAGCCTCGAGCGCGCCATCACCAACTTGGGTCGCCATCGTCGACACCGCTCTACTTCCTCTTCATCAAGCTCCTCCTCAAGGCATGAAGACCATTACTCTCATGGTGGCCTTTCGTCCCCAAGCTCCTCCTCAAGGCGTGAAGACCATCATCGACCTCATCGCTCACATGCTCGTCATGAAGACTCCCGCTCCAACTCTAGGCGTGGAGAAATACATCGCCATGCTCGTCCACATGAGCGTCCTCCACAAGCTCAAGGCCTTCAACAAGATCGTCACCAAGCGGATCGCCATGCTCACCATGGGCGTGATGGCCATCCACAAGACCAAGATCCTCAAGATCCACCTCGGCGAGATCTTCGTCGCCACCCTCACCATGACCAACGTGGACGAGGAGAGCCTCACCATGATCAAGATGAGAGACCCAACATTGAGCATCGTCCTCAACCGCGACAAGATCTTCAACCACATCCTCACCGTGAACCAAGTGAAGCAAGTGTTCAACTCCACCACCAACCC
Organism: Lolium perenne; assembly: GCF_019359855.2. Taxonomy (NCBI): domain Eukaryota; kingdom Viridiplantae; phylum Streptophyta; class Magnoliopsida; order Poales; family Poaceae; genus Lolium; species Lolium perenne. The sequence continues at coordinate 163,111,763 of NC_067246.2, forward strand.
AATGCTATGGTTGGCCGTAGAAGACCTCCTATTCCACCTCTAGCCGCAAGAGTTGACGGCGCCTCCTCGTAGAAGAAACTTGGAGGATGAAGAGAACATGTATGGCAAGCTCAAGTTCAACATGCCCAAGTTCAAAGGTGAAGACGACGCCTTGAAGCTTACCTCTCATGGGCACTCAAGGTGGACAAGATCTTCCGCATCCACAACTATTCCGGTGCCAAGAAAGTGGCTATGGCATCACTCGAGTTTGAAGACTACGCCAACACTTGGTGGGAGCAAGTCCTCACTCTTCGCGAAGAAAAGGGTGAACCTCCAATTGACACTTGGGAAGATATGAAGAAGGAGATGCATGCTCGTTTTGTCCCCGCACACTACATGACCGACCTCTTCAACAAGCTCCAAAAGTTGAAGCAAGGCACCAAGACCGTTGAGGAGTTCAACAAGGAGATGGAGCTCACTATGATGCGAGCCAACATCCAAGAGTCCGAAGAACAAACAATTGCTCGTTTCTTCAATGGCCTTACTTATCCTATCAAGAGGATTGTCGAGTTCCAACCCTACTCCAACATGGTTGAGTTAGTCCACCAAGCATCGAAGGCCGAGCGCCAAGTGATTGAGGACATCAAGTACTCCAAGGCCAAGTCCTATTTCTCCTCCAAGCTCGCTACATCGACTCCTCCTACTACATCAACTCCTTATGCTACAAGTGCCAAGGCCGACGCATCCTCTACACCGTCCAAGAAGACGACTATCCAAAGTCGCATGAAGCAAACGGTTTCCTCCACCGCCTCCTCTAAGGCATCCACGGGACTCTCTAGTGTCACTTGCTTCAAGTGTGGCACCCAAGGTCACAAATCGTTTGAGTGCAAGAACACCAAGGTCATGATCACTATGGAGAATGGTGACATCGAGACTCTTGATGAAGATGAATATGAAGCCCTTGTGCAAGCCACCGTGGCAAGTGAAGAAGCCTATGAACAAGAAAGTGGAGAAGATCCTCTCTTATGTGAGCATGACCCAAGTCCCTCACTTGTGGTCACAAGGGTGCTAACCACACAACCTCATGATATGGAAGAACAACGGTGCAACATCTTCCAAACCCGTGCAGGAATTGGTGGCAAGTCTATCAAGGTCATCATCGATGGTGGAAGTTGCCACAACCTTGCGAGCACCGAGTTGTGTGAGAAGCTCCACCTCACTCTCCGCAAGCATCCTCACCCTTACCATATCCAATGGTTGAGTGACAAGGGCAACGTCAAGATACAACATACCGTCACCGTCAACTTCAAGATCGGCCCTTATGAGGACACCATCGAGTGTGACGTGGTACCCATGACGGTGTGCCACATGTTGCTTGGCCGCCCTTGGCAATATGACAAGAAGGCTATACATGATGGACTCTCCAACACATACACCTTCAAGGTCAACGACAAGAAGTTCGAATTGCGCCCGATGACTCCTAGCCAAATCATCGCGGATAATGCGAAGGCTTTAGCGAGGGCACAACTCCGCACCCACCATAGTGAGATGAGAGGAGAGGGAGCGACCCACCACAAAGATAGTGAGCACCACAAGCCATATATGAGTGAGTCCAAGAGTGTCCTTCTAGCCACCAAGAGTGAGTGGAGAGAGCTACAAGAGAACCCATCCACCATATTGCACTACGTGCTCATATGCAAGGGACCCTCGTCGGCAACTAACGACTTAACCAACATTCCTCCGTCTTTGTTGTCTCTTTTGCAGGAATTTCAAGACGTCTTCCCCGACGAGCTCCCTCATGGACTACCACCACTCCGCGGCATAGAACACCGCATCGACCTAATACCCGGCGCTCCGCTCCCAAACCGTGCCGCCTACCGCACCAACCCCGAAGAGACCAAGGAGATCAACCGCCAAATTCAAGATCTCCTCGCCAAAGGGTATGTCCGTGAAAGCCTTAGCCCTTGTGCGGTTCCCGTGATCCTCGTGCCTAAACCGGATGAGACGCAACGGATGTGTATGGATTGTCGCCCCATCAATGCCATTACCGTCCGTTACCGCCATCCCATTCCGCGTTTAGATGACATGCTTGATGAACTTAGTGGTGCCACGATTTTCTCTAAAGTCGATTTGCGTAGTGGTTACCATCAAATCCGCATGGCTATTGGTGACGAATGGAAAACGGCATTCAAGACCAAACTTGGTCTCTATGAATGGCTCGTTATGCCTTTTGGTCTTTCCAATGCACCATCTACTTTCATGCGCCTCATGAATCACATCTTGCGTCCTCTCATTGGCAAGAGCGTGGTTGTCTACTTCGATGATATTCTTATTTATAGCAAAAACCTCGAGGACCATGTGCAACATGTGAGAGAAGTCTTGTGCATCTTGCGCCATGAAAAGCTTTATGCTAACCTCCCCAAGTGCACATTTGCTCAAAACAAATTGGTTTTTCTTGGTTTTGTGGTTTCCGCTAATGGGATTGAAGTTGATTCTTCCAAGGTGGAGGCCATCCATAATTGGCCTACCCCTACAAATGTTGGCCAAGTCCGAAGCTTCCATGGACTTGCCGGGTTTATCGCCGCTTTGTGAAAGATTTTAGCACCATCGCTTGCCCTTTGAATGAGCTTACCAAGAAGAATGTTCCGTTTGTATGGGGCAAGGCCCAACACAATGCTTTTGATGAGTTGAAGAAACGTCTTACAGAAGCTCCACTTCTTGTTCTTCCAAATTTTGCCACAACTTTTGAGATTGAGTGTGATGCAAGTGGGCTTGGTATTGGCGGTGTTCTTATGCAAGAGGGCAAACCCGTGGCATACTATAGTGAGAAGTTAGATGGCGCACGCCTCAACTATCCTATATATGACAAGGAGCTCTACGCTTTGGTTCGTGTTCTTGAAGTTTGGCAACACTATCTTTGGCCAAAAGAGTTTATCATTCATTCCGATCATGAGTCCTTGAAGTATTTGAAAAGCCAACACAACTTGAACAAACGACATGCAAAATGGGTCGAGTTCATTGAGTCCTTCCCATATGTGATAAAATACAAGAAGGGCAAGGACAATGTTGTGGCGGATGCTCTTTCCCGCAAAAACACCCTTTTGCTAACTCGTTTGGATTTTCATGTTTTGGGACTTGAAGAGATCAAAGAACTCTATCCTTCCGATTCTTTCTTTGCTCCCATTTTTGAGAAGTGCTCCGTTGAGCGAGGAGTGGATGATTTCTATTTGCATGATGGCTATTTGTTTAAAGCCAACAAGATTTGCATTCCCGCGTCTTCGCTTCGAAAATTGCTTTTGCAAGAGTCTCATGGAGGAGGTCTTATGGGCCACTTTGGCCGTGACAAGACATATGCCATGCTCTCAACCCACTACTATTGGCCAAAGATGAAGCGAGATGTGGAACGCCTTTGCCGTCGGTGCACAACATGCTTACAAGCTAAGTCTACCTCCAACCCTTATGGTCTCTACATGCCATTGCCTATTCCTTTTGCACCATGGACAGATATTAGCATGGATTTCGTTCTAGGCTTGCCTCGCACTAAGCATGGTCATGATTCCATATTTGTTGTAGTGGATAGATTCTCTAAGATGGCTCATTTCATACCTTGCCATAAGAGCGACGATGCTTCACACATTGCTTCATTGTTTTTCAGTGGAAATCGTTCGCCTACATGGAGTACCGCAAAGCATTGTGTCGGATCGAGACGTCAAGTTCATGAGCTATCTTTGGAAGTCAATCATGGCGAAGTTTGGAGTCAAGCTCTTGTTCTCATCATCATCGCACCCGCAAACGGACGGCCAAACGGAAGTGGTCAATCGAAGCCTCTCCACCCTCCTACGGGTCCTCGTGAAGAAAAACTTGAGGTCATGGGAGGAGTGCCTTCCTCACGCCGAGTTCGCCTACAACCGCGCCAAGCACAAGACTACATCAAGGAGCCCCTTCATGGTCGTCTACGGCTTCGAACCTTACACGGCACTCGACATACTTCCGCTTCCTCCACGAGCGCATCAACATGGACTTCGACAAGCGCGCCGCCGCCGTCAAGAAACTACATGAAGAGACAAGGGCAACCATACAAGCACATGTTCTTCGTCAAGCCAACCACATCAACGCCAAGAAGAAGGCAAGGATATTCGAAGAAGGAGACCTCGTTTGGATCCACCTCCGAAGGACCGGTTTCCCCATGAGCGAAACTCCAAGCTCAAGCCAAGAGGAGATGGCCCCTTCAAGGTCCTCAAGCGCATCAATGACAACGCTACGTCATCGACATACCAACATCCAAGTACTTGGTGAGCAACACGTTCAACGTCTCGGACTTGTCACCCTATCATGGAGATGAGGAGGTGCAAGAGTCGAGGACGACTCTTTCCCAAGGGGGAGATGATGTAGCCCCTGGTCCACCGACGTCGCTACACCAAGACCAACAAGTCCCCCTAGTGGACCGATGACACGAGCCCGAGTCAAAGCTCTTCATGATGAGGTGAACTCGCTCCTCACCACCCTTGATCTTGGTACCCCTTTGGATGGATTGCTACCTCATGCCGACGTGCTATGTGTCATTAGGTACAAGGCGCGTCAAGACCACGGGGAGGCGAAGACGCCCAGGTCAAGGGAAGGAGAGCCGCAACTGGACATGGAGCCGATCATGAAGCCGCAGCCGACGTCGCACGCAGCGCTCCCAGTACGAGACGGACGCTGGCCGGTCCAGGACCCGGTCAGACCGGACCTACAACCGGACGCCCGGTCTCATAGGCCCGGTCGACCGGCGCAGCAACCGGCCAGCTCCCTCGTCACCGGACGACAGCCGGACCAGGACCGTAAACTTCGCGATTTCCCGGTTTGCGCCGGTCGGCCAGGACCCATGGCCGGACGGCCGGTCACGAGCCCGGTCAGACCGGCCCCAAACCGGACAGCCCGGTCCCAGGCCCGGTCCGACCGGCCCCAAACCGGACCTGACGAGAATGCCCCACCAAACTGCCTTAACTTATCCATTCGCGTACCTGTTCGCCCTTGCTGGCCGTGTATGACTATATAAGTAGCTGGAACCCCTCATTAGCTCTTTAGACTTATTTTGAACTCAAACCTAAATTTGAGCTTAGTCTCCCTTGGGTATCATCCCTCTGTAATCAAGGCACCTTGGTTGTTGATTTGGAACTTGTTGAGTGAGATTCTAGTACAAGATACTCTCTCTCCCTCACCAAGCTCTTCTTCTCCAATCCCAATCTCTCCCCGGGGAATTCTACCGCGTGTCTCTTCCTCGGAGATTCTATTGGCGTGGTCCATCGAGCCACGGAGGTAAGCATCGGGTGTATCGGGGTGTGTGTGTGCGTGAGTCTCGGAGTTCCTCGTGTTCATCGCCGTGTTCTTCGTGTTCCTCGCGTTTTCCCATCTTCCCCCTTGGTTTCGAAGTCAATCCGCGAGATCGGGCCACACACGGGGTCTTAGACCTCATCAGCCGGGGTGAGCAGGCCGGCAGTGCCGGTGCCTGGAGGCCGGCAGTGCCGGCCCTGAGGGGAGTCCTTCGGCGGCCACTCTTCTCCTCCTCCTTCCTTGTCCATCTTCAGGTCTGCTGCGACGTCCTTCTCTCGAGGTTTATATCTGATAACACAAAGCATATCGGCCTGAGGTAGCAGTCCGTCCAATGGGGTATCAAGATCAAGGGTAGTGAGGAGTGAGTTCACCTTATCATGTAGCGCTTTGACTCGGGCTCGTGTCATCGGTCCACTTGGGGGACTTGTTGGTCTTGGTGTAGCGACGTCGGTGACCGGGGCTACATCACCTTCACTTGTCAAGAGCCCTATCAATAGCACAAGAAAAGCAAAGTAGCAATCACAGCGTAGCCAAAGTTCAATGGATTTAGGAAGAGGGCGCAAGTAGAAGGAGGTCACCTTATCAAAGTGTCGGTGTGCTCTCATTGAGAGATCTTGTGTAGTTGAAGTGTGCGGGCAAAACCACTCATTGGAGCTCACTTGTATCATGCTCTCAAGAGCTCTTTTTGTCAACTCGTGCTCAATCGAGGTTGACATTGGAGTTTGGGTACCTACACACATGTTAGACAACAAGAACAACGTGTGTGCATGGTATATGAACACATCATCCATCATGATGGTCCATCTCTTTTGCACATCACCATTAGCGTTAAGCAAAGCATCATAATAGATATGGTGAATATGCGGAGTAAACATGGGAACATGATCAACATGGATATATGCAAAGTCTCCAAAATGTGATAGAGCTATGGGGGCAATCTCATTCACAAGCATATTAACACTATTGCAAGCCAAGCATTGGAAAGAGAAATTGTTTATCATTTTGGTTGCATTAATGGGAGAATATTGCAAGCATGTAGCACAAAACATGTTCAACATTTGATCATTGTTGTCGACAAACCTAGGGAAAGAGCAATTGTTCGGCAAGGTTGTCACAACACAAGCATCATTATCAACATTGCAAGCAATACATGGGAAAGAGAAATTGTTCGACATATTGCAAGCAATAGGATAGAAATCGAAACACTCATAGCATGGCATGGTCATGTTATCACAAGCAATCAAGTCCACATGATCAACAATGTTGGTATCAAGCAAAGCATCACATGGGAAAATGAAAGAAGCATATGACATAGCATTTGTATCTTCAAGATCATGCATGCACTCATCAATCTTCATGTCCACTAGTGGGATCATGGCATCATCAACACCCATATAGGTACCTTTGTAGTCCCGCTCATATGAGGTAGGTGTTGTGGAAGAGGTAGGCTCGATGTGGCCTCCATGTTCATCTTCAATCAAGCATGGTGTGATATCATCATCTTCATGCACCATGTACATCTTCTCCATTATCGGCGTCTCATCATCCATGGGACCTAATAAGACACAAGGAAACACACTAGAGGTAGAGGGTAAGTTGTTAGAATTCGAAGTGGCCTCACATGACCTATCAACTACCACTCTCATCTCACTCGGTGTATCACTCATGCTCTCGAAGTGGAGGCACTCATCAAGCTCACATATAGTGGAGTCGCTCATCTCACATATAGTGGAGTCGCTCATCTCACATATAGTGGAGTCCCTCATCTCCATGGCAATGGCGTCGTCGATGTCCGAGCAACCTAGCAAAGAGGAAGACAACACAAGAGGAGTAGAGGTTAAGTTGTTAGAAATCGAAACATCCTCACTCGACTCATGGTGTGTATCTCTCTTGCTCTCAAGGTGTTTGAAGTATGCGTTGCACTCGGCTTTATCTTTGGATGTCATTTGGGCTTCTCGAGCATCTAGCTCGGCGAAGTATGCTCTCATCTCGGCTTGCTCTTGTGGGGTCATCATGTATATCTCACTAGGATAGGTGTATATGTATGGTGGAAGGAAAACTACACAAGTATCCCACCTTTCAAGAAAGTATCGGAAAAATGGTTCAAGTCAAGAGCAAAGCCAAAATGTATCGGGGTTACTCACACACACACTCAAAGCACACGCAAAAGGCTAAGAAACACTATATGTGGTGGGTAAGGGGTGGATAGCAAACGAAAAAGATCAACGGAAAAGTCTATTGTCAAATGTGGGTAAGATCCAAAGTCAAATGTCAAAAGTGGTGATCTATGTCAATGGAAACACTGAAACACACACAACGGAGAACAATGGGGTTAGCGCGACCAAGGAAGTGAGCTAGTTACAAGATGGTCCTAGCGAAGACTATTAGCTCGGTGTCACGCCAACACAAGAGAGACCGTAGCTTGGTTGCACAAGATAGAAGCAACAAGATTTGCACAAATGCCACTCTTCTCTTTTCTCTCTTAGTGCTCACAAGCTTTGCACTTCTCGGTATCGGTGGACACACACTCTTTTCTTTTTTTTCTTCTTTTCTTTTTTTTTCACTTTTTTTTTTCTCTATGCTTAGAAGCTTTATTTTTCTCTATGTATATGTCACAATTTTCTTCTTTTGTGTATCTTTCACACCGAGCTTGCTTCGGAGCTTTGCTCAACACAACGCACACACACCCTCTCACGGTCGTGACACTTGTGCAATGCTTCGCAACGCTCGGAAAGCCACTCTCAATGGGATAGGTACGCAAAGGAAGAAAGGGGCTACAAGGGGTAGGGGAGGCAAGTTATACCTATTGACGTTAGGCGGTGTCAAGCACACGAACTTGCGATGATGGTGATGACGATGGTGTCGAAGATGCGCCGGAATCCGGGGTGCCAATGCCGTTGTCGCGGTGTTGATGTAGGCGCGGAAGCGGTTCTCACGGACCAAAGGCACTCCAAAACGGAAACCGAGCAAATTAAATCAATGCCCGAAAAGTTGGGTCGAAACGAGCGGTCAAAAAATATGTTCCAAAAATCGTCAAAAATTAGGGATGGGCTATGTAGAGTCGTTGGAGGATGTTGTTAAAATTTGGAGTCAAACGGGCGCCGGAAAGTTGTCAAAATTTGGAGCAAAAAGTTGGGTCAGAACTGAGCGGAAGTTAGATCAGAATATGTGCAAAAACAGCACAAGGCGGCAGTGCCGGTATGTGCTCAGCGGCAGTGCCGTAGTGCTACGGCCGGTAGTGCCGGTCAAATTGGCCCGGCAGTGCCGGTTCTGGAATTTCTGCGTGAGCTAGCGCGAGGCGTGGATCTTGGGAATCAAATGGAGGAGGCGCGCGTGCTGTTGCTGCTTGCTGCGCGCGAGTGAATTGATTTGGAGGCCGGGCGGGTTGACCAACCGGAGCAGGGGATGGTTGGCCTGCGCGTGGGGATGGCCTGAGGAGAAATCGAACGCGGGCGGAAGCTGGGCAGGGGTCGGGCGGAAGCTGGTGGCGGCGGGAGCTTGGTGGCAGGCCTGCGCGCGGCGAGGCGAGCTTGGCGGCTTGGGCCTGGTTTGCGCGGCCAGGGAGCAGCGCGTGCGTCGCGCGGTAGGGGCAGGCGCACGAGGTGCGGGCGGGCAGGGGCGAGCCGGAGCTGTGCGGGGCGACGAGCGGAGCTTGGCTGGGCGCTGTGGGTCGCGCGCGGAGCTGAGGTGGAGCGGATGCGCGCGGGCCTGGCAGCAGGTGGCGGCGGGGTGGGCCAAGCGGAGGAGGGGCCTGGCGCGGAGGTGTGCTGGGCGCGGATCGAGGCCAGGCGGCAAGCTGCGGCGAGTGGAGGAAGAAAGAGGGCCGCGGCGGCAGTGCCGGGCAGGTCGGGCCGGCAGTGCCGGTGGGCCGGCAGTGCCGGTGAAACTAGGCCGGCAGTGCCGGTCGAGCACGAACTGGATGAACAGGACGCACACGGGGCGGAAAATTGAGCAGAAAATCGTCGATTCACGGAGATATACAAGGAATTTGACGGTGAAATTTGGAGGAGATGTAGATCAGCACTAGAGACAACAGATCTGTGGACCAAAACCACAAACAACTCAACAAATCCAGAGATCCAAATTCGAGCTATTTTTTGGGGCAAAATTTTTTGGGGAAATATTTTTGGGCGAAATTGGTGAAAATGGAGGGTCAAATTCGTGGCAACCTTTGCTCTGATACCATATGATGCGGCCTAAGGCCACGTGGGTTGCCCGATCTCACGAATTGACCGAGGGAAAGGCGGGGGAGAGGAAGAACACGAAGAACACGGCGATGAACACGATGAACACACGCAAACACACACCAACCCGATACAATTCCGGTTTACTCCCGATAGCCCGAACCACTATCCCGATAGAATCTCTCAAGAGAGAGACACGCGGTAGAATCCCCGAGAGGAAGATCGGTATACGATCGGTAGAATCACACGAGTGAGAGACCGGTGGTTGAATCACGAGTGTGAGAGACTAATCATATAAGGAGTGCCTTGTACAATAGATTTGGGTAAATCTAAGGAGGGGGTTTCCCTAATCCCAAAGGGATGGTGGAGGCATGAGCCTAATTCTCTCAAGTTCATTCCTAACCTAATGAAGGGGGAGGTGGGAGCCTATATATAGGGAGCCACTAAGGAGGGGTAGTTTAGGCATACAAGGGGGGTACATGGGACTTGGCCCGAATTGACTTGGACACATAGGGGGGCGGATTGTCCGGCCTTAGTGGGGCGGATAATCCGAGCAGTCGTGCTTCATGCGCCGTCTCTTCTTGGCGACCTCGGGCGCTCTTCTTCCTTCTTCTCTTCCATGCCTCCGTGACCTCGGCCTTGAGTGTGGTTCTTGTCGTTGAAGCACATGATGAAGCGAAGACCGTAGGTCGGGCTACATCACACGATATGATAAACTAGATGAGAGAGAAAACACAAACCCTAACAATTCTACTAGATGAAAGATAAAGATACGCAAAAACAACTACGAAAAGCAACTAAAACTCGAAATTAGTGCAATCTAAGGCTATGGCAAACCCTAACCCTAACTTTTTATGGCTTTTTCTGGATAGGGAAAACACTCACAACTCAACTATGGGGTGGATTGTGGATGGCTTACCGAGGAAAACTGGAAATCTGATACCAAGATGATAAGGGGTTGCCCGATCTTCTCAGTAAGCGACGGTGGTGATGAACACACGATGGTAGCAGCGGATAGAATTGATGATGATGAGGAGGATAACTTGTATGACGCCGACGAAGTCTCTCGATTGATTCCTGATGCCAATGCAACAGCTCTCAACCCTGCAAGATATTCGCAACTCCACACACTTGCGCACGTAGCCGCCGACCACGAAGCGGTAAATTGCAATCTTCTAATCCCCAATGGAACAGCAGATCACACAAACTTTCAGTAGCAATAAAACTCCAGATCGCAACGAATTGGAGAGTAGTATTCAATAGTTTTGCATAGCAAACAACTAAGAACTAGGGTTTATCTTAAACGTGGTCTAAAGCAACTTTGGGGGCGTCCCAGGGACTTATATAGGCGTTCGGGACGACCTCAGGTCGAAAAAAGTACGGAAATAACCGACCCAGAATAGATCTGGTCGAGACAGACTCGGACTCGGCCGGTCTGGGGGCCGGTCGATCGGGCCTGGGACCGGGTGGTCCGGTCCTAAACCGGGTCTGTGACCGGGCGGAAACCGGACGAAGGGTCCATGTTCCCTGGATGTGGCCCGGATGGCACCGGTTCAAAATCCGGTTTGTGACCGGGTGGCCCGGCGCCACGGCCGGTCTGACCGGGCCTGGAACCGGCCTGAAGAACTCCTCCTCTCGCGCATGCCTCCCGCTCCTCCCTCGCACGTCCATGGGATGTCTTCTCGTCCAGCTCCATGTCCAGCTTCACGTCCAGCTTCTTGTCCAGCTGCTCCTCTCCTCCTCGTGTGATGCTTGGTTCCTCCTCATACCTGATCATACACAAGTAATACGACTTAGGTAGTATAAAGTTCTCGTCAATCAAAGTATCGTTTAGGAACAAGTTCACCTGTTGTTTAAGTAGCTTCGCACGAGCTCGTGTCATTGGTCCAATCCTAACTTCATTGGACTTGAGCTTCACAGCTTCATCTTCATCTTGCAATGACGGAGGTAGTAGTGAGGTAGGGATGTCCTCATCAAATATGGTGTTAGGCGAGTGTTGTGGAAAGCCAAAAGACAAATCCAAGATCGAGTATGTTGTTAAAAGTGGGTGAGGTCCAAAAATTAAGTGTCCAAATGGTGATCACGAAAACACGAAAGAGGTGGAACGCACACACGAGATAAACGGGGTTAGTGCAACCAAGGAATGGGCGGAGAAGCACAAAAACCAACCAACAAGGTGGTGCCCGGTGTCACACTAACACAAGGAGAGCCAAAGCTTTGGTTGCAACGAGGAGACACCAAGATTTACACGCGGCCTCTCTTCTCGTATCTCTCTTTTGCTTAAAAGCTTTTTCTCTTTTGTATATGGTGGCACTTGCACTCGTTTGTATCTTTGGTGGCACTTGGACACTTTTGTATGTATGGGTGTATGGATGTATGGATGTATGGTGCTACTCGCACTCTTTTTGTGTTTTTGGGGCTTTTTCACACACTATGTTAGCGTTAGCCTCGCTTTTGCTATCTTGCCACACGAGTGTTTGCTTGGATGCTTTACTCAACACGACACACACACCTCACAATGCGGGGCCACGTGCAATGTCTCGCAACACTAAACAAGCAATGCTCGGGAGGGTTGGATCGCAAAAGGAACGAGGAGTTGCAAGTTATACCTAGATGTGTTGTAGGCGGTGATGATCACGCAACTTGCAATATGGTGGAAGGATCAAGAGTACGTTTGCAAGTCGGGGTGTCGAGAGTGTCGTCGCTTGCGTCGTAGCTGCGGGTTAGATTTACACACAAGGCACTCAAACCAGAACAAGCAAACACAAAAGTGAAGACGTGGTCGAAATGTGGCTGGGCGAGCTTGGCTGGTCCCTGGCGGCAGTGCCGGCCTGAATCGGGCGGCAGTGCCGGCATGGCGGCAGGCCGGCCGATGGGGGCGGCAAAGCCGGTCCCTGACGAACAGCTCGAGCTGTTCTTCGCGAAAAGCGGCCCAAATTCGACCAAAACGTCAGAAATCGATGGAATTGAGGTCTAGAAAGTGGGGAAAACGTAGATCAACCAGAGGGGCACGAAATCCATGGATCAAAACCACTCAAAACGCAACCAAATCACAGATCGGTCAAGAGGCAATTTGGGGCTATTTTTTTGGGTAAATTTTCTAGAAACGAAATCGGGTGGGTGGAGGGTCAGATCTGCGGTAACCAAGAGCTGTTGATACCATATGATGAGGTCTAAGACCCCGTGTGTGGCCCGATCTCGCAGCTTGACCCCGAAATCCAAGGGAAGAGGTGGGAGAGCGCGAAGAACACGAAGAACACGACGAACACGAGGAACTCCGAGACTCACGCACGCACACCAACCCGATACACCCGATGCTTACCTCCGTGGCTCGATGGACCACGCCAATAGAATCTCCGAGGAAGAGGCACGTGGCAGAATTCCCGGAGAGAGATTGGGGTTGGAGAGGAAGAGCTTGGTGAGGGAGAGAGAGTAACTTGTACTAGAATCTCACTCAACAAGATTAAAGTCAACAACCAAGGTGCCTTGATTACAGAGGGATGATACCCAAGGGAGACTAAGCTCAAAGGTAGGTTTGAGTTCAAAACAAGTCTAACCCTAATCTGGAGGAAGGGGTGAGGTACTTATAGGTCCAGATTCGTACAGGGGTAAAATCGGCACTACATAAATTATCCTGGTCCATAGATGCGAAATCAACGGTTGAGATGAAGTCAACAGGGTTTGGCTGGCAGCTGCCGTGATGATTGGCAGCAGCGTGCTTGCCGGCAGGCCGCCGATTCGAGGCCGGCAGTGCCGCTGGTCGCGTCTTCACTGGAAGGGCAGCGGTGCGAAACCGTGGCGGCAGTCGGTGAGAGCAAACAGGCAGCGTTCTGGGCTTGAGGCAGCGTGCCGGGGTGAGCAGGCCGGCAGTGCCGGTGCCTGGAGGCCAGTAGTGCCGGCCCTGAGGGGCGTCCTTCGGTGGCCACTCTTCTCCTCCTCCTTCCTTGTCCATCTTCGGGTCTGCTGCGACGTCCTTCTCTCGAGGTTCATATCTGATGACACAAAGCATATCGGCCTGAGGTAGCAGCCCATCCAATGGGGTATCAAGATCAAGGGTAGTGAGGAGTGAGTTCACCTTATCATGTAGCGCTTTGACTCAGGCTCGCGTCATCGGTCCACTTGGGGGACATGTTGGTCTTGGTGTGTAGGTGTCCGAAGGCCACCCCACATCACATGTCCTCCAAACGGAAGCACTCAAACTCACATATGGGGTGGAAGTCACTCAACTCACTATCACTCTCACTCAAGTGGGCTAAGTGGCTCTCATGCTCACATGGTATTGGTACCAACTCATCAATCAAGCATATAGGAGTAGGCTCGACTTTCTCATCTCCATGCGCCTCCTTGGTTGAAGGGAAATTCCCATGCTCAACCATCTCAACTCCATCGCCTCCCAAGTCGTCCTCCATCGGTGGCGCTGTAGTGTTGTGGAGAGCTAGGCTCGAATCCACATCATCCTTGCGATGGCCTTGGAGGTCTTCATCTTGAAGTGTGGGCGCCGTAGGCTTCTTGGTGGCTTGGGCTTGTAGCTCGTCGAAGTAGAGCGTCTTGGCGCTTGGCTTTGTGCATTGCCATGCCTCGTGACCCTTGGCCTTGCATACCTCACATAGGAGATTGGGACATTCCCGTGGGCGGTGGCCTTGTTGCTTGCACTTGTAGCATCGGAGTCCATAGGCATGTGATGAGCTAGGGGCCATTGTGGTGGTGGCGCAAGAGGTGGAAGTGGCCATATGAGGCTCTCGTCGTCGTGCTTCATCACCATGTCGTGATGAGTGTCATCGAAGATCCTTGGGGGATGTTGGTCGATGGCGATCATTAAGTGGCTTGTGGCGGCGAAGCCCATGTGGTGACGTATGTCGATGTAGACCATGAGGTGATAGTGGTCGACGACTATCATGAGATGGTGTGAGTCGATGACGGTCCTTGCCATGCCTAGATGATGGCTCATGCGACTTGGCATGTTGCTTGCGGCGCCTTGTGGAGCTTGGAGAAGAGTGTCGATGACGCTCATGATCGGGACGCTCTTGATGCTCCATATGGTGTACTTGAAGTCGACGATCTTGTGCATAACCACTCTCATGGTGGCGCCTTGTGGAGCTCGACAAAGTGTGTCGATGACGCTCATGATGGGGATGCTCTTGATGATCCATATGATGGTGCCATCTTGGAGGTCCTCTATCTTCATATGTAGCTCCATTGGCCAAGTAGGTGTACGTGGAAGCACCGACGTTGCTCATGGTGGAGTCGAGGTAAGGCTCCGTCACGGTGTCGATGTCGAAGGCGTGGCGTTGCTCTACCATGTCGTCCAAGCTTGGTGAGCCATTGTCGATGTAGAGCTCGTCGAAGTCGTCCTCAAGGTGGCGCTCCACCATGTCGTCCATGCTTGTTGAGTCATTGTCGAAGTAGAGCTCCTCGATGTCGGCCATGTCGGTGATGCTTGGGGAGCCATGGTTGTTGTCGAGCTCCTCGATGTCGGACGTGCCGATGATGCTTGTGGAGCTATGGTCCGAGTAGAGCTCCACATGTTCCTCCACATCCGCGGTGCTTGAAGAGGTATCCTCCTCGAAGTGCTCCGTGTACTCCTCCGTATCTTCTTCTTCGCTATCCATGTTAGCACGACAAGATCTATATGGTGGGTGTTAGTGGAAGAACACTACCTCGCAACCTTACCGTGGTATGATAAGATCGGGGTGATCCAACAAAACCGAGAGTTAGAACAATTGTATCGGGTACTCACACAAAAACACACGCAAAAGCTAGCAAATATGGTGTTAGGTGAGTATGGTGGAAAGCCAAAAGACGAAATCCGAAATCAAGTATGTTGTTAAAAGTGGGTGAGGTCCAAAAATCCAAATGTCAATGTGAAGATCTGATGTAGCCCCGGTCACCGACGTCGCTACACCAAGACCATCAAGTGCAACCCCGCCTATCGTCGACGCTACACCATGGCCAAAGAGTCCCCCAAGTGGACCTTCAACCCTAACCCACGCTACTCGCGACAAGGTGAACTCCTTCCTCTCGATACTCGACCTCGTAGATACCTTGAATGGAATGCTACCTCATGTCGACATGTTATATGTCATTAGGTACAAGAGTCATCGAGGACCGGAGAGGAGGAACACCCATGGTGCAAGGAAGCGAGGGAAGGGAAGAGGAGCCATTCATCATGGTGCAAGGAAGAAGGAAGAAGAAGAAGAAAGAAGGAAGAGGAAGAAGAGGCGGGAGGAAGAGGCCCAGCCGACCTGGTCCAGGACCCGGTCAGACCGGCCCCACGACCGGACGACCCGGTCCCAGGCCCGGTCAACCGGGCGCCCAACCGGGCGCAGCTCCATCGTACCGGAAGGAAACCGGAATCTTCGCAGATTCCCGGTTTGCGCCCGGTCGACCGGACCCATGACCGGACAGCCCGGTCATAGGCCCGATCCGACCGGACCCAAACCGGATCTCGACGGGAATGACCCACCAAACTGCCTTAACTTATCCATTCGTGCACTGCTCGCCCTTGCTGGCCATGTGTGCCTATATAAGTAGCTTGGACCCCTCCTTTACCCCTTAGACAAGATGATAGCTTAAACATGAAGATGAGCTTTGTCTCCCTAGGGTTTCATCCCCTTTGTATCAAGGCAACCCATGTTGGATGATTGGATTTGGTGTGTGAGATTCTAGTGTTACCCACTCTCTCTCCCACTCCTAGATTCATCTCCCTCACCAATCTCTCCGCTCGGAATTCTACCGCGTGTCTCTTCCGGGTTGATTCTATTGGCGTGGTCCATTGAGCCACGGGGTAAGTATCGATTGTATCGGGTTGGTGTGCGTGCGTGAGTTCATCGTGTTCTTCGTGTTCATCGTGTTCTTCGCGTTCTCCCTCTCTCCCTCCTTTGGATTTCGGGTCAACCGCAAGATCGGGCCACACACGGGGTCTTAGACCTCATCATATGGTATCAGAAGCCTTTGGTTTCCGCGGATTTGACCCCCCACCCATCCAATTTCGTCTCTAAAATTTTTTCCCAAAAAATCCCCAAAAAATAGCCCTAAATTGCCTCTTGACCGATCTGTGATTTGGTTGCGTTTTGAGTGGTTTTGGTCCATGGATTTGGTGTTGGAGTGCTTGATCTACTATCTCCCCAACTTTTAGCCCCAATTCCATCATTTCCCTTCGTTTTGGTCGATTTGGCTTGGTTTCGCTCAAGAACAGGAGAGAGAAAATCTGCGCCCCGCGAAATCCGGCCGGGCGCCAACCGGGCCGTTGACCGGACAGCGGCACTGTGGCCGGTCAACCGGGCGGCGAACGGCGCCTGATCGGCGCCAACCGGCGCTAACCGGCGCAAACCGGGCCATAACCCGGTCAATCAACAGATGACCGGACAAAGCCGGTCCAGTGGCCTGGTCAACCGGGCGCCAACCGGCGCCACCTCCACCACCACCTCCGCCAACCACCGCCACCCTCTCCGCCGCCGGCAAGCACCGCCACCCTCCCCAAACCACCGGAAACATCACCGCGGCTCCATAACCTCCGCCGCAACCGCAAGGGCATCGACACCACCACCACCGGCATACCACCGCCACCACCGCCAAGCTACTTTGACCGTTTTCTTCCGCTAACTTGTGTTTGCTTGTTCCGGTTTGAGTGCCTTGTTTGTGAAACTAACCCGCAGCTCCGAAGCAAGCGACGACATCCTCGGCACCCCGGACTTGCAACCGTACTCTTGACACCACCACCTTCATCGCAAGTTGTGTGTTCATCACCGCCTAACATCTAGGTATAACTTGCACCCCACCTTGTAACCCCTCTTCTTTTGCGATCTATCCCATCGAGCATTGCTTACCTAGTGTTGCGAGACATTGCACGTGGCCCCGCATTGTGAGGTGTGTGTGTCGCGTTGAGTAAGGCACCCAAGCAAACACTCGTGTGGCAAGATAGCAAGAGCGAGGCTAACGCTAACATAGTGCGTGAAAAAGCCCCAAAAACACAAAAAGAGTGCGAGTAGCACCATACATCCATACACCCATACATCCATACGCCCATACATACAAAGTGTCCAAGTGCCACCAAAGATACAAAAAGAGTGTCAAGTGCCACCATACACAAAAGAGTCATAAGCTTTTAAGCAAAAGAGAGATAAGAGAAGAGAGGCCACGTGTGAATCTTGTTGTCTCTTCCTTTGCAACCGAAGCTTTGATCTCTTCTTGTGTTAGTGTGACACCGAGCACCCTTGCTCAAGGGCTTCTTACACTTTTCCGCTCATTCCTTGGTCGCACTAACCCCGTTTATCTCGTGTGTGTGTTCCACATCTTTTCCGTGTTTATAGTGATCATCGCTTTGACATTTGAATTTTTGGATTTCACCCACTCTTGACAACATACTTGATTTCAGATTTCGTCTTTTGGCTTTCCACCACACTCACCTAACACCATATTTGCTAGCTTTTGCGTGTGCTTTTGTGTGAGTGCCCGATACAATTGACTTTGACCTCGGCTTGTTGGATCGCCCGATCTTATCATACCACGGTAAGATTGCGAGGTAGTGTTCTTCCACTAACATACACCATATATATACCATCGTGCTAACATGGATAGCGAAGATGAGGATACGGAGGAGTACACGGAGCACTCCGAGGAGGACGCCTCCTCAAGCACCGCGGATGTGGAGGAACATGTGGAGCTCGACACCGACTATGGCTCCGCGAGCATCGCCAACATGACCGACATCGAGGAGCTCTACACCGACTATGGCTCCGCGAACATCACCGACATGACCGACATCGAGGAGCTCTACATCGACAATGGCTCCCCAAGCATGGACGACATGGTGGAGCACCACCTTGAGGACGACATCGACGAGCTCTACATCAACAATGGCTCGTCAAGCATTGACGACATGGTGGAGCAACGCCACGACTACGACATCGACGACATGGCGGAGCAACACCACGAGTACGACATCGACGACTTGGTGGAGCAACGCCACGCCTACGACATCGACACCATGGCGGAACCTCACCTAGTCTCCACAAGGAGCAACGACGATGCTCCCAAGTACCACCACTTGGCCATTGGAGCTACATATGAAGATGGAGGACCTCCACGATGGCACCATCATATGGATCATCAAGAGCGTCCCCAACATGATCGCCATCGACACACTTCTTCGAGCTCCACGAGGCGCCACCATGAGAGTGCTTATGCACAAGATCGTCGACTTCAAGTACACCATTTGGAGCATCACGAGCGTCCCCATCATGAGCGTCATCGACACTCTTCTCCAAGCTCCACAAGGCGCCACAAGCAACATGCCAAGTCGCATGAGCCATCATCTAGGCTGGGCAAGGACCGTCATCGACATACGTCACCACATGAGCTTCGCCGCCACAAGCCACTTCATGATCTCCACCGACCAACATCTTCCACGAGTCTTCGACGACACCACTCAAGCCATGGTGACGATGCACGAAGACGAGAGCCTCGACATGAAGGCAACAAACACCATGATAGGGTGTCCACCACTACAAGGACGGCAAGTGCACATCGCGCATACCTTCCTCATGAGGCGACTTCTACCTCTTGCGCCACCACCACAATGGCCCCTACCTCATCACATGCCTATGGACTCCGGTGCTACAAGTGCAAGCAACAAGGCCACCCTCCACGGGAATGTCCCAATCTCCTATGTGAGGTGTGCAAGGCCAAGGGTCATGTGGCATGGCAATGCACAACACCAAGCGCCAAGAAGCTCTACTTCGACGAGCTCAATGCACAAGTCTCCAAGATGCCTATCGCGCCCACACTTCAAGATGAAGATCGCCAAGGTCAACTCAAGGTTGATGTGGATCCGAGCCTAGCTCTCTACTACACCACGACGCCACCACTTGAGGATGACTTGGGAGGCGATGGAGTTGAGCATGGTGACCATGGGATTCTCCCTTCACCTATGGAGGCGCATGGAGTTGAGATGGTTGAGCATGGGAATTTCCCTTCAACCAAGGAGGCGCATGGAGATGAGAAAGTCGAGCCTACTCCCCTATGCTTGATTGATGAGTTGGTACCAATCCCATGTGAGGATGAGAGCCACTTAGCCCACTTGAGTGAGAGTGATAGTGAGTTGAGTGCCTTCCACCCATATGCGAGTTTGAGTGCTTCCATTTGGAGGACATGAGTGATACACTAAGTGAGTTGAGAGAGGTAGATGATAGGTCCATGGAGGACATCGCATTTGCTAACACATTAACCTCTCCCTCGTTTGTGTCTTCTTATGTTGCACTAGGTTCCACGGAGGACGAGTTTCCGCTCATGGAGACGATGTACATGGTGCATGAAGATGATGATATCTCACCATGCTTGCTCCAAGATGGACATGTCGACCACATGGATCCTCCTACTTCCACAACACCTACTTCAAATGAGTCGGCCTACAAAGGTAACAACATAGGTGTTGATGATGCCATGATCCCACTAGTGGACATGATGACTTATGAGTGCATGCATGATCTCGATGATCCATTTGCTACTTCACATGCTACTTTCACTTTCCCATGTGATGCTTTGCTTGATAACATTGTTGATCATGTGGAAGGGAGTTCTTGTGATACCATGACCATGCCATTCTATGAGAGCTTCAATTTTTCCACCATTGCTTGCAATATGTCGACCACTTGCTCTTTACCATGTATTGCTTGCAATGATAATGATAATACTTGTGTTGTGCCACCCTTGATGAACACTTGCTCTTTACATAGGGTTGTCGACAACAATGATAACATGTTCCACATGCTTTGCCCCAAATGTTTACACCATTCCATGATCCTTGCATCCAAGATTGTGAACAATTGCTCTTTCTTATGCTTGGTATGCAAGAATGCTTATTTCATTGTCCATGAGATGGCCCCCATAGCCTTCTCAATTTTTGATGATCATGAGTTACCACATGCCATGAATGCACCTTCTTGCCATATGCACCATCGCCATGCATTTCATACTATCTTGATTGACACTAATGGTGATGTGCACAAGACATGGAACATCATGATGGATGATGTGTTCCTCTACCATGCACACACGCTTTTGTTTTCTCTTTTGTGTGTATAGGTACCCGAATGACAACTTCCACCGCTATGGAGCATGAGCTCATGAAACGCGCAATTGAGAGCTACCCCAACAAGGACCCAACCCGCGGGAATCACACCAAAGGGTATGTTCCCACAAGCCTTCGCCCTCATGTGTTTCCGACTTGCCTTGTCGAGTTTCCGGTTTGGTCCAACTCCTCGTCACCTCTTTTGCTTCTTATGCAACATATCTTGACACATCTTGTTGGCACAATGGTTGTTGTATGTCTTGATGTTATCATCATACACTCCAAGAATCTCAAGGACCATGTCATACATGTGAGAGACACCTTATGCATCTTGTGCCACATGTCACACAAAAAGTTGCTCTTCTTTGGATTTCTCATTTCATCTTTGGCAATTGCAATGGATTCTTTCACACTTGAGGACACTCATACTCGGCTCAAGCCAACCATACTCTCCCTAGTTCAAGTCTCCATCGCTTGGCCATTGCACATAACAATTTTGCCCCAAATTTTGCCGCCGACACTTGCCTTTTGTTTGTTCCACTTGTTTGGGACAATGCTACACCACACATTTTTGACACCATACAACTCTTACATGCACAAATTTTTGCCCTTCCACATGTTGGATACACCCACACTCTTTTGGTTCCCATTTTTGCCAAATGCCTATTGGAGCTTTCCCTTCGCAAGTGGTTTTTCTCCAAGATCTTCTTGACCGCGACTACCCACCTCTACATGGGACAACCGTCATGGACTACCTCTTCGATGAGGAGGAACAAGAGTCGAGGACGACTCTTCCCCAAGGGGGGGGAGATGATGTAGCCCCGGTCACCGACGTCGCTACACCAAGACCATCAAGTGCAACCCCGCCTATCGTCGACGCTACACCATGGCCAAAGAGTCCCCCAAGTGGACCTTCAACCCTAACCCACGCTACTCGCGACAAGGTGAACTCCTTCCTCTCGATACTCGACCTCGTAGATACCTTGAATGGAATGCTACCTCATGTCGACATGTTATATGTCATTAGGTACAAGAGTCATCGAGGACCGGAGAGGAGGAACACCCATGGTGCAAGGAAGCGAGGAAGGGAAGAGGAGCCATTCATCATGGTGCAAGGAAGAAGGAAGAAGAAGAAGAAAGAAGGAAGAGGAAGAAGAGGCGGGAGGAAGAGGCCACCGACTGGTCGAGGACCCGGTCAGACCGGCCCCACGACCGGACGACCCGGTCCCGAGCCCGGTCAACCGGGCGCCCAACCGGGCGCAGCTCCATCGTACCGGAAGGAAACCGGAATCTTCGCAGATTCCCGGTTTGCGCCCGGTCGACCGGACCCATGACCGGACAGCCCGGTCATAGGCCCGGTCAGACCGGACCCAAACCGGATCTGACGGGAATGACCCACCAAACTGCCTTAACTTATCCATTCGCGTACCTGTTCGCCCTTGCTGGCCATGTGTGCCTATATAAGTAGCTTGGACCCCTCCTTTACCCCTTAGACAAGATGATAGCTTAAACATGAAGATGAGCTTTGTCTCCCTAGGGTTTCATCCCCTTTGTATCAAGGCAACCCATGTTGGATGATTGGATTTGGTGTGTGAGATTCTAGTGTTACCCACTCTCTCTCCCACTCCTAGATTCATCTCCCTCACCAATCTCTCCGCTCGGAATTCTACCGCGTGTCTCTTCCGGGTTGATTCTATTGGCGTGGTCCATTGAGCCACGGGGTAAGTATCGATTGTATCGGGTTGGTGTGCGTGCGTGAGTTCATCGTGTTCTTCGTGTTCATCGTGTTCTTCGCGTTCTCCCTCTCTCCCTCCTTTGGATTTCGGGTCAACCGCAAGATCGGGCCACACACGGGGTCTTAGACCTCATCAAGATCACTATAAACACGGAAAAGATATGGAACGCACACACGAGATAAACTGATGTAGCCCCGGTCACCGACGTCGCTACACCAAGACCAACAAGTCCCCCAAGTGGACCGATGACACGAGCCCGAGTCAAAGCACTACATGATGAGGTGAACTCGCTCCTCACCACCCTTGATCTTGGTACACCTTTGGATGGATTGCTACCTCATGCCGACGTGTTATGTGTCATTAGGTACAAGGAGCATCAAGGTCACCAAGAGGAGGATACGCCATGGTCAAAGGGAGGAGAGGAGCAGCTGGACAAGAAGATGGACATGAAGATGGACATGGAGCTGGACAGGAAGTCGCCCGAAGAGCGCAAGGAAGAGAAGACGGACGGCCGGCCCAGAACCCGGTCGACCGGCTCCCTGACCGGACCACCCGGTCCACAGCCCCGATCGACCGGCCTCGACCGGACCGCCGGTCAGCAACCGGGATTTGCGCTCGTGACATCCGGGCGCCATCCAGGGACTTGGAGCCTCGTCCGGCCGCCGCCGGTCCTAGGCCCGGTCTGAAGCCGGACCGCCCGGTCCACAGCCCGATCGGCCGGCCTCGACTGCCCGCCGGTCACGGTTCCCGATCGACCGGCCTCCTGACCGGCCTGCACGACTTAAGTTATATTTTCGGCCCGAACTTACCTTTTCGGCCCATGACGCCTTGTAAGACTATAAATATCCCCAGGACGCCCCTTTAGCTCTTTAGACTTGTTTTGAACTCAAACCTAAATTTGAGCTTAGTCTCCCTTGGGTATCATCCCTCTGTAATCAAGGCACCTTGGTTGTTGATTTGGAACTTGTTGAGTGAGATTCTAGTACAAGATACTCTCTCTCCCTCACCAAGCTCTTCTTCTCCAATCCCAATCTCTCCCCGGGGAATTCTACCGCGTGTCTCTTCCTCGGAGATTCTATTGGCGTGGTCCATCGAGCCACGGAGGTAAGCATCGGGTGTATCGGGGTGTGTGTGTGCGTGAGTCTCGGAGTTCCTCGTGTTCATCGCCGTGTTCTTCGTGTTCCTCGCGTTTTCCCATCTTCCCCCTTGGTTTCGAAGTCAATCCGCGAGATCGGGCCACACACGGGTTCTTAGACCTCATCATATGGTATCAGCAGCTCTTGGTTACCGCGGATTTGACCTCCCACCCACCCGATTTCGTCCCTAGAAAATTTTCCAAAAAAAAAAAAAAATCCCCAAAAATAGCCCCAAAGTGCCTCTTGACCGATCTGTGATTTGGTTGCGTTTTGAGTGGTTTTGGTCCGTGGATCTGGTGTTGTTGTGCTTGATCTACTATTTCCCCAACTTTTAGCCTCCAATTCCATCGTTTCCCCTCGATTTGGTCGATTTGGCTTGATTTTCGTGAAGAACAGGAAAGAGAAAGCTTCATCCCGCGCAATCCGGTTGAGCAGCCGGTCAACCGGGCCCACGACCGGCCGAGCCGGCCCATCACCCGGTCAACCGGGCGACAAACCGGGCAAGCCGGTCCACAACCCGGTCCATCCGGGCCTCCGACCGGGCGACGCAACGCCACTCCTTCGACCTCGTCTTCCGGTGATCTCCACCACCACCACCACCACCACCACCATCATCGCAGGTATAACTTGCAGGTCACCTTGTAACCCCTCTTCCTTTTGCGATCTATCCCATCGAGCATTGCTTGTCTAGTGTTGCGAGACATTGCACGTGGCCCCGCATTGTGAGGTGTGTGTGTCGCGTTGAGTAAGGCACCCAAGCAAACACTCGTGTGGCAAGATAGCAAAAGCGAGGCTAACGCTAACATAGTGCGTCAAAAAGCCCCAAAAACCCAAAAAGAGTGCGAGTAGCACCATACATCCATACATCCATACATCCATACGCCCATACATACAAAGTGTCCACGTGCCACCAAAGATACAAACGAGTGCAAGTGCCGCCATATACAAAAGAGAAAAAGCTTTTAAGCAAAGAGAGATAGGAGAAGAGAGGCCACGTGTGAATCTTGTTGTCTCTTCCTTTGCAACCAAAGCTTTGGCTCTTCTTGTGTTAGTGTGACACCGAGCACTTATACATACACTTTTCCGCTCACTTTTGGTTGCACTAACCCCGTTTATCTCGTGTGTGTGTTCCACAACTTTTTCCGTGTTTATAGTGATCTTCACATTGACATTTGGATTTTTGGACCTCACCCACTTTTAACAACATACTTGATCTTGGATTTGTCTTTTGGCTTTCCACAACACTCGCCTAACACCATATTTGCTAGCTTTTGCGTGTGGTTTTGCGTGTGTTCCAGATACACTTGATCTTGCTTTCGGTTTGGTGGATTGCCTCAATACTATCTTACCTTGGTAAGAGTGCGAGGTAGTCTCCTTCCACTAACATACACAACATAGTTCTTGTCTTTCCATCATGGATAGGAACGGAGATACCAATAGGGATGAAGAGATCCTTCGCAACACCGAGAGGTTGGCTACTCAACACAACCTATGGACGCAACGACAAGAGTTCAAGGAGCAACTCTCCCTCTTCGAGACGCGCATCGATGAGCAATACGATGAAGTGGCTCACAACTTCTCCACCGTGAACCACGACTTGGCCCTTCTTCGTGAAGCTACGGACAACTTGAATGGCCAAATGGCGGCCAATGATGCCAACATGGAGCGGCGCATGGATAACCTCGAGCGCGCCATCACCAACTTGGGTCGCCATCGTCGACACCGCTCTACTTCCTCTTCATCAAGCTCTTCCTCAAGGCATGAAGACCATTACTCTCATGGTGGCCTTTCGTCCCCAAGCTCTTCTTCAAGGCGTGAAGACCATCATCGACCTCATCGCTCACATGCTCGTCATGAAGACTCCCGCTCCAACTCTAGGCGTGGAGAAATACATCGCCATGCTCGTCCACATGAGCGTCCTCCACAAGCTCAAGACCTTCAACAAGATCGTCACCAAGCGGATCGCCATGCCCACCATGGACGTGATGGCCATCCCCAAGACCAAGATCCTCAAGATCCACCCCGGCGAGATCTTCGTCGCCACCCTCACCATGATCAACGTGGACGAGGAGAGCTACACCATGGTCAAGATGAGAGACCCAACCTTGAGCATCGTCCTCAACCGCGACAAGATCTTCAACCACATCCTCACCGTGAACCAAGTGAAGCAAGTGTTCAACTCCAACGCCAACCCAATGCTATGGTTGGCCATAGAAGACCTCCTATTCCACCTCTAGCCGCAAGAGTTGACGGCGCCCCTCCTCGTAGAAGAAACTTGGAGGATGAAGAGAACATGTATGGCAAGCTCAAGTTCAACATGCCCAAGTTCAAAGGTGAAGACGACGCCGAAGCTTACCTCTCATGGGCACTCAAGGTGGACAAGATCTTCCGCATCCACAACTACTCCGGTGCCAAGAAAGTGGCTATGGCATCACTCGAGTTTGAAGACTACGCCAACACTTGGTGGGAGCAAGTCCTCACTCTTCGCGAAGAAAAAGGTGAACCTCCAATTGACACTTGGGAAGATATGAAGAAGGAGATGCATGCTCGCTTTGTCCCAAAGCACTACATGAAAGATCTCTTCAACAAGCTCCAAAAATTGAAGCAAGGCACCAAAACCGTTGAGGAGTTCTACAAGGAGATGGAGCTCACTATGATGCGAGCCAACATCCAAGAATCCGAGGAGCAAACCATTGCTCGCTTCTTCAATGGCCTTACTTATCCCATCAAGAGGATTGTCGAGTTCCAACCTTACTCCAACATGGTTGAGCTAGTCCACCAAGCATCGAAGGCCGAGCGCCAAGTGATTGAGGACATCAAGTACTCCAAGGCCAAGTCCTATTTCTCCTCCAAGCTCGCTACATCGACTCCTCCTACTTCATCAACTCCTTATGCTACAAGTGCCAAGGCCGACGCATCATCTACACCTTCCAAGAAGCCGACTATCCAAAGTCGCATGAAGCAAACGGTCTCCTCCACCGCCTCCTCTAAGGCATCCACGGGACCCTCTAGTGTCACTTGCTTCAAGTGTGGCACCCAAGGTCACAAATCGTTTGAGTGCAAGAACACCAAGGTCATGATCACTATGGAGAATGGTGACATCGAGACTCTTGATGAGGATGAATATGAAGCCCTTGTGCAAGCCGCCGTGGCAAGTGAAGAAGCTTATGAGCAAGAAAGTGGAGAAGATCCTCTCTTATGTGAGCATGACCCAAGTCCCTCACTTGTGTTCACAAGGGTGCTAACCACACAACCTCATGATATGGAAGAACAACGGTGCAACATCTTCCAAACCCGTGCCGGAATTGGTGGCAAGTCTATCAAGGTCATCATCGATGGTGGAAGTTGCCATAACCTTGCGAGCACCGAGTTGTGTGAGAAGCTCCACCTCACTCTCCGCAAGCATCCTCACCCCTACCATATCCAATGGTTGAGTGACAAGGGCAACGTCAAGATACAACATACCGTCACCGTCAACTTCAAGATCGGCCCTTATGAGGACACTATCGAGTGTGACGTGGTACCCATGACGGTGTGCCACATGTTGCTTGGCCGCCCTTGGCAATATGACAAGAAGGCTATACATGATGGACTCTCCAACACATACACCTTCAAGGTCAACGACAAGAAGTTCGAGTTGCGCCCGATGACTCCTAGCCAAATCATCGCGGATAATGCGAAGGCTTTAGCGAGGGCACAACTCCGCACCCACCATAGTGAGATGAGAGGAGAGGGAGCGACCCACCACAAAGAGAGTGAGCGCCACAAGCCATACATGAGTGAGCCCAAGAGTGTCCTTCTAGCCACCAAGAGTGAGTGGAGAGAGCTCCAAGAGAACCCATCCACCATATTGCACTATGTGCTCATATGCAAGGGACCCGCGTCGGAGACTAACGACTTAACCAACATTCCTCCGTCTTTGTTGTCTCTTTTGCAGGAATTTCGAGACGTCTTCCCCGACGAGCTCCCTCATGGACTACCACCACTCCGCGGCATAGAACACCGCATCGACCTCATACCCGGCGCTCCGCTTCCAAACCGTGCCGCCTACCGCACCAACCCCGAAGAGACCAAGGAGATCAACCGCCAAATTCAAGATCTCCTCGCAAAAGGGTATGTCCGTGAAAGCCTTAGCCCTTGTGCGGTTCCCGTGATCCTTGTGCCTAAACCGGATGAGACGCAACGGATGTGTATGGATTGTCGCCCCATCAATGCCATTACCGTCCGTTACCGCCATCCCATTCCGCGTTTAGATGACATGCTAGATGAACTTAGTGGTGCCACGATTTTCTCTAAAGTCGATTTGCGTAGTGGTTACCATCAAATCCGCATGGCTATTGGTGATGAATGGAAAACGGCATTCAAGACCAAACTCGGTCTCTATGAATGGCTCGTTATGCCTTTCGGTCTTTCCAATGCACCATCTACTTTCATGCGCCTCATGAATCACATCTTGCGTCCTCTCATTGGCAAGAGCGTGGTTGTCTACTTCGATGATATTCTTATTTATAGCAAAAACCTCGAGGACCATGTGCAACATGTGAGAGAAGTCTTGTGCATCTTGCGCCATGAAAAGCTTTATGCTAACCTCCCCAAATGCACATTTGCTCAAAACAAATTGGTGTTTCTTGGTTTTGTGGTTTCCGCTAATGGGATTGAAGTTGATTCTTCCAAGGTGGAGGCCATCCATAATTGGCCTACCCCTACAAATGTTGGCCAAGTCCGAAGCTTCCATGGACTTGCCGGGTTTTACCGCCGCTTTGTGAAAGACTTTAGCACCATTGCTTGCCCTTTGAATGAGCTTACCAAGAAGAATGTTCCGTTTGTTTGGGGCAAGGCCCAACAAAATGCTTTTGATGAGTTGAAGAAACGCCTACCGAAGCTCCACTTCTTGTTCTTCCAAATTTTGCAAAAACTTTTGAGATTGAGTGTGACGCAAGTGGGCTTGGTATTGGTGGTGTGCTTATGCAAGAGGGCAAACCCGTGGCATACTATAGTGAGAAGTTGGATGGCGCACGCCTCAACTATCCTATATATGACAAGGAGCTCTACGCTTTGGTTCGCGTTCTTGAAGTTTGGCAACACTATCTTTGGCCAAAAGAGTTTATCATTCATTCCGACCATGAGTCCTTAAAATATTTGAAAAGCCAACACAACTTGAACAAACGACATGCAAAATGGGTCGAGTTCATTGAGTCCTTCCCATATGTGATCAAATACAAGAAGGGCAAGGACAATGTTGTGGCGGATGCTCTTTCCCGCAAAAACACCCTTTTGCTAACTCGTTTGGATTTTCATGTTTTGGGACTTGAAGAGATCAAAGAACTCTATCCTTCCGATTCTTTCTTTGCTCCCATTTTTGAGAAGTGCTCCGTTGAGCGAGGAGTGGATGATTTCTATTTGCATGATGGCTATTTGTTCAAAGCCAACAAGATTTGCATTCCCGCGTCTTCGCTTCGAAAATTGCTTTTGCAAGAGTCTCATGGAGGAGGTCTTATGGGCCACTTTGGCCGTGACAAGACATATGCCATGCTCTCAACCCACTACTATTGGCCAAAGATGAAGCGAGATGTGGAGCGCCTTTGCCGTCGGTGCACAACATGCTTACAAGCTAAGTCTACCTCCAACCCTTATGGTCTCTACATGCCATTGCCTATTCCTTATGCACCATGGACCGATATTAGCATGGATTTCGTTCTAGGCTTGCCTCGCACTAAGCATGGTCATGATTCCATATTTGTTGTAGTGGATAGATTCTCTAAGATGGCTCATTTCATACCTTGCCATAAGAGCGACGATGCTTCACACATTGCTTCATTGTTTTTCAGGGAAATCGTTCGCCTACATGGAGTACCGCAAAGCATTGTGTCGGATCGAGACGTCAAGTTCATGAGCTATCTTTGGAAGTCGATCATGGCGAAGTTTGGAGTCAAGCTCTTGTTCTCATCATCATCGCACCCGCAAACGGACGGCCAAACGGAAGTGGTCAATCGAAGCCTCTCCACCCTCCTACGGGTCCTCGTGAAGAAAAACTTGAGGTCATGGGAGGAGTGCCTTCCCCACGCCGAGTTCGCCTACAACCGCGCCAAGCACAAGACTACATCAAGGAGCCCCTTCATGGTCGTCTATGGCTTCGAACCTTACACGGCACTCGACATACTTCCGCTTCCTCTCCACGAGCGCATCAACATGGACTTCGACAAGCGCGCCGCCGCCGTCAAGAAACTACATGAAGAGACAAGGGCAACCATACAAGAACATGTTCTTCGTCAAGCCAACCGCCTCAACGCCAAGAAGAAGGCAAGGATATTCGAAGAAGGAGACCTCGTTTGGATCCACCTCCGAAAGGAAAGGTTCCCTCATGAGCGCAACTCCAAGCTCAAGCCAAGAGGAGATGGCCCCTTCAAGGTCCTCAAGCGCATCAACGACAACGCTTACGTCATCGACATACCAACATCCAAGTACTTGGTGAGCAACACGTTCAACGTCTCGGACTTGTCACCCTATCATGGAGATGAGGAGGTGCAAGAGTCGAGGACGACTCTTTCCCAAGGGGGGGGAGATGATGTAGCCCCGGTCACCGACGTCGCTACACCAAGACCAACAAGTCCCCCAAGTGGACCGATGACACGAGCCCGAGTCAAAGCACTACATGATGAGGTGAACTCGCTCCTCACCACCCTTGATCTTGGTACACCTTTGGATGGATTGCTACCTCATGCCGACGTGTTATGTGTCATTAGGTACAAGGAGCATCAAGGTCACCAAGAGGAGGATACGCCATGGTCAAAGGGAGGAGAGGAGCAGCTGGACAAGAAGATGGACATGAAGATGGACATGGAGCTGGACAGGAAGTCGCCCGAAGAGCGCAAGGAAGAGAAGACGGACGGCCGGCCCAGAACCCGGTCGACCGGCTCCCTGACCGGACCACCCGGTCCACAGCCCGGTCTGACCGGCCTCCTGACCGGACCGCCCGGTCAGCAACCGGGATTTGCGCTCGTGACATCCGGGCGCCATCCAGGGGACTTGGAGCCTCGTCCGGTCGCCGCCCGGTCCCAGGCCCGGTCTGAAACCGGACCGCCCGGTCACAGGCCCGGTCGACCGGCCCCCTGACCGGCCCGCCCGGTCACAGTTCCGGTCTGACCGGCCTCCTGACCGGCCTGCACGACTTAAGTTATATTTTCGGCCCGAACTTACCTTTTCGGCCCATGACGCCTTGTAAGACTATAAATACCCCCAGGACGCCCCTTTAGCTCTTTAGACTTGTTTTGAACTCAAACCTAAATTTGAGCTTAGTCTCCCTTGGGTATCATCCCTCTGTAATCAAGGCACCTTGGTTGTTGATTTGGAACTTGTTGAGTGAGATTCTAGTACAAGATACTCTCTCTCCCTCACCAAGCTCTTCTTCTCCAATCCCAATCTCTCCCCGGGGAATTCTACCGCGTGTCTCTTCCTCGGAGATTCTATTGGCGTGGTCCATCGAGCCACGGAGGTAAGCATCGGGTGTATCGGGGTGTGTGTGTGCGTGAGTCTCGGAGTTCCTCGTGTTCATCGCCGTGTTCTTCGTGTTCCTCGCGTTTTCCCATCTTCCCCCTTGGTTTCGAAGTCAATCCGCGAGATCGGGCCACACACGGGGTCTTAGACCTCATCATAAACGGGGTTAGTGCGACCAAGGAATGAGCGGAAAAGTGTAAGAAGCCCTTAAGCAAGGGTGCTCGGTGTCACACTAACACAAGAAGAGATCAAAGCTTTGGTTGCAAACGAAGAGACAACAAGATTCACACGCGGCCTCTCTTCTCTTATCTCTCTTTTGCTTAAAAGCTTTTTCTCTTTTGTATATGGTGGCACTTGCACTCTTTGGTATCTCTGGTGGCACTTTGTACACTTTCGTATGTATGATGGCACTTGCACTCTTTTTGTGCTTTTCTCTCTTTTTCACGCTCTATGTTAGCGTTAGCTCGCTTTTGCTATCTTTGCCACACGAGTTTTGCTTAGAAGCTTGACTCCACACTACACACACACCTCACAATCGGGGCCACGTGCAATGTCTCGCAACACTCAATAAGCAATGCTCGATAGGATAGATCACAAAAGAAAAGGGGTTACAAGGTGGGGAGCAAGTTATACCTAGATGAAAATGTTAGGCGGTGTCGGAACACACAACTTGCGATGATGGCGGTGGTCTCAAGAGTACGTTTGCAAGTTCGGGGTGCCGAGGATGTCATCGCTTGCTTCGGAGCTGCGGGTTAGTTTCACAAACAAGGCAGTCAAACCGGAACAAGCAAACACAAGTTAGGAGAAAAGTCGGGTCAAAGTAGCTTGGCGTCGATGGTGCTGGTATGCCGGTGTTGATATCGGTGAGCTAGTGGCGGCGGTGGTGGTGGTGGGGCAGCGGCGATGTTTGCCGGTGGTATGCCGATGGTGGTATCGGTGAGCTTGCGGTGGCGGCGGTGTTTCCCGATGGTTTGGGAGGGTGGCGGTGTTTGCCGGTGATTAAGGGGGGTGGCGGTGTTTGCCGATGATGATGTGGGGTGGCCTTTGGACACCTCCACACCAAGACCAACAAGTCCCCCAAGTGGACCGATGACGCGAGCCCGAGTCAAAGCGCTACATGATAAGGTGAACTCACTCCTCACTACCCTTGATCTCGATACCCCATTGGATGGACTGCTACCTCAGGCCGATATGCTTTGTGTTATCAGATATGAACCTCGAGAGAAGGATGTCGCAGCAGACCCGAAGATGGACAAGGAAGAAGGAGAAGAAGAGTGGCCACTGAAGGACGCCCCTCAGGGCCGGCACTGCCGGCCTCCAGGCACCGGCACTGCCGGCCTGCACACCCGGCAGCCGGCCTTCCAGCCCGCAGCCGGCCTACTCACCCGGCACTGCAGCTCCCGGACGGCACCAGGACCCACCAGCTGAAGACGCGAAGAAGGCCAAGACCGGCACTGCCGGCCCAGGTCCAGCGGCACTGCCGGCCAAACCTCACCGGCACTGCCGGCCCCATCCCTGTTGACTTCATCTCAACCGTTGATTTCGCATCTATGGACGAGGATAAGTTATGTAATGCCGATTTTACCCCTGTACGAATCTGGACCTATAAGTACCTCACCCCTTCCTCCAGATTAGGGTTAGACTTGTTTTGAACTCAAACCTACCTTTGAGCTTAGTCTCCCTTGGGTATCATCCCTCTGTAATCAAGGCACCTTGGTTGTTGATTTGGATCTTGTTGAGTGAGATTCTAGTACAAGTTACTCTCTCTCTCTCATCAAGCTCTTCTTCTCCAACCCCAATCTCTCTCCGGGAATTCTGCCGCGCGCCTCTTCCTCGGAGATTCTATTGGCGTGGTCCATCGAGCCACGGAGGTAAACATCGGGTGTATCGGGTTGGTGTACGTGTGTGAGTCTCGGAGTTCCTCGTGTTCGTCGTGTTCTTCGCGCTCTCCCACCTCTTCCCTTGGATTTCGGGGTCAAGCTGCGAGATCGGGCCACTCCCGGGGTCTTAGACCTCATCATATGGTATCAGCAGCTCTTGGTTACCGCGGATTTGACCCTCCACCCACCCGATTTCGTTTCTAGAAAATTTTCCAAAAAATAGCCCCAAATTGCCTCTTGACCGATCTGTGATTTGGTTGCGTTTTTAGTGGTTTTGATCCATGGATTTCGTGCCCCTCTGGTTGATCTACGTTTTCCCCACTTTCTAGACCTCAATTCCATCGATTTTTGACGCTTTGGTCGGATTTGGCCCGCTTTTCGCGAAGAACAGCTCGAGCTGTTCGTCAGGGACCGGCACTGCCGCCCCTATCAGGCCGGCACTGCCACCACATCCAGGCCGGCACTGCCGCTCCGGCCGGCACTGCCGCCCGAACCAGGCCGGCACTGCCGCCAGGGACAAGCCAAGCTCGCCCAGCCAGATTTCGACCACGTCTTCACCTTTGTGTTTGCTTGTTCTGGTTTGAGTGCCTTTTGTGTAAAACTAACCCGCAGCTACGACGCAAGCGACGACACTCTTGGCACCCCGACTTGCAAATGTACTCTTGATCCTTCCACCATATTGCAAGTTGCGTGATCATCACCGCCTACGACACATCTAGGTATAACTTGCAACTCCTCGTTCCTTTTGCGATCCAACCCTCCCGAGCATTGCTTGTTTAGTGTTGCGAGACATTGCACGTGGCCCCGCATTGTGAGGTGTGTGTGTCGTGTTGAGTAAAGCATCCAAGCAAACACTCGTGTGGCAAGATAGCAAAAGCGAGGCTAACGCTAACATAGTGTGTGAAAAAGCCCCAAAAACATAAAAAGAGTGCAAGTCGCACCATACATCCATACATACAAAAGTGTGAAAGTGCCACCATAGACACAAACGAGTGCAAGTGCCACCATATACAAAAGAGAAAAAGCTTTTAAGCAAAAGAGAGATACGAGAAGAGAGGCCGTGTGTAAATCTTGGTGTCTCCTCGTTGCAACCAAAGCTTTGGCTCTCCTTGTGTTAGTGTGACACCGGGCACCACCTTGTTGGTTGGTTTTTGTGCTTTTCCGCCCATTCCTTGGTTGCACTAACCCCGTTTATCTCGTGTGTGCGTTCCACCTCTTTCGTGTTTTCGTGATCACCATTTGGACACTTAATTTTGGGACCTCACCCACTTTTAACAACATACTCGATCTTGGATTTGTCTTTTGGCTTTCCACAACACTCGCCTAACACCATATTTGCTAGCTTTTTCGTGTGGTTTTGCGTGTGTCCCCGATACACTTGATCTTGCTTTTGGCTTGGTTGATTGCCTCAATACTATCTTACCTTGGTAAGAGTGCGAGGTAGTCTCCTTCCACTAAGATACACAACATAGTTCTTGTCTTGCCATCATGGATAGGAACGGAGATACCACAAGGGATGAAGAAGTCCTCCGCAACACCGAAAGGTTGGTTACTCAACACAACCTATGGACGCATCGACAAGAGTTCAAGGAGCAACTCGCTCTCTTCGAGACGCGCATCGATGAGCAATACGATGAAGTGGCTCACAACTTCTCCGCCGTGAACCAAGACTTGGCTCTCCTTCGTGAAGCTACGGACAACTTGAATGGCCAAATGGCGGCCAATGATGCGAACATGGAGCGGCGCATGGATAGCCTCGAGCGCGCCATCACCAACTTGGGTCGTCATCGCCGACACCGCTCTACTTCATCATCATCAAGCTCGCCACAAGATTACTACTCTCATGGTGGCCTTTCGTCCTCAAGCTCTTCCTCAAGGCATGAAGACCATCATCGACCTCATCGCCCACAAGCTCGTCATGAAGATTCTCGCTCCAATTCTAGGCGCGGAGAAATCCATCGCCATGCTCGTCCTCATGAGCGCCCTCCACAAGACCAAGTCCTACAACAAGATCATCACCAAGCGGATCGCCATGCCCACCATGGGCGTGACGACCAACCCCAAGACCAAGGTCCTCAAGTTCCACCTCGGAGAGACCTTCGTCGCCATCCTCGCCATGACCAACGTGGAAGGGGAGTTCCACCACAAGCTCAAGATGAAAGGGCCAACAATGAACCCCATCACCAACCTCGACAAGATCTTCAACAACATCATCACCATGAACCAAGCGAAGCTAGTGTCCACCTTCAACGCCAACCCAATGCTATGGTTGGCCGTAGAAGACCTCCTATCCCTCCTCAAGCCGCAAGAGATGAAGGCGCCCCTCCTCGTCGAAGAAACTTGGAGGATGAAGAAAACATGTTTGGAAGACTCAAGTTCACCATGCCAAAGTTCAAGGGTGAAGAAGATGCCGAGGCCTACCTCTCATGGGCACTCAAGGTTGACAAGATATTCC
This sequence comes from Lolium perenne, assembly GCF_019359855.2. Lineage (NCBI taxonomy): Eukaryota > Viridiplantae > Streptophyta > Magnoliopsida > Poales > Poaceae > Lolium > Lolium perenne. The sequence goes on from NC_067246.2 coordinate 163,147,008, forward strand.
GCATCCACAACTACTCCGATGCCAAGAAGGTGGCTATGGCGTCTCTTGAGTTTGAAGATTACGCCAACACTTGGTGGGAGCAAGTCCTCACTCTTAGGGAAGAGAAGGGTGAACCCCCAATTGACACTTGGGAAGAGATGAAGAAAGAGATGCATGCTCGCTTTGTCCCAACTCACTACATGACCGACCTCTTCAACAAGCTCCAAAAGTTGAAGCAAGGCACCAAGACAGTTGAGGAGTTCTTCAAGGAGATGGAGCACACTATGATGCGAGCCAACATCCAAGAGTCCGAAGACCAAACCATTGCTCGTTTCTTCAATGGCCTCAATTACCCCATCAAGAGGATTGTGGAGTTCCAACCATACTTGATGAGGTCTAAGACCCCGTGTGTGGCCCGATCTCGCGGATTGACTTCGAAACCAAGAGGGGAGATGGGAAAACGCGAGGAACACGAAGAACACGATGAACACGAGGAACTCCGAGACTCACGCACGCACACCAACCCGATACACCCGATACTTACCCCCGTGGCTCGATGGACCACGCCAATAGAATCACCCGGAAGAGGCACGCGGCAGAATTCCCGGTGAGAGATTGGTGTTGGAGAAAAGAGATTGGTGAGGGAGAGAGAGTAGCTTGTACTAGAATCTCACTCAACTATATCCAAATCAACAACAAGGATGGCCTTGATTACAGAGGGATGATACCCAAGGGAGACTAAGCTCAAAGGTAGGTTTGAGTTCAAAACAAGTCTAAAGAGCTAAAGGGGTGCTTGGGGTGCTTATATAGTCTTACAAGGCGTCACAGGCCGAAAAGGTAAGTTCGGGCCGAAAATATAACTTAAGTCGTGCAGGCCGGTCAGGGGGCCGGTCGGAGGCTGTGGATCGGGCAGGCCGGTTTCAGACCGGGCCTGTGACCGGGCGGAGACCGGACGAGGCTCCAAGTCCCCTGGATGGCGCCCGGATGTCACGAGCGCAAATCCCGGTTTCTGACCGGGCGGCCCGGTCAGGAGGCCGGTCAGACCGGGTTGTGGACCGGGTGATCCGGTCAGGGGGCCGGTCTGACCGGGTTCTGGACCGGTCGTCCGTCTTCTCTTCCTTGCGCTCTTCGGGCGACTTCCTGTCCAGCTCCATGTCCATCTTCGTGTCCATCTTCTGGTCCAGCTGCTCCTCTCCTCCCTTTGACCATGGCGTATCCTCCTCTTGGTGACCTTGATGCTTCTTGTACCTAATGACACATAACACGTCGGCATGAGGTAGCAATCCATCCAAAGGTGTACCAAGATCAAGGGTGGTGATGTAGCCCCGCCTAACGACGACGCTACACCATGGCCACGGAATCCCCCAAGTGGACCGACAACCCGAACCTACGCTTTATATGTCAAGGTGAACTCAATCCTCTCTACCCTCGATTCCGATACAACCTTGGATGGAGTGCTACCTCATTCCGATATGTCATGTGTTACTAGGTACGAGCCTCGTCAAGGATCCGGAGAGGAAGAGCCACTCACTTGGTGCAAGGAAGAAGAAGCTAAGGTCAATGGAAAGGAAGAAGAAGAAAGGAAGAAGAACATGAGAAGAGGAGAAGAAGGAAAGAGGAAAGAAGAGGAGAAGGAGGGAGGGCCGGAGCCTCCAGGCTGCCATGGCCGGAGCCTCCACCCTCCACCTGGCCGGTACCACCTCCAGGAGAGGCACACGCGGGAAAAGGCAAGACCGGTACCTGTGGGTGGAGGCTCCACCCGAGGTACCGCCCAATGCTGAGGGAAAGTAAGGGACTCCGGTACCTCTGGGTGGAGGCTCCACCCGAGGTACCGCTCAGCCCTTTTCCCTCACAGTACGTGCTGATTTTGCTCCCCGGTACCTCCGGCCGAGGTACCGCCCAAGGTACCGCTCGTGCGCCCAACTATACTGGATGTTTCGACCAGATTTTGGTGTATTTCCGGTACCACGGCCGGTACCTCCGCCCGAGGTACCGCTCGTGCACTTTTCCCTCGAATCTGAACCATCCCTTCACATCTGGACGCTCCGAAATCATTCAGCTGTAATCCCTACTTTACCCCTGCCTGTAAGTGAGCCTATATGTGCTCCCGTACCTGCACTTTGCTAGGGTTAGACAAGATTTGGCTTAGAATAGGATTTGAGCTATGTCTCCCTAGGGTATCATCCCTCTGTAATCAAGGCCACCCTTGTTGTTGATTGAGTTTGTGAGTGAGATTCTAGTGTGTGCACTCTCTCTCCCTCACCGATTCCGTCTCCAACACCGTATCTCTCACCTCGGAATTCTACCGCGGTCTCTTCCGTGGGTGATTCTATTCGGCGTGGTCCATCGAGCCACGAGGGTAAGCATCGGTTGTATCGGGTCGGTGTGCGTGCGTGTGTCCCCGTGTTCATCGTGTTCATCGCGTTCGTCGTGTTCTTCGTGTTTTTCCTCTTTTCCCCTTTCGTTTCCGGGTCAATTCGCAAGATCGGGCCACAAACAGGGTCTTAGACCTCATCATATGGTATTCAGAGCCAGAGATACCTCATCATATGGTATCAGAAGCCTTTGGTTTCCGCGAATTTGACCCCCCACCCACCCAATTTCATCTCTGAAAAATTTCCCAAAAAAAATCCCCAAAAAATAGCCCTAATTTGCCTTTTGATGGATCTGCGATTTTGTTGCGTTTTGAGTGGTTTTGGTCCATGGATTTGGTGTCTCTTGTGTTGATCTACTATTTCCCCCACTTTCTAGCCACAAATTTCTTCAAATTTCGAGTTTGGGTCGATTTGGTTTGAAATTGGGGAAGAACAGGAGAGAGAAAGAGAGGGCCTCGCGTGTGAGATCCCAAGAAGGAGAAGGCTGAGCGGTACCTACGGGTGGAGCCTCCACCCGTGCACGAGCGGTACCTCCGGGTGGAGGCTCCACCCTCCACTACCGCCCCTCCTCCCACTAGGCCGGCCACCACCACCATCTCCACCCCACCACCGCCGACCACCACCACTCCTCTCCGCAGCCGGCAAGCACCGCCACCCCCCTTCATCGTCGGCAAACACCGCCACCCCCCTTCATCACCGGCAAACACCGCCACCCCCCCAAACCATCGGGAAACACCGCCGTGGCACCACCACCACCGCCGCCGCCACCGCAAGCTCACCGATACCGCCATCGGCATACCACCGGCAAGCATCGCCGCTGCCCCACCATCACCACCGCCGCCGCTAGCTCACCGATACCGCCATCGGCATACCACCGGCAAGCATCGCCGCTGCCCACCATCACCACCGCCGCCGCTAGCTCACCGATATCACCACCGGCATAACACCGCCATCGACGCCAAGCTACTTTGACTGATTTTTTCCGCTAACTTGTGTTTGCTTGTTCCGGTTTGAGTGCCTTGTTTGTGAAACTAACCCGCAGCTCCGAAGCAAGCGACGACATCCTCGGCACCCCGGACTTGCAACCGTACTCTTGACATCACCGCCTTCATCGCAAGTTGTGTGTTCCGACACCGCCTAACATCTAGGTATAACTTGCACCCCACCTTGTAACCCCTCTTCTTTTGCGATCTATCCTATCGAGCATTGCTTATCTAGTGTTGCGAGACATTGCACGTGGCCCCGATTGTGAGGTGTGTGTGTAGTGTGGAGTCAAGCTTCTAAGCAAAACTCGAGTGGCAAAATAGCAAAAGCGAGCTAACGCTAACATAGTGCGAGGAAAAAGCCGCAAAACACAAAAAGAGCAAAAGTGTGCAAAGTGCCCCCATACATCCATAGATACAAAAGAGTGTCAAGTGCCACCGTACACAAAAGAGTCATAAGCTTTTAAGCAAAAGAGAGATAAGAGAAGAGAGGCCACGTGTGAATCTTGTTGTCTCTTCGTTTGCAACCAAAGCTTTGATCTCTTCTTGTGTTAGTGTGACACCGAGCACCCTTGCTTAAGGGCTTCTTACACTTTTCCGCTGATTCCTTGGTCGCACTAACCCCGTTCATCTCGTGTGTGCGTTCCATATCTTTTCCGTGTTTATAGTGATCTTCACATTGACATTTGGATTTTTGGACTTCACCCACTCTTGACAATACACTTGATTTCGGATTTCGTCTTTTGGCTTTCCACCACACTCACCTACCACCATATTTGCTAGATTTTGCGTGTGTTTTTGTGTGAGTACCCGATACAATTGTTCTAACTCTCGGTTTTGTTGGATCACCCCGATCTTATCATACCACGGTAAGATTGCGAGGTAGTGTTCTTCCACTAACATACACCATATACATACCATCGTGCTAACATGGATAGCGAAGATGAGGATACGGAGGAGTACACGGAGCACGCCGAGGAGGACACCTCCTCAAGCACCGCGGATGTGGAGGAACATGTGGAGCTCGACACCGACTATGGCTCCGCGAGCATCGCCAACATGACCGACATCGAGGAGCTCGACAACGACCATGGCTCCCCAAGCATCATCGACATGGACGATATGGTGGAGCACCACCTTGAGGACGACTTCAACGAGCTCTACATCGACAATGGCTCGTCAAGCATGGACGACATGGTGGAGCAACACCACGAGTACGACATCGACGACATGGTGGAGCAACACCACGAGTACGACATCGACGACTTGGTGGAGCAACGCCACGCCTACGACATCGACACCATGGCGGAACCTCACCTAGTCTCCACAAGGAGCAACGACGATGCTCCCAAGTACCACCACTTGGCCATTGGAGCTACATATGAAGATGGAGGACCTCCACGATGGCACCATCATATGGATCATCAAGAGCGTCCCCAACATGATCGCCATCGACACACTTCTTCGAGCTCCACGAGGCGCCACCATGAGAGTGCTTATGCACAAGATCGTCGACCTCACGTACATCATATGGAGCAACAAGAGCGTCCCCAACATGATCGTCATCGACACTCTTCTCCAAGCTCCACAAGGCGCCGCAAGCAACATGCCAAGTCGCATGAGCCATCATCTAGGCATGGCAAGGACCGTCATCGACATACGTCACCACATGAGCTTCGCCGCCACAAGCCACTTCATGATCGCCATCGACCAACATCTTCCACGAGTCTTCGACGATACCACTCAAGCCATGGTGATGATGCACGAAGACGAGAGCCTCGACATGAAGGCGACAAACACCATGATAGGATGCCTACCACTCCAAGGATGGCAAGTGCACATCGAGCATACCTTCCTCATAAGGCGACTTCTACCTCTTGTGCCACCACCACAATGGCCTCTACCTCGTCACGTGCCTATGGACTTCGATGCTACAAGTGCAAGCAACAAGGCCACCCTCCACGGGAATGTCCCAATCTCCTATGTGAGGTGTGCAAGGCCAAGGGTCACGTGGCATGGCAATGCACAACACCAAGCGCCAAGACGCTCTACTTCGACAAGCTACAAGCACAAGTCCCCAAGATGCCTATTGCGCCAACACTTCAAGATGAAGATCGCCAAGGTGAACTCAAGGGCGAAGTTGAGCCGAGCCTAGCTCTCATCAACACCATGGCGCCACCGCTTGAGGATGACTTGGGAGGCGATGGAGTTGAGCATGGTGACCATGGGATTCTCCCTACACCTACGGAGGCGCATGGAGTTGAGATGGTTGAGCATGGGATTCTCCCTTCAACCAAGGAGGCGCATGGAGATGAGGAAGTCGAGCCTACTCCCCTATGCTTCATTGATGAGTTGGTACCAATCCCATGTGAGCATGAGAGCCACCTAGCCCACTTGAGTGAGAGTGATAGTGAGTTGAGTGACTCCCACCCCATATGTGAGTTTGAGTGCTTCCGTTTGGAGGACATGAGTGATACACTAAGTGAGTTGAGAGAGGTAGATGATAGGTCCATGGAGGACATCGCATTTGCTAACACATTAACCTCTCCCTCGTTTGTGTCTTCTTATGTTGCACTAGGTTCCACGGAGGACGAGTTCCCGCTCATGGAGACGATGTACATGGTGCATGAAGATGATGATATCTCACCATGCTTGCTCCAAGATGGACATGTCGACCACATGGATCCTCCTACTTCCACAACACCTACCTCAAATGAGTCGGCCTACAAAGGTAACAACATAGGTGTTGATGATGCCATGATCCCACTAGTGGACATGATGCCTTTTGAGTGCATGCATGATCTCGATGATCCATTTGCTACTTCACATGCTACTTTCATTTTCCCATGCGATACTTTGCTTGTTAACATTGTTGATCATGTGGAAGTGAATGCTTGTGATACCATGACCATGCCATGCTATGAGAGCTTCAATTTTTCTACCATTGCTTGCAATATGTCGACCACTTGCTCTTTCCCATGTATTGCTTGCAATGATAATGACAAGGATGACATTAGCTTCCGCATGCTTTGCCCCAAATGTTTAGACCATTCCATGATCCTTGCATCCAAGATTGTGAACAATTGCTCCTTCTTATGCTTGGTATGCAAGAATGCTTATTTCATAGTCCATGAGATGGCCCCCATAGCCTTCTCTATTTTTGATGATCATGAGTTACCACATGCCATGAATGCACCTTCTTGCCATATGCACCATCGCCATGCATTTCATACTATCTTGATTGACACTAATGGTGATGTGCACAAGACATGGAACATCATGATGGATGATGTGTTCCTCTACCATGCACACACGCTTTTTGTTTTCTCTTTTGTGTGTATAGGTACCCGAACGACAACTTCCACCGCTACGGAGCACGAGCTCACAAAACGCGCAATTGAGAGCTACCCCAACAAGGACGAGATACATGATCCAACCCATGGGATTCATGCCAAAGGGTATGTTCCCAAACGCCTTCGCCCTCTTGTGTTTCCGGCTTGTCTTGTCGAGCTTCCGGTTTGGACCAATGCCTCGTCACCTCTTTTGCCTCTTATGCAACTTATCTTGAAACATCTTGTTGGCACAATGATTGTTGTATGCCTTGATGTTATCATCATACCGTCCGAGAATCTCAAGGACCATGTCATACATGTGAGAGACACCTTATGCATCTTGTGCCACATGTCACACAAAAAGTTGCTCTTCTTTGGATTTCTTATTTCACCTTTGGCAATTGCCATGGATTCTTCGACCCTTGAGGATACCCATACTTGGCTCACGCCAACCATACTTTCCCAAGCTAGAAGTTTCCATCTCTTTGCCATTGCACATAACAATTTTGCCCAAAATTTTGCCACCGATACTTGCCTTTTGATTGTTCCGTTTGTGTGGGACAATGCTACACGTCACATTTTTGACACCTTCCAACTCTTACATGCACAAATTTTTGCCCTTCCAAATTTTGGATACATCGACACACTTTTGGTTCCCATTTTTGCCAAATGCCTCTTGGAGAAACGACTTGATGCTTCGTATTTGATTGAGAGCCTCTTGTTCGCCGATCACCAAATTGGCATCCACAAGCTTTCCCTTCGCAAGTTGTTTTTCCCCAAGTTCTTCTTCGACCGCTTCATCAACAAACGAACTCCCAAGTACTTGGTGAGCACGACGTTAACCCTCTCGGACCTCTCGCCACAACATGGAGATGAGGAGGAACAAGAGTCGAGGACGACTCTTCCCCAAGGGGGGGGGGGAGATGATGTAGCCCCGCCTAACGACGACGCTACACCATGGCCACGGAATCCCCCAAGTGGACCGACAACCCGAACCTACGCTTTATATGTCAAGGTGAACTCAATCCTCTCTACCCTCGATTCCGATACAACCTTGGATGGAGTGCTACCTCATTCCGATATGTCATGTGTTACTAGGTACGAGCCTCGTCAAGGATCCGGAGAGGAAGAGCCACTCACTTGGTGCAAGGAAGAAGAAGCTAAGGTCAATGGAAAGGAAGAAGAAGAAAGGAAGAAGAACATGAGAAGAGGAGAAGAAGGAAAGAGGAAAGAAGAGGAGAAGGAGGGAGGGCCGGAGCCTCCAGGCTGCCATGGCCGGAGCCTCCACCCTCCACCTGGCCGGTACCACCTCCAGGAGAGGCACACGCGGGAAAAGGCAAGACCGGTACCTGTGGGTGGAGGCTCCACCCGAGGTACCGCCCAATGCTGAGGGAAAGTAAGGGACTCCGGTACCTCTGGGTGGAGGCTCCACCCGAGGTACCGCTCAGCCCTTTTTCCTCACAGTACGTGCTGATTTTGCTCCCCGGTACCTCCGGCCGAGGTACCGCCCAAGGTACCGCTCGTGCGCCCAACTATACTGGATGTTTCGACCAGATTTTGGTGTATTTCCGGTACCACGGCCGGTACCTCCGCCCGAGGTACCGCTCGTGCACTTTTCCCTCGAATCTGAACCATCCCTTCACATCTGGACGCTCCGAAATCATTCAGCTGTAATCCCTACTTTACCCCTGCCTGTAAGTGAGCCTATATGTGCTCCCGTACCTGCACTTTGCTAGGGTTAGACAAGATTTGGCTTAGAATAGGATTTGAGCTATGTCTCCCTAGGGTATCATCCCTCTGTAATCAAGGCCACCCTTGTTGTTGATTGAGTTTGTGAGTGAGATTCTAGTGTGTGCACTCTCTCTCCCTCACCGATTCCGTCTCCAACACCGTATCTCTCACCTCGGAATTCTACCGCGGTCTCTTCCGTGGGTGATTCTATTCGGCGTGGTCCATCGAGCCACGAGGGTAAGCATCGGTTGTATCGGGTCGGTGTGCGTGCGTGTGTCCCCGTGTTCATCGTGTTCATCGCGTTCGTCGTGTTCTTCGTGTTTTTCCTCTTTTCCCCTTTCGTTTCCGGGTCAATTCGCAAGATCGGGCCACAAACGGGGTCTTAGACCTCATCAGGTGGTGAGGAGCGAGTTCACCTCATCATGTAGCGCTTTGACTCGGGCTCGTGTCATCGGTCCACTTGGGGGACTTGTAGGTTGATAAGGGCTAAGCCCGGGGATGTGCCCGATCTTCACGGATTTGGGTGGATTTCGTGGGGGAGGTGGATGAACACGATGAACACGACGAACACGGAGGGGAATTCGTGGGGATACAACACACACACGCACACAAACCGGTTTTTTCCTCGTAGGCCCGATACACCTACTCGATAGAGGTTGCGAGAAAAGACCTTCCGGTAGAAGTCCCGCAAAGAGATCGACAAATCGAAACACACGAGATCTAGAAGGGTGAAAAGACCGGAAGGTTGATAGAAGTGCAAGCAAAAGACCAAAAGGTAGAAGTGCAAGCAAAAGATCAACAAACGGTAGAAGTCACCAAAGAGATCATCACGCGTCGATAAGGAGCCCGGGTGGATACAAGATCATAGATCTAGGGTTTCCCACATGGGTAAGAGCAAAGCTCAAGTTTCTTCTTAGTTCATCTCTAACCCTAATCTGGAGGAAGGGGTGAGGTATTTATAGACCCAGATTCGTACAGGGGTAAAGTCGGAATTACATAAATTATCCTGGTCCATGGATGCGAAATCGACGGTTGAGATGAAGTCAACAGGGGTGGGGCCGGCAGTGCCGGTGAGGATGGGCCGGCAGTGCCGCTGGTTCCAGGCCGGCAGTGCCGGTCTTGGCTCTCTTCGAGCCTTCAGCTGGAGGGGCCGGCAGTGCCGGGGTCTGGAGGCCGGTAGTGCCGGGGTGAGCAGGCCGGCAGTGCCGGGGACTTGAGGCCGGTAGTGCCGGGGTGAGCAGGCCGGCAGTGCCGGTGCCTGGAGGCCGGCAGTGCCGACCCTGAGGGGCGTCCTTCAGCTGGGACTCTTCTTCTCCTTCTTCCTTGTCCATCTTCGGGTCTGCTGTGATGTCCTTCTCTCGAGGTTCATATCTGATAACACAAAGCATATCGGCCTGAGGTAGCAGCCCATCCAAAGGGGTATCGAGATCAAGGGTAGTGAGGAGTGAGTTCACCTTATCCTGTAGCGCTTTGACTCGAGCCCGTGTCATCGGTCCACTTGGGGGACTTGTTGGTCTTGGTGTAGCGTCGTCGGTGAGCGGGGCTACATCATCTCCCCCCCCCCCTTGGGAAAGAGTCGTCCTCGACTCTAACGTCTCTTCATCTTCATGGTATGGCGAGAGGTCGGACACATTGAATGTGTTGCTCACCAAGTACTTGGATGTTGGTATGTCGATGACGTAGGCGTTGTCGTTGATTCGCTTGAGGACCTTGAAGGGACCATCGCCTCGGGGCTTGAGCTTAGAGTTTCGTTCTTGAGGGAAACGGTCTTTGCGAAGATGTAACCACACTAGGTCTCCTTCCTTGAAGATCCGTGCCTTTTTCTTCATGTTGAGGCGTGTTGCTTGACGAAGAACTTGTTGCTCGATTGTTTCCCTTGTATCTTCATGTAGCTTCTTCATGTATTGTGCTCTCTTGTCGATGTCCATGTTCACTTGCTCATGTAGCGGTAGAGGAAGGAAGTCAATCGCCGTAGGAGGCTCAAAGCCATAGACAACCATGAACGGGCTTCTCATTGTAGTAGTGTGCTTGGCGCGGTTGTAGGCGAACTCCGCATGCGGGATACAATCTTCCCATGACTTCAAATTCTTCTTGACAAGGACTCGTAGTAGGGTGGAGAGGCTTCGATTCACCACTTCGGTTTGGCCGTCCGTTTGCGGGTGCGAGGATGATGAGAATAAGAGCTTCACGCCAAACTTTGCCATGAGCGACTTCCAAAGATAACTCATAAACTTGACGTCTCGATCCGACACAATGCTTCTTGGTACACCGTGGAGTCTCACAATTTCCCTAAAAAACAAGGAAGCAATGTGTGAAGCATCATCCGTTCGGGAGCATGGTATGAAATGTGCCATTTTAGAGAATCGATCAACCACTACGAAATCCTAACACAAAATCCATACTAATGTCGGACCAAGGAGCATGAGGAATAGGCAATGGTGTATAAAGACCATAGGGGTTGGAAGTTGACTTAGCTTGTAAGCATGTTGTACACCGTCGGCAAAGGCGCTCCACATCGCGCTTCATTCTTGGCCAATAATAGTGAGTGGAGAGCATGGCATATGTCTTGTCTCTTCCAAAGTGTCCCATAAGACCACCACCATGCGATTCTTGTAAGAGCAAAAGGCGAAGCGACGACATAGGAATACAAAGTTTGTTGCCCTTGAACAAGAATCCTTGGTGCAAATAGAAATCATCGATGCCCTTCTCACTAGAACACTTTGCAAAGATTGGGCCAAAGAAAACATCGGAAGCATATAAATCTTTGATTTCATCAAGACCCAAAACACTAATATCCAAGCGAGTGAGTAAGAGGGTGAGTTTGCGGGAAAGAGCATCCGCCACAACATTGTCCTTGCCCTTCTTGTATTTGATCACATATGGAAAGGACTCAATGAACTCAACCCACCTTGCATGTCTTTTGTTCAAATTGTGTTGACTTTTCAAATATTTCAAAGACTCATGGTCGGAGTGGATAATAAACTCTTTTGGCCAAAGATAGTGTTGCCAAACTTCAAGAACACGAACCAAAGCATAAAGTTCCTTGTCATATATAGGATAGTTGAGGCGTGCGCCATCTAACTTCTCGCTATAGTATGCCACGGGTTTTCCATCTTGCATAAGCACTCCACCAATACCGAGTCCACTTGCATCGCACTCAATCTCAAAAGTTTTGGAAAAGTTTGGAAGAACAAGGAGTGGTGCCTCGGTAAGGTGTTTCTTCAACTCATCAAAAGCATATTGTTGGGCCTTGCCCCAAGCAAACGGAACATTCTTCTTGGTAAGCTCATTCAAAGGGCAAGCAATGGTGCTAAAATCTTTCACAAAGCGGCGGTAAAACCCGGCGAGTCCATGGAAACTTCGGACTTGAGCAACATTGGTAGGAGTTGGCCAATTGTGGATGGCCTCAACCTTAGAAGAATCAACTTCAATACCATTGGCGGAAACCACAAAGCCAAGGAAAACCAATTTGTTTTGAGCAAATGTGCATTTAGGGAGGTTAGCATAAAGCTTTTCATGTCGCAAGATGCACAAGACTTCTCTCACATGTTGCACATGGTCCTCAAGGTTTTTGCTATAAATAAGAATATCATCGAAGTAGACAACCACGCTCTTGCCAATGAGAGGACGCAAGATGTGATTCATGAGGCGCATGAAAGTAGATGGAGCATTGGAAAGACCAAAAGGCATAACGAGCCATTCATAGAGACCGAGTTTGGTCTTGAATGCCGTTTTCCATTCATCACCAATAGCCATGCGGATTTGATGGTAACCACTACGCAAATCAATCTTAGAGAAAATCGTGGCACCGCTCAATTCATCAAGCATGTCATCTAAACGCGGAATGGGATGGCGGTAGCGAACGGTAATGGCATTGATGGGGCGACAATCCATACACATTCGTTGCGTCTCATCCGGTTTAGGAACAAGAATCACGGGAACCGCACAAGGGCTTAGGCTTTCACGAACATACCCTTTTTCGAGGAGGTCTTGTATTTGGCGTTGAATCTCCTTTGTGTCTTCGGGGTTGGTGCGGTAGGCGGCGCGGTTTGGTAGAGGAGCGCCGAGTATGAGGTCGATGCGGTGCTCAATCCCTCGAAGCGGTGGTAGTCCATGAGGAAGCTCGTCGGGGAAAACATCTTGGAACTCCTTCAAAAGAGACAACAAAGACGAAGGAAGTGTTGTTAAGTTGTTAGTCTCCGAAGATGGCCCCTTGCAAATGAGCACGTAGTGCAATATGGTGGATGGGTTGTGGTGCAATTCTCTCATCTCACTCTTGGTAGCTATGAGGACACTCTTCATCTCACTCATATATGGCTTGTGGCGCTCACTTTCCTTTTGGTGGGTCACTCTCTCACCACTCATCTCGCTAGTGATGGTAGCTTCCTTAGCCCTCGCTAAAGCCTTTGCATTGTCCGCAATTACTTGGCTAGGAGTCATTGGGCGTAGGATGAACGTCTTGTCGCCGACCTTGAAGCTATAGGCATTTGTGTAGCCATCATGGCTTGCTCTTTTGTCATATTGCCAAGGGCGACCAAGTAGCATGTGGCACACCGTCATGGGCACTACATCACAATCAACGGTGTCTTCATAGGCGCCAATCTTGAAGGATACGTAGACGGTGTGTTGTATCTTGACATTTCCATTGTCACTTAGCCATTGCACATGGTAAGGATGGGGGTGTTTCCGGAGTGTGAGGTTGAGCTTGGAGCATAGTTCGGTGCTTGCAAGATTGTGGCAACTCCCTCCATCGATGATAACCTTTATTGACTTGCCATTGATTCCGGCTCTTGTTTGGAAGATGTTGCACCTTTGATCTTCATTGGGAAGTGCATGGGTTGTCAACACTTTGGTCACCACAAGGGACGGGCTTGCATCATGCACACATAGGACTTGCTCTTGGTCTTCCAAGTCATCATCTTCATGATTGGTTGCGGCTTGTACCAAGGCTTCATATTCGCCTTCACTCAAGTACTCCACATCTCCATCATCTCGAGTTATCATAACTCTTGTGTTCTTGCATTCAAAGGATTTATGTCCTTGAGCTCCACACTTGAAGCAAGTGATGTTACTAGATCCCGTGGAAGCTTTGGAGGACATAGTTGATTGATCCGGCTTGAAGCTTGTTGTCTTGATGGCACTCTTCATTTGCTTAGGAGGATCCTTGGGAGCAATAGCACTTGTGTTCTTGATGCTTGAGGAGGTATTTGTTGCATTTCTTGCGGCGAAGAAAGACTTTGTTTTTGCACTTGCTATGTCTTCTCGCACTTGGCGCTCGGCTCTTGTAGCTTGATGAAGCAATTCAACCATGTTGGTGTAAGGCAAGAATTCCACTATCCGCTTGACGGGAATGTTCAATCCATTCAAGAATCTTGCCATTGTTTGCTCTTCTCGCTCGTCCACATTTGCACTCATCATTGTCATGTGCATCTCCTTGTAGTATTCCTCAACGGACTTGTAGCTTTGCTTGAGTTGGGTAAGCTTGTTGAAGAGGTCGCGTTTGTGATGGTTGGGCACAAAGCGTTTGTGCATGACTTCTTGCATCTCTTCCCATGTAGCAATGGGGTCTAGATCTTCCTTGTCACGCTTCTTGTTCACTTCTTCCCACCACACATTTGCATACCCTTCAAACTCTAGTGATGCCATGGCCACTTTCTTTGCTTCGGAGAAGTTGTGTATGCGGAATATCTTGTCAACCTTGAGAACCCAAGAGAGGTATGCATCGGGGTCTTCTTCTCCGTGGAATTTGGGCATGGTGAACTTGAGCTTCCCAAAGATTTCCTCTTCATTGCGGTCATTGCGCCTAGGAGGTGGTCTTTCTTCAACCATATCTTGACGTTGTTGAGGTGGGTGTTGTGGACCTTGAGCATCTCTATTGTTGTTGCTATGTTGTTGACGAGGAGGTGGTCTTCCATGACCTTCATCTTGATCATCATTGTTGTGGCGTCGTCGAGGCATCACACTTTCTTCACTTGATGCTTGGTGATGACTTGAGTCTTCATTTCTTGCCCTTGGAGGAGGTCTTCTCGCATGAGGGCGATCATCATGATGGCGGCGATTATCTTGACCTTGAGGGCGTTGAGGACGAACAACATTGATGATTTGGCGCTCTTGGTGCGCTTGCCTTTCTTCCTCTTCATGAAGGCGTTGTCTTCTAGCTTGAGCTTCTTGCACTTGTCGTTGCCGCTCTTGTTCTTCAAGTGCTTGTTGTTCATTGCGGAGGCGCTCTTGTTCCCTTGCTCGAACTAGCTCTTGATCATGGCGAAGGCGTTCTTGCTCTTGTTGGAATTGAGCATTGAGGACCTCTTGGTGAAGGCGCTCTTCTTCAAGGCGTTGACGTTCATGGACAAGTCGAAGGCGAGCTTGTTCCGCTTCTTGAGCTTGTTGGTGAAGCACTTGAACATCCACATTATGGTGGTGTGGGTCTTCATTAGAATCATGGCGAGATGGTGTAGGAGCTCTTGACCTTGAGCTATGTGAGCGCGAAGACCTTGAGTGGTGTCTTCTCTCTTCTTGGCGATTGAGTGTGTGGAGGATATTGTCCAACGCCGTCTTCATTTCCCTTGGTTCTTGACCTTGTATGGCAAGTGTGGCCTTCAACTCGTTGCCTTGAGTTTCAATCTTCTCATTGAGGTCTTGCACTTGATTGTTGAGGTCATTCCTTTGCACTTGAGCTCTTTCTTCATAGCGGACATTGGTATCCTTGAGCGTGGCTTCAAATTGATTTAGCTTGGCGTGGACGGCTTGAGTAGCTATCCAATGTTGGTGCCGCGTCATCGGTAGTTGGTTCCCTTCTCCACTAGACATGGTTACAACTAAAACAAGAACTATGTGGTGGGTGGTTAGGAAAGACTACCAAGAAAGTCAAAACTTGCAAACCAAAATCGAAAAGGTGTATCAAGGTGAGGAACAACCGGTTACTCACACAAAAACAAAACTCTATATGGTGTTAGGTATGGATGTGGAAAGCCAAATGGAAGAACCAAACGAAAAGTCTATTGTCAAAAGTGGGTAAGATCCAAAAGTCACAAGTCAAAGGCGGTGATCACAAAAGGCATACACAAGGAGGAACACACGCGTGGGACAAAATGGGGTTAGCGCGACTTGGAAAATGAGCAAGAACAAAATGGTCCTAACGAAGACTACTAGCTCGGTGTCACGCCAACGCAAGAGAGACCGTGGCTTGGTTGCAAAATTGAGAAGCAACAAGATTTGCGCAAGACGCCTCTCTTCTCTTTTCTCTCTTTTGCTTAAAAGCTTTGGACTCTTTTGTGTATAGGTGTCACTCACACACTTTTTCTTTTTTTTTTCTTTTTGTATTTTTCTTTTTCTTTTTCTCACTATGTAAGGATACTACTATCTATGTAAGTATGTCACACTTCTTTTGCTTATCTTTTCACACGAGCTTGCTTCGAAGCTTTGCTCAACACACGCACACCCTCACGGTCGGGACGCTTGCGCAATGCTTCGCAACACTAGAAAGCCACTCTCGATAGGAGAGATACGCAAAAGAGGCTAGGGCTACAAGTTAGGAGCAAGTTATACCACTTGATGATGGTGGCCGACGATCTTGAACTTGCTATGGTGGTGAAGGTGTCAAATGAACCGCTTGAATCCTCGGGGTGCCGTCGTCGTTGTCGATGTTGCGGAAGCTTGTGGTAGCTGAAATGGCACTCAAAACCGAAGACCAAACACAAATGGGAAGTGCCAAAACGAAAACGAAGAAAGTGTGAAAAATTTCGGGGCCAGCGGCAGTGCCGGCGTTTGGGCGGCGGCAGTGCCGGTGATTTTGGGGCGGCAGTGCCGGTGATTTTGGGGCGGCAGTGCCGGCCTCAGCTGCTGTTCGTCGATTTGGCGGAAAACTGACCCGAAAATCTTCGATTTCGTGGGAAAATTGGCACAAACTGGTGGGAAAAGTTGGGGGAATAGTAGATCAACACCAAAGACAAGTTTCTATTGGAACAAAACCACAAATAACTCAACAAATCGAGAGATCGATCCAAGGCCAATTTGGAGCTATTTTTGGGAAATTTTTTTGGGCGAAATTGGTGATGTGGGGGTCAAATCCGTGGCAACCAAAGAGCTGCTGATACCATATGATAAGGGCTAAGCCCGGGGATGTGCCCGATCTTCACGGATTTGGGTGGATTTCGTGGGGGAGGTGGATGAACACGATGAACACGACGAACACGGAGGGGAATTCGTGGGGATACAACACACACACGCACACAAACCGGTTTTTCCTCGTAGGCCCGATACACCTACTCGATAGAGGTTGCGAGAAAAGACCTTCCGGTAGAAGTCCCGCAAAGAGATCGACAAATCGAAACACACGAGATCTAGAAGGGTGAAAAGACCGGAAGGTTGATAGAAGTGCAAGCAAAAGACCAAAAGGTAGAAGTGCAAGCAAAAGATCAACAAACGGTAGAAGTCACCAAAGAGATCATCACGCGTCGATAAGGAGCCCGGGTGGATACAAGATCATAGATCTAGGGTTTCCCACATGGGTAAGAGCAAAGCTCAAGTTTCTTCTTAGTTCATCTCTAACCCTAATCTGGAGGAAGGGGTGAGGTATTTATAGACCCAGATTCGTACAGGGGTAAAGTCGGAATTACATAAATTATCCTGGTCCATGGATGCGAAATCGACGGTTGAGATGAAGTCAACAGGGGTGGGGCCGGCAGTGCCGGTGAGGATGGGCCGGCAGTGCCGGTGGGGCCGGCAGTGCCGCTGGTTCCAGGCCGGCAGTGCCGGTCTTGGCTCTCTTCGAGCCTTCAGCTGGAGGGGCCGGCAGTGCCGGGGTCTGGAGGCCGGTAGTGCCGGGGTGAGCAGGCCGGCAGTGCCGGGGACTTGAGGCCGGCAGTGCCGGGGTGAGCAGGCCGGCAGCGGCCGGTGCACGGAGGCCGGCATCTGCCGGCCCCGAGGGCGTCCTTCAGCTGGGACTCTTCTTCTCCTTCTTCCTTGTCCATCTTCGGGTCTGCTGTGATGTCCTTCTCTCGAGGTTCATATCTGATAACACAAAGCATATCGGCCTGAGGTAGCAGCCCATCCAAAGGGGTATCGAGATCAAGGGTAGTGAGGAGTGAGTTCACCTTATCCTGTAGCGCTTTGACTCGAGCCCGTGTCATCGGTCCACTTGGGGGACTTGTTGGTCTTGGTGTAGCGTCGTCGGTGAGCGGGGCTACATCATTGGTCTTGGTGTAGCGACGTCGGTGACCGGGGCTACATCATCTCCCCCCCCTTGCGAAAGAGTCGTCCTCGACTCTTGCACCTCCTCATCTCCATGATAGGGTGACAAGTCCGAGACGTTGAACGTGTTGCTCACCAAGTACTTGGATGTTGGAATGTCGATGACGTAAGCGTTGTTGTTGATGCGTTTGAGGACCTTGAAGGGGCCATCTCCTCTTGGCTTGAGCTTGGAGTTGCGCTCATGAGGAAACCTTTCCTTCCGGAGGTGGATCCAAACGAGGTCTCCTTCTTCGAATATTCTTTCCTTCTTCTTGGCGTTGAGGCGGTTGGCTTGACGAAGAACATGTTCTTGTATGGTTGCCCTTGTCTCTTCATGTAGTTTCTTGACGGCGGCGGTGCGCTTGTCGAAGTCCATGTTGATGCGCTCGTGGAGGTGAAGCGGAAGTATGTCGAGTGCCGTGTAAGGTTCGAAGCCATAGACGACCATGAAGGGGCTCCTTGACGTAGTCTTGTGCTTGGCGCGGTTGTAGGCGAACTCGGCGTGAGGAAGGCACTCCTCCCATGACTTCAAGTTTTTCTTCACGAGGATGCGTAGGAGGGTGGAGAGGCTTCGATTGACCACTTCCGTTTGGCCGTCCGTTTGCGGGTGCGATGATGATGAGAACAAGAGCTTGACTCCAAACTTCGCCATGAGCGACTTCCAAAGATAACTCATGAACTTGACGTCTCGATCCGACACAATGCTTTGTGGTACTCCATGTAGGCGAACGATTTCCCTGAAAAATAATGAAGCAATGTGTGAAGCATCGTCGCTCTTATGGCAAGGTATGAAATGAGCCATCTTAGAGAATCTATCCACTACAACAAATATGGAATCATGACCATGCTTAGTGCGAGGCAAGCCTAGAACGAAATCCATGCTAATATCGGTCCATGGTGCATAAGGAATCGGTAATGGCATGTAAAGACCATAAGGGTTGGAGGTAGACTTAGCTTGTAAGCATGTTGTGCACCGACGGCAAAGGCGCTCCACATCTCGCTTCATCTTTGGCCAATAGTAGTGGGTTGAGAGCATGGCATATGTCTTGTCACGGCCAAAGTGGCCCATAAGACCTCCTCCATGAGACTCTTGCAAAAGCAATTTTCGAAGCGAAGACTCGGGAATGCAAATCTTGTTAGCTTTAAACAAATAGTCATCATGCAAATAGAAATCATCCACTCCTCGCTCAACGGAGCACTTCTCAAAAATGGGAGCAAAGAAAGAATCGGAAGGATAGAGTTCTTTGATCTCTTCAAGTCCCAAAACATGAAAATCCAAACGAGTTAGCAAAAGGGTGTTTTTGCGGGAAAGAGCATCCGCCACAACATTGTCCTTGCCCTTCTTGTATTTGATCACATATGGGAAGGACTCAATGAACTCGACCCATTTTGCATGTCGTTTGTTCAAGTTGTGTTGGCTTTTCAAATATTTCAAGGACTCATGGTCGGAATGAATGATAAACTCTTTTGGCCAAAGATAGTGTTGCCAAACTTCAAGAACACGAACCAAAGCGTAGAGCTCCTTGTCATATATAGGATAGTTGAGGCGTGCGCCATCTAACTTCTCGCTATAGTATGCGACGGGTTTGCCCTCTTGCATAAGAACACCACCAATACCAAGCCCACTTGCATCACACTCAATCTCAAAAGTTTTGGCAAAATTTGGAAGAACAAGAAGTGGAGCTTCGGTAAGGCGTTTCTTCAACTCATCAAAAGCATTTTGTTGGGCCTTGCCCCAAACAAACGGAACATTCTTCTTGGTAAGCTCATTCAAAGGTCAAGCGATGGTGCTAAAGTCTTTCACAAAGCGGCGATAAAACCCGGCAAGTCCATGGAAGCTTCGGACTTGGCCAACATTTGTAGGGGTAGGCCAATTATGGATGGCCTCCACCTTGGAAGAATCAACTTCAATCCCATTAGCGGAAACCACAAAACCAAGAAACACCAACTTGTTTTGAGCAAATGTGCATTTGGGGAGGTTAGCATAAAGCTTTTCATGGCGCAAGATGCACAAGACTTCTTTCACATGTTGCACATGGTCCTCGAGGTTTTTGCTATAAATAAGAATATCATCGAAGTAGACAACCACGCTCTTGCCAATGAGAAGACGCAAGATGTGATTCATGAGGCGCATGAAAGTAGATGGTGCATTGGAAAGACCGAAAGGCATAACGAGCCATTCATAGAGACCAAGTTTGGTCTTGAATGCCGTTTTCCATTCATCACCAATAGCCATGCGGATTTGATGGTAACCACTACGCAAATCGACTTTAGAGAAAATCGTGGCACCACTAAGTTCATCTAGCATGTCATCTAAACGCGGAATGGGATGGCGGTAACGGACGGTAATGGCATTGATGGGGCGACAATCCATACACATCCGTTGCGTCTCATCCGGTTTAGGCACACGGATCACGGGAACCGCACAAGGGCTAAGGCTTTCTCGGACGTACCCTTTGGCGAGGAGATCTTGAATTTGGCGGTTGATCTCCTTGGTCTCTTCGGGGTTGGTGCGGTAGGCGGCACGGTTTGGAAGCGGAGCGCCGGGTATGAGGTCGATGCGGTGTTCTATGCCGCGGAGTGGTGGTAGTCCATGAGGGAGCTCGTCGGGGAAGACGTCTCGAAATTCCTGCAAAAGAGACAACAAAGACGGAGGAATGTTGGTTAAGTCGTTAGTCTCCGACGCGGGTCCCTTGCATATGAGCACATAGTGCAATATGGTGGATGGGTTCTCTTGGAGCTCTCTCCACTCACTCTTGGTGGCTAGAAGGACACTCTTGGGCTCACTCATGTATGGCTTGTGGCGCTCACTCTCTTTGTGGTGGATCGCTCCCTCTCCTCTCATCTCACTATGGTGGGTGCGGAGTTGTGCCCTCGCTAAAGCCTTCGCATTATCCGTGGTGGAAGAATGTTCCGTTTGTTTGGGGCAAGGCCCAACAAAATGCTTTTGATGAGTTGAAGAAACGCCTTACCGAAGCTCCACTTCTTGTTCTTCCAAATTTTGCCAAAACTTTTGAGATTGAGTGTGATGCAAGTGGGCTTGGTATCGGTGGTGTTCTTATGCAAGAGGGCAAACCCGTGGCATACTATAGTGAGAAGTTGGATGGCGCACGCCTCAACTATCCTATATATGACAAGGAGCTCTACGCTTTGGTTCGTGTTCTTGAAGTTTGGCAACATTATCTTTGGCCAAAAGAGTTTATCATTCATTCCGACCATGAGTCCTTGAAATATTTGAAAAGCCAACACAACTTGAACAAACGACATGCAAAATGGGTCGAGTTCATTGAGTCCTTCCCATATGTGATCAAATACAAGAAGGGCAAGGACAATGTTGTGGCGGATGCTCTTTCCCGCAAAAACACCCTTTTGCTAACTCGTTTGGATTTTCATGTTTTGGGACTTGAAGAGATCAAAGAACTCTATCCTTCCGATTCTTTCTTTGCTCCCATTTTTGCGAAGTGCTCCGTTGAGCGAGGAGTGGATGATTTCTATTTGCATGATGGCTATTTGTTCAAAGCTAACAAGATTTGCATTCCCGAGTCTTCGCTTCGAAAATTGCTTTTGCAAGAGTCTCATGGAGGAGGTCTTATGGGCCACTTTGGCCGTGACAAGACATATGCCATGCTCTCAACCCACTACTATTGGCCAAAGATGAAGCGAGATGTGGAGCGCCTTTGCCGTCGGTGCACAACATGCTTACAAGCTAAGTCTACCTCCAACCCTTATGGTCTCTACATGCCATTGCCTATTCCTTATGCACCATGGACCGATATTAGCATGGATTTCGTTCTAGGCTTGCCTCGCACTAAGCATGGTCATGATTCCATATTTGTTGTAGTGGATAGATTCTCTAAGATGGCTCATTTCATACCTTGCCATAAGAGCGACGATGCTTCACACATTGCTTCATTATTTTTCAGGGAAATCGTTCGCCTACATGGAGTACCGCAAAGCATTGTGTCGGATCGAGACGTCAAGTTCATGAGCTATCTTTGGAAGTCGATCATGGCGAAGTTTGGAGTCAAGCTCTTGTTCTCATCATCATCGCACCCGCAAACGGACGGCCAAACGGAAGTGGTCAATCGAAGCCTCTCCACCCTCCTACGGGTCCTCGTGAAGAAAAACTTGAGGTCATGGGAGGAGTGCCTTCCTCACGCCGAGTTCGCCTACAACCGCGCCAAGCACAAGACTACATCAAGGAGCCCCTTCATGGTCGTCTACGGCTTCGAACCTTACACGGCACTCGACATACTTCCGCTTCCCCTCCACGAGCGCATCAACATGGACTTCGACAAGCGCGCCGCCGCCGTCAAGAAACTACATGAAGAGACAAGGGCAACCATACAAGCACATGTTCTTCGTCAAGCCAACCGCATCAACGCCAAGAAGAAGGCAAGGATATTCGAAGAAGGAGACCTCGTTTGGATCCACCTCCGGAAGGACCGATTTCCCCATGAGCGCAACTCCAAACTCAAGCCAAGAGGAGATGGCCCCTTCAAGGTCCTCAAGCGCATCAACGACAACGCTTACGTCATCGACATACCAACATCCAAGTACTTGGTGAGCAACACGTTCAACGTCTCGGACTTGTCACCCTATCATGGAGATGAGGAGGTGCAAGAGTCGAGGCGACTCTTTCCCAAGGGGAGATGATGTAGCCCGGTCACCGACGTCGCTACACCAAGACCAACAAGTCCCCAAGTGGACCGATGACACGAGCCCGAGTCAAAGCGCTACATGATGAGGTGAACTCGCTCCTCACCACCCTTGATCTTGGTACGCCTTTGGATGGATTGCTACCTCATGCCGACGTGTTATGTGTCGTTAGGTACAAGGAACATCAAGGTCACCAAGAGGAGGATACGCCATGGTCAAAGGGAGGAGAGGAGCAGCTGGACAAGAAGATGGACACGAAGATGGACATGGAGCTGGACAGGAAGTCGCCCGAAGAGCGCAAGGAAGAGAAGACGGACGGCCGGTCCGAACCCGGTCAACCGGCTCCACTGACCGGATCACCCGGTCCACAGCCCGGTCGACCGGCCTCGACCGGACCGCCGGTCAGCAACCGGGATTTGCGCTCGTGACATCCGGCGCCATCCGTGGAACTTGGAGCCTCGTCCGGTCGCCGCCCGGTCCCAGGCCCGGTCTGAAACCGGACTGCCCGGTCCACGAGCCGGTCGGCCGATCGCCTCGACCAGCTGCCAGGTCCACAGAGCCCGGTCGGCCCCCTGACCTGCCTGCACGACTTAAGTTATCTTTTCGGCCCGAACTTACCTTTTCGGCCTGTGACGCCTTGTAAGACTATAAATACCCCCAGGACGCCCCTTTAGCTCTTTAGACTTGTTTTGAACTCAAACCTAAATTTGAGCTTAGTCTCCCTTGGGTATCATCCCTCTGTAATCAAGGCACCTTGGTTGTTGATTTGGAACTTGTTGAGTGAGATTCTAGTACAAGATACTCTCTCTCCCTCACCAAGCTCTTCTTCTCCAATCCCAATCTCTCCCCGGGGAATTCTACCGCGTGTCTCTTCCTCGGAGATTCTATTGGCGTGGTCCATCGAGCCACGGAGGTAAGCATCGGGTGTATCGGGGTGTGCGTGTGCGTGAGTCTCGGAGTTCCTCGTGTTCATCGCCGTGTTCTTCGTGTTCCTCGCGTTTTCCCATCTTCCCCCTTGGTTTCGAAGTCAATCCGCGAGATCGGGCCACACACGGGGTCTTAGACCTCATCAACTTGGGTCATGCTCACATAAGAGAGGATCTTCTCCACTTTCTTGCTCATAAGCTTCTTCACTTTCCACGGCGGCTTGCACAAGGGCTTCATATTCATCCTCATCAAGAGTCTCGATGTCACCATTCTCCATAGTGATCATGACCTTGGTGTTCTTGCACTCAAACGATTTGTGACCTTGGGTGCCACACTTGAAGCAAGTGACACTAGAGGGTCCCGTGGATGCCTTAGAGGAGGCGGTGGAGGAGACCGTTTGCTTCATGCGACTTTGGATAGTTGGCTTCTTGGAAGGTGTAGAGGATGCGTCGGCCTTGGCACTTGTAGCATAAGGAGTTGATGTAGTAGGAGGAGTCGATGTAGCGAGCTTGGAGGAGAAATAGGACTTGGCCTTGGAGTACTTGATGTCCTCAATCACTTGGCGCTCGGCCTTCGATGCTTGGTGGACTAACTCAACCATGTTGGAGTAGGGTTGGAACTCGACAATCCTCTTGATAGGATAAGTAAGGCCATTGAAGAAACGAACAATGGTTTGTTCCTCGGACTCTTGGATGTTGGCTCGCATCATAGTGAGCTCCATCTCCTTGTAGAACTCCTCAACGGTCTTGGTACCTTGCTTCAACTTTTGGAGCTTGTTGAAGAGGTCGGTCATGTAGTGCATTGGGACAAAGCGAGCATGCATCTCCTTCTTCATATCTTCCCAAGTGTCAATAGGAGGTTCACCCTTCTCTTCTCGAATAGTTAGGACTTGCTCCCACCAAGTGTTGGCGTAGTCTTCAAACTCGAGTGATGCCATAGCCACTTTCTTGGCACCGAAGTAGTTGTGGATGCGGAAGATCTTGTCCACCTTGAGTGCCCATGAGAGGTAAGCTTCGGCGTCGTCTTCTCCTTTGAATTTGGGCATGTTGAACTTGAGCTTGCCATACATGTTCTCTTCATCCTCCAAGTTTCTTCTACGAGGAGGGGCGCCGTCAACTCTTGCGGCTAGAGGTGGAATAGGAGGTCTTCTATGGCCAACCATAGCATTGGGTTGGCGTTGGAGTCGAACACTTGCTTCACTTGGTTCACGGTGAGGATGTTGTTGAAGATCTTGTCGCGGGTGAGGACGATGCTCAATGTTGGGTCTCTCATCTTGATCATGGTGTAGTTCTCCTCGGCCACGTTGGTCATGGCGAGGGTGGCGACGAAGATCTCGCCGAGGTGGATCTTGAGGATCTTGGTCTAGGGGATGGCCATCACGCCCATGGTGGGCATGGCGATCCGCTTGGTGACGATCTTGTTGAAGGTCTTGAGCTTGTGGAGGACGCTCATGTGGACGAGCATGGCGATGTATTTCTCCACGCCTAGAGTTGGAGCGGGAGTCTTCATGGCGAGCATGTGAGCGATGAGGTCGATGATGGTCTTCATGCCTTGAAGAGGAGCTTGAGGACGAAAGGCCACCATGAGAATAGTAATCTTGTGGCGAGCTTGATGAAGAGGAAGTAGAGCGGTGTCGACGATGACGACCCAAGTTGGTGATGGCGCGCTCGAGGCTATCCATGCGCCGCTCCATGTTGGCATCATTAGCCGCCATTTGGCCATTCAAGTTGTCCGTAGCTTCACGAAGAAGAGCCAAATCTTGGCTCACGGTGGAGAAGTTGTGAGCCACCTCTTCGTATTGCTCATCGATGCGGGTCTCGAAGAGTGAGAGTTGCTCCTTGAACTCTTGTCGTTGCGTCCATATGTTGTGTTGAGTAGCCAACCTCTCGGTGTTGCGGAGGATCTCTTCATCCCTATTGGTATCTCCGTTCCTATCCATGATGCAAAGACAAGAACTATGTTGTGTATGTTAGTGGAAGGAGACTACCTCGCACTCTTACCAAGGTAAGATAGTATTGAGGCAATCCACCAAACCGAAAGTAAGATCAAGTGTATCGGGAACACACGCAAAACCACACGCAAAAGCTAGCAAATATGGTGTTAGGCGAGTGTTGTGGAAAGCCAAAAGACAAATCCAAGATCGAGTATGTTGTTAAAAGTGGGTAAAGTCCAAAAATCCAAATGTCAATGTGAAGATCACTATAAACACGGAAAAAGATGTGGAACACACACACGAGATAAGCGGGGTTAGTGCAACCAAAAGTGAGCGGAAAAGTGTATGTATAAGTGCTCGGTGTCACACTAACACAAGGAGAGCCAAAGCTTTGGTTGCAAAGGAAGAGACAACAAGATTCACACGCGGCCTCTCTTCTCCTATCTCTCTTTGCTTAAAAGCTTTTCTCTCTTGTATATGTTGGCACTTGCACTCGTTTGTATCTTTGGTGGCACGTGGACACTTTGTATGTATGGGCGTATGGATGTATGGATGTATGGATGTATGGTGCTACTCGCACTCTTTTTGTGTTTTTGGGGCTTTTTGACGCACTATGTTAGCGTTAGCCTCGCTTTTGCTATCTTGCCACACGAGTGTTTGCTTGGGTGCCTTACTCAACGCGACACACACACCTCACAATGCGGGGCCACGTGCAATGTCTCGCAACACTAGACAAGCAATGCTCGATGGGATAGATCGCAAAAGGAAGAGGGGTTACAAGGTGACCTGCAAGTTATACCTGCGATGATGGTGGTGGTGGTGGTGGTGGTGGTGGAGATCGCCGGAAGACGAGGTCGAAGGAGGGGCGTTGCGTCGCCCGGTCTGAGGCCCGGTTGGACCGGGTTGTGGACCGGCTTGCCCGGTTTGCCGCCCGTTCGACCGGGTTCTGGGCTGGCTCGGCCGGTCGTGGGCCCGGTTGACCGGCTGCTCAACCGGATTTCGCGGGATGAAGCTTTCTCTCTCCTGTTCTTCACGAAAACCAAGCCAAATCGACCAAATCGAGGGGAAACGATGGAATTGGAGGCTAAAAGTTGGGAAAATAGTAGATCAAGCACAACAACACCAGATCCACGGACCAAAACCACTCAAAACGCAACCAAATCACAGATCGGTCAAGAGGCACTTTAGGGCTATTTTTTTTGGAAAATTTTCTAGGAACGAAATCGGGTGGGTGGGAGGTCAAATCCGCGGTAACCAAGAGCTGCTGATACCGTATGATGAGGTCTAAGACCCCGTGTGTGGCCCGATCTCGCGGATTGACTTCGAAACCAAGAGGGGAGATGGGAAAACGCGAGGAACACGAAGAACACGATGAACACGAGGAACTCCGAGACTCACGCACGCACACCAACCCGATACACCCGATACTTACCCCCGTGGCTCGATGGACCACGCCAATAGAATCACCCGGAAGAGGCACGCGGCAGAATTCCCGGTGAGAGATTGGTGTTGGAGAAAAGAGATTGGTGAGGGAGAGAGGGTAGCTTGTACTAGAATCTCACTCAACAATATCCAAATCAACAACAAGGATGGCCTTGATTACA
Organism: Lolium perenne; assembly: GCF_019359855.2. Lineage (NCBI taxonomy): Eukaryota > Viridiplantae > Streptophyta > Magnoliopsida > Poales > Poaceae > Lolium > Lolium perenne. The sequence continues at coordinate 163,173,759 of NC_067246.2, forward strand.
GAGGGATGATACCCAAGGGAGACTAAGCTCAAAGGTAGGTTTGAGTTCAAAACAAGTCTAAAGAGCTAAAGGGGTGCTTGGGGTGCTTATATAGTCTTACAAGGCGTCACAGGCCGAAAAGGTAAGTTCGGGCCGAAAATATAACTTAAGTCGTGCAGGCCGGTCAGGGGGCCGGTCAGACCGGGCCTGTGACCGGGCAGGCCGGTTTCAGACCGGGCCTGTGACCGGGCGGAGACCGGACGAGGCTCCAAGTCCACTGGATGGCGCCCGGATGTCACGAGCGCGAATCCCGGTTTCTGACCGGGCGGCCCGGTCAGGAGGCCGGTCAGACCGGGCTGTGGACCGGGTGATCCGGTCAGGGGGCCGGTCTGACCGGGTTCTGGACCGGTCGTCCGTCTTCTCTTCCTTGCGCTCTTCGGGCGACTTCCTGTCCAGCTCCATGTCCATCTTCGTGTCCATCTTCTGGTCCAGCTGCTCCTCTCCTCCCTTTGACCATGGCGTATCCTCCTCTTGGTGACCTTGATGCTCCTTGTACCTAATGACACATAACACGTCGGCATGAGGTAGCAATCCATCCAAAGGTGTACCAAGATCAAGGGTGGTGAGGAGCGAGTTCACCTCATCATGTAGCGCTTTGACTCGGGCTCGTGTCATCGGGCCACTTGGGGGACTTGTTGGTCTTGGTGTAGCGACGTCGGTGACCGGGGCTACATCAATACTCCAACATGGTTGAGTTGGTCCACCAAGCATCGAAGGCCGAGCGCCAAGTGATTGAGGACATCAAGTACTCCAAGTCCAAGACTTACTTCGCCTCCAAGCTTGCTACATCAAATCGTCCTACTACAAGTGTCAAGCCCGCCGAGTCCTCTACACCATCCAAGAAACCGACTATCCAAAGTCGTATGAAGCAAACGGTCTCCTCCACCACCTCCTCTAAGGCATCCACGGGACCCTCTAGTGTCACTTGCTTCAAGTGTGGCACCCAAGGTCACAAATCGTTTGAGTGCAAGAACACCAAGGTTATGATCACTATGGAGAATGGTGACATCGAGACGCTAGATGAAGATGAATACGAGGCCCTTGTGCAAGCCGCCGTGGAAAGTGAAGAAGCTTATGAGCAAGAAAGTGGAGAAGATCCTCTCTTATGTGAGCATGACCCAAGTCCCTCACTTGTGGTCACAAGGGTGCTAACAACTCAACCGCAAGCTATGGAAGACCAACGGTGCAACATATTCCAAACCTGTGCCGGAATTGGTGGCAAATCGATCAAGGTCATCATGGACGGTGGAAGTTGCCATAACCTTGCAAGCACCGAGTTGTGTGAGAAGCTCAACCTCCGTCACTTTCAAGATTGGACCTTATGAGGATACTATTGAGTGTGACGTGGTACCCATGACGGTGTGCCACATGTTGCTTGGCCGCCCTTGGCAATTTGACAAGAAGGCTATACATGATGGACTCTCCAACACATACACCTTTGATGTGGCCTAAGGGCTAGGGTGTGCCGAGATCCCACGAATTTGACCAAGTGAGTGGGTGATTGAGGGGGAAGAGGATGAAGAACACAAGATCCAAATAAGAACACACACACACACAACCCAACACAAACCAAATTTACTCCCTTGGTAGGTTAGACCAAGCCAATAGAACCACTTCTTAGAGAGACCCTTGGGTAGAATCTAACAAGTGGGAGATTGGTGAGGAGATCTCAACTAGAACTTGGATGAGAGAGGGGTAGCCTTGAATCATCCATGAAGAGTAGAAATCACTCAAGAGTGCCTTGATACAAAGAACATAGTTCTAGGGAGACAAAGCTCATATAGTCTAAGCCAAATCTTGTCTAACCCTAATTTGGGGAGAGGGATGAGCTATATATAGACCCAGATCCGTCCAGGGGTAAAAGGGGCATTACAATAAAGTATTGGTGACCATAGATGATAAATAGACGGTTGGGATGAAGTCAACTCGGAAGGGGCCGGCAGTGCCGGTCAGGATCCGGCGGCAGTGCCGGCCTGGGTCTTCGAGGCGTCATCAGCAGGTGGGGCCGGCAGTGCAGCGTCGGGGCCGGCGATGCCGGGAGTGAAGCAGGCCAGCGTGCCGGCGATCTGAGCAGCGGTGCAGGAGTGTCGAAGCAGGCGGCTGGTGCCCTTCTCCTCCTCCTTCTTCTTCTCTTCGTCTTCTTCTCTCTTCCTTGCACCATGGGAGTTCCTTCTCTCTTGGTCCTTGTCGACGTCGGCACCTATGGACACCATGATGATAGGCATGAGGTAGCATACCATTCAAGTTGGTGTTGAGGTCGACCATAGAGAGGAAGGAGTTCACCTTTACATATATGGCGGGGGTTTGTGTTGTTCGTCCACTTGGGGGACTCCTTGACCATGGTGTAGCGTCGACGATAGGCGGGGCTGCACTTGACGGTCTTGAGGTGGAGGTGTCCGAAAGCCACCCCGCATCATCTCCCCCCCCCCCTTGGAGAAGAGTCGTCCTCGACTCTTGTTCCTCCTCAACGATGATGTAGGCCATGACGGTTGTCCCATGTTCTGGTAGAGGGATAAAGTCGCGGTCGAAGAAGAGTTTGGGGAAAAACAACTTGCAAATGGAAAGCTTGTGGATGCCAATTTTGTGATCGGCGAACAAGAGGCTCTCAATCAAATACGAAGCATCAAGTCGTTTCTCCAAGAGGCATTTGGCAAAAATGGGAACCAAAAGAGTGTCGATGTATCCAAAATGTGGTATGGCAAAAATTTGTGCATGTAAGAGTGTCCTTTGGAAGGTGTCAAAAATTTGATGTGTAGCATTGTCCCACACAAATGGAACAATCAAAAGGCAAGTATCGGCGGCAAAATTTTGGAAAAAATTGTTATGTGCAATGGCAAAGAGATGGAAACTTCTGCTTGGGAGAGTATGGTTGGCGTGAGCCAAGTATGGGTATCCTCAAGTGTCTAAGAATCCATTTCAATTGCCAAAGATGGAATGAGAAATCCAAAGAAGAGAAACTTTATGAATGACATGTGGCACAAGATGCATAAGGTGTCTCTCACATGTATGACATGGTCCTTGAGATTCTCGGAGTGTATGATGATAACATCAAGATATACAACAACCATTGTGCCAACAAGATGTGTCAAGATATGTTGCATAAGAAGCAAAAGAGGTGACGAGGCATTGGTCCAAACCGGAAGCTCGACAAGACAAGCCGGAAACACACGAGGGCGAAGGTGTTTGGGAACATACCCTTTGGCGTGAATCCCATGGGTTGGATCATGTATCTCGTCCGTGTTGGGGTAGCTCTCAATTGCGCGTTTCGTGAGCTCATGCTCCGTAGCGGTGGAAGTTGTCATTCGGGTACCTATACACACAAAAGAGAAAACAAAAAGCGTGTGTGCATGGTAGAGGAACACATCATCCATCATGATGTTCCAAGTCTTGTGCACATCACCATTAGTGTCAATCAAGATAGTATGAAATGCATGGCGGTGGTGCATATGGCAAGAAGGTGCATTCATGGCATGTGGTAACTCATGATCATCAAAAAGTGAGAAGGCTATGGGGGCCATCTCGTGGACAATGAAATAAGCATTCTTGCATACCAAGCATAAGAAAGAGCAATTGTTCACAATCTTGGATGCAAGGATCATGGAATGGTGTAAACATTTGGGGCAAAGCATGCGGAAGCTAATGTCATCGTTGTCATTGTCATTGCAAGCAATACATGGAAACGAGCAAGTGGTCGACATATTGCAAGCAATGGTAGAAAAATTGAAGCTCTCATAGCATGGCATGGTCATGGTATCACAAGCATTCACTTCCACATGATCAACAATGTTAACAAGCAAAGTATCGCATGGGAAAATGAAAGTAGCATGTGAAGTAGCAAATGGATCATCGAGATTATGCATGCACTCAAAAGGCATCATGTCTACTAGTGGGATCATGGCATCATCAACACCTACGTTGTTACCTTTGTAGGCCGACTCATTTGAGGTAGGTGTTGTGGAGGTAGGAGGATCCATGTGGTCGACGTGTCCGTCTTGAAGCAAGCATGGTGAGATATCATCATCTTCATGCACCATATACATCGTCTCCATGAGCGGGAACTCGTCCTCCGTGGACCCTAGTGCAACATAAGAAGACACAAACGAGGGAGAGGTTAATGTGTTAGCCAAAGTGATGTCCTCCATGGACCTATCATCTACCTCTCGCAACTCACTTTGTGTATCACTCATGTCCTCCAAACGGAAGCACTCAAACTCACATATGGGGTGGAAGTCACTCAACTCACTATCACTCTCACTCAAGTGGGCTAAGTGGCTCTCATGCTCACATGGGATTGGTACCAACTCATTAATGAAGCATAGGGGAGTCGGCTCGACTTTCTCATCTCCATGCGCCTCCTTGGTTGAAGGGAAATTCCCATGCTCAACCATCGCAACTCCATCGCCTCCCAAGTCGTCCTCCATCGGTGGCGCCATAGTGTCGTGGAGAGCTAGTGATGAGGACATCCCATCTCTTGATACAACCGCTGTACCTACAGCCACACAAATACAAGGACCAATCACTCGAGCTCGTGCCAAACAACTTAACTATCAGGTACTTTCGTTTCTTGGAACTATTCCTCACATACATGAGAATATGATGCTGCCTAAATCAGATATGTTTGTTACTCTTAGGAATGATGGACCAAGCATGGATGAGGAGGACAAGCATTGGAGCATGATCACGCATGGAGGAGATGGTAGCAAGCGTTTGAGGATTGAAGATGATGCCGCAAGTGGAGATTTCAGAACTTTGAAGCCACCATAAGAAGAGATGAAGATATGGACGAAATATAGAGTTTTCCACTTCATAATTTCGTCCATAGCATGTTATGGTGCTGCGTCACCTTTAGTTTTGGGCCAGGCCCATGTCATTTTCGCAGGAATTAAGTCAGCCACTTTTTAGAGTCCGTATTGAAGGGGGAAAGGCCTTCTAGGGTTTGGTTCGACCACCATACGTATGGTTGGCCGAAACCCCACCTTTTCCTCCTTTAAATACCCCCATAGCCGTCACGTTTAGACTCGGATTTTGATTAGATTAAAAGTTAGCCATCGCTGCAACTCTCGTGTACTTCTTTTGAGGCCAACGCCCAGAACAAGACCAACTATTCGGAATCCCACCTTATTCAATAAAGCTTTCATCTTTCATCCGCAATATTCTGATTGCATCATTAGTTCTTACTTGTTCTCGATTTCAGGTAGGAATTAAGACCCTCGCTGGTCAGGCTGATCGTGCATCCGCAAGATCAGTAACTCCCGGAGATTGTCCTAGCGATTGTATTGGCGCACGAGCTTTGCACGTGTAGTCGGATCGTCAAGCACGAACTCCACCAACAAATCGATCTATCCACGTCTCATCGAAAGATCGGCCATGATGTAGCCCCGGTCACCGACGTTGCTACACCAAGACCAACAAGTCCCCCAAGTGGACCGATGACACGAGCCCGAGTCAAAGCTCTTCATGATGAGGTGAACTCGCTCCTCACCACCCTTGATCTTGGTACCCCTTTGGATGGATTGCTACCTCATGCCGACGTGCTATGTGTCATTAGGTACAAGGCGCGTCAAGACCACGGAGAGGAGGAGACGCCAAGGTCAAGGGAAGGAGAGAAGCAACTGGACATGGAGATGATCATGAAGCCAAAGCCAACGTCGCACGAAGCGCTCCAAGGAAGAGACGGACGCTGGCGGTCCAGACCGGTCAGACCGGACCTACAACCGGATGCCCGGTCATAGGCCCGGGCGACCGGGCGCACACCGGGCCAGCGCCCTCGTACCGGCCCACGCCCGGAAACTGCGCAGTTTCCGGGTTGGCCCCGGGTCAGACCGGACCCATGACCGGACGGCCCGGTCCCAGGCCCGGTCAGACCGGCCCCAAACCGGACCTGACGAGAATGCCCCACCAAACTGCCTTAACTTATCCATTCGCGTACCTGTTCGCCCTTGCTGGCCATGTATGACTATATAAGTAGCTGGAACCCCTCATTAGCTCTTTAGACTTGTTTTGAACTCAAACCTAAATTTGAGCTTAGTCTCCCTTGGGTATCATCCCTCTGTAATCAAGGCACCTCGGTTGTTGATTTGGAACTTGTTGAGTGAGATTCTAGTACAAGATACTCTCTCTCCCTCACCAAGCTCTTCTTCTCCAATCCCAATCTCTCACCGGGAATTCTGCCGCGTGCCTCTTCCGGGTGATTCTATTGGCGTGGTCCATCGAGCCACGGAGGTAAGCATCGGGTGTATCGGGGTGTGTGTGTGCGTGAGTCTCGGAGTTCCTCGTGTTCATCGCCGTGTTCTTCGTGTTCCTCGCGTTTTTCCCATCTTCCCCCTTGGTTTCGAAGTCAATCCGCAAGATCGGGCCACACACGGGTCTCAGACCTCATCATATGGTATCAGCAGCTCTTGGTTACCGCGGATTTGACCTCCCACCCACCCGATTTCGTCCCTAGAAAATTTTTCAAAAAATCCCCAAAAATAGCCCTAAATTGCCTCTTGACCGATCTGTGATTTGGTTGCGTTTTGAGTGGTTTTGGTCCGTGGATCTGGTGTTGTTGTGCTTGATCTACTATTTCCCCAACTTTTAGCCTCCAATTTCATCGTTTCCCCTCGATTTGGTCGATTTGGCTTGGTTTTCGTGAAGAACAGGAGAGAGAAACCTTCATCCCGCGAAATCCGGTTTCGAGCCCGGTCAACCGGGCCAGAACCGGACGGCCCAGCCAGAACCCGGTCGGCCAGGCGGCAACCGGACAGGCCGGTCCAGAGCCGGTCCAACCGGACCCCGCACCGGGCGCATCTACGCCTCCTTCGACCTCGACATCCGGCGATCTCCACCACCACCACCACCACCACCATCATCGCAGGTATAACTTGCAGGTCACCTTGTAACCCCTCTTCCTTTTGCGATCTATCCCATCGAGCATTGCTTGTCTAGTGTTGCGAGACATTGCACGTGGCCCCGCATTGTGAGGTGTGTGTGTCGCGTTGAGTAAGGCACCCAAGCAAACACTCGTGTGGCAAGATAGCAAAAGCGAGGCTAACGCTAGCATAGTGCGTCAAAAAGCCCCAAAAACACAAAAAGAGTGCGAGTAGCACCATACATCCATACGCCCATACATACAAAGTGTCCACGTGCCACCAAAGATACAAACGAGTGCAAGTGCCACCATATACAAAAGAGAAAAAGCTTGTAAGCAAAGAGAGATAGGAGAAGAGAGGCCACGTGTGAATCTTGTTGTCTCTTCCTTTGCAACCAAAGCTTTGGCTCTCCTTGTGTTAGTGTGACACCGAGCACTTATACATACACTTTTCCGCTCACTTTTGGTTGCACTAACCCCGTTTATCTCGTGTGTGTGTTCCACAACTTTTTCCGTGTTTATAGTGATCTTCACATTGACATTTGGATTTTGGACCTCACCCACTTTTGACAACATACTCGATCTTGGATTTGTCTTTTGGCTTTCCACAACACTCGCCTAACACCATATTTGCTAGCTTTTGCGTGTGGTTTTGCGTGTGTTCCCGATACACTTGATCTTGCTTTCGGTTTGGTGGATTGCCTCAATACTATCTTACCTTGGTAAGGGTACGAGGTAGTCTCCTTCCACTAACATACACAACATAGTTCTTGTCTTTGCATCATGGATAGGACCGGAGATACCAATAGGGATGAAGAGATCCTTCGCAACACCGAGAGGTTGGCTACTCAACACAACCTATGGACGCAACGACAAGAGTTCAAGGAGCAACTCTCTCTCTTCGAGACGCGCATCGATGAGCAATACAATGAGGTGGCTCACAACTTCTCCACCGTCAACCAAGACTTGGCCCTTCTTCGTGAAGCTACGGACAACTTGAATGGCCAAATGGCGGCCAATGATGCCAACATGGAGCGGCGCATGGATAGCCTCGAGCGCGCCATCACCAACTTGGGTCGCCATCGTCGACACCGCTCTACTTCCTCTTCATCAAGCTCTTCCTCAAGGCATGAAGACCATTACCTTTCGTCCCCAAGCTCCTCCTCAAGGCGTGAAGACCATCATCGACCTCATCGCTCACATGCTCGTCATGAAGACTCCCGCTCCAACTCTAGGCGTGGAGAAATACATCGCCATGCTCGTCCACATGAGCGTCCTCCACAAGCTCAAGGCCTTCAACAAGATCGTCACCAAGCGGATCGCCATGCTCACCATGGGCGTGATGGCCATCCACAAGACCAAGATCCTCAAGATCCACCTCGGCGAGATCTTCGTCGCCACCCTCACCATGACCAACGTGGCCGAGGAGAGCCTCACCATGATCAAGATGAGAGACCCAACATTGAGCATCGTCCTCAACCGCGACAAGATCTTCAACCACATCCTCACCGTGAACCAAGTGAAGCAAGTGTTCAACTCCAACGCCAACCCAATGCTATGGTTGGCCATAGAAGACCTCCTATTCCACCTCTAGCCGCAAGAGTTGACGGCGCCCCTCCTCGTAGAAGAAACTTGGAGGATGAAGAGAACATGTATGGCAAGCTCAAGTTCAACATGCCCAAGTTCAAAGGTGAAGACGACGCCGAAGCATACCTCTCATGGGCACTCAAGGTGGACAAGATTTTCCGCATCCACAACTACTCCGGTGCCAAGAAAGTGGCTATGGCATCACTCGAGTTTGAAGACTACGCCAACACTTGGTGGGAGCAAGTCCTCACTCTCCGAGAAGAGAAGGGTGAACCTCCAATTGACACTTGGGAAGATATGAAAAAGGAGATGCATGCTCGCTTTGTCCCAAAGCACTACATGAAAGACCTCTTCAACAAGCTCCAAAACTTGAAGCAAGGCACCAAAACCGTTGAGGAGTTCTACAAGGAGATGGAGCTCACTATGATGCGAGCCAACATCCAAGAATCCGAGGAGCAAACCATTGCTCGCTTCTTCAATGGCCTTACTTATCCCATCAAGAGGATTGTCGAGTTCCAACCTTACTCCAACATGGTTGAGCTAGTCCACCAAGCATCGAAGGCCGAGCGCCAAGTGATTGAGGACATCAAGTACTCCAAGGCCAAGTCCTATTTCTCCTCCAAGCTCGCTACATCGACTCCTCCTACTACATCAACTCCTTATGCTACAAGTGCCAAGGCCGACGCATCCTCCACACCGTCCAAGAAGACGACTATCCAAAGTCGCATGAAGCAAACGGTCTCCTCCACCGCCTCCTCTAAGGCATCCACGGGACCCTCTAGTGTCACTTGCTTCAAGTGTGGCACCCAAGGTCACAAATCGTTTGAGTGCAAGAACACCAAGGTCATGATCACTATGGAGAATGGTGACATCGAGACTCTTGATGAAGATGAATATGAAGCCCTTGTGCAAGCCGCCGTGGCAAGTGAAGAAGCCTATGAACAAGAAAGTGGAGAAGATCCTCTCTTATGTGAGCATGACCCAAGTCCCTCACTTGTGGTCACAAGGGTGCTAACCACACAACCTCATGATATGGAAGAACAACGGTGCAACATCTTCCAAACCCGTGCCGGAATTGGTGGCAAGTCTATCAAGGTCATCATCGATGGTGGAAGTTGCCATAACCTTGCGAGCACCGAGTTGTGTGAGAAGCTCCACCTCACTCTCCGCAAGCATCCTCACCCCTACCATATCCAATGGTTGAGTGACAAGGGCAACGTCAAGATACAACATACCGTCACCGTCAACTTCAAGATCGGCCCTTATGAGGACACCATCGAGTGTGACGTGGTACCCATGACGGTGTGCCACATGTTGCTTGGCCGCCCTTGGCAATATGACAAGAAGGCTATACATGATGGACTCTCCAACACATACACCTTCAAGGTCAACGACAAGAAGTTCGAGTTGCGCCCGATGACTCCTAGCCAAATCATCGCGGATAATGCGAAGGCTTTAGCGAGGGCACAACTCCGCATCCATAGTGAGATGAGAGGAGAGGGAGCGACCCACCACAAAGAGAGTGAGCGCCACAAGCCATATATGAGTGAGCCCAAGAGTGTCCTTCTAGCCACCAAGAGTGAGTGGAGAGAGCTACAAGAGAACCCATCCACCATATTGCACTATGTGCTCATATGCAAGGGACCCTCGTCGGAGACTAACGACTTAACCAACATTCCTCCGTCTTTGTTGTCTCTTTTGCAGGAATTTCAAGACGTCTTCCCCGACGAGCTCCCTCATGGACTACCACCACTCCGCGGCATAGAACACCGCATCGACCTCATACCGGCGCTCCGCTCCCAAACCGTGCCGCCTACCGCACCAATCCCGAAGAGACCAAGGAGATCAATCGCCAAATTCAAGATCTCCTCGCAAAAGGGTACGTCCGAGAAAGCCTTAGCCCTTGTGCGGTTCCGTGATTCTTGTGCCTAAACCGGATGAGACGCAACGGATGTGTATGGATTGTCGCCCCATCAATGCCATTACCGTCCGTTACCGCCATCCCATTCCGCGTTTAGATGACATGCTTGATGAACTTAGTGGTGCCACGATTTTCTCTAAAGTCGATTTGCGTAGTGGTTACCATCAAATCCGCATGGCTATTGGTGACGAATGGAAAACGGCATTCAAGACCAAACTTGGTCTCTATGAATGGCTCGTTATGCCTTTTGGTCTTTCCAATGCACCATCTACTTTCATGCGCCTCATGAATCACATCTTGCGTCCTCTCATTGGCAAGAGCGTGGTTGTCTACTTCGATGATATTCTTATTTATAGCAAAAACCTCGAGGACCATGTGCAACATGTGAGAGAAGTCTTGTGCATCTTGCGCCATGAAAAGCTTTATGCTAACCTCCCCAAATGCACATTTGCTCAAAACAAATTGGTTTTTCTTGGTTTTGTGGTTTCCGCTAATGGGATTGAAGTTGATTCTTCCAAGGTGGAGGCCATCCATAATTGGCCTACCCCTACAAATGTTGGCCAAGTCCGAAGCTTCCATGGACTTGCCGGGTTTTATCGCCGCTTTGTGAAAGATTTTAGCACCATCGCTTGCCCTTTGAATGAGCTTACCAAGAAGAATGTTCCGTTTGTTTGGGGCAAGGCCCAACAAAATGCTTTTGATGAGTTGAAGAAACGCCTTACCGAAGCTCCACTTCTTGTTCTTCCAAATTTTGCCAAAACTTTTGAGATTGAGTGTGATGCAAGTGGGCTTGGTATCGGTGGTGTTCTTATGCAAGAGGGCAAACCCGTGGCATACTATAGTGAGAAGTTAGATGGCGCACGCCTCAACTATCCTATATATGACAAGGAGCTCTACGCTTTGGTTCGTGTTCTTGAAGTTTGGCAACATTACCTTTGGCCAAAAGAGTTTATCATTCATTCCGACCATGAGTCCTTGAAATATTTGAAAAGCCAACACAACTTGAACAAACGACATGCAAAATGGGTCGAGTTCATTGAGTCCTTCCCATATGTGATCAAATACAAGAAGGGCAAGGACAATGTTGTGGCGGATGCTCTTTCCCGCAAAAACACCCTTTTGTTAACTCGTTTGGATTTTCATGTTTTGGGACTTGAAGAGATCAAAGAACTCTATCCTTCCGATTCTTTCTTTGCTCCCATTTTTGAGAAGTGCTCCGTTGAGCGAGGAGTGGATGATTTCTATTTGCATGATGGCTATTTGTTCAAAGCCAACAAGATTTGCATTCCCGCGTCTTCGCTTCGAAAATTGCTTTTGCAAGAGTCTCATGGAGGAGGTCTTATGGGCCACTTTGGCCGTGACAAGACATATGCCATGCTCTCAACCCACTACTATTGGCCAAAGATGAAGCGAGATGTGGAGCGCCTTTGCCGTCGGTGCACAACATGCTTACAAGCTAAGTCTACCTCCAACCCTTATGGTCTCTACATGCCATTGCCTATTCCTTTTGCACCATGGACAGATATTAGCATGGATTTCGTTCTAGGCTTGCCTCGCACTAAGCATGGTCATGATTCCATATTTGTTGTAGTGGATAGATTCTCTAAGATGGCTCATTTCATACCTTGCCATAAGAGCGACGATGCTTCACACATTGCTTCATTGTTTTTCAGGGAAATCGTTCGCCTACATGGAGTACCGCAAAGCATTGTGTCGGATCGAGACGTCAAGTTCATGAGCTATCTTTGGAAGTCGATCATGGCGAAGTTTGGAGTCAAGCTCTTGTTCTCATCATCATCGCACCCGCAAACGGACGGCCAAACGGAAGTGGTCAATCGAAGCCTCTCCACCCTCCTCCGGGTCCTCGTGGAAGAAAAACTTGAGGTCATGGGAGGAGTGCCTTCCTCACGCCGAGTTCGCCTACAACCGCGCCAAGCACAAGACTACATCAAGGAGCCCCTTCATGGTCGTCTATGGCTTCGAACCTTACACGGCACTCGACATACTTCCGCTTCCTCTCCACGAGCGCATCAACATGGACTTCGACAAGCGCGCCACCGCCATCAAGAAAATACATGAAGAGACAAGGGCAACCATACAAGAACATGTTCTTCGTCAAGCCAACCGCCTCAACGCCAAGAAGAAGGCAAGGATATTCGAAGAAGGAGACCTCGTTTGGATCCACCTCCGAAAGGAAAGGTTCCCTCATGAGCGCAACTCCAAGCTCAAGCCAAGAGGAGATGGCCCCTTCAAGGTCCTCAAGCGCATCAACGACAACGCTTACGTCATCGACATACCAACATCCAAGTACTTGGTGAGCAACACGTTCAACGTCTCGGACTTGTCACCCTATCATGGAGATGAGGAGGTGCAAGAGTCGAGGACGACTCTTTCCCAAGGGGGAGATGATGTAGCCCGGTCACCGACGTTGCTACACCAAGACCAACAAGTCCCCCAAGTGGACCGATGACACGAGCCCGAGTCAAAGCTCTTCATGATGAGGTGAACTCGCTCCTCACCACCCTTGATCTTGGTACCCCTTTGGATGGATTGCTACCTCATGCCGACGTGCTATGTGTCATTAGGTACAAGGCGCGTCAAGACCACGGAGAGGAGGAGACGCCAAGGTCAAGGGAAGGAGAGAAGCAACTGGACATGGAGATGATCATGAAGCCAAAGCCAACGTCGCACGAAGCGCTCCAAGGAAGAGACGGACGCCGGCCGGTCCAGGACCGGTCGGACCGGACCTACAACCGGATGCCCGGTCATAGGCCCGATCGACCGGGCGCAAACCGCTGAGCCAGCTCCCTCGTACCGGACGACGACCGGAAACTTCGCGATTTCCGGTTTGCGCCCGGTCGACCGGACCCATGACCGGACGGCCCGGTCCCAGGCCCGGTCAGACCGGCCCCAAACCGGACCTGACGAGAATGCCCCACCAAACTGCCTTAACTTATCCATTCGCGTACCTGTTCGCCCTTGCTGGCCATGTATGACTATATAAGTAGCTGGAACCCCTCATTAGCTCTTTAGACTTGTTTTGAACTCAAACCTAAATTTGAGCTTAGTCTCCCTTGGGTATCATCCCTCTGTAATCAAGGCACCTCGGTTGTTGATTTGGAACTTGTTGAGTGAGATTCTAGTACAAGATACTCTCTCTCCCTCACCAAGCTCTTCTTCTCCAATCCCAATCTCTCACCGGGAATTCTGCCGCGTGCCTCTTCCGGGTGATTCTATTGGCGTGGTCCATCGAGCCACGGAGGTAAGCATCGGGTGTATCGGGGTGTGTGTGTGCGTGAGTCTCGGAGTTCCTCGTGTTCATCGCCGTGTTCTTCGTGTTCCTCGCGTTTTTCCCATCTTCCCCCTTGGTTTCGAAGTCAATCCGCAAGATCGGGCCACACACGGGTCTCAGACCTCATCAGGCCACCTTTGCCCTATCAGCTAGGCTCGGATCCACATCATCCTTGCGATGGCCTTGGAGGTCTTCATCTTGAAGTGTGGGCGCCGTAGGCTTCTTGGTGGCTTGGCCTTGTAGCTCGTCGAAGTGGAGCATGTCGGCGCTCGTCGATGTGCATTGCCATGCCATGTGACCCTTGGTCTTGCACACCTCACATAGGAGATTGGGACATTCCCGTGGAGGGTGGCCTTATTGCTTGCACTTGTAGCATCGGAGTCCATAGGCATATGACGAGCGAGGGGCCATTGTGGTGGTGACACAAGAGGTGGAAGTCGCCGTATGAGGAAGGTATGCGCGATGTGCACTTGCCATCCTTGGAGTGGTAGACACCCTATCATGGTGTTTGTCGCCTTCATGTCGAGGCTCTCGTCTTCGTGCATCACCACCATGTCTTGAGGAGTGTCGTCGATGATCCTTGGAGGATGTTGGTCGATGGCGATCATGAGGTGGCTTGTGGCGGCGAAGATCATGTGGTGACGTGTGTCGATAAAGACCATGAGGTGGTAGTGGTCGACGACTATCATGAGATGGTGTGAGTCGATGACGGTCATTGCCATGCCTAGATGATGGCTCATGCGACGTGGCATGTTGCTTGCGGCACCTTGTGGAGCTTGGAGAAGAGTGTCGATGACGATCATGTTGGGGACGCTCTTGATGTTCCAAATGATGTACTTGAGGTCGACGAGCTTGTGCATAAGCACTCTCATGGTGGCGCCTTGTGGAGCTCGGCGAGGTGTGTCGATGACGCTCATGATGGGGACACTCTTGATGATCCACATGATGGTGCCGTCGAGGAGGTCCTCTATCTTCATATGTAGCTCCATTGGCCAAGTAGGGGTGCGTGGAGGCACCGGCGTTGCTCATGGTGGGGTCGAGGTGAGGCTCCGCCATGGTGTCGATGTCGTAGACGTGGCGTCGCTCCACCATGTCGTCCATGCTTGGTGAGCCATTGTCGATGTAGAGCTCGTCGAAGTCGTCCTCAAGGTGGCGCTCCACCATGTCGTCCATGCTTGAGGAGCCATTGTCGATGTAGAGCTCCTCGATGTCGGTCATGTCGGTGATGCACACGGAGCCACAGTCGGTGTCGAGCTCCACATGTTCCTCCACATCCGCGGTGCTTGAAGAGGAATCCTCCTCGAAGTGCTCCATGTAGTCTTCCATCTCCTCTTCTTCACTATCCATGTTAGCACGACAAAAGCTATATGGTGGGTGTTAGTGGAGAGACTACCTTCAGGTCTTACCTTGAAGTGATGGAATTGGGTCAACTAACGATACCGAGAGCAAAATGATTTGTGTTGGGGTACACACACAAAAACACACGCAAAAGCTAGCAAATATGGTGGTAGGTGAGGAATGGTGGAAAGCCAAAAGTCAAAATCCGAAATCAAGTTTGTTGTTAAGAGTGGGTAAGCTCCAAAAATCAAATGTCCAAATGGTGATCACGGAAACACGGAAAGGATATGGAACGCACACATGAGATGAACGGGGTTAGTGCGACCAAGGAATGAGCGGAAAAGTGTAAGAACCCAAAAGCAAGGGTGCTCGGCGTCACACTAACACAAGAAGAGATCAAAGCTTTGGTTGCAACTTGAGAGACAACAAGATTCTCACGCGGCCTCTCTTCTCTTTTCTCTCTTTTGCTTAAAAGCTTTTTACTCTTTTGTATATGGTGGCACTTGCACTCTTTTGTATGTATGGTGGCGCTTGCACTCTTTTGCTCTTTTGTGTTTTGGCGGCTTTTTCTCGCACTATGTTAGCGTTAGCCTTGCTTTTGCTATCTTGCCACACGAGTTTTGCTTATAAGCTTGACTCCACACGACACACACACCTCACAATCGGGGCCACGTGCAATGTCTCGCAACACTTGATAAGCAATGCTCGATAGGATAGGTCGCAAAAGGAAGAGGGGCTACAAGGTGGGGAGCAAGTTATACCTAGATGAATACGTTAGGCGGTGTCGGAACACACAACTTGCGATGATGGCGACGATGGTGTCGTAGTTGCGCCGGAGTCCGGGGTGCCGAAGGTGTCGCCGCGGTGTTGATGTAGACGCGGAAGGTTGATGGACAATCCTTGCACTCCGAAACGGAAACCGAGCAAAATAAGTCAATGCCCGAAAATTTGGGTCACGACGAGCGATCGAAGGTGTCAAAATTTTGGAGTCGGAAAATTTCGGAAATGGTGTTAAAATTAGAGTCAATATGAAAAGGGATAATTGTGAAAGTTTGGAGTCAAACGGGCGCCGGAAAGTTGTCAAAATTTGGGGCAAAAATGTGAGCCGAAATTGGACGAAACTTGCTCAGCACATGTACATGGGCGGCAGTGCCGCCGTGGTATGGCCGGCAGTGCCGGTGTGTACAGCACGGCAGTGCCGGGCAGATTGAGACGGCAGTGCCGGCCTGGACTTTGGTCAGGGCGCTGTTCCGCAGGGGATGGCCAGGGCGAGCGGATGGAGGCGGGCGTGGGGTGGGGCCTAGCGGCCAGGGGAGCTGCTGGTTGCTTGCGCGTTGGTGGCTTGCGGGCGGGAGCAGCTGGTGGTTGAGGTGAGCTTGGGACGGTCGGTGGAGGTGCTCGTGGGATGGCCTGGCCTGGGTGGGTGCGTGCGCTGCGGCCGTGGATCGAGCGCGGGGCCAGGGGCAGGCGGCGGGCCGAGCAGCTTGATGCGGAGGCGAGCAGGAGCGGCCGGCGGTGATGAGGTCTAAGACCCCGTGTGTGGCCCGATCTCGCGGATTGACTTCGAAACCAAGAGGGGAGATGGGAAAACGCGAGGAACACGAAGAACACGATGAACACGAGGAACTCCGAGACTCACGCACGCACACCAACCCGATACACCCGATACTTACCCCCGTGGCTCGATGGACCACGCCAATAGAATCACCCGGACGAGGCACGCGGCAGAATTCCCGGTGAGAGATTGGTGTTGGAGAAAAAGAGATTGGTGAGGGAGAGAGAGTAGCTTGTACTAGAATCTCACTCAACAATATCCCAATCAACAACAAGGATGGCCTTGATTACAGAGGGATGATACCCAAGGGAGACTAAGCTCAAAGTTAGGTTTGAGTTCAAAACAAGTCTGAAGAGCTAAAGGGGCGTTTGGGGTGCTTATATAGTCTTACAAGGCGTCATGGGCCGAAAAGGTACGAAGGAAACAAGTTCGGGCCGATTGGGCGACTTAAGTTACGCAGGCCGGTCAGGGAGCCGGTCAGACCGGGCCTGGGACCGGGCAGGCCGGTCCAGACCGGGCCTGGGACCGGGCGGCAACCGGACGAGGTTCCGAAGCCCCGGGATGTTGCCCGGATGTCACGAGCGCAAAACCCGGTTTGGACCGGGCGGCCCGGTCAGGGGGCCGGTCAGACCGGATTCTGGACCGGGTGGCCCGGTCAGGGAGCCGGTCTGACCGGGTTCTGGACCGGCCGTCCATCTTCTCTTCCTTGCGCTCTTCGGGCGACTTCCGGTCCAGCTCCATGTCCATCTTCACGTCCATCTTCATGTCCAGCTGCTCCTCTCCTCCCTTTGACCATGGTGTGTCCTCCTCTTGGTGACCTTGATGCTCCTTGTACCTAATGACACATAACACGTCGGCATGAGGTAGCAATCCATCCAAAGGGGTACCAAGATCAAGGGTGGTGAGGAGCGAGTTCACCTCATCATGTAGAGCTTTGACTCGGGCTCGCGTCATCGGTCCACTTGGGGGACTTGTTGGTCTTGGTGTAGCGACGTCGGTGACCGGGGCTACATCATCTCCCCCCCTTGGGAAAGAGTCGTCCTCGACTCTTGCACCTCCTCATCTCCATGATAGGGTGACAAGTCCGAGACGTTGAACGTGTTGCTCACCAAGTACTTGGATGTTGGTATGTCGATGACGTAAGCGTTGTTGTTGATGCGTTTGAGGACCTTGAAGGGGCCATCTCCTCTTGGCTTGAGCTTGGAGTTGCGCTCATGAGGAAACCGTTCCTTCCGGAGGTGGATCCAAACGAGGTCTCCTTCTTCGAATATTCTTTCCTTCTTCTTGGCGTTGAGGCGGTTGGCTTGACGAAGAACATGTTCTTGTATGGTTGCCCTTGTCTCTTCATGTAGTTTCTTGACGGCGGCGGTGCGCTTGTCGAAGTCCATGTTGATGCGCTCGTGGAGGGGAAGCGGAAGTATGTCGAGTGCCGTGTAAGGTTCGAAGCCATAGACGACCATGAAGGGGCTCCTTGACGTAGTCTTGTGCTTGGCGCGGTTGTAGGCGAACTCCGCGTGGGGAAGGCACTCCTCCCATGACTTCAAGTTCTTCTTCACGAGGATGCGTAGGAGGGTGGAGAGGCTTCGATTGACCACTTCCGTTTGGCCGTCCGTTTGCGGGTGCGATGATGATGAGAACAAGAGCTTGACTCCAAACTTCGCCATGAGCGACTTCCAAAGATAACTCATGAACTTGACGTCTCGATCCGACACAATGCTTTGCGGTACTATATGTAGGCGGACAATTTCCCTGAAAAACAATGAAGCAATGTGTGAAGCATCGTCGCTCTTATGGCAAGGTATGAAATGAGCCATCTTAGAGAATCTATCCACTACAACAAAGATGGAATCATGACCATGCTTCGTGCGAGGCAAGCCTAGAACGAAATCCATGCTAATATCGGTCCATGGTGCATAAGGAATAGGCAATGGCATGTAAAGACCATAAGGGTTGGAGGTAGACTTAGCTTGTAAGCATGTTGTGCACCGACGGCAAAGGCGCTCCACATCTCGCTTCATCTTTGGCCAATAGTAGTGGGTTGAGAGCATGGCATATGTCTTGTCACGTCCAAAGTGACCCATAAAACCTCCTCCATGAGACTCTTGCAAAAGCAATTTTCGAAGCGAAGACTCGGGAATGCAAATCTTGTTAGCTTTGAACAAATAGCCATCATGCAAATAGAAATCATCCACTCCTCGCTCAATGGAGCACTTCTCAAAAATGGGAGCAAAGAAAGAATCGGAAGGATAGAGTTCTTTGATCTCTTCAAGTCCCAAAACATGAAAATCCAAACGAGTTAGCAAAAGGGTGTTTTTGCGGGAAAGGGCATCCGCCACAACATTGTCCTTGCCCTTCTTGTATTTGATCACATATGGAAAGGACTCAATGAACTCGACCCATTTTGCATGTCGTTTGTTCAAGTTGTGTTGGCTTTTCAAATATTTCAAGGACTCATGGTCGGAATGAATGATAAACTCTTTTGGCCAAAGATAGTGTTGCCAAACTTCAAGAACATGAACCAAAGCGTAGAGCTCCTTGTCGTATATAGGATAGTTGAGGCGTGCGCCATCTAACTTCTCACTATAGTATGCCACGGGTTTGCCCTCTTGCATAAGAACACCACCAATACCAAGCCCACTTGCATCACACTCAATCTCAAAAGTTTTTGCAAAATTTGGAAGAACAAGAAGGGGAGCTTCGGTAAGGCGTTTCTTCAACTCATCAAAAGCATTTTGTTGGGCCTTGCCCCAAACAAACGGAACATTCTTTTTGGTATCTCATTCAAAGGGCAAGCAATGGTGCTAAAGTCTTTCACAAAGCGGCGGTAAAACCCGGCAAGTCCATGGAAGCTTCGGACTTGGCCAACATTTGTAGGGGTAGGCCAATTATGGATGGCCTCCACCTTGGAAGAATCAACTTCAATCCCATTAGCTGAAACCACAAAACCAAGAAAAACCAATTTGTTTTGAGCAAAGGTGCACTTGGGGAGGTTAGCATAAAGCTTTTCATGACGCAAGATGCACAAGACTTCTCTCACATGTTGCACATGGTCCTCGAGGTTTTTGCTACAAATAAGAATATCATCGAAGTAGACAACCACGCTCTTGCCAATGAGAGGACGCAAGATGTGATTCATGAGGCGCATGAAAGTTGATGGAGCATTGGAAAGACCAAAAGGCATAACGAGCCATTCATAGAGACCAAGTTTGGTCTTGAATGCCGTTTTCCATTCATCACCAATAGCCATGCGGATTTGATGGTAACCACTACGCAAATCGACTTTGGAGAAAATCGTGGCACCACTAAGTTCATCAAGCATGTCATCTAAACGCGGAATGGGATGGCGGTAACGGACGGTAATGGCATTGATGGGGCGACAAGCCATACACATCCGTTGCGTCTCATCCGGTTTAGGCACAAGAATCACGGGAACCGCACAAGGGCTAAGGCTTTCTCGGACGTACCCTTTGGCGAGGAGATCTTGAATTTGGCGGTTGATCTCCTTGGTCTCTTCGGGGTTGGTGCGGTAGGCGGCACGGTTTGGGAGCGGAGCGCCGGGTATGAGGTCGATGCGGTGTTCTATGCCTCGGAGTGGTGGTAGTCCATGAGGGAGCTCGTCGGGGAAGACATCTTGAAATTCCTGCAAAAGAGACAACAAAGACGGAGGAATGTTGGTTAAGTCGTTAGTCGCCGACGAGGGTCCCTTGCATATGAGCACATAGTGCAATATGGTGGATGGGTTCTCTTGGAGCTCTCTCCACTCACTCTTGGTGGCTAGAAGGACACTCTTGGACTCATATATGGCTTGTGGCGCTCACTCTCTTTGTGGTGGGTCGCTCCCTCTCCTCTCATCTCACTATGGTGGGTGCGGAGTTGTGCCCTCGCTAAAGCCTTCGCATTATCCGCGATGATTTGGCTAGGAGTCATCGGGCGCAACTCGAACTTCTTGTCGTGGACCTTGAAGGTGTATGTGTTGGAGAGTCCATCATGTCTAGCCTTCTTGTCATATTGCCAAGGGCGGCCAAGCAACATGTGGCACACCGTCATGGGTACCACGTCACACTCGATGGTGTCCTCATAAGGGCCGATCTTGAAGTTGACGGTGACGGTATGTTGTATCTTGACGTTGCCCTTGTCACTCAACCATTGGATATGGTAAGGGTGAGGATGCTTGCGGAGAGTGAGGTGGAGCTTCTCACACAACTCGGTGCTTGCAAGGTTATGGCAACTTCCACCATCTATGATGACCTTGATCGACTTGCCACCAATTCCGGCACGGGTTTGGAAGATGTTGCACCGTTGTTCTTCCATATCATGAGGTTGTGTGGTTAGCACCCTTGTGACCACAAGTGAGGGACTTGGGTCATGCTCACATAAGAGAGGATCTTCTCCACTTTCTTGCTCATAAGCTTCTTCACTTTCCACGGCGGCTTGCACAAGGGCTTCATATTCATCCTCATCAAGAGTCTCGATGTCACCATTCTCCATAGTGATCATGACCTTGGTGTTCTTGCACTCAAACGATTTGTGACCTTGGGTGCCACACTTGAAGCAAGTGACACTAGAGGGTCCCGTGGATGCCTTAGAGGAGGCGGTGGAGGAGACCGTTTGCTTCATGCGACTTTGGATAGTCGGCTTCTTCGAAGGTGTAGAGGATGCGTCGGCCTTGGCACTTGTAGCATAAGGAGTTGATGTAGTAGGAGGAGTCGATGTAGCGAGCTTGGAGGAGAAGTAGGTCTTGGCCTTGGAGTACTTGATGTCCTCAATCACTTGGCGCTCGGCCTTCGATGCTTGGTGGACCAACTCAACCATGTTGGAGTAGGGTTGGAACTCGACAATCCTCTTGATGGGGTAAGTAAGGCCATTGAAGAAGCGGGCAATGGTTTGTTCCTCGGACTCTTGGATGTTGGCTCGCATCATAGTGAGCTCCATCTCCTTGTAGAACTCCTCAACGGTCTTGGTGCCTTGCTTCAACTTTTGGAGCTTGTTGAAGAGGTCGGTCATGTAGTGCATTGGGACAAAGCGAGCATGCATCTCCTTCTTCATATCTTCCCAAGTGTCAATTGGAGGTTCACCCTTCTCTTCTCGAAGAGTGAGGACTTGCTCCCACCAAGTGTTGGCGTAGTCTTCAAACTCGAGTGATGCCATAGCCACTTTCTTGGCACCGGAGTAGTTGTGGATGCGGAAGATCTTGTCCACCTTGAGTGCCCATGAGAGGTAAGCTTCGGCGTCGTCTTCACCTTTGAACTTGGGCATGTTGAACTTGAGTTTGCCATACATGTTCTCTTCATCCTCCAAGTTTCTTCTACGAGGAGGGGCGCCTTCATCTCTTGCGGCTAGAGGTGGAATAGGAGGTCTTCTACGGCCAACCATAGCATTGGGTTGGCGTTGGAGTTGAACACTTGCTTCACTTGGTTCACGGTGAGGATGTTGTTGAAGATCTTGTCGCGGTTGAGGACGATGCTCAATGTTGGGTCTCTCATCTTGATCATTGTGTAGTTCTCCTCGTACACGTTGATCATGGCGAGGGTGGCGACGAAGATCTCGGCGAGGTGGATCTTGAGGATCTTGGTCTTGGGGATGGCCATCACGCCCATGGTGGGCATGGCGATCCGCTTGGTGACGATCTTGGTGAAGGACTTGGTCTTGTGGAGGACGCTTATGTGGACGAGCATGGCGATGTATTTCTCCACGCCTAGAGTTGGAGCGAGAGTCTTCATGACGAGCATGTGAGCGATGAGGTCGATGATGGTCTTCATGCCTTGAAGAGGAGCTTGAGGACGAAAGGCCACCATGAGAGTAATAGTCTTGTGGTGAGCTTGATGAAGATGAAGTAGAGCGGTGTCGACGATGACGACCCAAGTTGGTGATGGCGCGCTCGAGGCTATCCATGCGCCGCTCCATGTTGGCATCATTGGCCGCCATTTGGCCATTCAAGAGCCAAGTCTTGGTTCACGGCGGAGAAGTTGTGAGCCACCTCATCGTATTGCTCATCGATGCGGGTCTCGAAGAGGGTGAGTTGCTCCTTGAACTCTTGTCGTTGCGTCCATAGGTTGTGTTGAGTAGCCAACCTTTCGGTGTTGCGGAGGATCTCTTCATCCCTATTGGTATCTCCGTTCCTATCCATGATGCAAAGACAAGAACTATGTTGTGTATGTTAGTGGAAGGAGACTACCTCGCACTCTTACCAAGGTAAGATAGTATTGAGGCAATCCACCAAACCGAAAGCAAGATCAAGTGTATCGGGAACACACGCAAAACCACACGCAAAAGCTAGCAAATATGGTGTTAGGCGAGTGTTGTGGAAAGCCAAAAGACAAATCCAAGATCGAGTATGTTGTTAAAAGTGGGTAAAGTCCAAAAATCCAAATGTTAATGTGAAGATCACTATAAACACGGAAAAAGTTGTGGAACACACACACGAGATAAGCGGGGTTAGTGCAACCAAAAGTGAGCGGAAAAGTGTATGTATAAGTGCTCGGTGTCACACTAACACAAGGAGGGCCAAAGCTTTGGTTGCAAAGGAAGAGACAACAAGATTCACACGCGGCCTCTCTTCTCCTATCTCTCTTTGCTTAAAAGCTTTTTCTCTTTTGTATATGGCGGCACTTGCACTCGTTTGTATCTTTGGTGGCACGTGGACACTTTGTATGTATGGGCGTATGGATGTATGGATGTATGGATGTATGGTGCTACTCGCACTCTTTTTGTGTTTTTGGGGCTTTTTCATGCACTATGTTAGCGTTAGCCTCGCTTTTGCTATCTTGCCACACGAGTGTTTGCTTGGGTGCCTTACTCAACGCGACACACACACCTCACAATGCGGGGCCACGTGCAATGTCTCGCAACACTAGACAAGCAATGCTCGATGGGATAGATCGCAAAAGGAAGAGGGGTTACAAGGTGAAAGCTGCAAGTTATACCTGCGATGGTGGTGGTGAAGATCGCCGGAAGACGAGGTCGAAGGAGGGGGCGTTGCTGCGCCCGGTCTGGGGCCCGGTTGGACCGGCTCCTGGACCGGCCTGGCCGGTTGCGTGGCCGGTCGACCGGATTCTGGACCGGCCCGGCCGGTCTGTAGCCCGGTTGACCGGCTGCTCAACCGGATTTCGCGGGATGAAGCTTTCTCTCTCCTGTTCTTCACGAAACCCAAGCCAAATCGACCAAATCGAAGGGAAACGATGGAATTGGAGGCTAAAAGTTGGGGAAATAGTAGATCAAGCACAACAACACCAGATCCACGGACCAAAACCACTCAAAACGCAACCAAATCACAGATCGGTCAAAAGGCAATTTAGGGCTATTTTTGGGGATTTTTTTGGAAAATTTTCTAGGGACGAAATTTGGTGGGTGGGAGGTCAAATCCGCGGTAACCAAGAGCTGCTGATACCATATGATGAGGTCTAAGACCCCGTGTGTGGCCCGATCTCGCGGATTGACTTCGAAACCAAGAGGGGAGATGGGAGAACGCGAGGAACACGAAGAACACGATGAACACGAGGAACTCCGAGACTCACGCACGCACACCAACCCGATACACCCGATACTTACCCCCGTGGCTCGATGGACCACGCCAATAGAATCACCCGGAAGAGGCACGCGGCAGAATTCCCGGTGAGAGATTGGTGTTGGAGAAAAAGAGATTGGTGAGGGAGAGAGAGTAGCTTGTACTAGAATCTCACTCAACAATATCCCAATCAACAACAAGGATGGCCTTGATTACAGAGGGATGATACCCAAGGGAGACTAAGCTCAAAGTTAGGTTTGAGTTCAAAACAAGTCTGAAGAGCTAAAGGGGCGTTTGGGGTGCTTATATAGTCTTACAAGGCGTCATGGGCCGAAAAGGTACGAAGGAAACAAGTTCGGGCCGATTGGGCGACTTAAGTTACGCAGGCCGGTCAGGGAGCCGGTCAGACCGGGCCTGGGACCGGGCAGGCCGGTCCAGACCGGGCCTGGGACCGGGCGGCAACCGGACGAGGTTCCGAAGCCCCGGGATGTTGCCCGGATGTCACGAGCGCAAAACCCGGTTTGGACCGGGCGGCCCGGTCAGGGGGCCGGTCAGACCGGATTCTGGACCGGGTGGCCCGGTCAGGGAGCCGGTCTGACCGGGTTCTGGACCGGCCGTCCATCTTCTCTTCCTTGCGCTCTTCGGGCGACTTCCGGTCCAGCTCCATGTCCATCTTCACGTCCATCTTCATGTCCAGCTGCTCCTCTCCTCCCTTTGACCATGGTGTGTCCTCCTCTTGGTGACCTTGATGCTCTTTGTACCTAATGACACATAACACGTCGGCATGAGGTAGCAATCCATCCAAAGGGGTACCAAGATCAAGGGTGGTGAGGAGCGAGTTCACCTCATCATGTAGAGCTTTGACTCGGGCTCGCGTCATCGGTCCACTTGGGGGACTTGTTGGTCTTGGTGTAGCGACGTCGGTGACCGGGGCTACATCAGGCGGCGCGAGCAAGCAAGCAGGGAGAGGCGCGGGCGGCGCGTTGTGGCGAGGTTGGCCTGCGCGTGTTGCGGCTCGGTGGTTGGTTGGCGAGCGGAAGCTGGGGAGCGGCGCGTGCGGCTTGGTGACGATGATGCCCAGCGGCGGCAGTGCCGGCCCGGTCCAACCGGCAGTGCTGGTCGAGCGGCAGTGCCGCTGTGCACTGCCCGGCAGTGCCGGCCGACCAAGAACAGCTCGAGCTGTTCGTCGCCAAAACGCGAAAAACGGACCGAAAAACGTTGATTTCTCCAGATTTAGAAGGAATTTGACAGCGAAACTTGGAGGGGATGTATATCTACCATAGGAACACGAAATCCATGGATCAAAACCACTCAAAACGCAACAAAATCCAGATCTGACCAAAGGCAATTTAGGGCTATTTTTTGGGAATTTTTTGGAGAAATTTTTTGGGGCCAATTTGGGTGGATGGGGTCAAATCCGGGCTAACCAAGAGCTGCTGATACCATTTGATGTGGCCTAAGGGCTAGGGTGTGCCCAGATCCCACGAATTTGACCAAGTGAGTGGGTGATTGAGGGGGAAGAGGATGAAGAACACAAGATCCAAATAAGAACACACACACACACAACCCAACACAAACCAAATTTACTCCCTTGGTAGGTTAGACCAAGCCAATAGAACCACTTCTTAGAGAGACCCTTGGGTAGAATCTAACAAGTGGGAGATTGGTGAGGAGATCTCAACTAGAACTTGGATGAGAGAGGGGTAGCCTTGAATCATCCATGAAGAGTAGAAATCACTCAAGAGTGCCTTGATACAAAGAACATAGTTCTAGGGAGACAAAGCTCATATAGTCTAAGCCAAATCTTGTCTAACCCTATTTGGGGAGAGGGATGAGCTATATATAGACCCAGATCCGTCCAGGGGTAAAAGGGGCATTACAATAAAGTATTGGTGACCATAGATGATAAATAGACCGTTGGGATGAAGTCAACTCGGAAGGGGCCGGCAGTGCCGGTCAGGATCCGGCGGCAGTGCCGGCCTGGGTCTTCGAGGCGTCATCAGCAGGTGGGGCCGGCAGTGCCGGCGTCTGGGGGCCGGCAGTGCCGGCGTCCTGAGGCCGGCAGTGCCGGAGTGTCGAAGCAGGCGGCTGGTGCCCTTCTCCTCCTCCTTCTTCTTCTCTTCGTCTTCTTCTCTCTTCCTTGCACCATGGGAGTTCCTTCTCTCTTGGTCCTTGTCGACGTCGGCACCTATGGACACCATGATGATAGGCATGAGGTAGCATACCATTCAAGTTGGTGTTGAGGTCGACCATAGAGAGGAAGGAGTTCACCTTTACATATATGGCGGGGGTTTGTGTTGTTGGTCCACTTGGGGGACTCCTTGACCATGGTGTAGCGTCGACGATAGGCGGGGCTGCACTTGACGGTCTTGAGGTGGAGGTGTCCGAAATCCACCCCGCATCAACCTTCAAGGTCAACGACAAGAAGTTTGAGTTGCGCCCGATGACTCCTAGCCAAATCATCGCGGATAATGCGAAGGCTTTAGCGAGGGCACAACTCCGCACCCACCATAGTGAGATGAGAGGAGAGGGAGCGACCCACCACAAAGATAGTGAGCGCCACAAGCCATATATGAGTGAGTCCAAGAGTGTCCTTCTAGCCACCAAGAGCGAGTGGAGAGAGCTCCAAGAGAACCCATCCACCATATTGCACTATGTGCTCATATCCAAAGGACCATCGTCGGCGACTAATGACTTAACCAACATTCCTTCGTCTTTGTTGTCTCTTTTGAAGGAGTTTCAAGACGTCTTCCCCGACGAGCTCCCTCATGGACTACCACTGATGCGGCCTAAGGCCACGTGGGTTGCCCGATCTCACGAATTGACCGAGGGAAAGGCGGGGGAGAGGAAGAACCCGAAGAACACGGCGAAGAACACGATGAACACACGCGAACGCACGCAATACAACCCGATACAATTCCGGTTTACTCCCGATAGCCCGAACCACTATCCCGATAGAATCTCTCAAGGGAGAGACACGCGGTAGAATCCCCGAGAGGAAGATCGGTATACGATCGGTGGAATCACACGAGTGAGAGACCGGTGGTAGAATCACAAGTGTGAGAGACTAATCATATAAGGAGTGCCTTGTACAATAGATTTTGGTAATCTAACGAGGGGGTTACCCTAATCCCAAAGGGATGGTGGAGGCATGAGCCTAGGTTCTCTCAAGTTCAACTCTTTTCTTATGAAGGGGGAGGTGGGAGCCTATATATAGGGAGCCACTAAGGAGGGGTAGTTTAGGCATACAAAGAGCATAGTGGGATGGTTTATATTATGAGCTTCATAGTGGGGACGGCGGTGTCGGCGTAGGTATGGCGACAGTGCCGTCTTCCTCCGGCGTCGAGCAGGGTGGCAGTGTCGGCCACTCCGTGGCGGTAGTGCCGGCCTTCCTAGACGCGTCTCCTTCTTCCGTCTCCTCATCCATGCTTCCGTGACGTCGGACTTGAGCGTAGTTCTTGATGATGACCATGATGCGGATAAGACCGAAGGTCGGGCTGCATCATCTCCCCCCACTTGAAAAAGAGTCGACCTCGACGATGAGTCTTCATGAATGTGTAGAGGAGGTAGATGACACCAACGCTTGAATGTCCCTTCACTTGTCAAGAGCCCTATCAATAGCACAAGAAAAGCAAAGGAGCAATCAAAGCGTAGCCAAAGTTCAATGGATCTTGCAAGAAAGCGCAAGTAGAAGGAGGTCACCTTAGTAAGATGTCGGTGTGCTCTCATTGAGAGATCTTGTGTAGTCGAAGTGTGCGGGCGAAACCATTCATTGGAGCTCACTTGTATCATGCTCTCAAGAGCTCTTTTTGTCAACTCGTGCTCAATCGAGGTTGACATTGTAGTTTGGGTACCTTTGTAGTTCCGCTCATATGAGGTAGGTGTTGTGGAAGAGGTAGGCTCGATGCGGCCTCCATGTTCATCTTCAAGAAACAAGCATGGTGTGATATCATCATCTTCATGCACCATGTACATCTTCTCCATGATCGGCGTCTCGTCATCCATGGGACCTAATAAGACACAAGGAAACACACTAGAGGTAGAGGGTAAGTTGTTAGAATTTAAAATGGCCTCACATGTCCTATCAACTACCACTCTCATCTCACTCGGTGTATCACTCATGCCCTCGAAGTGGAGGCACTCATCAAGCTCACATATGGTGGAGTCACTCATCTCACATATAGTGTAATCGCTCATCTCACATATAGTGGAGTCCCTCATCTCCATGGCAATGGCGTCGTCGATGTCCGAGCAACCTAGCAAAGAGGAAGACAACACAAGCGGAGTAGAGGTTAAGTTGTTAGAAATCGAAACATCCTCACTCGACTCATGGGGTGTATCACTCTTGCTCTCAAGGTGTTTGAAGTATGCGTTGCACTCGGCTTTATCTTTGGGTGTCATTTGGGCTTCTCGAGCATCTAGCTCGGCGAAGTATGCTCTCATCTCGGCTTGCTCTTGTGGGGTCATCATGTATATGGCTCACTAGGATAGGTGTATGTGTATGTGGTGGAAGGAAAGCTACACAAGTATCCCACCTTTCAAGAAAGTATCGGAAAAATGGTTCAAGTCAAGAGCAAAGTCAAAATTGTACCGGGGTTACTCACACACACACTCAAAGCACACGCAAAAGGCTAAGAACTCTATATGTGGTGGGTAAGGGGTGGATAGCAAACGAAAAAGATCAACGAAAAAGTCTATTGTCAAATGTGGGTAAGATCCAAAGTCAAATGTCAAAAGTGGTGATCTATGTCAAGGAACAAGGAAACACACACAAGGAGAACAATGGGGTTAGCGCGACCAAGGAAGTGAGCAAGTAACAAAGATGGTCCTAACGAAGACTATTAGCTCGGTGTCGCGCCTACACAAGAGAGACCGTAGCTTGGTTGCATATGAGAGAAGCAACTAGATTTGCACAAATGCCACTCTTCTCTTTTCTCTCTTAGTGCTCACAAGCTTTGCACTCCTTTGTATCGGTGGACACACACTCTTTTTGTATTTCTTTTCTTTTTCTCTTTTTTTTCTTTGCTTAGAAGCTTTATTTTTCTCTATATATATGTCACACACTTTCTTCTTTTGTGTATCTTTCTCACCGAGCTTGCTTCGGAGCTTTGCTCAACACAACGCACACACACCCTCTCACGGTCGTGACACTTGTGCAATGCTTCGCAACACTCGGAAAGCCACTCTCAATGGGATAGGTACACAAAGAAAGACACGGGGCTACAATGGGAGGCAAGTTATACCTATTGATGTTAGGCGGTGTCAAACACACGAACTTGCGATGGCGAAGTGGTGGTGTCGATGACGATGGCGAAGTTGCGCCGGAATCCGGGGTGTCAACGGTGTCGTCGCGGTGTTGATGTAGGCGCGGAAGCGGTGTAGACAACCGATGCACTCCAAATCGGAAACCGAGCAAATTATGTCAATGCCCGAAAAGTTGGGTCAAAACGAGCGGTCAAAAGTTGGGCTCCAAAAATCGTCAAAAATTAGACGCAGACTATGTGGAGTATTTGGGGGATGCTGTTAAAATTTGGAGTCAAACGGGCTCCGGAAAGTTGTCAAAATTTGGGGCAAAAAGTGGAGTCAAAATTGGGCGAAATTTGGGTCAAAAGTGTGAAATCCGGTCATGGGCCCGGTTGGACCGGATCCTGGGCCGGACCGTCCGGTTGCCGCCCGGTTGGCGCCCGGTCCGAGCTGATTTTTCCCGGTTTGGATCCGGTTGGAGGCAATTTTTCCGGTTAGGCGCCCGGTTTGGCTCCGGTTGGTGTGCGGTGGGACGCGAGGGCGTGCTAGTGCTGCGTGCGGCGCGGCAGCAGATGATGAGCGAGGCGTGCGCGGCCAGCAGCGAACAGAGGAGGAGCGGGCAGCTCGAGCGTGGAGCAGGGCAGAACCAGAGGCGGGGCGAGCGAGCGAGTTGGGGCAGGGGCGCGCGGGTTGGTCCCGGCGGCGGGGCAAGCAGGTAGGGAGCGGGGCGGGTCGGGCGCAGCGGTGGCCTTGGCTGATTTTTGCGGGCGCGCTTGCGAGCACAGGGGAGCAGGGCGGAGCTGCTGCGGGGCCAGCGGATGCGGCGCGCGGCCTGGTTGCTGGAGGCGTGCGTTGGCGCCTTGGCGGCTGGCGCGGTGGGCCAGACAGCGGCTGATGGAGCGGGGCGGCGCTGTGCGGTGGTTGCGTGTGGATGGTGAGCGGCTGGTGGCTCGTGCAGGCCAGGGCCAGGGCGGCCGGCGGTTGACCAACGGAGATCACGGGAAGGCGGCGGCCGGGTGGGCCCCAAGCGGGTGCGCCATGGTGAGGAACTCGGGAATAATATGAACTCGAGTATGAACAGCACACAGGCGGCTCCAAAAATTGTCAGATTTGCATAGAAATTGGAAGAATTTGAAGGGGAAAATTTGTGGAGATGTAGATCAGCACAAATAACAACAGATCCGTGGATCAAAACCACAAAAAACGCAACAAATTCGGAGATCAATTTTCGAGCTATTTTTTGGGGCAATTTTTGGGGAAAAATTTTGGGCGAAAATTGGAGAGATTTGTGGTCAAATTCGTGGCAACCTTTGCTCTGATACCATATGATGCGGCCTAAGGCCACGTGGGTTGCCCGATCTCACGAATTGTGATACGGGGTGGCCTTCGGACACCACCGCCTCAAGACCGACAAGCCCTCCTCGTGGTCCAATGACACGAGCTCGAGCCCAAGCCCTACACCAAGAGGTGAATTCGCTCCTCTCCACGTACGCCTTTGACACCCCTTTGGATGGATTGCTACTTCATGCCAATACCCTATGTTCAATCAGGTACATCGACCAAGAAGCAAGCCATGGAGACCAAGCCAATGAAGAGAGAGCTGGAAATGATGAAGATGGAGCTTCAGCACTCAGGCCGGAACTTCCGCCCCCCAGGACCGGAACTTCCGGCCAGATTCCCTCCAGATGCCTTCCAGCGCCCAGAAGAAAGGATCCAGCCGGAACTTCCGCCCCTGGAGACCGGAACTTCCGCCCACCGGAACTTCCGCCCAAGTTCCGCCCAACTTCCGAAAGTCCGCCAAAACGCCCCTGGATGTTACTGCGGTGAAATGGGCAAATTCCGGAACAAGGCCGGAACTTGGCCGGAACTTCCGCCCCGACCGGAACTTCCGCCCCTCAGGACCGGAACTTCCGCCCCTGACCGGAACATCCGCCCAAGATGACCGGAACTTCCGCCCCATCGAACTTCAGCAAGACAGCACTTTTCAGCGTGTAACTTAACCCTTCGCCCCCACCTATAAATAGCCTTGTTGGCTCAGATCTGAGATTAGACTTGATGTGAAATTAAACCTGAGCTTAGCTCACCCTTGTGGGAACCCTACCTAGATCTTTGATCTTGTACCCACCCGTGCTCCTTATCGACTTGTCAAGATCTCTTTGGTGACTTCTACCGTTTGTTTGATCTTTTGCTTGCACTTCTACCTATTTGGTCTTTTGCTTGCACTTCTATCAACCTTCCGGTCTTTTCACCCTTCTAGATCTTGCGAGCTTCGATTTGTCGATCTCTTTGCGGGACTTCTACCGGAAGGTCTTTTCTCGCAACCTCTATCGAGTAGGTGTATCGGGCCTACGAGGGAAAACCGGTTTGTGTGCGTGTGTGTGTTGTATCCCCACGATTCCCCCTCGCGTTCTTCGTGTTCATCGCGTTCATCCACCTACCCCCACGAGTTCCACCCAAATCCGTGAAGATCGGGCACATCCAAGGACTTAGTCCTCATCATATGGTATCAGCAGCTCTTTGGTTGCCACGGATTTGACCCCCACATCCCCCAATTCCACCAATTTCGCCCAAAAAAAATTTCAAAAAAATTTCCCAAATTGGCCTTGGATCGATCTCTCGATTTGTTGAGTTATTTGTGGTTTTGCTCCAATAGAAACTTGTCTTTGGTGTTGATCTGCAATTCCCCCACCTTCCTCGAATTCGAAGGATTTCGGCCCAGATTTCCGCCCAAATCGACGAACAGCCCGCAGATCTGATTGCGACCGGATGTTCCGCCTCGGAGGACCGGAAGTTCCGCCCGGGGACCGGAAGTTCCGCCCCTCAGGACCGGAAGTTCCGCCTGGCCGAAATTTTGACAGCAACCTTCGTTTTTCATTTTGGTACTAACCCCCTTGTGTTTGGACTTCGGTTTGAGTGCCATTTCAGCTACCACAAAGCTTCCGCAACATCGACAACGACGACGGCACCCCGAGGATTCAAGCGGTTCATTTGACACCTCCACCATAGCAAGTTCAAGATCGTCGGCCACCATCATCAAGTGGTATAACTTGCTCCTAACTTGTAGCCCTAGCCTCTTTTGCGTATCTTTCCTATCGAGAGTGGCTTTCTAGTGTTGCGAAGCATTGCGCAAGCGTCCCGACCGTGAGGGTGTGCATGTGTTGAGCAAAGCTTCGAAGCAAGCTCGTGTGAAAAGATAAGCAAAAGAAGTGTGACATACTTACATAGATAGTAGTATCCTTACATAGTGAAAAAAAGAAAGAAAAATACAAAAAGAAAAAGAAAAAGAAAAATTGTGTGAGTGACACCTATACACAAAAGAGTCCAAAGATTTTAAGCAAAAGAGAGAAAAGAGAAGAGAGGCGTCTTGCGCAAATCTTGTTGCTTCTCGATTTTGCAACCAAGCCACGGTCTCTCTTGTGTTGGCGTGACACCGAGCTAATAGTCTTCGTTAGGACCATTTTGTTCTTGCTCATTTTCCAAGTCGCGCTAACCCCATTTTGTCCCACGCGTGTGTTCCTCATTGTGTATGCCTTTTGTGATCACCGCCTTTGACTTGTGACTTTTGGATCTTACCCACTTTTGACAATAGACTTTTCGTTTGGTTCTTCCATTTGGCTTTCCACATCCATACCTAACACCATATAGAGTTTTTTGTTTTGTGTGTGTGCATACATATCGGTTGCCCTCCGCTTTGAAACACCTTTTCGATTTTGGTTTGCAAGTTTTGACTTTCTTGGTAGTCTTTCCTAACCACCCACCACATAGTTCTTGTTTTAGTTGTAACCATGTCTAGTGGAGAAGGGAACCAACTACCGATGACGCGACACCAACATTGGATAGCTACTCAAGCCGTCCACGCCAAGCTAAATCAATTTGAAGCCATGCTCAAGGATACCAATGTCCGCTATGAAGAAAGAGCTCAAGTGCAAAGGAATGACCTCAACAATCAAGTTCAAGACGGAGTTGGACAATATCCTACACACACTCAACCGTCAAGAAGAAAGAAGACACCACTCAAGGTCTTCGCGCTCTCATAGCTCAAGGTCAAGAGCTCCTACACCGTCTCGCCATGATTCTAATGAAGACCCACGCCACCATAATGTGGATGTTCAAGTGCTTCATCAACAAGCTCAAGAAGTGGAGCAAGCTCGACTTCGACTTGTCCATGAACGTCAACGCCTTGAAGAAGAGCGCCTTCACCAAGAGAACCTCAATGCTCAATTCCAACAAGAGCAAGAACGCCTTCGACATGATCAAGAGCTAGTTCAAGCAAGGGAACAAGAGCGTCTCCGCAATGAACAACAAGCACTTGAAGAACAAGAGCGCCAAATCATCAATGTTGTTCGTCCTCAACGCCCTCAAGGTCAAGATAATCGCCGCCATCATGATGATCGCCCTCATGCTAGAAGACCTCCTCCAAGGGCAAGAAATGAAGACTCAAGTCATCACCAAGCATCAAGTGAAGAAAGTGTGATGCCTCGATGCCCCCGCAACAATGATGATCAAGATGAAGGTCATGGAAGACCACCTCCTCGTCAACAACATAGCAACAACAATAGAGATGCTCAAGGTCCACAACATCCACCTCAACAACGTCAAGACCTTGGTGAAGAAAGACCACCTCCTAGACGCAATGACCGCAATGAAGAGGAAATCTTTGGGAAGCTCAAGTTCACCATGCCCAAATTCCACGGAGAAGAAGACCCCGATGCATACCTATCTTGGGTTCTCAAGGTTGACAAGATTTTTCGCATACACAACTTCTCCGAAGCAAAGAAAGTGGCCATGGCATCACTAGAGTTTGAAGGGTATGCAAATGTTTGGTGGGAAGAAGTGAACAAGAAGCGTGACAAGTGATGTGGCCTAAGGGCTAGGGTGTGCCCAGATCCCACGAATTTGACCAAGTGAGTGGGTGATTGAGGGGGAAGAGGATGAAGAACACAAGATCCAAATAAGAACACACACACACAACCCAACACAAACCAAATTTACTCCCTTGGTAGGTTAGACCAAGCCAATAGAACCACTTCTTAGAGAGACCCTTGGGTAGAATCTAACAAGTGGGAGATTGGTGAGGAGATCTCAACTGGAACTTGGATGAGAGAGGGGTAGCCTTGAATCATCCATGAAGAGTAGAAATCACTCAAGAGTGCCTTGATACAAAGAACATAGTTCTAGGGAGACAAAGCTCATGTAGTCTAAGCCTAATCTTGTCTAACCCTAATTTGGGGAGAGGGATGAGCTATATATAGGCCCAGATCCATCCAGGGGTAAAAGGGGCATTACAATAAAGTATTGGTGACCATAGATGATAAATAGACGGTTGGGATGAAGTCAACTCGGGAGGGGCCGGCAGTGCCGGTCAGGATCCGGCGGCAGTGCCGGCCTGGTCTTCGAGGCGCCATCAGCAGGTGGGGCAGCCGGTCTGCGGCGTTCGGCGGCAGTGCCGGGGTGAGCAGGCCGGCAGTGCCGGCGTCCTGAGGCCGGTAGTGCCGGGGTGTGCAGGCCGGCAGTGCCGGCGTCCAAAGGCCGGCAGTGCCGGAGCGTCGATGCAGGCGGCTGGGGCCCTTCTCCTTCGTCTTCTTCTTCTTCTTCTTCTTCTTCTTCTTGTTCATGAGCAATGAGGCTTCTTTCCCTCCTCGGCTCCTTGACGCTCTCTTCGGGTCCTTGACGAGATTGGTACCTAATGACATATAGACATAGGCATGAGGTAGCAATCCGTCCAAGGTTATGTCGAGTTCAAGTGTAGAAAGGAGTGAATTCACCTTATCATGTATGGACTTCACTCGGTCTCGGGTCATTGGTTCTCTTGGGGGAAACGTTGGCCATGATGTAGTTTCGTCCTTGAGCGGGGCTACATCATCTCCCCCCCTTGGGGAAGAGTCGTCCTCGACTATTGTTCCTCCTCATCTCCATGATGTGGTTAGAGGGCCGAGAGGGTGAACGTCTTGCTCACCAAGTACTTGGGAGTTTGTTTGTCGATGAAGCGGTGGAAGAAGAACTTGGGGAAAAACAACTTGCGAACGGAAAGCTTGTGGATGCCAATTTTGTGATCGGCGAACAAGAGGCTCTCACTCAAATACGAAGCATCAAGTCATTTCTCCAAGAGGCATTTGGCAAAAAAGGAAACCAAAAGAGTGTCGATGTATCCAAAATGTGGTAGGGCAAATGATGTAGCCCCGGTCACCGACGTCGCTACACCAAGACCAACAAGTCCCCCAAGTGGACCGATGACACGAGCCCGAGTCAAAGCACTACATGATGAGGTGAACTCGCTCCTCACCACCCTTGATCTTGGTACACCTTTGGATGGATTGCTACCTCATGCCGACGTGTTATGTGTCATTAGGTACAAGGAGCATCAAGGTCACCAAGAGGAGGATACGCCATGGTCAAAGGGAGGAGAGGAGCAGCTGGACAAGAAGATGGACATGAAGATGGACGTGGAGCTGGACAGGAAGTCGCCCGAAGAGCGCAAGGAAGAGAAGACGGACGGCCGGTCCAGAACCCGGTCGACCGGCTGCACGACCGGACCACCCGGTCCACAGCCCGGTCTGACCGGCCTCCTGACCGGACCGCCCGGTCAGCAACCGGAAACTGCGCTCGTGACATCCGGGCGACATCCAGGGGACTTGGAGCCTCGTCCGGTCGCCGCCCGGTCCCAGGCCCGGTTGCCGCCCGGTCGACCGGCCCCCTGACCGGCCCGCCGGTCCACAGCCCGGTCTGACCGGCCTCCTGACCGGCCTGAACGACTTAAGTTATAATTTCGGCCCGAACTTACCTTTTCGGCCCATGACGCCTTGTAAGACTATAAATACCCCCAGGACGCCCCTTTAGCTCTTTAGACTTGTTTTGAACTCAAACCTAAATTTGAGCTTAGTCTCCCTTGGGTATCATCCCTCTGTAATCAAGGCACCTTGGTTGTTGATTTGGAACTTGTTGAGTGAGATTCTAGTACAAGATACTCTCTCTCTCTCACCAAGCTCTTCTTCTCCAATCCCAATCTCTCCCCGGGGAATTCTACCGCGTGTCTCTTCCTCGGAGATTCTATTGGCGTGGTCCATCGAGCCACGGAGGTAAGCATCGGGTGTATCGGGGTGTGTGTGTGCGTGAGTCTCGGAGTTCCTCGTGTTCATCGCCGTGTTCTTCGTGTTCCTCGCGTTTTCCCATCTTCCCCCTTGGTTTCGAAGTCAATCCGCGAGATCGGGCCACACACGGGGTCTTAGACCTCATCATATGGTATCAGCAGCTCTTGGTTACCGCGGATTTGACCTCCCACCCACCAGATTTCGTTCCTAGAAAATTTTCCAAAAAATCCCCAAAAATAGCCCTAAATTGCCTCTTGACCGATCTGTGATTTGGTTGCGTTTTGAGTGGTTTTGGTCCGTGGATCTGGTGTTGTTGTGCTTGATCTACTATTTCCCCAACTTTTAGCCTCCAATTCCATCGTTTCCCTTCGATTTGGTCGATTTGGCTTGGTTTTCGTGAAGAACAGGAGAGAGAAAGTTCATCCCGCGAAATCCGGTTGAGCAGCCGGTCAACCGGGCCACAGACCGGCCGAGCCGGCCCAGCACCCGGTCAACCGGGCGGCAAACCGGGCAAGCCGGTCCAGCACCCGGTCCAACCGGGCCTCCGACCGGGCGACGCAACGCCTCCTTCGACCTCGACATCCGGCGATCTCCACCACCACCACCACCACCACCACCACCATCATCGCAGGTATAACTTGCAGGTCACCTTGTAACCCCTCTTCCTTTTGCGATCTATCCCATCGAGCATTGCTTGTTTAGTGTTGCGAGACATTGCACGTGGCCCCGCATTGTGAGGTGTGTGTGTCGCGTTGAGTAAGGCACCCAAGCAAACACTCGTGTGGCAAGATAGCAAAAGCGAGGCTAACACCATCATAGTGTGTGAAAAAGCCCCAAAAACACAAAAAGAGTGCGAGTAGCACCATACATCCATACATACAAAGTGTCCACGTGCCACCAAAGATACAAACGAGTGCAAGTGCCGCCATATACAAAAGAGTGTCATAAGCTTTTAAGCAAAGAGAGATAGGAGAAGAGAGGCCACGTGTGAATCTTGTTGTCTCTTCCTTTGCAACCAAAGCTTTGGCTCTCCTTGTGTTAGTGTGACACCGAGCACTTATACATACACTTTTCCGCTCACTTTTGGTTGCACTAACCCCATTTATCTCGTGTGTGTGTTCCACATCTTTTTCCGTGTTTATAGTGATCTTCACATTGACATTTGGATTTTTGGACTTTACCCACTTTTAACAACATACTCGATCTTGGATTTGTCTTTTGGCTTTCCACAACACTCGCCTAACACCATATTTGCTAGCTTTTGCGTGTGGTTTTGCGTGTGTTCCCGATACACTTGATCTTGCTTTCGGTTTGGTGGATTGCCTCAATACTATCTTACCTTGGTAAGGGTACGAGGTAGTCTCCTTCCACTAACATACACAACATAGTTCTTGTCTTTCCATCATGGATAGGAACGGAGATACCAATAGGGATGAAGAGATCCTTCGCAACACCGAGAGGTTGGCTACTCAACACAACCTATGGACGCAACGACAAGAGTTCAAGGAGCAACTCTCCCTCTTCGAGACGCGCATCGATGAGCAATACAATGAGGTGGCTCACAACTTCTCCACCGTGAACCACGACTTGGCCCTTCTTCGTGAAGCTACGGACAACTTGAATGGCCAAATGGCGGCCAATGATGCCAACATGGAGCGGCGCATGGATAGCCTCGAGCGCGCCATCACCAACTTGGGTCGCCCTCGTCGACACCGCTCTACTTCCTCTTCATCAAGCTCTTCCTCAAGGCATGAAGACCATTACTCTCATGGTGGCCTTTCGTCCCCAAGCTCTTCTTCAAGGCGTGAAGACCATCATCGACCTCATCGCTCACATGCTCGTCATGAAGACTCTCGCTCCAACTCTAGGCGTGGAGAAATACATCGCCATGCTCGTCCACATGAGCGTCCTCCACAAGCTCAAGACCTTCAACAAGATCGCCACCAAGCGGATCGCCATGCTCACCATGGGCGTGAGGGCCATCCCCAAGACCAAGACCCTCAAGATCCACCTCGGCGAGATCTTCGTCGCCACCCTCACCATGATCAACGTGGACGAGGAGAACTACACCATGATCAAGATGAGAGACCCAACATTGAGCATTGTCCTCAACCGCGACAAGATCTTCAACCACACCCTCACCGTGAACCAAGTGAAGCAAGTGTTCAACTCCAACGCCAACCCAATGCTATGGTTGGCCATAGAAGACCTCCTATTCCACCTCTAGCCGCAAGAGTTGACGGCGCCCCTCCTCGTAGAAGAAACTTGGAGGATGAAGAGAACATGTATGGCAAGCTCAAGTTCAACATGCCCAAGTTCAAAGGTGAAGACGACGCCGAAGCATACCTCTCATGGGCACTCAAGGTGGACAAGATCTTCCGCATCCACAACTACTCCGGTGCCAAGAAAGTGGCTATGGCATCACTCGAGTTTGAAGACTACGCCAACACTTGGTGGGAGCAAGTCCTCACTCTTCGCGAAGAAAAGGGTGAACCTCCTATTGACACTTGGGAAGATATGAAGAAGGAGATGCATGCTCGCTTCGTCCCAAAGCACTACATGAAAGACCTCTTCA
Organism: Lolium perenne; assembly: GCF_019359855.2. Taxonomy (NCBI): domain Eukaryota; kingdom Viridiplantae; phylum Streptophyta; class Magnoliopsida; order Poales; family Poaceae; genus Lolium; species Lolium perenne. Next base: position 163,212,752 of record NC_067246.2, read on the forward strand.
ACAAGCTCCAAAAGTTGAAGCAAGGCACCAATACCGTAGAGGAGTTCTACAAGGAGATGGAGCTCACTATGATGCGAGCCAACATCCAAGAATCCGAGGAGCAAACCATTGCTCGCTTCTTCAATGGCCTTACTTATCCCATCAAGAGGATTGTCGAGTTCCAACCTTACTCCAACATGGTTGAGCTAGTCCACCAAGCATCGAAGGCCGAGCGCCAAGTAATTGAGGACATCAAGTACTCCAAGGCCAAGTCCTATTTCTCCTCCAAGTTCGCTACATCGACTCCTCCTACTACATCAACTCCTCAAGCTACAAGTGCCAAGGCCGACGCATCCTCTACACCTTCCAAGAAGACGACTATCCAAAGTCGAATGAAGCAAACGGTCTCCTCCACCGCCTCCTCTAAGGCATCCACGGGACCCTCTAGTGTCACTTGCTTCAAGTGTGGCACCCAAGGTCACAAATCGTTTGAGTGCAAGAACACCAAGGTCATGATCACTATGGAGAATGGTGACATCGAGACTCTTGATGAGGATGAATATGAAGCCCTTGTGCAAGCCGCCGTGGAAAGTGAAGAAGCTTATAAGCAAGATAGTGGAGAAGATCCTCTCTTATGTGAGCATGACCCAAGTCCCTCACTTGTGGTCACAAGGGTGCTAACCACACAACCTCATGCTATGGAAGACCAACGGTGCAACATCTTCCAAACCCGTGCCGGAATTGGTGGCAAGTCGATCAAGGTCATCATAGATGGTGGAAGTTGCCATAACCTTGCAAGCACCGAGTTGTGTGAGAAGCTCCACCTTACTCTCCGCAAGCATCCTCACCCCTACCATATCCAATGGTTGAGTGACAAGGGCAACGTCAAGATACAACATACCGTCACCGTCAACTTCAAGATCGGCCCTTATGAGGACACCATCGAGTGTGACGTGGTACCCATGACGGTGTGCCACATGTTGCTTGGCCGCCCTTGGCAATATGACAAGAAGGCTATACATGATGGACTCTCCAACACATACACCTTCAAGGTCAACGACAAGAAGTTCGAGTTGCGCCCGATGACTCCTAGCCAAATCATCGCGGATAATGCGAAGGCTTTAGCGAGGGCACAACTCCGCACCCATAGTGAGATGAGAAGAGAGGGAGAGACCCACCACAAAGATAGTGAGCGCCACAAGCCATATATGAGTGAGCCCAAGAGTGTCCTTCTAGCCACCAAGAGTGAGTGGAGAGAGCTCCAAGAGAACCCATCCACCATATTGCACTATGTGCTCATATGCAAGGGACCCGCGTCGGAGACTAACGACTTAACCAACATTCCTCCGTCTTTGTTGTCTCTTTTGCAGGAATTTCGAGACGTCTTCCCCGACGAACTCCCTCATGGACTACCACCACTCCGCGGCATAGAACATCGCATCGACCTCATACCCGGCGCTCCGCTACCAAACCGTGCCGCCTACCGCACCAACCCCGAAGAGACCAAGGAGATCAACCGCCAAATTCAAGATCTCCTCGCCAAAGGGTATGTCCGAGAAAGCCTTAGCCCTTGTGCGATTCCCGTGATCCTTGTGCCTAAACCGGATGAGACGCAACGGATGTGTATGGATTGTCGCCCCATCAATGCCATTACCGTCCGTTACCGCCATCCCATTCCGCGTTTAGATGACATGCTAGATGAACTTAGTGGTGCCACGATTTTCTCTAAAGTCGATTTGCGAAGTGGTTACCATCAAATCCGCATGGCTATTGGTGATGAATGGAAAACGGCATTCAAGACCAAACTTGGTCTCTATGAATGGCTCGTTATGCCTTTCGGTCTCTCCAATGCACCATCTACTTTCATGCGCCTCATGAATCACATCTTGCGTCCTCTCATTGGCAAGAGCGTGGTTGTCTACTTCGATGATATTCTTATTTATAGCAAAAACCTCGAGGACCATGTGCAACATGTGAGAGAAGTCTTGTGCATCTTGCGCCATGAAAAGCTTTATGCTAACCTCCCCAAGTGCACATTTGCTCAAAACAAATTGGTTTTTCTTGGTTTTGTGGTTTCCGCTAATGGGATTGAAGTTGATTCTTCCAAGGTGGAGGCCATCCATAATTGGCCTACCCCTACAAATGTTGGCCAAGTCCGAAGCTTCCATGGACTTGCCGGGTTTTATCGCCGCTTTGTGAAAGACTTTAGCACCATCGCTTGCCCTTTGAATGAGCTTACCAAGAAGAATGTTCCGTTTGCTTGGGGCAAGGCCCAACAAAATGCTTTTGATGAGTTGAAGAAACATCTTACCGAAGCTCCACTTCTTGTTCTTCCAAATTTTGCCAAAACTTTTGAGATTGAGTGTGATGCAAGTGGGCTTGGTATTGGCGGTGTTCTTATGCAAGAGGGCAAACCCGTGGCGTACTATAGTGAGAAGTTGGATGGCGCACGCCTCAACTATCCTATATATGACAAGGAGCTCTACGCTTTGGTTCGTGTTCTTGAAGTTTGGCAACACTATCTTTGGCCAAAAGAGTTTATCATTCATTCCGATCATGAGTCCTTGAAGTATTTGAAAAGCCAACACAACTTGAACAAACGACATGCAAAATGGGTCGAGTTCATTGAGTCCTTCCCATATGTGATAAAATACAAGAAGGGCAAGGACAATGTTGTGGCGGATGCTCTTTCCCGCAAAAACACCCTTTTGCTAACTCGTTTGGATTTTCATGTTTTGGGACTTGAAGAGATCAAAGAACTCTATCCTTCCGATTCTTTCTTTGCTCCCATTTTTGAGAAGTGCTCCGTTGAGCGAGGAGTGGATGATTTCTATTTGCATGATGGCTATTTGTTCAAAGCCAACAAGATTTGCATTCCCGCGTCTTCGCTTCGAAAATTGCTTTTGCAAGAGTCTCATGGAGGAGGTCTTATGGGCCACTTTGGCCGTGACAAGACATATGCCATGCTCTCAACCCACTACTATTGGCCAAAGATGAAGCGAGATGTGGAGCGCCTTTGCCGTCGGTGCACAACATGCTTACAAGCTAAGTCTACCTCCAACCCTTATGGTCTCTACATGCCATTGCCTATTCCTTTTGCACCTTGGACAGATATTAGCATGGATTTCGTTCTAGGCTTGCCTCGCACTAAGCATGGTCATGATTCCATATTTGTTGTAGTGGATAGATTCTCTAAGATGGCTCATTTCATACCTTGCCATAAGAGCGACGATGCTTCACACATTGCTTCATTGTTTTTCAGGGAAATCGTTCGCCTACATGGAGTACCGCAAAGCATTGTGTCGGATCGAGACGTCAAGTTCATGAGCTATCTTTGGAAGTCGATCATGGCGAAGTTTGGAGTCAAGCTCTTGTTCTCATCATCATCGCACCCGCAAACGGACGGCCAAACGGAAGTGGTCAATCGAAGCCTCTCCACCCTCCTACGGGTCCTCGTGAAGAAAAACTTGAGGTCATGGGAGGAGTGCCTTCCTCACGCCGAGTTCGCCTACAACCGCGCCAAGCACAAGACTACATCAAGAAGCCCCTTCATGGTCGTCTACGGCTTCGAACCTTACACGGCACTCGACATACTTCCGCTTCCCCTCCACGAGCGCATCAACATGGACTTCGACAAGCGCGCCGCCGTCAAGAAACTACATGAAGAGACAAGGGCAACCATACAAGAACATGTTCTTCGTCAAGCCAACCGCCTCAACGCCAAGAAGAAGGCAAGGATATTCGAAGAAGGAGACCTCGTTTGGATCCACCTCCGAAAGGAAAGGTTCCCTCATGAGCGCAACTCCAAACTCAAGCCAAGAGGAGATGGCCCCTTCAAGGTCCTCAAGCGAATCAACGACAACGCTTACGTCATCGACATACCGACATCCAAGTACTTGGTGAGCAACACGTTCAACGTCGCGGACTTGTCACCCTATCATGGAGATGAGGAGGTGCAAGAGTCGAGGACGACTCTTTCCCAAGGGGGGGGAGATGATGTAGCCCCGGTCACCGACGTCGCTACACCAAGACCAACAAGTCCCCCAAGTGGACCGATGACACGAGCCCGAGTCAAAGCACTACATGATGAGGTGAACTCGCTCCTCACCACCCTTGATCTTGGTACACCTTTGGATGGATTGCTACCTCATGCCGACGTGTTATGTGTCATTAGGTACAAGGAGCATCAAGGTCACCAAGAGGAGGATACGCCATGGTCAAAGGGAGGAGAGGAGCAGCTGGACAAGAAGATGGACATGAAGATGGACGTGGAGCTGGACAGGAAGTCGCCCGAAGAGCGCAAGGAAGAGAAGACGGACGGCCGGTCCAGAACCCGGTCGACCGGCTGCACGACCGGACCACCCGGTCCACAGCCCGGTCTGACCGGCCTCCTGACCGGACCGCCCGGTCAGCAACCGGAAACTGCGCTCGTGACATCCGGGCGACATCCAGGGGACTTGGAGACTCGTCCGGTCGCCGCCCGGTCCCAGGCCCGGTTGCCGGTCGGCCGACCGCCCTCGACCGGCCCGCCCGGTCCACGAGCCCAGTCGACCGGCCTCCTGACCGGCCTGAACGACTTAAGTTATAATTTCGGCCCGAACTTACCTTTTCGGCCCATGACGCCTTGTAAGACTATAAATACCCCCAGGACGCCCCTTTAGCTCTTTAGACTTGTTTTGAACTCAAACCTAAATTTGAGCTTAGTCTCCCTTGGGTATCATCCCTCTGTAATCAAGGCACCTTGGTTGTTGATTTGGAACTTGTTGAGTGAGATTCTAGTACAAGATACTCTCTCTCTCTCACCAAGCTCTTCTTCTCCAATCCCAATCTCTCCCCGGGGAATTCTACCGCGTGTCTCTTCCTCGGAGATTCTATTGGCGTGGTCCATCGAGCCACGGAGGTAAGCATCGGGTGTATCGGGGTGTGTGTGTGCGTGAGTCTCGGAGTTCCTCGTGTTCATCGCCGTGTTCTTCGTGTTCCTCGCGTTTTCCCATCTTCCCCCTTGGTTTCGAAGTCAATCCGCGAGATCGGGCCACACACGGGGTCTTAGACCTCATCAGCAAAAATTTGTGCATGTAAGTGTATGCTTTGTAAGGTGTCAAAAATGTGTTGTGAAGTATTGTCCCACACAAATGGAACAATCAAAAGGCAAGTATTGGCGGCAAAATTTTGGGCAAAATTGTTATGTGTAATGGCAAAGAGATGGAAACTTCTAGCTTGGGAAAGTGTTGTTGGCGTGAGCCAAGTATGGGTATCCTCAAGTGTCAAAGAATCCATTTCAATTGCCAAAGATGAAATGAGAAATCCAAAGAAGAGCAACTTTATGAATGACATGTGGCACAAGATGCATAAGGTGTCTCTCACATGTATGACATGGTCCTTGAGATTCTCGGAGTGTATGATGATAACATCAAGATATACAACAACCATTGTGCCAACAAGATGTGTCAAGATATGTTGCATAAGAAGCAAAAGAGGTGACGAGGCATTGGTCCAAACCGGAAGCTCGACAAGACAAGCGGGAAACACACGAGGGCTGATGTAGCCCCGGTCACCGACGTCGCTACACCAAGACCAACAAGTCCCCCAAGTGGACCGATGACACGAGCCCGAGTCAAAGCACTACATGATGAGGTGAACTCGCTCCTCACCACCCTTGATCTTGGTACACCTTTGGATGGATTGCTACCTCATGCCGACGTGTTATGTGTCATTAGGTACAAGGAGCATCAAGGTCACCAAGAGGAGGATACGCCATGGTCAAAGGGAGGAGAGGAGCAGCTGGACAAGAAGATGGACATGAAGATGGACATGGAGCTGGACAGGAAGTCGCCCGAAGAGCGCAAGGAAGAGAAGACGGACGGCCGGCCCAGAACCCGGTCGACCGGCTCCTTGACCGGATCACCCGGTCCACAGCCCGGTCTGACCGGCCTCCTGACCGGACCGCCCGGTCAGCAACCGGGATTTGCGCTCGTGACATCCGGGCGCCATCCAGGGGACTTGGAGCCTCGTCCGGTCGCCGCCCGATCCCAGGCCCGGTCTGAAACCGGACCGCCCGGTCCACAAAGCCCGGTCGGCCAGGCCCCCTCGACTGGCCCGCCCGGTCACAGGCCCGGTCTGACCGGCCTCCTGACCGGCCTGCACGACTTAAGTTATATTTTCGGCCCGAACTTACCTTTTCGGCCCATGACGCCTTGTAAGACTATAAATACCCCCAGGACGCCTCTTTAGTTCTTTAGACTTGTTTTGAACTCAAACCTAAATTTGAGCTTAGTCTCCCTTGGGTATCATCCCTCTGTAATCAAGGCACCTTGGTTGTTGATTTGGAACTTGTTGAGTGAGATTCTAGTACAAGATACTCTCTCTCCCTCACCAAGCTCTTCTTCTCCAATCCCAATCTCTCCCGGGGAATTCTACCGCGTGTCTCTTCCTCGGAGATTCTATTGGCGTGGTCCATCGAGCCACGGAGGTAAGCATCGGGTGTATCGGGGTGTGTGTGTGCGTGAGTCTCGGAGTTCCTCGTGTTCATCGCCGTGTTCTTCGTGTTCCTCGCGTTTTCCCATCTTCCCCCTTGGTTTCGAAGTCAATCCGCGAGATCGGGCCACACACGGGGTCTTAGACCTCATCATATGGTATCAGCAGCTCTTGGTTACCGCGGATTTGACCTCCCACCCACCCGATTTCGTTCCTAGAAAATTTTCCAAAAAATCCCCAAAAATAGCCCTAAATTGCCTCTTGACCGATCTGTGATTTGGTTGCGTTTTGAGTGGTTTTGGTCCGTGGATCTGGTGTTGTTGTGCTTGATCTACTATTTCCCCAACTTTTAGCCTCCAATTCCATCGTTTCCCCTCGATTTGGTCGATTTGGCTTGGTTTTCGTGAAGAACAGGAGAGAGAAAGTTCATCCCGCGAAATCCGGTTGAGCAGCCGGTCAACCGGGCCCACGACCGCCGAGCTGGCCCAAGACCCGGTCAACCGGGCGGCAAACCGGGCAAGCCGGTCCAGAACCCGGTCCAACCGGGCCTCCGACCGGGCGACGCAACGCCCCCTTCGACCTCGACATCCGGCGATCTCCACCACCACCACCACCACCACCACCACCATCATCGCAGGTATAACTTGCAGGTCACCTTGTAACCCCTCTTCCTTTTGCGATCTATCCCATCGAGCATTGCTTGTTTAGTGTTGCGAGACATTGCACGTGGCCCCGCATTGTGAGGTGTGTGTGTCGCGTTGAGTAAGGCACCCAAGCAAACACTCGTGTGGCAAAGATAGCAAAAGCGAGGCTAACGCTAACATAGTGCGTCAAAAAGCCCCAAAAACACAAAAAGAGTGCGAGTAGCACCATACGGCCATACATACAAAGTGTCCACGTGCCACCAAAGATACAAACGAGTGCAAGTGCCGCCATATACAAAAGAGAAAAAGCTTTTAAGCAAAGAGAGATAGGAGAAGAGAGGCCACGTGTGAATCTTGTTGTCTCTTCCTTTGCAACCAAAGCTTTGGCTCTCCTTGTGTTAGTGTGACACCGAGCACTTATACATACACTTTTCCGCTCACTTTTGGTTGCACTAACCCCGCTTATCTCGTGTGTGTGTTCCGCAACTTCTTCCGTGTTTATAGTGATCTTCACATTGACATTTGGATTTTTGGACTTTACCCACTTTTAACAACATACTCGATCTTGGATTTGTCTTTTGGCTTTCCACAACACTCGCCTAACACCATATTTGCTAGCTTTTGCGTGTGGTTTTGCGTGTGTACCCGATACACTTGATCTTGCTTTCGGTTTGGTGGATTGCCTCAATACTATCTTACCTTGGTAAGGGTACGAGGTAGTCTCCTTCCACTAACATACACAACATAGTTCTTGTCTTTGCATCATGGATAGGACCGGAGATACCAATAGGGATGAAGAGATCCTTCGCAACACCGAGAGGTTGGCTACTCAACACAACCTATGGACGCAACGACAAGAGTTCAAGGAGCAACTCTCTCTCTTCGAGACGCGCATCGATGAGCAATACAATGAGGTGGCTCACAACTTCTCCACCGTCAACCAAGACTTGGCCCTTCTTCGTGAAGCTACGGACAACTTGAATGGCCAAATGGCGGCCAATGATGCCAACATGGAGCGGCGCATGGATAGCCTCGAGCGCGCCATCACCAACTTGGGTCGCCATCGTCGACACCGTTCTACTTCCTCTTCATCAAGCTCTTCCTCAAGGCATGAAGACCATTACTCTCATGGTGGCATTTCATCCCCAAGCTCTTCCTCAAGGCGTGAAGACCATCATCGACCTCATCGCTCACATGCTCGTCATGAAGACTCCCGCTCCAACTCTAGGCGTGGAGAAATACATCGCCATGCTCGTCCACATGAGCGTCCTCCACAAGCTCAAGATCTTCAACAAGATCGTCACCAAGTGGATCGCCATGCTCACCATGGGCGTGATGGCCATCCCCAAGACCAAGACCCTCAAGATCCACCTCGGCGAGATCTTCGTCGCCACCCTCACCATGATCAACGTGGACGAGGAGAACTACACCATGATCAAGATGAGAGACCCAACATTGAGCATCGTCCTCAACCGCGACAAGATCTTCAACCACATCCTCACCGTGAACCAAGTGAAGCAAGTGTTCAACTCCAACGCCAACCCAATGCTATGGTTGGCCATAGAAGACCTCCTATTCCACCTCTAGCCGCACGAGTTGACGGCGCCCCTCCTCGTAGAAGAAACTTGGAGGATGAAGAGAACATGTATGGCAAGCTCAAGTTCAACATGCCCAAGTTCAAAGGTGAAGACGACGCCGAAGCTTACCTCTCATGGGCACTCAAGGTGGACAAGATCTTCCGCATCCACAACTACTCCGGTGCCAAGAAAGTGGCTATGGCATCACTCGAGTTTGAAGACTACGCCAACACTTGGTGGGAGCAAGTCCTCACTCTTCGCGAAGAAAAGGGTGAACCTCCAATTGACACTTGGGAAGATATGAAGAAGGAGATGCATGCTCGCTTTGTCCCAAAGCACTACATGAAAGACCTCTTCAACAAGCTCCAAAAGTTGAAGCAAGGCACCCAAACCGTTGAGGAGTTCTACAAGGAGATGGAGCTCACTATGATGCGAGCCAACATCCAAGAATCCGAGGAGCAAACCATTGCTCGCTTCTTCAATGGCCTTACTTATCCCATCAAGAGGATTGTCGAGTTCCAACCTTACTCCAACATGGTTGAGCTAGTCCACCAAGCATCGAAGGCCGAGCGCCAAGTGATTGAGGACATCAAGTACTCCAAGGCCAAGTCCTATTTCTCCTCCAAGCTCGCTACATCGACTCCTCCTACTACATCAACTCCTTATGCTACAAGTGCCAAGGCCGACGCATCCTCTACACCTTCCAAGAAACCGACTATCCAAAGTCGCATGAAGCAAACGGTCTCCTCCACCGCCTCCTCTAAGGCATCCACGGGACCCTCTAGTGTCACTTGCTTCAAGTGTGGCACCCAAGGTCACAAATCGTTTGAGTGCAAGAACACCAAGGTCATGATCACTATGGAGAATGGTGACATCGAAACTCTTGATGAAGATGAATATGAAGCCCTTGTGCAAGCCGCCGTGGAAAGTGAAGAAGCTTATGAGCAAGAAAGTGGAGAAGATCCTCTCTTATGTGAGCATGACCCAAGTCCCTCACTTGTGGTCACAAGGGTGCTAACCACACAACCTCATGCTATGGAAGACCAACGGTGCAACATCTTCCAAACCCGTGCCGGAATTGGTGGCAAGTCGATCAAGGTCATCATAGATGGTGGAAGTTGCCATAACCTTGCAAGCACCGAGTTGTGTGAGAAGCTCCACCTTACTCTCCGCAAGCATCCTCACCCCTACCATATCCAATGGTTGAGTGACAAGGGCAACGTCAAGATACAACATACCGTCACCGTCAACTTCAAGATCGGCCCTTATGAGGACACCATCGAGTGTGACGTGGTACCCATGACGGTGTGCCACATGTTGCTTGGCCGCCCTTGGCAATATGACAAGAAGGCTATACATGATGGACTCTCCAACACATACACCTTCAAGGTCAACGACAAGAAGTTCGAGTTGCGCCCGATGACTCCTAGCCAAATCATCGCGGACAATGCGAAGGCTTTAGCGAGGGCACAACTCCACACCCACCATAGTGAGATGAGAGGAGAGGGAGCGACCCACCACAAAGAGAGTGAGCGCCACAAGCCATATATGAGTGAGTCCAAGAGTGTCCTTCTAGCCACCAAGAGTGAGTGGAGAGAGCTCCAAGAAAACCCATCCACCATATTGCACTATGTGCTCATATGCAAGGGACCCGCGTCGGAGACTAACGACTTAATCAACATTCCTCCGTCTTTGTTGTCTCTTTTGCAGGAATTTCAAGACGTCTTCCCCGACGAGCTCCCTCATGGACTACCACCACTCCGCGGCATAGAACACCGCATCGACCTCATACCCGGCGCTCCGCTCCCAAACCGTGCCGCCTACCGCACCAACCCCGAAGAGACCAAGGAGATCAACCGTCAAATTCAAGATCTCCTCGCCAAAGGGTATGTCCGTGAAAGCCTTAGCCCTTGTGCGGTTCCCGTGATCCTTGTGCCTAAACCGGATGAGACGCAACGGATGTGTATGGATTGTCGCCCCATCAATGCCATTACCGTCCGTTACCGCCATCCCATTCCGCGTTTAGATGACATGCTAGATGAACTTAGTGGTGCCACGATTTTCTCTAAAGTCGATTTGCGTAGTGGTTACCATCAAATCCGCATGGCTATTGGTGATGAATGGAAAACGGCATTCAAGACCAAACTTGGTCTCTATGAATGGCTCGTTATGCCTTTCGGTCTTTCCAATGCACCATCTACTTTCATGCGCCTCATGAATCACATCTTGCGTCCTCTCATTGGCAAGAGCGTGGTTGTTTACTTCGATGATATTCTTATTTATAGCAAAAACCTCGAGGACCATGTGCAACATATGAGAGAAGTCTTGTGCATCTTGCGCCATGAAAAGCTTTATGCTAACCTCCCCAAGTGCACATTTGCTCAAAACAAATTGGTTTTTCTTGGTTTTGTGGTTTCCGCTAATGGGATTGAAGTTGATTCTTCCAAGGTGGAGGCCATCCATAATTGGCCTACCCCTACAAATGTTGGCCAAGTCCGAAGCTTCCATGGACTTGCCGGGTTTTACCGCCGCTTTGTCAAAGACTTTAGCACCATTGCTTGCCCTTTGAATGAGCTTACCAAGAAGAATGTTCCGTTTGTTTGGGACAAGGCCCAACAAAATGCTTTTGATGAGTTGAAGAAACGCCTTACCGAAGCTCCACTTCTTGTTCTTCCAAATTTTGCAAAAACTTTTGAGATTGAGTGTGACGCAAGTGGGCTTGGTATTGGTGGTGTTCTTATGCAAGAGGGCAAACCCGTGGCATACTATAGTGAGAAGTTAGATGGCGCACGCCTCAACTATCCTATATATGACAAGGAGCTCTACGCTTTGGTTCGTGTTCTTGAAGTTTGGCAACACTATCTTTGGCCAAAAGAGTTTATCATTCATTCCGACCACGAGTCCTTGAAATATTTGAAAAGCCAACACAACTTGAACAAACGACATGCAAAATGGGTCGAGTTCATTGAGTCCTTCCCATATGTGATCAAATACAAGAAGGGCAAGGACAATGTTGTGGCGGATGCTCTTTCCCGCAAAAACACCCTTTTGCTAACTCGTTTGGATTTTCATGTTTTGGGACTTGAAGAGATCAAAGAACTCTATCCTTCCGATTCTTTCTTTGCTCCCATTTTTGAGAAGTGCTCCGTTGAGCGAGGAGTGGATGATTTCTATTTGCATGATGGCTATTTGTTCAAAGCCAACAAGATTTGCATTCCCGCGTCTTCGCTTCGAAAATTGCTTTTGCAAGAGTCTCATGGAGGAGGTCTTATGGGCCACTTTGGCCGTGACAAGACATATGCCATGCTCTCAACCCACTACTATTGGCCAAAGATGAAGCGAGATGTGGAGCGCCTTTGCCGTCGGTGCACAACATGCTTACAAGCTAAGTCTACCTCCAACCCTTATGGTCTTTACATGCCATTGCCTATTCCTTATGCACCATGGACCGATATTAGCATGGATTTCGTTCTAGGCTTGCCTCGCACTAAGCATGGTCATGATTCCATATTTGTTGTAGTGGATAGATTCTCTAAGATGGCTCATTTCATACCTTGCCATAAGAGCGACGATGCTTCACACATTGCTTCATTGTTTTTCAGGGAAATAGTTCGCCTACATGGAGTACCACAAAGCATTGTGTCGGATCGAGACGTCAAGTTCATGAGTTATCTTTGGAAGTCGATCATGGCGAAGTTTGGAGTCAAGCTCTTGTTCTCATCATCATCGCACCCGCAAACGGACGGCCAAACGGAAGTGGTCAATCGAAGCCTCTCCACCCTCCTACGGGTCCTCGTGAAGAAAAACTTGAGGTCATGGGAGGAGTGCCTTCCCCACGCCGAGTTCGCCTACAACCGCGCCAAGCACAAGACTACATCAAGGAGCCCCTTCATGGTCGTCTATGGCTTCGAACCTTACACGGCACTCGACATACTTCCGCTTCCTCTCCACGAGCGCATCAACATGGACTTCGACAAGCGCGCCGCCGCCGTCAAGAAACTACATGAAGAGACAAGGGCAACCATACAAGAACATGTTCTTCGTCAAGCCAACCGCCTCAACGCCAAGAAGAAGGCAAGGATATTCGAAGAAGGAGACCTCGTTTGGATCCACCTCCGAAAGGAAAGGTTCCCTCATGAGCGCAACTCCAAGCTCAAGCCAAGAGGAGATGGCCCCTTCAAGGTCCTCAAGCGCATCAATGACAACGCTTACGTCATCGACATACCAACATCCAAGTACTTGGTGAGCAACACGTTCAACGTCTCGGACTTGTCACCCTATCATGGAGATGAGGAGGTGCAAGAGTCGAGGACGACTCTTTCCCAAGGGGGGGGAGATGATGTAGCCCCGGTCACCGACGTCGCTACACCAAGACCAACAAGTCCCCCAAGTGGACCGATGACACGAGCCCGAGTCAAAGCACTACATGATGAGGTGAACTCGCTCCTCACCACCCTTGATCTTGGTACACCTTTGGATGGATTGCTACCTCATGCCGACGTGTTATGTGTCATTAGGTACAAGGAGCATCAAGGTCACCAAGAGGAGGATACGCCATGGTCAAAGGGAGGAGAGGAGCAGCTGGACAAGAAGATGGACATGAAGATGGACATGGAGCTGGACAGGAAGTCGCCCGAAGAGCGCAAGGAAGAGAAGACGGACGGCCGGCCCAGAACCCGGTCGACCGGCTCCCTGACCGGATCACCCGGTCCACAGCCCGGTCTGACCGGCCTCCTGACCGGACCGCCCGGTCAGCAACCGGGATTTGCGCTCGTGACATCCGGGCGCCATCCAGGGGACTTGGAGCCTCGTCCGGTCGCCGCCCGGTCCCAGGCCCGGTCTGAAACCGGACCGCCCGGTCACAGGCCCGGTCGACCGTGATGCGGGGTGGCCTTCGGTCACCTCCACACCAAGACCAACAAGTCCCCCAAGTGGACCGATGACACGAGCCCGAGTCAAAGCGCTACATGATGAGGTGAACTCGCTCCTCACCACCCTTGATCTTGGTACACCTTTGGATGGATTGCTACCTCATGCCGACGTGTTATGTGTCATTAGGTACAAGGAGCATCAAGGTCACCAAGAGGAGGATACGCCATGGTCAAAGGGAGGAGAGGAGCAGCTGGACAAGAAGATGGACACGAAGATGGACATGGAGCTGGACAGGAAGTCGCCCGAAGAGCGCAAGGAAGAGAAGACGGACGGCCGGTCCGTAACCCGGTCAGACCGGCTCTCGACCGGATCACCGGTCCACAGCCGGTCTGACCGGCCTCTGACCGGCCGCCGGTCGAAACCGGGATTCGCGCTCGTGACATCCGGGCGCCATCCAGGGGGACTTGGAGCCTCGTCCTGGTCCGCCCGGTCCGAGCTCCGGTCTGAAACCGGCCTGCCCGGTCCACAGCCCGGCCTGACCGGCCTCCACGCCCCCGCTCGGCCACGGGCCCGGTCGACCGGCCTCCCGACCAGCCTCTGCGCGACTTAAGTTATATTTTCGGCCCAAACTTACCTTTTCGGCCTGTGACGCCTTGTAAGACTATATAAGCACCCCAAGCACCCCTTTAGCTCTTTAGACTTGTTTTGAACTCAAACCTAAATTTGAGCTTAGTCTCCCTTGGGTATCATCCCTCTGTAATCAAGGCACCTTGGTTGTTGATTTGGAACTTGTTGAGTGAGATTCTAGTACAAGATACTCTCTCTCCCTCACCAAGCTCTTCTTCTCCAATCCCAATCTCTCCCGGGGAATTCTACCGCGTGTCTCTTCCTCGGAGATTCTATTGGCGTGGTCCATCGAGCCACGGAGGTAAGCATCGGGTGTATCGGGGTGTGTGTGTGCGTGAGTCTCGGAGTTCCTCGTGTTCGTCGCGTTCTTCGTGTTCCTCGCGTTTTCCCATCTTCCCCCTTGGTTTCGAAGTCAATCCGCGAGATCGGGCCACACACGGGGTCTTAGACCTCATCATATGGTATCAGCAGCTCTTGGTTACCGCGGATTTGACCTCCCACCCACCCGATTTCGTCCCTAGAAAATTTTCCAAAAAATCCCCAAAAATAGCCCTAAATTGCCTCTTGACCGATCTGTGATTTGGTTGCGTTTTGAGTGGTTTTGGTCCGTGGATCTGGTGTTGTTGTGCTTGATCTACTATTTCCCCAACTTTTAGCCTCCAATTCCATCGTTTCCCCTCGATTTGGTCGATTTGGCTTGGTTTCGTGAAGAACAGGAGAGAGAAAGCTTCATCCCGCGAAATCCGGTTGAGCAGCCGGTCAACCGGGCCCACGACCGGCCGAGCCGGCCCGTAACCCGGTCAACCGGCGGCAAACCGGGCAAGCCGGTCCACAACCCGGTCCAACCGGGCCTCCGACCGGCGACGCAACGCCACTCCTTCGACCTCGTCTTCCGGCGATCTCCACCACCACCACCACCACCACCACCATCATCGCAGGTATAACTTGCAGGTCACCTTGTAACCCCTCTTCCTTTTGCGATCTATCCCATCGAGCATTGCTTGTTTAGTGTTGCGAGACATTGCACGTGGCCCCGCATTGTGAGGTGTGTGTGTCGCGTTGAGTAAGGCATCCAAGCAAACACTCGTGTGGCAAGATAGCAAAAGCGAGGCTAACGCTAACATAGTGCGTCAAAAAGCCCCAAAAACACAAAAAGAGTGCGAGTAGCACCATACATCCATACATCCATACATCCATACGCCCATACATACAAAGTGTCCACGTGCCACCAAAGATACAAACGAGTGCAAGTGCCGCCATATACAAAAGAGAAAAAGCTTTTAAGCAAAGAGAGATAGGAGAAGAGAGGCCACGTGTGAATCTTGTTGTCTCTTCCTTTGCAACCAAAGCTTTGGCTCTCCTTGTGTTAGTGTGACACCGAGCACTTATACATACACTTTTCCGCTCACTTTTGGTTGCACTAACCCCGCTTATCTCGTGTGTGTGTTCCACAACTTTTTCCGTGTTTATAGTGATCTTCACATTGACATTTGGATTTTTGGACCTCACCCACTTTTGACAACATACTCGATCTTGGATTTGTCTTTTGGCTTTCCACAACACTCGCCTAACACCATATTTGCTAGCTTTTGCGTGTGGTTTTGCGTGTGTTCCCGATACACTTGATCTTGCTTTCGGTTTGGTGGATTGCCTCAATACTATCTTACCTTGGTAAGAGTGCGAGGTAGTCTCCTTCCACTAACATACACAACATAGTTCTTGTCTTGGCATCATGGATAGGAACGGAGATACCAATAGGGATGAAGAGATCCTTCGCAACACCGAGAGGTTGGCTACTCAACACAACCTATGGACGCAACGACAAGAGTTCAAGGAGCAACTCTCCCTCTTCGAGACGCGCATCGATGAGCAATACGATGAAGTGGCTCACAACTTCTCCACCGTGAACCACGACTTGGCCCTTCTTCGTGAAGCTACGGACAACTTGAATGGCCAAATGGCGGCCAATGATGCCAACATGGAGCGGCGCATGGATAGCCTCGAGCGCGCCATCACCAACTTGGGTCGTCATCATCGACACCGCTCTACTTCCTCTTCATCAAGCTCCTCCTCAAGGCATGAAGACCATTACTCTCATGGTGGCCTTTCGTCCCCAAGCTCTTCTTCAAGGCGTGAAGACCATCATCGACCCCATCGCTCACATGCTCGTCATGAAGACTCTCGCTCCAACTCTAGGCGTGGAGAAATACATCGCCATGCTCGTCCACATGAGCGTCCTCCACAAGCTCAAGACCTTCAACAAGATCGTCACCAAGTGGATCGCCATGCTCACCATGGGCGTGATGGTCATCCACAAGACCAAGACCTTCAAGATCCACCTCGGCGAGATCTTCGTCGCCACCCTCACCATGATCAACGTGGACGAGGAGAGCTTCACCATGATCAAGAGGAGAGACCCAACATTGAGCATCGTCCTCAACCGCGACAAGATCTTCAACCACATCCTCACCGTGAACCAAGTGAAGCAAGTGTTCAACTCCAACGCCAACCCAATGCTATGGTTGGCCGTAGAAGACCTCCTATTCCACCTCTAGCCGCAAGAGTTGACGGCGCCCCTCCTCGTAGAAGAAACTTGGAGGATGAAGAGAACATGTATGGCAAGCTCAAGTTCAACATGCCCAAGTTCAAAGGTGAAGACGACGCCGAAGCATACCTCTCATGGGCACTCAAGGTGGACAAGATCTTCCGCATCCACAACTACTCCGGTGCCAAGAAAGTGGCTATGGCATCACTCGAGTTTGAAGACTACGCCAACACTTGGTGGGAGCAAGTCCTCACCCTTCGCGAAGAAAAGGGTGAACCGCCAATTGACACTTGGGAAGATATGAAGAAGGAGATGCATGCTCGTTTTGTCCCAAGGCACTACATGAAAGACCTCTTCAACAAGCTCCAAAAGTTGAAGCAAGGCACCAAAACCGTTGAGGAGTTCTACAAGGAGATGGAGCTCACTATGATGCGAGCCAACATCCAAGAATCCGAGGAGCAAACCATTGCTCGCTTCTTCAATGGCCTTACTTATCCTATCAAGAGGATTGTCGAGTTCCAACCTTACTCCAACATCGTTGAGCTAGTCCACCAAGCATCGAAGGCCGAGCGCCAAGTGATTGAGGACATCAAGTACTCCAAGGCCAAGTCCTATTTCTCCTCCAAGCTCGCTACATCGACTCCTCCTACTACATCAACTCCTTATGCTACAAGTGCCAAGGCCGACGCATCCTCTACACCTTCCAAGAAGCCGACTATCCAAAGTCGCATGAAGCAAACGGTCTCCTCTACCGCCTCCTCTAAGGCATCCACGGGACCCTCTAGTGTCACTTGCTTCAAGTGTGGCACCCAAGGTCACAAATCGTTTGAGTGCAAGAACACCAAGGTCATGATCACTATGGAGAATGGTGACATCGAGACTCTTGATGAAGATGAATATGAAGCCCTTGTGCAAGCCGCCGTGGAAAGTGAAGAAGCTTATGAGCAAGAAAGTGGAGAAGATCCTCTCTTATGTGAGCATGACCCAAGTCCCTCACTTGTGGTCACAAGGGTGCTAACCACACAACCTCATGATATGGAAGAACAACGGTGCAACATCTTCCAAACCCGTGCGGAATTGGTGGCAAGTCTATCAAGGTCATCATCGATGGTGGAAGTTGCCATAACCTTGCGAGCACCGAGTTGTGTGAGAAGCTCCACCTCACTCTCCGCAAGCATCCTCACCCCTACCATATCCAATGGTTGAGTGACAAGGGCAACGTCAAGATACAACATACCGTCACCGTCAACTTCAAGATCGGCCCTTATGAGGACACCGTCGAGTGTGACGTGGTACCCATGACGGTGTGCCACATGTTGCTTGGCCGCCCTTGGCAATATGACAAGAAGGCTATACATGATGGACTCTCCAACACATACACCTTCAAGGTCAACGACAAGAAGTTCGAGTTGCGCCCGATGACTCCTAGCCAAATCATCGCGGATAATGCGAAGGCTTTAGCGAGGGCACAACTCCGCATCCATAGTGAGTTGAGAGGAGAGGGAGCGACCCACCATAAAGAGAGTGAGCGCCACAAGCCATACATGAGTGAGCCCAAGAGTGTCCTTCTAGCCACCAAGAGTGAGTGGAGAGAGCTCCAAGAGAACCCATCCACCATATTGCACTATGTGCTCATATGCAAGGGACCCGCGTCGGAGACTAACGACTTAACCAACATTCCTCCGTCTTTGTTGTCTCTTTTGCAGGAATTCCAAGATGTCTTCCCGACGAGCTCCCTCATGGACTACCACCACTCCGAGGCATCGAACACCGCATCGACCTCATACCCGGCGCTCCGCTTCCTAACCGTGCCGCCTACCGCACCAATCCCGAAGAGACCAAGGAGATCAACCGCCAAATTCAAGATCTCCTCGCCAAAGGGTACGTCCGAGAAAGCCTTAGCCCTTGTGCGGTTCCCGTGATTCTTGTGCCTAAACCGGATGAGACGCAACGGATGTGTATGGATTGTCGCCCCATCAATGCCATTACCGTCCGTTACCGCCATCCCATTCCGCGTTTAGACGACATGCTTGATGAACTTAGTGGTGCCACGATTTTCTCCAAAGTCGATTTGCGTAGTGGTTACCATCAAATCCGCATGGCTATTGGTGATGAATGGAAAACGGCATTCAAGACCAAACTTGGTCTCTATGAATGGCTCGTTATGCCTTTCGGTCTTTCCAATGCTCCTTCTACTTTCATGCGCCTCATGAATCACATCTTGCGTCCTCTCATTGGCAAGAGCGTGGTTGTCTACTTCGATGATATTCTTATTTATAGCAAAAACCTCGAGGACCATGTGCAACATGTGAGAGAAGTCTTGTGCATCTTGCGCCATGAAAAGCTTTATGCTAACCTCCCCAAGTGCACATTTGCTCAAAACAAATTGGTTTTTCTTGGTTTTGTGGTTTCCGCTAATGGGATTGAAGTTGATTCTTCCAAGGTGGAGGCCATCCATAATTGGCCTACCCCTACAAATGTTGGCCAAGTCCGAAGCTTCCATGGACTTGCCGGGTTTTACCGCCGCTTTGTCAAAGACTTTAGCACCATTGCTTGCCCTTTGAATGAGCTTACCAAGAAGAATGTTCCGTTTGTTTGGGGCAAGGCCCAACAAAATGCTTTTGATGAGTTGAAGAAACGCCTTACCGAAGCTCCACTTCTTGTTCTTCCAAATTTTGCCAAAACTTTTGAGATTGAGTGTGATGCAAGTGGGCTTGGTATTGGTGGTGTGCTTATGCAAGAGGGCAAACCCGTGGCATATTATAGTGAGAAGTTGGATGGCGCACGCCTCAACTATCCTATATATGACAAGGAGCTCTACGCTTTGGTTCGTGTTCTTGAAGTTTGGCAACACTATCTTTGGCCAAAAGAGTTTATCATTCATTCGACCATGAGTCCTTGAAGTATTTGAAAAGCCAACACAACTTGAACAAACGACATGCAAAATGGGTCGAGTTCATTGAGTCCTTCCCATATGTGATCAAATACAAGAAGGGCAAGGACAATGTTGTGGCGGATGCTCTTTCCCGCAAAACACCCTTTTGCTAACTCGTTTGGATTTTCATGTTTTGGGACTTGAAGAGATCAAAGAACTCTATCCTTCCGATTCTTTCTTTGCTCCAATTTTTGAGAAGTGCTCCGTTGAGCGAGGAGTGGATGATTTCTATTTGCATGATGGCTATTTGTTTAAAGCTAACAAGATTTGCATCCCCGAGTCTTCGCTTCGAAAATTGCTTTTGCAAGAGTCACATGGAGGAGGTCTTATGGGTCACTTTGGTCGAGAGAAGACATATGCCATGCTCTCAACCCACTACTATTGGCCAAGAATGTACCGCGACGTCGAACGCCTTTGCCGCCGGTGCACCACATGCTTACAAGCTAAGTCTACCTCCAATCCCTATGGTCTTTATACCCCTTTGCCTATTCCACATGCACCATGGACCGATATTAGCATGGATTTTGTTCTAGGATTGCCTCGCACTAAGCATGGTCATGATTCTATATTCGTGGTAGTGGATAGATTCTCTAAGATGGCTCATTTCATACCTTGCCATAAGAGCGACGATGCTTCACACATTGCTTCATTGTTTTTCAGGGAAATCGTTCGCCTACATGGAGTACCACAAAGCATTGTGTCGGATCGAGATGTCAAGTTCATGAGTTATCTTTGGAAGACGCTCATGGCAAAGTTTGGAGTGAAGCTCTTATTCTCATCATCATCGCACCCGCAAACGGACGGCCAAACGGAAGTGGTCAATCGAAGCCTCTCCACCCTCCTACGCATCCTCGTGAAGAAAAACTTGAAGTCATGGGAGGAATGCATCCCACACGCGGAGTTCGCCTACAACCGCGCCAAGCACTCGACTACATCAAGGAGTCCATTCATGGTCGTCTACGGGTTTGAGCCGCTCACGGCACTCGACATACTACCACTTCCCCTTCATGAGCGAACGAACATGGACTTCGCCAAGCGCGCCGCCGACGTGAAGAAACTTCATGAAGAAACAAGAGCTACCATTCAAGAACATGTGCTTCGTCAAGCTACCCGCCTCAACGCCAAGAAGAAGGAAAGGATATTTCAAGAAGGAGACCTCGTTTGGATACACCTCCGGAAGGAAAGGTTCCCTCGTGAGCGCAACTCCAAGCTCAAGCCAAGAGGAGATGGTCCCTTCAAGGTTCTCAAACGCATCAACAACAATGCTTACGTCATCGACATCCCCACCTCCAAGTACTTGGTGAGCAACACCTTCAACGTTGCGGACTTGTCGCCATATCATGAAGATGAAGAGGAACAAGAGTCGAGGACGACTCTTTCCCAAGGGGAGATGATGCGGGGTGGCCTTCGGTCACCTCCACACCAAGACCAACAAGTCCCCCAAGTGGACCGATGACACGAGCCCGAGTCAAAGCGCTACATGATGAGGTGAACTCGCTCCTCACCACCCTTGATCTTGGTACACCTTTGGATGGATTGCTACCTCATGCCGACGTGTTATGTGTCATTAGGTACAAGGAGCATCAAGGTCACCAAGAGGAGGATACGCCATGGTCAAAGGGAGGAGAGGAGCAGCTGGACAAGAAGATGGACACGAAGATGGACATGGAGCTGGACAGGAAGTCGCACGAAGAGCGCAAGGAAGAGAAGACGGACGGCCGGTCCAGAACCCGGTCCGACCGGCTCCCTGACCGGATCACCCGGTCCACAGCCCGGTCGTGGCCTCGACCTCTCCTGGCCGCCCGGTCGAAACCGGGATTCGCGCTCGTGACATCCGGGCGCCAACCAGGGGACTAGTAGCCTCGTCCGGTCACCGCCCGGTCCCAGGCCCGGTCTGAAACCGCCTGCCCGGCCACGAGCCCGGTCTCGACTGGCCTCGACCGCCCGCCGGTCACAGGCCCGGTCTGACCGGCCTCCTGACCAGCCTGCGCGACTTAAGTTATATTTTCGGCCCAAACTTACCTTTTCGGCCTGTGACGCCTTGTAAGACTATATAAGCACCCCAAGCACCCCTTTAGCTCTTTAGACTTGTTTTGAACTCAAACCTATATTTGAGCTTAGTCTCCCTTGGGTATCATCCCTCTGTAATCAAGGCACCTTGGTTGTTGATTTGGAACTTGTTGAGTGAGATTCTAGTACAAGATACTCTCTCTCCCTCACCAAGCTCTTCTTCTCCAATCCCAATCTCTCCCCGGGGAATTCTACCGCGTGTCTCTTCCTCGGAGATTCTATTGGCGTGGTCCATCGAGCCACGGAGGTAAGCATCGGGTGTATCGGGGTGTGTGTGTGCGTGAGTCTCGGAGTTCCTCGTGTTCATCGCCGTGTTCTTCGTGTTCCTCGCGTTTTCCCATCTTCCCCCTTGGTTTCGAAGTCAATCCGCGAGATCGGGCCACACACGGGGTCTTAGACCTCATCACCATAAAGGAACAATACTTGCTTGATGCTGATTTTAAAGATGTGTTGCTGAATTGTAAAGATGGTAGAACATGGAACAAATTCGTCCTCAATGATGGATTTGTGTTCCGTGCTAACAAGCTATGCATCCCAGATGGTTCCGTTCGTCTTTTGTTGTTACAGGAGGCGCATGGAGGAGGATTGATGGGTCACTTCGGTGTGAAGAAGACGGAGGATGTACTTGTTGCACACTTCTTTTGGCCACGTATGCGTCGAGATGTTGAGAGATTTGTGGCACGCTGCACTACATGTCAAAAAGCTAAGTCTCGACTTAATCCACATGGTTTATATATGCCTCTTCCTGTTCCTAGTGTACCTTGGGAGGATATTTCTATGGATTTTGTTTTTGGTTTACCTCGTACACAGAAGGGGAGGGATAGTATTTTTGTTGTTGTGGATCGGTTTTCTAAGATGGCACACTTTATTCCATGTCACAAGACTGATGATGCTACACATGTTGCTGATTTGTTTTTTCGCGAAATTGTGCGTTTACATGGTGTGCCAAATACTATTGTTTCTGATCGTGATACTAAATTTCTTAGCCACTTTTGGAGATGTTTATGGGCTAAGTTGGGGACTAAATTACTGTTTAGTACTACATGTCATCCCCAAACTGATGGACAAACTGAAGTAGTAAATAGAACTTTGTCTACTATGCTGCGGGCTGTTTTGAAGAAGAACTTAAAATTGTGGGAAGAATGTTTACCTCATGTTGAATTTGCTTACAATCGTTCACTGCATTCTACCACTAAGATGTGCCCATTTGAGATTGTTTATGGTTTTGTACCACGTGCACCCATTGATTTGTTGCCTTTACCATCTTCTGTGCAAAATAATTTGGATTCTACAGACCGTGCTAAATTGATACTAAAATTGCATGAGACTACTAAAGACAACATAGCACGCATGAATGCTAAGTATAAAATTGCTGGGGATAGCGGAAGAAAGCATGTTGTGTTTGATGTTGGTGATCTTGTTTGGTTGCATTTGCGCAAAGATCGTTTTCCTGAATTGCGCAAGTCTAAGCTAATGCCACGCGCTGCTGGTCCTTTTAAGGTGATAGAGAAAATAAATGATAATGCATATAAACTTGAGCTTCCTGCAGAATTGGGTCCGGTTAGTCCTACATTTAACATTGCAGATTTGAAGCCTTACTTTGGTGAAGAAGAGGAGCTTTCGTCGAGGATGACTTCAATTCAAGAAGGGGGGCATGATGAGGACATCCCATCTCTTGATACAACCGCTGTACCTACAGCCACACAAATACAAGGACCAATCACTCGAGCTCGTGCCAAACAACTTAACTATCAGGTACTTTCGTTTCTTGGAACTATTCCTCACATACATGAGAATATGATGCTGCCTAAATCAGATATGTTTGTTACTCTTAGGAATGATGGACCAAGCATGGATGAGGAGGACAAGCATTGGAGCATGATCACGCATGGAGGAGATGGCAGCAAGCGTTTGAGGATTGAAGATGACGCCGCAAGTGGAGATTTCAGAACTTTGAAGCCACCATAAGAAAAGATGAAGACATGGACGAAATATAGAGTTTTCCACTTCATAATTTCGTCCATAGCATGTTATGGTGCTGCGTCACCTTTAGTTTTTGATGAGGTCTAAGACCCCGTGTGTGGCCCGATCTTGCGGTTGACCCGAAATCCAAAGGAGGGAGAGAGGGAGAACGCGAAGAACACGATGAACACGAAGAACACGATGAACTCACGCACGCACACCAACCCGATACAATCGATACTTACCCCGTGGCTCGATGGACCACGCCAATAGAATCAACCCGGAAGAGACACGCGGTAGAATTCCGAGCGGAGAGATTGGTGAGGGAGATGAATCTAGGAGTGGGAGAGAGAGTGGGTAACACTAGAATCTCACACACCAAATCCAATCATCCAACATGGGTTGCCTTGATACAAAGGGGATGAAACCCTAGGGAGACAAAGCTCATCTTCATGTTTAAGCTATCATCTTGTCTAAGGGGTAAAGGAGGGGTCCTAGGTGCTTATATAGAGGTACAAGCCAGCTTGGGCTGAAAAGGTACGCAAATGGATAAGTTAAGGCAGTTTGGTGGGTCATTCCCGTCAGATCCGGTTTGTCCGGTCTGGCCGCCTATGACCGGCTGTCCGGTCATGGGTCTGTCGATCGGGCGCAAACCGGGAATCTGCGAAGATTCCGGTTTCCTTCGTGACGATGGAGCTGCGCCCGGTTGGGCGCCCGGTTGACCGGGCCTGGGACCGGGTCGTCCGGTCGTGGGGCCGGTCTGACCGGGTCCTGGACCAGGTCGGCTGGGCCTCTTCCTCCCGCCTCTTCTTCCTCTTCCTTCTTTCTTCTTCTTGTTCCTTCTTCCTTGCACCATGATGAATGGCTCCTCTTTCCTTCCCTCGCTTCCTTGCACCATGGGTGTTCCTCCTCTCCGGTCCTCGATGACTCTTGTACCTAATGACATATAACATGTCGACATGAGGTAGCATTCCATTCAAGGTATCTACGAGGTCGAGTATCGAGAGGAAGGAGTTCACCTTGTCGCGAGTAGCGTGGGTTAGGGTTGAAGGTCCACTTGGGGGACTCTTTGGCCATGGTGTAGCGTCGACGATAGGCGGGGTTGCACTTGATGGTCTTGGTGTAGCGACGTCGGTGACCGGGGCTACATCATCTCCCCCCCCTTGGGGAAGAGTCGTCCTCGACTCTTGTTCCTCCTCATCGAAGAGGTAGTCCATGACGGTTGTCCCATGTAGAGTTGGGTAGTCGCGGTCGAAGAAGAACTTGGAGAAAAACCACTTGCGAAGGGAAAGCTCCAAGAGGCATTTGGCAAAAATGGGAACCAAAAGAGTGTGGGTGTATCCAACATGTGGAAGGGCAAAAATTTGTGCATGTAAGAGTTGTATGGTGTCAAAAATGTGTGGTGTAGCGTTGTCCCAAACAAGTGGAACAAACAAAAGGCAAGTGTCGGCGGCAAAATTTGGGGCAAAATTGTTATGTGCAATGGCAAAGCGGTGGAAACTTCTAACTTGGGAAAGTATGGTTGGCGTGAGCCTAGTATGGGTATCCTCAAGTGTCAAAGAATCCAATGCAAATGCCAAAGATGAAATGAAAAATCCAAAGAAGGGCAACTTTTTGTGTGACATGTGGCACAAGATGCATAAGGTATCTCTCACATGTATGACATGGTCCTTGAGAATCTCGGAGTGTATGATGAAAGCATCAAGACATACAACAATCATTGTGCCAACAAGATGTTTCAAGATAAGTTGCATAAGAGGCAAAAGGGGCGACGAGGAGTTGGACCAAACCGGAAACTTGACAAGGCAAGTCGGAAACACATGAGGGCGAAGGCTTGTGGGAACATACCCTTTGGTGTGATTCCCGCGGGTTAGGTCCTTGTTGTGGTAGCTCTCAATTGCGCGTTTCGTGAGCTCATGTTCCGTAGCGGTGGAAGTCGATGGTCGGGTACCTACACATGGAATGAGCAAAACAAAGAGCGTATGTGCATGGTAGAGGAACACATCATCCATCATGATGTTCCAAGACTTGTGCACATCACCATTAGTGTCAAGCAAGATAGTATGAAATGCATGGCGATAGTGCAAATGGCATGAAGGTGCATGTGTGGTATGTGGCAACTCATGATCATCAAAAATGGAGAAGGCTATGGGGGCCATCTCATGGACAATGAAATAAGCATGTTTGCATACCAAGCATAAGAAAGGGGAATTGTTCACTATCTTGGATGCAACGATCATGGAGTAGTGCAAACATTTTGGGCAAAGCATGCGGAAGCTAATATCATCATTGTCATTATCATTGCAAGCAATACATGGTAAAGAGCAAGTGGTCGACATATTGCAAGCAATGGTGGAAAAATTGAAGCTCTCATAGCATGGCATGGTCATGGTATCACAAGAACTCACTTCCACATGATCAACAATGTTATCAAGCAAAATATCACATGGGAAAGTGAAAGTAGCATGTGAAGTAGCAAATGGGTCATCAAGATCATGCAAGCATTCATGGGTCATCATGTCCACTAGTGGGATCATGGCATCACCAACACCTATGTTGTTACCTTTGTAGGCCGACTCATGTGAAGTAGGTGTGGTGGAAGTAGGAGGATTCATGTGGTCGACTTGTCCATCTTGGAGCAAGCATGGTGAGATATCATCATCTTTATGCACCATGTACATCGTCTCCATGAGCGGGAACTCGTCCTCCGTGGAACCTAGTGCAACATAAGAAGACACAAACGAGGGAGAGGTTAATGTGTTAGCAAATGTGATGTCCTCCATGGACCTATCATCTACCTCTCTCAACTCACTTTGTGTATCACTCATGTCCTCCAAATGGAAGCACTCAAACTCGCATATGGGGTGGAAGTCACTCAACTCACTATCACTCTCACTCAAGTGGGCTAAGTGGCTCTCATCCTCACATGGGATTGGTACCAACTCATCAATCAAGCATATAGGAGTAGGCTCGACTTTCTCATCTCCATGCGCCTCCTTGGTTGAAGGGAAATTCCCATGCTCAACCATCTCAACTCCATGCGCCTCCATAGGTGAAGGGAAGATCCCATGCTCACCATGCTCAACTCCATCTCCTCCCAAGTCATCCTCCATCGGTGGCGCCATAGTGTCGTGGAGAGCTATGCTCGGATCCACATCATCCTTGTGTTGGCCTTGTCGATCTTCATCTTGAAGTGTGGGCGTCGAAGGCTTCTTGGTGGCTTGAGCTTGGAGTTTGTCGAAGAAGAGTGTCTTGGCGCTTGGCGTTGTGCATTGCCATGCCTCATGACCCTTGTCCTTGCACACCTCACATAGGAGATTGGGACATTCCCGCGGAGGGTGGCCTTGTTGCTTGCACTTGTAGCATCGGAGTCCATAGGCATGTGACGAGGTAGAGGCCATTGTGGTGGTGGCACTAGAGGTGGAAGTCGCCGTATGAGGAATGTATGCGCGATGTGCACTTGCCATCCTTGGAGTGGTAGACACCGGATGATGGTGTTTGTCGTCTTCATGTCGAGGATCTCGTCTTCGGACATCATCACCATGGCTTGAGGAGTGTCGTCGATGATCCGTGGAAGATGTGTGTCGATGGCGCTCATGGAGTATCTTGTGTCGGCGGTGATCATGTGGTGACGTATGTCGATGGGCTCCATGAGGTGGTGATGGTCGACGACGATCATGAGATGGTGTATGTCGATGACGATCATGAGATGGTGTATGTCGATGACGATCCCCGACATGCCTAGATGATGGCTCATGTGGCGTGGCATGTCGCTTGTGGCGCCTTGTGGAGCTTGGAGAAGAGTGTCGATGACGATCATGTCGGGGACGCTCTTGATGCTCCATATGATGTACTTGAGGTCGACGATCTTGTGCATAAGCACGCTCATGGTGGCGCCTTGTGGAGCTCGAAGAAGTGTGTCGATGACGCTCATGTTGAGGACGCTCTTGGTGGTCCAAATGATGGTGCCATCGTGGATGTCCTCCATCTTCATATGTAGCTCCCTTGGCCAAGTATGGATGCGAGGGTGCATCGTCTTTGCTCCATGTGGAGACTAGGTGAGGCTCCGCCATGGTGTCGATGTCGAAGTCGTGGCGTTGCTCCACCATGTCGTCCATGAGTGGTGAGCTAGTGTCGATGTAGAGCTCGTCGATGTCGTCCTCAAGGTGGTGCTCCACCATGTCGTCCATGTCGTCCTCGAGGTGGTGCTCCACCATGTCGTCCATGTCGTGCTCGAGGTGGTGCTCCACTATGTCGTCCATGCATGAGGAGCCATTGTCGATGTAGAGCTCCTCGATGTTGGTCATGTCGGTGATGCTTGGGGAGCCATGGTCGTTGTCGAGCTCCTCGATGTCGGACATGCCGATGATGCTTGTGGAGCTAGAGTCGGTGTCGAGCTCCACATGTTCGTCCACATCCGCGGTGCTTGAGGAGGTGTCCTCCTCGAAGTACTCCATGTACTCCTCCGTGTCGTCTCCGTCGCTATACATGTTAGGACGATGGTATCTATATGGTGTATGTTAGTGGAAGAAGACTACCTCGATATCTTACCGTGGTATGATAAGATCGGGGCGATCCAAAAAGCCGAGGTCAAAATCAATTGTATCGGGCACTCACACAAAAGCACACGCAAAAGCTAGCAAATATGGTGTTAGGTGAGTGTGGTGGAAAGCCAAAAGACGAAATCCGAAATCAAGTATGTTGTCAAGAGTGGGTGAAATCCAAAAATTTCAAATGTCAAAGCGATGATCACTATAAACACGGAAAAGATGTGGAACGCACACACGAGATGAACGGGGTTAGTGCGACCAAGGAATGAGCGGAAAAGTGTAAGAAGCCCTTGAGCAAGGGTGCTCGGTGTCACACTAACACAAGAAGAGATCAAAGCTTCGGTTGCAAAGGAAGAGACAACAAGATTCACACGTGGCCTCTCTTCTCTTTTTCTCTCTTTTGCTTAAAAGCTTTTCCCTCTTTTGTATTTGGTGGCACTTGCACTCGTTTGTATCTTTGGTGGCACGTGGACACTTTGTATGTATGGGCGTATGGATGTATGGATGTATGGATGTATGGTGCTACTCGCACTCTTTTTGTGTTTTTGGGGCTTTTTCACACACTATGATGGTGTTAGCCTCGCTTTTGCTATCTTGCCACACGAGTTTTGCTTAGAAGCTTGACTCCACACTACACACACACCTCACAATCGGGGCCACGTGCAATGTCTCGCAACACTAGATAAGCAATGCTCGATAGGATAGATCGCAAAAGAAGAGGGGTTACAAGGGGAATGCAAGTTATACCTAGATGAAAATGTTAGGCGGTGTCGGAACACACAACTTGCGATGATGGCGGTGGTGTCAAGAGTACGGTTGCAAGCTCGGGGTGCCTCGGATGTCGTCGCTTGCTTCGGAGCTGCGGGTAAGTTTCACAAACAAGGCACTCAAACCGGAACAAGCAAACACAAGTTAGCGGAAGAAATGGGTCAAAGTAGCTTGGCGGTGGTGGCGGTGGTATGTCGGTGGTGGTGGTGTCGATGCCCTTGCGGTTGCGGCGGAGGTTATGGAGCCGCGGTGATGTTTCCCGGTGGTTTGGGGAGGGTGGCGGTGCTTGCCGGCGGCGGAGAGGGTGGCGGTGGTTGGCGGAGGTGGTGGTGGAGGTGGCGCCCGGTTGGCGCCGGCTGACTGGCCCCTGGACCGGCCCTGGTCCGGCTCTACAGCCCGGCGGACCGGTTCTGGCCCTGGCTTTGCGGTTGGCGCCTCGGTTGGCGCCTGTCTGCGCCCGGTCAAGATCGCCCGCTGACTGCCCGGTGCCGGTGTCCGCTGTCACCGGCCCGGTTGGCGCCCGCCGACCGGATTTCGCGGGGCGCAGATTTTCTCTCTCCTGTTCTTGAGCGAAAACCAAGCCAAATCGACCAAAACGAAGGGAAAAGATGGAATTGGGGGCTAAAAGTTGGGGAGATAGTAGATCAAGCACTCCAACACCAAATCCATGGACCAAAACCACTCAAAACGCAACCAAATCACAGATCGGTCAAGAGGCAATTTAGGGCTATTTTTTGGGGATTTTTTTTTTTGGGGAAAATTTTTAGAGACGAAATTGGATGGGTGGGGGGTCAAATCCGCGGAAACCAAAGGCTGCTGATACCATATGATGAGGTCTAAGACCCCGTGTGTGGCCCGATCTTGCGGTTGACCCGAAATCCAAAGGAGGGAGAGAGGGAGAACGCGAAGAACACGATGAACACGAAGAACACGATGAACTCACGCACGCACACCAACCCGATACAATCGATACTTACCCCGTGGCTCGATGGACCACGCCAATAGAATCAACCCGGAAGAGACACGCGGTAGAATTCCGAGCGGAGAGATTGGTGAGGGAGATGAATCTAGGAGTGGGAGAGAGAGTGGGTAACACTAGAATCTCACACACCAAATCCAATCATCCAACATGGGTTGCCTTGATACAAAGGGGATGAAACCCTAGGGAGACAAAGCTCATCTTCATGTTTAAGCTATCATCTTGTCTAAGGGGTAAAGGAGGGGTCCTAGGTGCTTATATAGAGGTACAAGCCAGCTTGGGCTGAAAAGGTACGCAAATGGATAAGTTAAGGCAGTTTGGTGGGTCATTCCCGTCAGATCCGGTTTGGGTCCGGTCTGACCGGGCCTATGACCGGGCTGTCCGGTCTTGGGTCCGGTCGATCGGCGCAAACCGGGAATCTGCGAAGATTCCGGTTTCCTTCCGGTACGATGGAGCTGCGCCCGGTTGGGCGCCCGGTTGACCGGGCCTGGGACCGGGTCGTCCGGTCGTGGGGCCGGTCTGACCGGGTCCTGGACCAGGTCGGCTGGGCCTCTTCCTCCCGCCTCTTCTTCCTCTTCCTTCTTTCTTCTTCTTGTTCCTTCTTCCTTGCACCATGATGAATGGCTCCTCTTTCCTTCCCTCGCTTCCTTGCACCATGGGTGTTCCTCCTCTCCGGTCCTCGATGACTCTTGTACCTAATGACATATAACATGTCGACATGAGGTAGCATTCCATTCAAGGTATCTACGAGGTCGAGTATCGAGAGGAAGGAGTTCACCTTGTCGCGAGTAGCGTGGGTTAGGGTTGAAGGTCCACTTGGGGGACTCTTTGGCCATGGTGTAGCGTCGACGATAGGCGGGGTTGCACTTGATGGTCTTGGTGTAGCGACGTCGGTGACCGGGGCTACATCAGTTTTGGGCCAGGCCCATGTCATTTTCGCAGGAATTAAGTCAGCCACTTTTTAGAGTCCGTATTGAAGGGGGAAATGCCTTCTAGGTTTTGGTTCGACCACCATACGTATGGTTGGCCGAAACCCCACCTTTTCCTCCTTTAAATACCCCCATAGCCGTCACGTTTAGACTGGGATTTTGATTAGATTAAAAGTTAGCCATCGCCGCAACTCTCGTGTACTTCTTTTGAGGCCAACGCCCAGAACAAGACCGACTATTCGGAATCCCACCTTTTTCAATAAAGCTTTCATCTTTCATCCGCAATATTCTGATTGCATCATTAGTTCTTACTTGTTCTCGATTTCAGGTAGGAATTAAGACCCTCGCTGGTCAGGCTGATCGTGCATCCGCAAGATCAGTAACTCCCGGAGATTGTCCTAGCGATTGCATTGGCGCACGAGCTTTGCACGTGTAGTCGGATCGTCAAGCACGAACTCCACCAACAAATCGATCTATCCACGTCTCATCGAAAGATCGGCCACCTTTGCCATATCATTCGGGGTTGGTGCGGTAGGCGGCGCGGTTTGGTAGAGGAGCGCCGGGTATGAGGTCGATGCGGTGCTCAATCCCTCGAAGTGGTGGTAGTCCATGAGGAAGCTCGTCGGGGAAGACATCTTGGAATTCCTTCAAAAGAGACAACAAAGACGAAGGAAGTGTTGTTAAGTTGTTAGTCTCCGAGGATGGCCCCTTGCAAATAAGCACATAGTGCAATATGGTGGATGGGTTGTGGTGCAATTCTCTCATCTCTCTCTTGGTAGCTATGAGGACACTCTTCATCTCACTCATATATGGCTTGTGGCGCTCACTTTCCTTTTGGTGGGTTACTCTCTCACCACTCATCTCACTAATGATGGTAGCTTCCTTAGCCCTTGCTAAAGCCTTTGCATTGTCCGCAATCACTTGGCTAGGAGTCATTGGGCGTAGGATGTATGTCTTGTCGCCGACCTTGAAGCTATAGGCATTTTTGTAACCATCATGGCTTGCTATTTTGTCATATTGCCAAGGGCGACCAAGTAGCATGTGGCACACCGTCATGGGCACTACATCACAATCAACGGTGTCTTCATAGGCGCCAATCTTGAAGGATACAGAGACGGTGTGTTGTATCTTGACATTTCCATTGTCACTTAGCCATTGCACATGGTAAGGATGGGGGTGTTTCCGGAGTGTGAGGTTGAGCTTGGAGCATAGTTCGGTGCTTGCAAGATTGTGGAAACTCCCTCCATCGATGATAACCTTTATTGACTTGCCATTGATTCCGGCTCTTGTTTGGAAGATGTTGCACCTTTGATCTTCATTTGGGAGTGTATGGGTTGTCAACACTTTGGTCACCACAAGAGATGGACTTGCATCATGCACACATAGGACTTGCTCTTGTTCTTCCAAGTCATCATCTTCATGATTGGTTGCGGCTTGTACCAAGGCTTCATATTCTCCTTCACTCAAGTACTCCACATCTCCATCATCTCGAGTTATCATAACTCTTTTGTTCTTGCATTCAAAGGATT
This sequence comes from Lolium perenne, assembly GCF_019359855.2. Lineage (NCBI taxonomy): Eukaryota > Viridiplantae > Streptophyta > Magnoliopsida > Poales > Poaceae > Lolium > Lolium perenne. The sequence goes on from NC_067246.2 coordinate 163,245,192, forward strand.
TATGTCCTTGAGCTCCACACTTGAAGCAAGTGATGTTACTAGATCCCGTGGAAGCTTTGGAGGACATAGTTGATTGATCCGGCTTGAAGCTTGTTGTCTTGAAGGCACTCTTCATTTGCTTAGGAGGATCCTTGGGAGTAATAGCACTTGTGTTCTTGATGCTTGAGGAGGTATTTGTTGCATTTCTTGCGGCGAAGAAGGACTTTGTTTTTGCACTTGCTATGTCTTCTCGCACTTGGCGCTCGGCTCTTGTAGCTTGATGAAGCAATTCAACCATGTTGGTGTAAGGCAAGAACTCCACTATCCTCTTGACGGGAATGTTCAATCCATTCAAGAATCTTGCCATTGTTTGCTCTTCTCGCTCGTCCACATTGGCACTCATCATGGTCATGTGCATCTCCTTGTAGTACTCCTCAACGGACTTGTAGCTTTGCTTGAGTTGAGTAAGCTTGTTGAAGAGGTCGCGTTTGTGGTGGTTGGGCACAAAGCGTTTGTGCATGACTTCTTGCATCTCTTCCCATGTAGCAATGGGGTCTAGATCTTCCTTGTTGATGTAGCCCCGCTCAAGGACGAAACTACATCATGGCCAACGTTTCCCCCAAGAGAACCAATGACCCGAGACCGAGTGAAGTCCATACATGATAAGGTGAATTCACTCCTTTCTACACTTGAACTCGACATAACCTTGGACGGATTGCTACCTCATGCCTATGTCTATATGTCATTAGGTACCAATCTCGTCAAGGACCCGAAGAGAGCGTCAAGGAGCCGAGGAGGGAAAGAAGCCTCATTGCTCATGAACAAGAAGAAGAAGAAGAAGAAGAAGAAGACGAAGGAGAAGGGCCCCAGCCGCCTGCATCGACGCTCCGGCACTGCCGGCCTCTGGACGCCGGCACTGCCGGCCTGCACACCCCGGCACTACCGGCCTCAGGACGCCGGCAATGCCGGCCTGCTCACCCCGGCATCTGCCAAGCCTCAGACGTCGGCAGACTGCTGCCCCACCTGGCCGATGGCGCCTCGAAGACCAGGCCGGCACTGCCGCCGGATCCTGACCGGCACTGCCGGCCCCTCCCGAGTTGACTTCATCCCAACCGTCTATTTATCATCTATGGTCACCAATACTTTATTGTAATGCCCCTTTTTCCCCTGGATGGATCTGGGCCTATATATAGCTCATCCCTCTCCCCAAATTAGGGTTAGACAAGATTAGGCTTAGACTACATGAGCTTTGTCTCCCTAGAACTATGTTCTTTGTATCAAGGCACTCTTGAGTGATTTCTACTCTTCATGGATGATTCAAGGCTACCCCTCTCTCATCCAAGTTCCAGTTGAGATCTCCTCACCAATCTCCCACTTGTTAGATTCTACCCAAGGGTCTCTCTAAGAAGTGGTTCTATTGGCTTGGTCTAACCTACCAAGGGAGTAAATTTGGTTTGTGTTGGGTTGTGTGTGTGTGTTCTTATTTGGATCTTGTGTTCTTCATCCTCTTCCCCCTCAATCACCCACTCACTTGGTCAAATTCGTGGGATCTGGGCACACCCTAGCCCTTAGGCCACATCAAATGGTATCAGCAGCTCTTGGTTAGCCCGGATTTGACCCCCATCCACCCAAATTCGCCCCAAAAATTTTCTCCAAAAAATCCCCAAAAAATAGCCCTAAATTGCCTTTGGTCAGATCTGGATTTTGTTGCGTTTTGAGTGGTTTTGATCCATGGATTTCGTGTTCCTATGGTAGATCTACATCCCCTCCAAATTTCGCTGTCCAATTCCTTGTATTTCTCCACGAATCGATGATTTTCTGCTCAATTTTCCGCCCCCGTGTTCGTCCTGTTCGTCCAGTTCGTGCTCGACCGGCACTGCCGGCCTCGTTTCACCGGCACTGCCGGCCCACCAGCACTACCGGCCCGTACCGAGCGGCACTGCCGCTGGCCTCCTTCTTCATCCGCTCGCTGCGCATCTTGCCGCCCGCCCACCACACCGCCCGCATCCGCCCGCCACAGCACCAAGCAGCGACAGCCGCGCGCCCCTGCATCGCTTCCCCCCGCCTCAGGCCGCCAGCATCTAGCCTCGGCCGCCGCTCACCAGCGCTGCGCCCCACCCCCACGCTACCCAGCAGCTGCTCCCCGCGCGTCCGCCCCTGGCCCCTGGCCGCGCGCTGCGCCAAGCCCAGCTCCGCTCCTAGCCAAGCCACGCGCTGGCCCGCCACCAACTGCCGCTCCTAGCCTAGCCAAGCAGCGGCAAACATCCGCGCCCGCGCTCTGCTCACCCACTGCTACACGCGCCGGCCAAACTCCAGAAATCCACAAGAAATCCCCAGCTTCGCTTTCGTCTCCGCGCAAAATACGAATTGACCGGCAGTGCCGGCCTCACCACACCGGAAGTGCCGGTCCAAGCACCCCGGCAGTGCCGCCGGATGCACCCCGGCAGTGCCGGCCATATGCTGTGCAAGTTTCGTCCAATTTCGGCTCACATTTTTGCCCCAAATTTTGACAACTTTCCGGCGTACGTTTGACTCCAAACTTTCACAGTTATCCCTTTTCATATTGACTCTAATTTAGACACCATTTTCGAAATTTTCCGACTCCGAAATTTTGACACCTTTGATCGCTCGTCGTGACCCAAATTTTCGGGCATTGACTTATTTTGCTCGGTTTCCGTTTTGGAGTGCAAGGATTGTGTTTCGAGCTTCCGCGCCTACATCGACACCGCGGCGACACCTTCGGCACCCCGGACTCCGGCGCAACTATGACACCATCGTCGCCATCATCGCAAGTTATGTGTTCCGACACCGCCTAACATATTCATCTAGGTATAACTTGCTCCCCACCTTGTAGCCCCTCTTCCTTTTGCGACCTATCCTATCGAGCATTGCTTATCAAGTGTTGCGAGACATTGCACGTGGCCCCGATTGTGAGGTGTGTGTGTCGTGTGGAGTCAAGCTTCTAAGCAAGGACTCATGTGGCAAGATAGCAAAAGCGAGGCTAATGCTAACATAGTGTGTGAAAAAGCCCCAAAAACACAAAAAGAGTGCGAGTAGCACCATACATCCATACATCCATACATCCATACATACAAAAGTGTCCAAGTGCCACCAAAGATACAAACGAGTGCAAGTGCCACCATATACAAAAGAGTAAAAAGCTTTTAAGCAAAAGAGAGAGAAGAGAAGAGAGGCCGCGTGTAAATCTTGGTGTCTCCTCGTTGCAACCAAAGCTTTGGCTCTCATTGTGTTAGTGTGACACCGGGCACCACCTTGTTGGTTGGTTTTTGTGCTTTTCCGCCCATTCCTTGGTTGCACTAACCCCGTTTATCTCGTGTGTGCGTTCCACCTCTTTCGTGTTTTCGTGATCACCATTTGGACACTTAATTTTTGGACCTCACCCACTTTTAACAACATACTCGATCTTGGATTTGTCTTTTGGCTTTCCACCATTCCTCACCTACCACCATATTTGCTAGCTTTTGCGTGTGTTTTGCGTGTGTACCCAACACAAATTGAATTATCTCTTGGTTTAGTTAGTTGACCCAATTCTATCACTTCAAGGTGAGACTTGACGGTAGTTTCTTCCACTAACACCCACCATATAGCTTTTATCGTGCTAACATGGATAGTGAAGAAGAGGATATGGCGGACTACATGGACTACTTCGAGGAGGATACCTATTCAAGCACCGCGGATGTGGAGGAACATGTGGAGCTCTACTCCGACTATGGCTCCGCAAGCATCACCGACATCTCCGACATCGAGGAGCTCGACAACGACCATGGCTCCCCAAGCATCATCGACATGGACGACATGGTGGAGCACAACCTTGAGGACGACATCGACGAGCTCTACATCGACAATGGCTCACCACTCATGGACGACATGGTGGAGCAACGCCACGAGTACGACATCGACACCATGGCGGAGCCTCACCTACGCTCCACGATGAGCAAAGACGATGCTCCCAAGTACACCTACGTCGCCAATGGAGCTACATATGAAGATAGAGGACCTCCAAGATGGCACCATCATATGGAGCATCAAGAGCATCCTCAACATGATCGCCATCGACACACTTCTCCGAGCTCCACAAGGCGCCACCATGAGAGTGCTTATGCACAAGATCATCGACATCAAGGACATCATATGGAGCTTCAAGGGCGTCCCCAACATGATCGTCATCGACACTCTTCTCCAAGCTCCACAAGGCGCCGCAAGCAACATGCCACGTCGCATGAGCCATCATCTAGGCATGGCAAGGACCGTCATCGACTCACACCATCTCATGATAGTCGTCGACCACTACCATCTCATGGTCTTCATCGACACACGTCACCACATGATCTTCGTCGCCACAAGCCACCTCATGATCGCCATCGACCAACATCCTCCAAGGATCATCGACGACACTCCTCAAGACATGGTGATGAAGCACAACGACGAGAGCCTCATATGGCCAATTCCACCTCTTGTGCCACCACCACAATGGCCCCTAGCTCATCACATGCCTATGGACTCCGATGCTACAAGTGCAAGCAACAAGGCCACCGCCCACGGGAATGTCCCAATCTCCTATGTGAGGTATGCAAGGCCAAGGGTCACGAGGCATGGCAATGCACAAAGCCAAGCGCCAAGACGCTCTACTTCGACGAGCTACAAGCCCAAGCCACCAAGAAGCCTACGGTGCCCACACTTCAAGATGAAGACCTCCAAGGCCATCGCAAGGTTGATGTGGATCCGAGCCTAGCTCTCCACAACACTACGGCGCCACCGATGGAGGACGACTTGGGAGGCGATGGAGTTGAGATGGTTGAGCATGGGATTCTCCCTTCAACCAAGGAGGCGCATGGAGATGAGAAAGTCGAGCCTACTCCTATATGCTTGATCGATGAGTGGATACCAATCCCATGTGAGCATGAGAGCCACTTAGCCCACTTAAGTGAGAGTGATAGTGAGTTGAGTGACTTCCACCCCATATGTGAGTTTGAGTGCTTCCGTTTGGAGGACATGAGTGATACACAAAGTGAGTTGAGAGAGGTAGATGATAGGTCCATGGAGGACATCGCATTTGCTAACACATTAACCTCTCCCTCGTTTGTGTCTTCTTATGTTGCACTAGGTTCCACGGAGGACGAGTTCCCGCTCATGGAGACGATGTACATGGTGCATGAAGATGATGATATCTCACCATGCTTGCTTCAAGACGGACATGTCGACCACATGGATCCTCCTACTTCCACAACACCTACCTCAAATGAGTCGGCCTACAAAGGTAACAACATAGGTGTTGATGATGCCATGATCCCACTAGTGGACATGATGACTTTTGAGTGCATGCATGATCTCGATGATCCATTTGCCACGTCACATGCTACTTTCATGTTCCCATGCGATGCTTTGCTTGATAACATGGTTGATCATGTGGAATTGCTTGAGTGTGATACCATGACCATGCCATGCTACGAGAGTTTCACTTTTTCCCCGCTTGCTTACCATAATGATCATGCTTGTGTTGTGACACCCTTGATGAACACTAGCTCTTTCCATAGGGTTGTCGACAACAATGATAACATGTTCCGCATGCTTTGCCCCACATGTTTACACCATTCCATGTTCCTTGCATCCAAGATAGTGAACAATTGCTCTTTCTTATGCTTGGTATGCAAGAATGCTTATTTCATTGTCCATGAGATGGCCCCCATAGCCTTCTCAATTTTTGATGATCATGAGTTACCACATGCCATGAATGCACCTTCTTGCCATATGCACCATCGCCATGCATTTCATACTATCTTGATTGACACTAATGGTGATGTGCACAAGACATGGAACATCATGATGGATGATGTGTTCCTCTACCATGCACACACGCTTTTTGTTTTCTCTTTTGTGTGTATAGGTACCCGAATGACAACTTCCACCGCTACGGAGCATGAGCTCATGAAACGCGCAATTGAGAGCTACCCCAACACGGACGAGATACATGATCCAACCCATGGGATTCACGCCAAAGGGTATGTTCCCAAACGCCTTCGCCCTTGATGAGGTCTAAGACCCCGTGTGTGGCCCGATCTCGCGGATTGACTTCGAAACCAAGGGGGAAGATGGGAAAACGCGAGGAACACGAAGAACACGGCGATGAACACGAGGAATTCCGAGACTCACGCACACACACACCCCGATACACCCGATGCTTACCTCCGTGGCTCGATGGACCACGCCAATAGAATCTCCGAGGAAGAGACACGCGGTAGAATTCCCCGGGGAGAGATTGGGATTGGAGAAGAAGAGCTTGGTGAGGGAGAGAGAGTATCTTGTACTAGAATCTCACTCAACAAGTTCCAAATCAACAACCAAGGTGCCTTGATTACAGAGGGATGATACCCAAGGGAGACTAAGCTCAAATTTAGGTTTGAGTTCAAAACAAGTCTAAAGAACTAAAGAGGCGTCCTGGGGGTATTTATAGTCTTACAAGGCGTCATGGGCCGAAAAGGTAAGTTCGGGCCGAAAATATAACTTAAGTCGTGCAGGCCGGTCAGGAGGCCGGTCAGACCGGGCCTGTGACCGGGCGGGCCGGTCAGGGGGCCGGTCTGATGAGGTCTAAGACCCCGTGTGTGGCCCGATCTCGCGGATTGACTTCGAAACCAAGGGGGAAGATGGGAAAACGCGAGGAACACGAAGAACGCGACGAACACGAGGAACTCCGAGACTCACGCACACACACAACCCGATACACCCGATGCTTACCTCCGTGGCTCGATGGACCACGCCAATAGAATCTCCGAGGAAGAGACACGCGGTAGAATTCCCCGGGGAGAGATTGGGATTGGAGAAGAAGAGCTTGGTGAGGGAGAGAGAGTATCTTGTACTAGAATCTCACTCAACAAGTTCCAAATCAACAACCAAGGTGCCTTGATTACAGAGGGATGATACCCAAGGGAGACTAAGCTCAAATTTAGGTTTGAGTTCAAAACAAGTCTAAAGAGCTAAAGGGGTGCTTGGGGTGCTTATATAGTCTTACAAGGCGTCACAGGCCGAAAAGGTAAGTTTGGGCCGAAAATATAACTTAAGTCGCGCAGGCTGGTCAGAGGCCGGTCGACCGGGCTCGTGACCGGGCGGGCCGGTCAGGGCCGGTCAGACCGGGCTCGTGGACCGGCAGGCCGGTTTCTGCATCGGGCTCGGGACCGGGCGGTGACCGGACGAGGCTCCAAGTCCCCCGGATGGCGCCCGGATGTCACGAGCGCGAATCCCGGTTTCCGACCGGGCGGCCCGGTCAGAGGCCGGTCAGATCGGGCTGTGGACCGGGTGATCCTGGTCAGGAGCCGGTCCGACCGGGTTCGGACCGGCCGTCCGTCTTCTCTTCCTTGCGCTCTTCGTGCGACTTCCTGTCCAGCTCCATGTCCATCTTCGTGTCCATCTTCTTGTCCAGCTGCTCCTCTCCTCCCTTTGACCATGGCGTATCCTCCTCTTGGTGACCTTGATGCTCCTTGTACCTAATGACACATAACACGTCGGCATGAGGTAGCAATCCATCCAAAGGTGTACCAAGATCAAGGGTGGTGAGGAGCGAGTTCACCTCATCATGTAGCGCTTTGACTCGGGCTCGTGTCATCGGTCCACTTGGGGGACTTGTTGGTCTTGGTGTGGAGGTGACCGAAGGCCACCCCGCATCATCTCCCCTTGGGAAAGAGTCGTCCTCGACTCTTGTTCCTCTTCATCTTCATGATATGGCGACAAGTCCGCAACGTTGAAGGTGTTGCTCACCAAGTACTTGGAGGTGGGGATGTCGATGACGTAAGCATTGTTGTTGATGCGTTTGAGAACCTTGAAGGGACCATCTCCTCTTGGCTTGAGCTTGGAGTTGCGCTCACGAGGGAACCTTTCCTTCCGGAGGTGTATCCAAACGAGGTCTCCTTCTTGAAATATCCTTTCCTTCTTCTTGGCGTTGAGGCGGGTAGCTTGACGAAGCACATGTTCTTGAATGGTAGCTCTTGTTTCTTCATGAAGTTTCTTCACGTCGGCGGCGCGCTTGGCGAAGTCCATGTTCGTTCGCTCATGAAGGGAAGTGGTAGTATGTCGAGTGCCGTGAGCGGCTCAAACCCGTAGACGACCATGAATGGACTCCTTGATGTAGTCGAGTGCTTGGCGCGGTTGTAGGCGAACTCCGCGTGTGGGATGCATTCCTCCCATGACTTCAAGTTTTTCTTCACGAGGATGCGTAGGAGGGTGGAGAGGCTTCGATTGACCACTTCCGTTTGGCCGTCCGTTTGCGGGTGCGATGATGATGAGAATAAGAGCTTCACTCCAAACTTTGCCATGAGCGTCTTCCAAAGATAACTCATGAACTTGACATCTCGATCCGACACAATGCTTTGTGGTACTCCATGTAGGCGAACGATTTCCCTGAAAAACAATGAAGCAATGTGTGAAGCATCGTCGCTCTTATGGCAAGGTATGAAATGAGCCATCTTAGAGAATCTATCCACTACCACGAATATAGAATCATGACCATGCTTAGTGCGAGGCAATCCTAGAACAAAATCCATGCTAATATCGGTCCATGGTGCATGTGGAATAGGCAAAGGGGTATAAAGACCATAGGGATTGGAGGTAGACTTAGCTTGTAAGCATGTGGTGCACCGGCGGCAAAGGCGTTCGACGTCGCGGTACATTCTTGGCCAATAGTAGTGGGTTGAGAGCATGGCATATGTCTTCTCGACCAAAGTGACCCATAAGACCTCCTCCATGTGACTCTTGCAAAAGCAATTTTCGAAGCGAAGACTGGGATGCAAATCTTGTTAGCTTTAAACAAATAGCCATCATGCAAATAGAAATCATCCACTCCTCGCTCAACGGAGCACTTCTCAAAAATTGGAGCAAAGAAAGAATCGGAAGGATAGAGTTCTTTGATCTCTTCAAGTCCCAAAACATGAAAATCCAAACGAGTTAGCAAAAGGGTGTTATTGCGAAAGAGCATCCGCCACAACATTGTCCTTGCCCTTCTTGTATTTGATCACATATGGGAAGGACTCAATGAACTCGACCCATTTTGCATGTCGTTTGTTCAAGTTGTGTTGGCTTTTCAAATACTTCAAGGACTCATGGTCGGAATGAATGATAAACTCTTTTGGCCAAAGATAGTGTTGCCAAACTTCAAGAACACGAACCAAAGCGTAGAGCTCCTTGTCATATATAGGATAGTTGAGGCGTGCGCCATCCAACTTCTCACTATAATATGCCACGGGTTTGCCCTCTTGCATAAGCACACCACCAATACCAAGCCCACTTGCATCACACTCAATCTCAAAAGTTTTGGCAAAATTTGGAAGAACAAGAAGTGGAGCTTCGGTAAGGCGTTTCTTCAACTCATCAAAAGCATTTTGTTGGGCCTTGCCCCAAACAAACGGAACATTCTTCTTGGTAAGCTCATTCAAAGGGCAAGCAATGGTGCTAAAGTCTTTGACAAAGCGGCGGTAAAAACCCGGCAAGTCCATGGAAGCTTCGGACTTGGCCAACATTTGTAGGGGTAGGCCAATTATGGATGGCCTCCACCTTGGAAGAATCAACTTCAATCCCATTAGCGGAAACCACAAAACCAAGAAAAACCAATTTGTTTTGAGCAAATGTGCACTTGGGGAGGTTAGCATAAAGCTTTTCATGGCGCAAGATGCACAAGACTTCTCTCACATGTTGCACATGGTCCTCGAGGTTTTTGCTATAAATAAGAATATCATCGAAGTAGACAACCACGCTCTTGCCAATGAGAGGACGCAAGATGTGATTCATGAGGCGCATGAAAGTAGAAGGAGCATTGGAAAGACCGAAAGGCATAACGAGCCATTCATAGAGACCAAGTTTGGTCTTGAATGCCGTTTCCATTCATCACCAATAGCCATGCGGATTTGATGGTAACCACTACGCAAATCGACTTTGGAGAAAATCGTGGCACCACTAAGTTCATCAAGCATGTCGTCTAAACGCGGAATGGGATGGCGGTAACGGACGGTAATGGCATTGATGGGGCGACAATCCATACACATCCGCGTTGCGTCTCATCCGGTTTAGGCACAAGAATCACGGGAACCGCACAAGGGCTAAGGCTTTCTCGGACGTACCCTTTGGCGAGGAGATCTTGAATTTGGCGGTTGATCTCCTTGGTCTCTTCGGGATTGGTGCGGTAGGCGGCACGGTTAGGAAGCGGAGCGCCGGTATGAGGTCGATGCGGTGTTCGATGCCTCGGAGTGGTGGTAGTCCATGAGGGAGCTCGTCGGGGAAGACATCTTGGAATTCCTGCAAAAGAGACAACAAAGACGGAGGAATGTTGGTTAAGTCGTTAGTCTCCGACGCGGGTCCCTTGCATATGAGCACATAGTGCAATATGGTGGATGGGTTCTCTTGGAGCTCTCTCCACTCACTCTTGGTGGCTAGAAGGACACTCTTGGGCTCACTCATGTATGGCTTGTGGCGCTCACTCTCTTTATGGTGGGTCGCTCCCTCTCCTCTCAACTCACTATGGATGCGGAGTTGTGCCCTCGCTAAAGCCTTCGCATTATCCGCGATGATTTGGCTAGGAGTCATCGGGCGCAACTCGAACTTCTTGTCGTTGACCTTGAAGGTGTATGTGTTGGAGAGTCCATCATGTATAGCCTTCTTGTCATATTGCCAAGGGCGGCCAAGCAACATGTGGCACACCGTCATGGGTACCACGTCACACTCGACGGTGTCCTCATAAGGGCCGATCTTGAAGTTGACGGTGACGGTATGTTGTATCTTGACGTTGCCCTTGTCACTCCAACCATTGGATATGGTAGGGGTGAGGATGCTTGCGGAGAGTGAGGTGGAGCTTCTCACACAACTCGGTGCTCGCAAGGTTATGGCAACTTCCACCATCGATGATGACCTTGATAGACTTGCCACCAATTCCGGCACGGGTTTGGAAGATGTTGCACCGTTGTTCTTCCATATCATGAGGTTGTGTGGTTAGCACCCTTGTGACCACAAGTGAGGGACTTGGGTCATGCTCACATAAGAGAGGATCTTCTCCACTTTCTTGCTCATAAGCTTCTTCACTTTCCACGGCGGCTTGCACAAGGGCTTCATATTCATCTTCATCAAGAGTCTCGATGTCACCATTCTCCATAGTGATCATGACCTTGGTGTTCTTGCACTCAAACGATTTGTGACCTTGGGTGCCACACTTGGAAGCAAGTGACACTAGAGGGTCCCGTGGATGCCTTAGAGGAGGCGGTGGAGGAGACCGTTTGCTTCATGCGACTTTGGATAGTCGGCTTCTTGGAAGGTGTAGATGATGCGTCGGCCTTGGCACTTGTAGCATAAGGAGTTGATGTAGTAGGAGGAGTCGATGTAGCGAGCTTGGAGGAGAAATAGGACTTGGCCTTGGAGTACTTGATGTCCTCAATCACTTGGCGCTCGGCCTTCGATGCTTGGTGGACTAGGCTCAACGATGTTGGAGTAAGGTTGGAACTCGACAATCCTCTTGATAGGATAAGTAAGGCCATTGAAGAAGCGAGCAATGGTTTGCTCCTCGGATTCTTGGATGTTGGCTCGCATCATAGTGAGCTCCATCTCCTTGTAGAACTCCTCAACGGTTTTGGTGCCTTGCTTCAACTTTTGGAGCTTGTTGAAGAGGTCTTTCATGTAGTGCCTTGGGACAAAACGAGCATGCATCTCCTTCTTCATATCTTCCCAAGTGTCAATTGGCGGTTCACCCTTTTCTTCGCGAAGGGTGAGGACTTGCTCCCACCAAGTGTTGGCGTAGTCTTCAAACTCGAGTGATGCCATAGCCACTTTCTTGGCACCGGAGTAGTTGTGGATGCGGAAGATCTTGTCCACCTTGAGTGCCCATGAGAGGTATGCTTCGGCGTCGTCTTCACCTTTGAACTTGGGCATGTTGAACTTGAGCTTGCCATACATGTTCTCTTCATCCTCCAAGTTTCTTCTACGAGGAGGGGCGCCGTCAACTCTTGCGGCTAGAGGTGGAATAGGAGGTCTTCTACGGCCAACCATAGCATTGGGTTGGCGTTGGAGTTGAACACTTGCTTCACTTGGTTCACGGTGAGGATGTGGTTGAAGATCTTGTCGCGGTTGAGGACGATGCTCAATGTTGGGTCTCTCCTCTTGATCATGGTGAAGCTCTCCTCGTCCACGTTGATCATGGTGAGGGTGGCGACGAAGATCTCGCCGAGGTGGATCTTGAAGGTCTTGGTCTTGTGGATGACCATCACGCCCATGGTGAGCATGGCGATCCACTTGGTGACGATCTTGTTGAAGGTCTTGAGCTTGTGGAGGACGCTCATGTGGACGAGCATGGCGATGTATTTCTCCACGCCTAGAGTTGGAGCGAGAGTCTTCATGACGAGCATGTGAGCGATGGGGTCGATGATGGTCTTCACGCCTTGAAGAAGAGCTTGGGGACGAAAGGCCACCATGAGAGTAATGGTCTTCATGCCTTGAGGAGGAGCTTGATGAAGAGGAAGTAGAGCGGTGTCGATGATGACGACCCAAGTTGGTGATGGCGCGCTCGAGGCTATCCATGCGCCGCTCCATGTTGGCATCATTGGCCGCCATTTGGCCATTCAAGTTGTCCGTAGCTTCACGAAGAAGGGCCAAGTCGTGGTTCACGGTGGAGAAGTTGTGAGCCACTTCATCGTATTGCTCATCGATGCGCGTCTCGAAGAGGGAGAGTTGCTCCTTGAACTCTTGTCGTTGCGTCCATAGGTTGTGTTGAGTAGCCAACCTCTCGGTGTTGCGAAGGATCTCTTCATCCCTATTGGTATCTCCGTTCCTATCCATGATGCAAAGACAAGAACTATGTTGTGTATGTTAGTGGAAGGAGACTACCTCGCACTCTTACCAAGGTAAGATAGTATTGAGGCAATCCACCAAACCGAAAGCAAGATCAAGTGTATCGGGAACACACGCAAAACCACACGCAAAAGCTAGCAAATATGGTGTTAGGCGAGTGTTGTGGAAAGCCAAAAGACAAATCCAAGATCGAGTATGTTGTCAAAAGTGGGTGAGGTCCAAAAATCCAAATGTCAATGTGAAGATCACTATAAACACGGAAAAAGTTGTGGAACACACACACGAGATAAGCGGGGTTAGTGCAACCAAAAGTGAGCGGAAAAGTGTATGTATAAGTGCTCGGTGTCACACTAACACAAGGAGAGCCAAAGCTTTGGTTGCAAAGGAAGAGACAACAAGATTCACACGTGGCCTCTCTTCTCCTATCTCTCTTTGCTTAAAAGCTTTTTCTCTTTTGTATATGGCGGCACTTGCACTCGTTTGTATCTTTGGTGGCACGTGGACACTTTGTATGTATGGGCGTATGGATGTATGGATGTATGGATGTATGGTGCTACTCGCACTCTTTTTGTGTTTTTGGGGCTTTTTGACGCACTATGTTAGCGTTAGCCTCGCTTTTGCTATCTTGCCACACGAGTGTTTGCTTGGATGCCTTACTCAACGCGACACACACACCTCACAATGCGGGGCCACGTGCAATGTCTCGCAACACTAAACAAGCAATGCTCGATGGGATAGATCGCAAAAGGAAGAGGGGTTACAAGGTGACCTGCAAGTTATACCTGCGATGATGGTGGTGGTGGTGGTGGTGGTGGTGGAGATCGCCGGAAGACGAGGTCGAAGGAGTGGCGTTGCGTCGCCCGGTCGGAGGCCCGGTTGGACCGGGTTGTGGACCGCTTGCCCGGTTTGCCGCCCGGTTGACCGGGTTCTGGGCCGGCTCGGCCGGTCGTGGGCCCGGTTGACCGGCTGCTCAACCGGATTTCGCGGATGAAGCTTTCTCTCTCGTTCTTCACGAAAACCAAGCCAAATCGACCAAATCGAGGGGAAACGATGGAATTGGAGGCTAAAAGTTGGGGAAATAGTAGATCAAGCACAACAACACCAGATCCACGGACCAAAACCACTCAAAACGCAACCAAATCACAGATCGGTCAAGAGGCAATTTAGGGCTATTTTTGGGGATTTTTTGGAAAATTTTCTAGGGACGAAATCGGGTGGGTGGGAGGTCAAATCCGCGGTAACCAAGAGCTGCTGATACCATATGATGAGGTCTAAGACCCCGTGTGTGGCCCGATCTCGCGGATTGACTTCGAAACCAAGGGGGAAGATGGGAAAACGCGAGGAACACGAAGAACACGGCGATGAACACGAGGAACTCCGAGACTCACGCACACACACACCCCGATACACCCGATGCTTACCTCCGTGGCTCGATGGACCACGCCAATAGAATCTCCGAGGAAGAGACACGCGGTAGAATTCCCCGGGGAGAGATTGGGATTGGAGAAGAAGAGCTTGGTGAGGGAGAGAGAGTATCTTGTACTAGAATCTCACTCAACAAGTTCCAAATCAACAACCAAGGTGCCTTGATTACAGAGGGATGATACCCAAGGGAGACTAAGCTCAAATATAGGTTTGAGTTCAAAACAAGTCTAAAGAGCTAAAGGGGTGCTTGGGGTGCTTATATAGTCTTACAAGGCGTCACGGGCCGAAAAGGTAAGTTTGGGCCGAAAATATAACTTAAGTCGCGCAGTTGGTCGAGGCCGGTCGATCGGGCTCGTGACCGGGCGGGCCGGTCGTGGGGCCGGTCGATCGGGCTGTGGACCGGGCAGGCCGGTTTCGCACCGGGCCTGGGACCGGGCGGTGACCGGACGAGGCTCCAAGTCCCCTGGATGGCGCCGGATGTCACGAGCGCGAATCCCGGTTTCGACCGGGCGGCCCGGCCAGAGGCCGGTCAGACCGGGCTGTGGACCGGTGATCCTGGCCGTGGAGCCGGTCTGACCGGGTTCTGGACCGGCCGTCCGTCTTCTCTTCCTTGCGCTCTTCGTGCGACTTCCTGTCCAGCTCCATGTCCATCTTCGTGTCCATCTTCTTGTCCAGCTGCTCCTCTCCTCCCTTTGACCATGGCGTATCCTCCTCTTGGTGACCTTGATGCTCCTTGTACCTAATGACACATAACACGTCGGCATGAGGTAGCAATCCATCCAAAGGTGTACTGATGAGGTCTAAGACCCCGTGTGTGGCCCGATCTCGCGGATTGACTTCGAAACCAAGGGGGAAGATGGGAAAACGCGAGGAACACGAAGAACACGGCGATGAACACGAGGAACTCCGAGACTCACGCACACACACACCCCGATACACCCGATGCTTACCTCCGTGGCTCGATGGACCACGCCAATAGAATCTCCGAGGAAGAGACACGCGGTAGAATTCCCCGGGGAGAGATTGGGATTGGAGAAGAAGAGCTTGGTGAGGGAGAGAGAGTATCTTGTACTAGAATCTCACTCAACAAGTTCCAAATCAACAACCAAGGTGCCTTGATTACAGAGGGATGATACCCAAGGGAGACTAAGCTCAAATTTAGGTTTGAGTTCAAAACAAGTCTAAAGAGCTAATGAGGGGTTCCAGCTACTTATATAGTCATACACGGCCAGCAAGGGCGAACAGGTACGCGAATGGATAAGTTAAGGCAGTTTGGTGGGGCATTCTCGTCAGGTCCGGTTTGGGGCCGGTCGGACCGGGCCTGGGACCGGGCTGTCCGGTTTGGGGCCGGTCTGACCGGGCCTGTGACCGGGCCGTCCGGTCATGGGTCCGGTCGACCGGCGCAAACCGGAAATCGCGGGGTTTCCGGTCCGGGTCCGTCGTCGTCCGTACGAGGGAGCTGGCCCGGTTTGCGCCCGGCCGACCGGGCCTATGACCGAAGGCGTCCGGTTGTAGGTCCGGCCTGACCGGTCCTGGACCGGCCAGCGTCCGTCTCTTCCTTGGAGCGCTTCGTGCGACGTCGGCTTCGGCTTCATGATCGTCTCCATGTCCAGTTGCTTCTCTCCTTCCCTTGACCTTGGCGTCTTCTCCTCCCCGTGGTCTTGACGCGCCTTGTACCTAATGACACATAGCACGTCGGCATGAGGTAGCAATCCATCCAAAGGGGTACCAAGATCAAGGGTGGTGAGGAGCGAGTTCACCTCATCATGAAGAGCTTTGACTCGGGCTCGTGTCATCGGTCCACTAGGGGGACTTGTTGGTCTTGGTGTAGCGACGTCGGTGACCGGGGCTACATCATCTCCCCCCCCTTGGGAAAGAGTCGTCCTCGACTCTTGCACCTCCTCATCTCCATGATAGGGTGACAAGTCCGAGACGTTGAACGTGTTGCTCACCAAGTACTTGGATGTTGGTATGTCGATGACGTAAGCGTTGTCATTGATGCGCTTGAGGACCTTGAAGGGGCCATCTCCTCTTGGCTTGAGCTTGGAGTTTCGCTCATGGGGAAACCGGTCCTTCCGGAGGTGGATCCAAACGAGGTCTCCTTCTTCGAATATCCTTGCCTTCTTCTTGGCGTTGATGTGGTTGGCTTGACGAAGAACATGTGCTTGTATGGTTGCCCTTGTCTCTTCATGTAGTTTCTTGACGGCGGCGGCGCGCTTGTCGAAGTCCATGTTGATGCGCTCGTGGAGGGGAAGCGGAAGTATGTCGAGTGCCGTGTAAGGTTCGAAGCCGTAGACGACCATGAAGGGGCTCCTTGATGTAGTCTTGTGCTTGGCGCGGTTGTAGGCGAACTCGGCGTGAGGAAGGCACTCCTCCCATGACCTCAAGTTTTTCTTCACGAGGACCCGTAGGAGGGTGGAGAGGCTTCGATTGACCACTTCCGTTTGGCCGTCCGTTTGCGGGTGCGATGATGATGAGAACAAGAGCTTGACTCCAAACTTCGCCATGATTGACTTCCAAAGATAGCTCATGAACTTGACGTCTCGATCCGACACAATGCTTTGCGGTACTCCATGTAGGCGAACGATTTCCACTGAAAAACAATGAAGCAATGTGTGAAGCATCGTCGCTCTTATGGCAAGGTATGAAATGAGCCATCTTAGAGAATCTATCCACTACAACAAATATGGAATCATGACCATGCTTAGTGCGAGGCAAGCCTAGAACGAAATCCATGCTAATATCTGTCCATGGTGCAAAAGGAATAGGCAATGGCATGTAGAGACCATAAGGGTTGGAGGTAGACTTAGCTTGTAAGCATGTTGTGCACCGACGGCAAAGGCGTTCCACATCTCGCTTCATCTTTGGCCAATAGTAGTGGGTTGAGAGCATGGCATATGTCTTGTCACGGCCAAAGTGGCCCATAAGACCTCCTCCATGAGACTCTTGCAAAGCAATTTTCGAAGCGAAGACGCGGGAATGCAAATCTTGTTGGCTTTAAACAAATAGCCATCATGCAAATAGAAATCATCCACTCCTCGCTCAACGGAGCACTTCTCAAAAATGGGAGCAAAGAAAGAATCGGAAGGATAGAGTTCTTTGATCTCTTCAAGTCCCAAAACATGAAAATCCAAACGAGTTAGCAAAAGGGTGTTTTTGCGGAAAGAGCATCCGCCACAACATTGTCCTTGCCCTTCTTGTATTTTATCACATATGGGAAGGACTCAATGAACTCGACCCATTTTGCATGTCGTTTGTTCAAGTTGTGTTGGCTTTTCAAATACTTCAAGGACTCATGATCGGAATGAATGATAAACTCTTTTGGCCAAAGATAGTGTTGCCAAACTTCAAGAACACGAACCAAAGCGTAGAGCTCCTTGTCATATATAGGAT
This sequence comes from Lolium perenne, assembly GCF_019359855.2. Taxonomy (NCBI): domain Eukaryota; kingdom Viridiplantae; phylum Streptophyta; class Magnoliopsida; order Poales; family Poaceae; genus Lolium; species Lolium perenne. The sequence continues at coordinate 163,262,820 of NC_067246.2, forward strand.
AGTTGAGGCGTGCGCCATCTAACTTCTCACTATAGTATGCCACGGGTTTGCCCTCTTGCATAAGAACACCGCCAATACCAAGCCCACTTGCATCACACTCAATCTCAAAAGTTGTGGCAAAATTTGGAAGAACAAGAAGTGGAGCTTCGGTAAGACGTTTCTTCAACTCATCAAAAGCATTTTGTTGGGCCTTGCCCCAAACAAACGGAACATTCTTCTTGGTAAGCTCATTCAAAGGGCAAGCGATGGTGCTAAAATCTTTCACAAAGCGGCGATAAAACCCGGCAAGTCCATGGAAGCTTCGGACTTGGCCAACATTTGTAGGGGTAGGCCAATTATGGATGGCCTCCACCTTGGAAGAATCAACTTCAATCCCATTAGCGGAAACCACAAAACCAAGAAAAACCAATTTGTTTTGAGCAAATGTGCACTTGGGGAGGTTAGCATAAAGCTTTTCATGGCGCAAGATGCACAGGACTTCTCTCACATGTTGCACATGGTCCTCGAGGTTTTTGCTATAAATAAGAATATCATCGAAGTAGACAACCACGCTCTTGCCAATGAGAGGACGCAAGATGTGATTCATGAGGCGCATGAAAGTAGATGGTGCATTGGAAAGACCAAAAGGCATAACGAGCCATTCATAGAGACCAAGTTTGGTCTTGAATGCCGTTTTCCATTCGTCACCAATAGCCATGCGGATTTGATGGTAACCACTACGCAAATCGACTTTAGAGAAAATCGTGGCACCACTAAGTTCATCAAGCATGTCATCTAAACGCGAATGGGATGGCGGTAACGGACGGTAATGGCATTGATGGGCGACAATCCATACACATCCGTTGCGTCTCATCCGGTTTAGGCACGAGGATCACGGGAACCGCACAAGGGCTAAGGCTTTCACGGACATACCCTTTGGCGAGGAGATCTTGAATTTGGCGGTTGATCTCCTTGGTCTCTTCGGGGTTGGTGCGGTAGGCGGCACGGTTTGGGAGCGGAGCGCCGGGTATTAGGTCGATGCGGTGTTCTATGCCGCGGAGTGGTGGTAGTCCATGAGGGAGCTCGTCGGGAAGACGTCTTGAAATTCCTGCAAAAGAGACAACAAAGACGGAGGAATGTTGGTTAAGTCGTTAGTTGCCGACGAGGGTCCCTTGCATATGAGCACGTAGTGCAATATGGTGGATGGGTTCTCTTGTAGCTCTCTCCACTCACTCTTGGTGGCTAGAAGGACACTCTTGGACTCACTCATATATGGCTTGTGGTGCTCACTATCTTTGTGGTGGGTCGCTCCCTCTCCTCTCATCTCACTATGGTGGGTGCGGAGTTGTGCCCTCGCTAAAGCCTTCGCATTATCCGCGATGATTTGGCTAGGAGTCATCGGGCGCAATTCGAACTTCTTGTCGTTGACCTTGAAGGTGTATGTGTTGGAGAGTCCATCATGTATAGCCTTCTTGTCATATTGCCAAGGGCGGCCAAGCAACATGTGGCACACCGTCATGGGTACCACGTCACACTCGATGGTGTCCTCATAAGGGCCGATCTTGAAGTTGACGGTGACGGTATGTTGTATCTTGACGTTGCCCTTGTCACTCAACCATTGGATATGGTAAGGGTGAGGATGCTTGCGGAGAGTGAGGTGGAGCTTCTCACACAACTCGGTGCTCGCAAGGTTGTGGCAACTTCCACCATCGATGATGACCTTGATAGACTTGCCACCAATTCCGGCACGGGTTTGGAAGATGTTGCACCGTTGTTCTTCCATATCATGAGGTTGTGTGGTTAGCACCCTTGTGACCACAAGTGAGGGACTTGGGTCATGCTCACATAAGAGAGGATCTTCTCCACTTTCTTGTTCATAGGCTTCTTCACTTGCCACGGCGGCTTGCACAAGGGCTTCATATTCATCTTCATCAAGAGTCTCGATGTCACCATTCTCCATAGTGATCATGACCTTGGTGTTCTTGCACTCAAACGATTTGTGACCTTGGGTGCCACACTTGAAGCAAGTGACACTAGAGAGTCCCGTGGATGCCTTAGAGGAGGCGGTGGAGGAAACCGTTTGCTTCATGCGACTTTGGATAGTCGTCTTCTTGGACGGTGTAGAGGATGCGTCGGCCTTGGCACTTGTAGCATAAGGAGTTGATGTAGTAGGAGGAGTCGATGTAGCGAGCTTGGAGGAGAAATAGGACTTGGCCTTGGAGTACTTGATGTCCTCAATCACTTGGCGCTCGGCCTTCGATGCTTGGTGGACTAACTCAACCATGTTGGAGTAGGGTTGGAACTCGACAATCCTCTTGATAGGATAAGTAAGGCCATTGAAGAAACGAGCAATTGTTTGTTCTTCGGACTCTTGGATGTTGGCTCGCATCATAGTGAGCTCCATCTCCTTGTAGAACTCCTCAACGGTCTTGGTGCCTTGCTTCAACTTTTGGAGCTTGTTGAAGAGGTCGGTCATGTAGTGTGCGGGGACAAAACGAGCATGCATCTCCTTCTTCATATCTTCCCAAGTGTCAATTGGAGGTTCACCCTTTTCTTCGCGAAGAGTGAGGACTTGCTCCCACCAAGTGTTGGCGTAGTCTTCAAACTCGAGTGATGCCATAGCCACTTTCTTGGCACCGGAATAGTTGTGGATGCGGAAGATCTTGTCCACCTTGAGTGCCCATGAGAGGTAAGCTTCCGGCGTCGTCTTCACCTTTGAACTTGGGCATGTTGAACTTGAGCTTGCCATACATGTTCTCTTCATCCTCCAAGTTTCTTCTACGAGGAGGGGCGCCGTCAACTCTTGCGGCTAGAGGTGGAATAGGAGGTCTTCTACGGCCAACCATAGCATTGGGTTGGTGGTGGAGTTGAACACTTGCTTCACTTGGTTCACGGTGAGGATGTGGTTGAAGATCTTGTCGCGGTTGAGGACGATGCTCAATGTTGGGTCTCTCATCTTGATCATGGTGAGGCTCTCCTCGTCCACGTTGGTCATGGTGAGGGTGGCGACGAAGATCTCGCCGAGGTGGATCTTGAGGATCTTGGTCTTGTGGATGGCCATCACGCCCATGGTGAGCATGGCGATCCGCTTGGTGACGATCTTGTTGAAGGCCTTGAGCTTGTGGAGGACGCTCATGTGGACGAGCATGGCGATGTATTTCTCCACGCCTAGAGTTGGAGCGGGAGTCTTCATGACGAGCATGTGAGCGATGAGGTCGATGATGGTCTTCACGCCTTGAGGAGGAGCTTGGGGACGAAAGGCCACCATGAGAGTAATGGTCTTCATGCCTTGAGGAGGAGCTTGATGAAGAGGAAGTAGAGCGGTGTCGACGATGGCGACCCAAGTTGGTGATGGCGCGCTCGAGGCTATCCATGCGCCGCTCCATGTTGGCATCATTGGCCGCCATTTGGCCATTCAAGTTGTCCGTAGCTTCACGAAGGAGGGCCAAGTCGTGGTTCACGGTGGAGAAGTTGTGAGCCACTTCATCGTATTGCTCATCGATGCGCGTCTCGAAGAGAGAGTTGCTCCTTGAACTCTTGTCGTTGCGTCCATAGGTTGTGTTGAGTAGCCAACCTCTCGGTGTTGCGAAGGATCTCTTCATCCCTATTGGTATCTCCGTTCCTATCCATGATGCAAAGACAAGAACTATGTTGTGTATGTTAGTGGAAGGAGACTACCTCGTACCCTTACCAAGGTAAGATAGTATTGAGGCAATCCACCAAACCGAAAGCAAGATCAAGTGTATCGGGAACACACGCAAAACCACACGCAAAAGCTAGCAAATATGGTGTTAGGCGAGTGTTGTGGAAAGCCAAAAGACAAATCCAAGATCGAGTATGTTGTCAAAAGTGGGTGAGGTCCAAAAATCCAAATGTCAATGTGAAGATCACTATAAACACGGAAAAAGTTGTGGAACACACACACGAGATAAACGGGGTTAGTGCAACCAAAAGTGAGCGGAAAAGTGTATGTATAAGTGCTCGGTGTCACACTAACACAAGGAGAGCCAAAGCTTTGGTTGCAAAGGAAGAGACAACAAGATTCACACGTGGCCTCTCTTCTCCTATCTCTCTTTGCTTAAAAGCTTTTTCTCTTTTGTATATGGCGGCACTTGCACTCGTTTGTATCTTTGGTGGCACGTGGACACTTTGTATGTATGGGCGTATGGATGTATGGATGTATGGATGTATGGTGCTACTCGCACTCTTTTTGTGTTTTTGGGGCTTTTTGACGCACTATGTTAGCGTTAGCCTCGCTTTTGCTATCTTGCCACACGAGTGTTTGCTTGGGTGCCTTACTCAACGCGACACACACACCTCACAATGCGGGGCCACGTGCAATGTCTCGCAACACTAGACAAGCAATGCTCGATGGGATAGATCGCAAAAGGAAGAGGGGTTACAAGGTGACCTGCAAGTTATACCTGCGATGATGGTGGTGGTGTTGGTGGTGGTGGAGATCGCCGGAAGACGAGGTCGAAGGAGGACGCGAGGAGGCGTCCGGTCTGGGGTCCGGTTGGACCGGCTCCTGGACCGGCCTGTCCGGTTGCCGCCCGGTCAACCGGGTTTTGTGCTGGCCGTCCGGTCTGTGGCCCGGTTGACCGGTGCCGAAACCGGTTTCGCGGGATGAAGCTTTCTCTCTCCTGTTCTTCCCCAAACCAAATCCAAATCGACCAAAACGAAGGGAAACGATGGAATCGGAGGCTCAAAGTTGGGGAAATAGTAGATCAAGCACAACAACACCAGATCCTCGGACCAAAACCACTCAAAACGCAACCAAATCACAGATCGGTCAAGAGGCAATTTGGGGCTATTTTTGGGGATTTTTTGGAAAATTTTCTAGGGACGAAATCGGGTGGGTGGGAGGTCAAATCCGCGGTAACCAAGAGCTGCTGATACCATATGATGAGGTCTAAGACCCCGTGTGTGGCCCGATCTCGCGGATTGACTTCGAAACCAAGGGGGAAGATGGGAAAACGCGAGGAACACGAAGAACACGGCGATGAACACGAGGAACTCCGAGACTCACGCACACACACACCCCGATACACCCGATGCTTACCTCCGTGGCTCGATGGACCACGCCAATAGAATCTCCGAGGAAGAGACACGCGGTAGACGTCCCTGGGAGAGATTGGGATTGGAGAAGAAGAGCTTGGTGAGGGAGAGAGAGTATCTTGTACTAGAATCTCACTCAACAAGTTCCAAATCAACAACCAAGGTGCCTTGATTACAGAGGGATGATACCCAAGGGAGACTAAGCTCAAATTTAGGTTTGAGTTCAAAACAAGTCTAAAGAGCTAATGAGGGGTTCCAGCTACTTATATAGTCATACACGGCCAGCAAGGGCGAACAGTGCACGCGAATGGATAAGTTAAGGCAGTTTGGTGGGGCATTCTCGTCAGTCCGGTTTGGGGCCGGTCGGACCGGGCCTCGGGACCGGGCTGTCCGGTTTGGGGCCGGTCTGACCGGGCTCGTGGACCGGGCCGTCCGGTCATGGGTCCGGTCGACCGGGCGCAAACCGGAAACGCGAAGCTTCCGGTCCCGGGTCCTGGTCGTCGTCCCACGAGGGAGCTGGCCCGGTTTGCGCCCGGTCGACCGGGCCTATGACCGGGGCGTCCGGTTGTAGGTCCGGTCTGACCGGGTCCTGGACCGGCCAGCGTCCGTCTCTTCCTTGGAGCGCTTCGTGCGACGTCGGCTTCGGCTTCATGATCGTCTCCATGTCCAGTTGCTTCTCTCCTTCCCTTGACCTTGGCGTCTTCTCCTCCCCGTGGTCTTGACGCGCCTTGTACCTAATGACACATAGCACGTCGGCATGAGGTAGCAATCCATCCAAAGGGGTACCAAGATCAAGGGTGGTGAGGAGCGAGTTCACCTCATCATGAAGAGCTTTGACTCGGGCTCGTGTCATCGGTCCACTAGGGGGACTTGTTGGTCTTGGTGTAGCGACGTCGGTGACCGGGGCTACATCATGTACCAAGATCAAGGGTGGTGAGGAGCGAGTTCACCTCATCATGTAGCGCTTTGACTCGGGCTCGTGTCATCGGTCCACTTGGGGGACTTGTTGGTCTTGGTGTGGAGGTGACCGAAGGCCACCCCGCATCATATGGTTTCTAATCCAAAAATCTTGAAGTCAAGTTGAGATAGCATAGTATAACGGCGCGACAAAGCATCAGCAATAACATTATCTTTACCCTTTTTGTGTTTGATAACATAAGGAAAAGACTCTATAAACTCAACCCACTTTGCATGGCGACGATTCAACTTAGCTTGACTACGAATATGCTTCAAAGATTCATGATCAGAATGTATAACAAATTCTTTAGGCCATAAATAATGTTGCCAAGTTTCGAATGTCCGAACCAACGCATATAATTCTTTATCATAAGTAGAATAGTTCAGACTAGGCCCACTCAATTTTTCACTAAAGTATGCAACAGGTTTGCCCTCTTGTAATAACACACCTCCCAAACCAATTCCACTAGCATCACATTCAAGCTCAAAAGTCTTATTGAAATCAGGAAGTTGGAGTAATGGAGCATGTGTTAACTTATCTTTCAGAATCATGAAGGCGTTTTGTTGTGCATCGCCCCACACAAAGGGCACATCCTTCTTTGTAAGCTCATTCAGCGGCGCAGCAATGGATCCAAAATCTTTCACAAAGCGCCTATAGAAACCAGCGAGGCCAAGAAAACTCCTCACTTGTGTGACCGTCTTTGGCTGCGGCCAACTCTCAATTGCCTCAATCTTGGCTGGATCAACTTCAATTCCCTGCGCAGTAACAACATAGCCAAGAAACGCAACTCGATTGGTGCAAAAGGTGCACTTCTCAAGATTACCATACAAATGTGCATCACGTAAAGCATTGAAAACAGCACGTAAATGATCCAAATGTTCCTCCAAAGATTTGCTATAAATCAGAATATCATCAAAGTATACCACCACAAAACGTCCAATAAAAGCACGTAAAACTTCGTTCATCAGTCTCATGAAAGTACTAGGTGCATTAGTTAAACCAAAGGGCATTACTAACCACTCATATAAGCCAAACTTAGTTTTAAACGTTGTTTTCCATTCATCTCCTAATTGCATACGAATCTGGTGGTAACCACTACGCAAATCAACTTTAGAGAACATAATAGAACCACTCAATTCATCAAGCATATCATCTAAACGAGGTATAGGATGACGGTATCGAATGGTAATATTATTAATAGCTCTACAATCCGTACACATGCGTGAAGAACCATCCTTCTTAGGTACCAAGATAATAGGAACAGCACATGGACTAAGAGACTCACGAATGTAACCTTTATCTTGTAGAACCTGAATTTGTCGCTGAATCTCTTTCGTCTCTTCAGGATTGGTACGGTATGGTGCACGGTTGGGCAGCGAAGCTCCTGGAATCAAGTCAATCTGGTGTTCTATCCCACGAATAGGTGGCAATCCAGGTGGAACATCTTGTGGAAACACATCAATGAATTCCTGCAAAAGGTTAGCAACCGCAGGTGGCAAAGAAGGAGGCATATCCTCAAATGAAAACAGAACTTCTTTGCAAATAATAGCATAGCATTGAGTAGTGTTCACATCAAGTTCAGCAATATCAGATTTGCTAGCAAGCAAACAAGGATTCTTCAAACGAATTTCAGTAGCATGGTTCGAATCAGATTTAGTATTAGTCTTATGGGGCACAAAATCTGCAGCAACAATCTGATTTTCACTCTTATGTTTCTCCTCGTTTTTTACTCTACTAGCTCTAGCAAGATCATCTTTTACTATTTGTTCAGGAGTCATAGGTTTGAGACCAATTTTCTTTCCATCATGCATAAAAGAATACTAATTAGTTCTACCATTATGAACAGATTCTCTATCAAATTGCCAAGGTCTACCAAGTAACAAAGAACAAGCTTGCATAGGTACAACATCACAATCAACAAAATCAGAATATGTACCAATAGTAAAATGCACACGTGTAGTTCTTATTACCTTGAGCTTCCGAGAGCTCTCAAACCATTGAATGTAGTATGGATGTGTGCGCTGTCTTGTAGAAAGAGAAAGCTTCTCCACCATGTCAACGCTAGCCAGATTATTGCAGCTCCCTCCATCAATAATGATCCTTATAGCTCGCTCTTTTACAACGCCTCTTGTTTGAAACAGATTGTGGCGTTGATCATGCTCAGCTTTGCTCAATTGCATGCTCAACACACGCTGTGCAACTAAGCTCCTGTACTGATCAGCAGTGTCAGCATCCATTACCTCTATCTCTCTCTCAGAATTAGAATTGGCACCATCACGTGCAGCAATAAGGGCCAATGTATCTTCATCAAAGTCACTTGCAGAATCATATTCTCCATCTTCACGCACCAACATCACACGCTTTGTTCTGCATTCTCTCTCTATGTGACCAAATCCCAAGCATTTGCGACATTGAATGTCGCGCGTCTTCCCTGTGGAGGCCATGGAAGATGAACTCCGAGGAGGACCAGCAGATGGTGGTGGAGTCGCAGCAGGTGGTGCTCGTGATGCAGGCGCGGTGTACTTGGAAGTAGTAGGTGCTGGTGCAGTCCCACGCGATGGTGGCGCTGATTGTCGCGGAGACCACGACGATGTACGACCTGCAGAAACATTAGCTCTTCTCCATGGTGGTTGACGATCCTGCACTTCACGTTCAGCTTTGCAAGCAAGATGAAACAAGCGAGTAATAGTGTTGTACTCCTTATAATCTAAAATATGTTGAATCTCTTTATTCAAACCACCAAAGAAACGTGCAAGCATAGCCTCATTATCCTCTACAACACCACAGCGAATCATACCAGTTTGCAATTCTTGATAATAGTCTTCTACAGAATTTTTCCCTTGTTCTAAGCGAGACAATTTCTTAAGTAAATCACGCTGATAATGTGGAGGAACAAAACGAGTACGCATAGCAAGTTTTAAACCAACCCAAGTAGTAGGAATATTAGCAGGACGTGCTCTACAATGTTCAGACCACCAAATAGAAGCAAAATCTTTGAACTCACAAGTAGCAGCACTAACACGCAAGTGCTCAGGGTATTTTAAACATGCAAAGCGTTGTTCTACTTCCAATTCCCATGTAAGATATGCATCAGGATTATATCTACCCTCAAATGGCGGAATATTCAATTTAAGTTTAGCAACATGATCATCATCATTACGTACCGGCCGTGGAGGTGGACGAGCGTTGCGGTTCAGTTGCCGTGGACGACCCGGTGCAGGTTGTTCGACTTCCTCGCCGTCCAGTACGTTCTCCTCGACCTGCTCGTCCGCGTCCGTTTCATAGTCTTTGTATCCCTCATCAGAAGGCGCGTCAGGTGCGGCTGCTGCAGCAGGAGCGGTACACACAGGCACATCCGCACGAGGAACGCGGCGTGCGCGTCGTTGCACATTGTCGCGAGGTGGCGGCAACCGAGTCAAAAGCTCCTGGAACTTGGCGTCGAGCTTGGAGTTGAAAGCTGCCTCGAGGCCATCCAGCTTGTCCAGCGCGTCGGTGAGTTTGGCATCCACGTCACCAATGCGCGCATCGGTGTCGCGTGCATGCCCGCCCAAAAGGTGGGTGAAATGAGCATGCAACTGCTCAGACGTCATCTTGGACGGGTCAACAGCGGCCGGATCAACTGGTCCTGACATGATTAGTACACAAGAAGCACAAATGTATATGCCTACAAACTACGGAATATGGTGGTTCACGCGCAATTCGTCAGGCAAAATACGAAGCACTTACAAGTTCTTACCAAACAGGAGGAAAGCGATGTAACAACCAGCAAGGATCAGCGTCTCCAAAGATTGCCAAAGCGATTACCAGGTGTCGACACAGTGCACGTGGAGACAATATGTAGAGCTGTAGGAAGGCTAGTATGGTAGCAAAACAGCAATTGTCAAAACAGCAATGCAATATTGAAAGTATGCTCAACAACGGTACTGTGCTGGTCCTAGGCTAGACCGTACTAGAGACGCGAGCCTAGTTCACCAACGATGTCACGGCGCGGCACACAAGCAACGAGCAGCTATGGAGTGATATATGGTGGTGGTTGACTCCAACAAGCACAAAGGAAAAGCTCAAAAGCAAGATATAAGTGAAGAACACAGGAATTTCCGGGTAATAAACTTAAACGTCAAAAATCTCAACCTTCCCGACGTTTTTTGGCAATTCTGAGAGTTCCGGAAGCCGCACAATGACTGGCTGGATACAACTTTTTCTCCCGGTGATTTTGACTGGTAAAACGTCGAAAACGGAGTTCGTATGCAAAAGTTATGCTCGGTCAAAGTTTGCGGTCGAAAACTGCCCAATTCGGACTAAAATCGACCTGACTAGTGGAAATCGGGTCAAACCCGACTGGGATGCGGATTTGACTTTTTTTTTTGCGATATTTTTTTTTTTTGCAACTTTTTTTTTTTTTGCTCTTCTACTCACAACCGGAAGGCGGCGATTATCTGGACACGACTATGGACACAATAATGGTGGTGCGTGTATACGGATGTATATGGTGATGGCGGAAGTATATGGCAGGTGTATATGGCAATGGCGGAAGTATGTGGCAGGTGTATATGGCGATGACGGCGGTGATCTGCGTAAGGTGTGAGTGGCGGCGGCGTAACCAATATGACCAGAACTCGAAACTCTAAAGGAACTAGACGCTAAGACCAGCAACTCGACACGAAGATGCACACACAAATTCAACTATGCAAAACTGAAAAGACAATGCAAGGCGTGGCAGGGGGTTTATGGGACGATATGATCTAAACCCTAACAGTTTTTTTTTTGTTGGCTTTTTCGTGGTTTATGGGTATGATGGCAGATGCAATCTACACTAGGAAAAACAGTAAATTTTCACCGAGCAACCTGAAATCTGATACCACTTGATATGGCAAAGGTGGCCGATCTTTCGATGAGACGTGGATAGATCGATTTGTTGGTGGAGTTCGTGCTTGACGATCCGACTACACGTGCAAAGCTCGTGCGCCAATGCAATCGCTAGGACAATCTCCGGGAGTTACTGATCTTGCGGATGCACGATCAGCCTGACCAGCGAGGGTCTTAATTCCTACCTGAAATCGAGAACAAGTAAGAACTAATGATGCAATCAGAATATTGCGGATGAAAGATGAAAGCTTTATTGAAAAAGGTGGGATTCCGAATAGTCGGTCTTGTTCTGGGCGTTGGCCTCAAAATAAGTACACGAGAGTTGCAACGATGGCTAACTTTTAATCTAATCAAAATCCCAGTCTAAACGTGACGGCTATGGGGGTATTTAAAGGAGGAAAAGGTGGGGTTTCGGCCAACCATACGTATGGTGGTCGAACCAAACCCTAGAAGGCATTTCCCCCTTCAATACGGACTCTAAAAAGTGGCTGACTTAATTCCTGCGAAAATGACATGGGCCTGGCCCAAAACTAAAGGTGACGCAGCACCATAACATGCTATGGACGAAATTATGAAGTGGAAAACTCTATATTTCGTCCATGTCTTCATCTCTTCTTATGGTGGCTTCAAAGTTCTGAAATCTCCACTTGCGGCGTCATCTTCAATCCTCAAACGCTTGCTGCCATCTCCTCCATGCGTGATCATGCTCCAATGCTTGTCCTCCTCATCCATGCTTGGTCCATCATTCCTAAGAGTAACAAACATATCTGATTTAGGCAGCATCATATTCTCATGTATGTGAGGAATAGTTCCAAGAAACGAAAGTACCTGATAGTTAAGTTGTTTGGCACGAGCTCGAGTGATTGGTCCTTGTATTTGTGTGGCTGTAGGTACAGCGGTTGTATCAAGAGATGGGATGTCCTCATCACCGAAGACACAAAGGAGATCCAACGACAAATACAAGACCTCCTCGAAAAAGGGTATGTTCGTGAAAGCTTAAGCCCTTGTGCGGTTCCCGTGATTCTTGTTCCTAAACCGGATGAGACGCAATGAATGTGTATAGATTGTCGCCCCATCAATGCCATTACCGTTCGTTACCGCCATCCCATTCCGCGTTTAGATGACATGCTTGATGAATTGAGCGGTGCCACGATTTTCTCTAAGATTGATTTGCGTAGTGGCTACCACCAAATCCGCATGGCAATAGGTGATGAATGGAAGACGGCATTCAAGACCAAACTTGGTCTCTATGAATGGCTTGTCATGTCATTTGGTCTTTCAAATCCTCCATCTACTTTCATGCGACTCATGAATCACATCTTGCGACCTCTCATTGGCAAGAGTGTGGTTGTCTATTTCGATGATATTCTCATTTATAGCAAAAACCTCGAGGACCATGTGCAACATGTGAGAGAGGTCTTGTGCATCTTACGTCATGAAAAGCTTTATGCTAACCTCCCCAAGTGCACCTTTGCTCAAAACAAGTTGGTTTTCCTTGGCTTTGTGGTTTCCGCTAATGGTATTGAAGTTGATTCTTCTAAGGTTGAGGCCATCCACAATTGGCCCACTCCTACCAATGTTGGTCAAGTTCGAAGTTTTCATGGACTTGCCGGTTTCTACCACCGCTTTGTGAAAGATTTTAGCACCATTGCTTGCCCTTTGAATGAGCTTACGAAAAAGAATGTTCCATTTGTGTGGGGCAAGGCACAACAAAAAGCTTTTGATGAGTTGAAAAAGAGACTTACCGAGGCACCACTTCTTGTTCTTCCAAACTTTTCCAAAACTTTTGAGATTGAGTGCGATGCAAGTGGACTCGGTATTGGTGGAGTGCTTATGCAAGATGGAAAACCCGTGGCATACTATAGCGAGAAGTTGGATGGCGCACGCCTCAACTATCCTATATATGACAAGGAACTTTACGCTTTGGTTCGTGTTCTTGAAGTTTGGCAACACTATCTTTGGCCAAAAGAGTTTATTATCCACTCCGACCATGAGTCTTTGAAATATTTGAAAAGTCAACACAATTTGAACAAAAGACATGCAAAGTGGGTTGAGTTCATTGAGTCCTTTCCATATGTAATCAAATACAATAAGGGCAAGGACAATGTTGTGGCGGATGCTCTTTCCCGCAAACTCACCCTCTTACTCACTCGTTTGGATATTAGTGTTTTGGGTCTTGATGAAATCAAAGATTTATATGCTTCCGATACTATCTTTGGCCCAATCTTTGCAAAGTGTTCTAGTGAGAAGGGCATCGATGATTTCTATTTGCACCAAGGATTCTTGTTCAAGGGCAACAAACTTTGTATTCCTATGTCTTCGCTTCGCCTTTTGCTCTTACAAGAATCGCATGGTGGTGGTCTTATGGGACACTTTGGACGAGAGAAGACATATGCCATGCTCTCCACTCACTATTATTGGCCAAGAATGTACCGCGACGTGGAGCGCCTTTGCCGACGGTGTACAACATGCTTACAAGCTAAGTCAACTTCCAACCCCTATGGTCTTTATACACCATTGCCTATTCCTCATGCTCCTTGGTCCGACATTAGTATGGATTTTGTGCTAGGATTGCCTAGAACCAAATATGGTCATGATTCAATTTTCGTAGTGGTTGATCGATTCTCTAAAATGGCATATTTCATACCATGCTCCCGAACGGATGATGCTTCACACATTTCTTCCTTGTTTTTTAGGGAAATTGTGCGACTCCACGGTGTACCAAGAAGCATTGTGTCGGATCGAGATGTCAAGTTCATGAGTTACCTTTGGAAGACACTAATGGCCAAGTTCAACGTCAAGCTTTTGTTCTCCTCATCCTCACACCCACAAACCGATGGGCAAACCGAAGTGGTGAATCGAAGCCTCTCAACACTACTACGAGTCCTTGTCAAGAAGAATTTGAAGTCATGGGAAGATTGCATCCCGCATGCGGAGTTTGCCTACAACCGCGCCAAGCACACTACAACACTAAGAAGCCCGCTCATGGTTGTCTATGGCTTTGAGCCTCCTACGGCGATTGACCTCCTTCCTCTACCGCTACATGAGCAAGTAAACATGGACATAGACAAGCGAGCACAATACATGAAGAAGCTACATGAAGATACAAGGACAACAATCGAGCAACAAGTTCTTCGTCAAGCAACACGCCTCAACATGAAGAAAAAGGCACGGATCTTCAACGAAGGGGACCTAGTGTGGATACATCTTCGCAAGGACCGTTTCCCTCAAGAAAGAAACTCCAAGCTCAAGCCCCGAGGCGATGGTCCCTTCAAGGTCCTCAAGCGAATCAACGACAACGCCTACGTCATCGACATACCAACATCCAAGTACTTGGTGAGCAACACATTCAATGTGTCCGACCTCTTGCCATACCATGAAGATGAAGAGACGTTAGAGTCGAGGACGACTCTTTCCCAAGGGGGGGAGATGATACGGGGTGGCCTTCGGACACCACCGCCTCAAGACCGACAAGCCCTCCTCGTGGTCCAATGACACGAGCTCGAGCCCAAGCCCTACACCAAGAGGTGAATTCGCTCCTCTCCACGTACGCCTTTGACACCCCTTTGGATGGATTGCTACTTCATGCCAATACCCTATGTTCAATCAGGTACATCGACCAAGAAGCGAGCCATGGAGACCAAGCCAATGAAGAGAGAGCTGGAAATGATGAAGATGGAGCTTCAGCACTCAGGCCGTAACTTCCGCCCCCCAGGACCGGAACTTCCGGCCAGATTCCCTCCAGATGCCTTCCAGCGCCCAGAAGAAAGGATCCAGCCGGAACTTCCGCCCCTGGAGACCGGAACTTCCGCCCACCGGAACTTCCGCCCAAGTTCCGCCCAACTTCCGAAAGTCCGCCAAAACGCCCCTGGATGTTACTGCGGGGAAATGGGCAAATTCCCGAACAAGGCCGGAACTTGGCCGGAACTTCCGCCCAGACCGGAACTTCCGCCCCTCAGGACCGGAACTTCCGCCCCTGACCGGAACTTCCGCCCAAGATGACCGGAACTTCCGCCCCATCGAACTTCAGCAGGACAGCACTTTTCAGCGTGTAACTTAACCCTTCGCCCCCACCTATAAATAGCCTTGTTGGCTCAGATCTGAGATTAGACTTGATGTGAAATTAAACCTGAGCTTAGCTTACCCTTGTGGGAACCCTACCTAGATCTTTGATCTTGTACCCACCCGGGCTCCTTATCGACTTGTCAAGATCTCTTTGGTGACTTCTACCGTTTATTTGATCTTTTGCTTGCACTTCTACCTATTTGGTCTTTTGCTTGCACTTCTATCAACCTTCCGGTCTTTTCACCCTTCTAGATCTTGCGAGCATCGATTTGTCGATCTCTTTGCGGGACTTCTACCGGAAGGTCTTTTCTCGCAACCTCTATCGAGTAGGTGTATCGGGCCTACGAGGGAAAACCGGTTTGTGTGCGTGTGTGTGTTGTATCCCCACGATTCCCCCTCGCGTTCTTCGTGTTCATCGCGTTCATCCACCTACCCCCACGAGTTCCACCCAAATCCGTGAAGATCGGGCACATCCAAGGACTTAGTCCTCATCAAATTGACCGAGGGAAAGGCGGGGGAGAGGAAGAACCCGAAGAACACGGCGAAGAACACGATGAACACACGCGAACGCACGCAATACAACCCGATACAATTCTGGTTTACTCCCGATAGCCCGAACCACTATCCCGATAGAATCTCTCAAGGGAGAGACACGCGGTAGAATCCCCGAGAGGAAGATCGGTATACGATCGGTGGAATCACACGAGTGAGAGACCGGTGGTAGAATCACAAGTGTGAGAGACTAATCATATAAGGAGTGCCTTGTACAATAAATTTTGGTAATCTAAGGAGGGGGTTACCCTAATCCCAAAGGGATGGTGGAGGCATGAGCCTAGGTTCTCTCAAGTTCAACTCTTTTCTTATGAAGGGGGAGGTGGGAGCCTATATATAGGGAGCCACTAAGGAGGGGTAGTTTAGGCATACAAAGAGCATAGTGGGATGGTTTATATTATGAGCTTCATAGTGGGGACGGCGGTGTCGGCGTAGGCATGGCGACAGTGCCGTCTTCCTCCGGCGTCGAGCAGGGTGGCAGTGTCGGCCACTCCGTGGCGGTAGTGCCGGCCTTCCTAGACGCGTCTCCTTCTTCCGTCTCCTCATCCATGCTTCCGTGACGTCGGACTTGAGCGTAGTTCTTGATGATGACCATGATGCGGATAAGACCGAAGGTCGGGCTGCATCAACCACCACTTCGAGGCATAGAACACCGCATCGACCTCATACCCGGCGCTCCGCTTCCAAACCGTGCCGCCTACCGCACCAACCCCGAGGATACAAAGGAGATCCAACGCCAAATTCAAGATCTCCTTGCCAAAGGGTACGTCCGCGAAAGCCTTAGCCCTTGTGCGGTTCCCGTGATTCTCGTGCCTAAACCGGATGCGACACAACGGATGTGTATGGATTGTCGCCCCATCAATGCCATTACCGTCCGTTACCGCCATCCCATTCCGCGTTTAGATGACATGCTTGATGAGTTAAGTGGTGCCACGATTTTCTCTAAAGTCGATTTGCGTAGTGGCTACCATCAAATCCGCATGGCCATTGGTGATGAATGGAAAACGGCATTCAAGACCAAACTCGGTCTCTATGAATGGCTCGCTATGCCTTTTGTTCTTTCCAATGCTCCATCTACTTTCATGCGCCTCATGAATCACATCTTGCGTCCTCTCATTGGCAAGAGTGTGGTTGTCTATTTCGATGATATTCTCATTTATAGCAAAAACCTCGAGGACCATGTGCAACATGTGAGAGAGGTCTTGTGCATCTTGCGTCATGAAAAGCTTTATGCTAACCTCCCCAAGTGCACCTTTGCTCAAAACAAATTGGTTTTCCTTGGCTTTGTGGTTTCCGCTAATGGGATTGAAGTTGATTCTTCCAAGGTGGAGGCCATCCACAATTGGCCTACCCCTACAAATGTTGGTCAAGTCCGAAGTTTCCATGGACTTGCCGGGTTTTACCGCCGCTTTGTGAAAGATTTTAGCACCATTGCTTGCCCTTTGAATGAGCTTACCAAGAAGAATGTTCCGTTTGTTTGGGGCAAGGCCCAACAAAATGCTTTTGATGAGTTGAAGAAACGCCTTACCGAAGCTCCCCTTCTTGTTCTTCCAAATTTTGCAAAAACTTTTGAGATTGAGTGTGATGCAAGTGGGCTTGGTATTGGTGGTGTTCTTATGCAAGAGGGCAAACCCGTGGCATACTATAGTGAGAAGTTAGATGGCGCACGCCTAAACTATCCTATATATGACAAGGAGCTCTACGCTTTGGTTCGTGTTCTTGAAGTTTGGCAACACTATCTTTGGCCTAAAGAGTTTATCATTCATTCCGATCATGAGTCCTTGAAGTATTTGAAAAGCCAACACAACTTGAACAAACGACATGCAAAATGGGTCGAGTTCATTGAGTCTTTTCCATATGTGATCAAATACAAGAAGGGCAAGGACAATGTTGTGGCGGATGCTCTTTCCCGCAAAAACACCCTTTTGCTTACTCGTTTGGATTTTCATGTCTTGGGACTTGAAGAGATCAAAGAACTCTATCCTTCCGATTCTTTCTTTGCTCCCATATTTGAGAAGTGCTCCTGATGTAGCCCCACCTAACGACGACGCTACACCATGGCCACGGAATCCCCCAAGTGGACCGACAACCCGAACCTACGCTTTATATGTCAAGGTGAACTCAATCCTCTCTACCCTCGATCCCGATACAACCTTGGATGGAGTGCTACCTCATTCCTATATGTCTTGTGTTACTAGGTACGAGCTTCGTCAAGGATCCGGAGAGGAGGAGGCACTCACTTGGTGCAAGGGAGAAGGAAGAGCAAGGGAGAAGAAGGGAAGAAGAAGAAAGAAGAGGAAGAGAGAAGGGAAGAGGAAGAGGGAGGCCGGAGCCTCTAGGCAGCCATGGCCGGCCCCCACTGGCCGGAGCCTCCACTCCCTCCCTGGCCGGTACCACCTCCAGGAGAGGCACACGCGGGAGGAGGTAGGACCGGTACTACCGGCCACATCTGGCCGGTACTACCGGCCTACCCCAAGCGCCCCAACTCCAGCTCGCGGGAAGAAAAGGCAAGAGCGGTACCTCCGGCCGAGGTACCGCCCGAGGTACCGCTCATGCGCCCAACCATACTGGATACTTTGCCAAGTTTTGGTGCGTTTTCCGGTACCATGGCCGGTACCTCCGCCCGAGGTACCGCTCAGCCGAAACAAGCTCAAATCTGGACCGTTCCCCTTCATCTGAACGTCCCTGATTTCATACCTTGTAATACCTAAAGTACCCTTGCACGAATCTGAGCTATATGTATCTCCCGTATCCCCATTTGCTAGGGTTAGACAAGATTTAACTTGCTCCCCACCTTGTAACCCCTCTTCTTTTGCGATCTATCCTATTGAGCATTGCTTATTGAGTGTTGCGAGACATTGCACGTGGCCCCGCATTGTGAGGTGTGTGTGTAGTGTGGAGTCAAGCTTCTAAGCAAAACTCGTGTGGCAAGATAGCAAAAGCGAGGCTAACGCTAACATAGTGTGTGAAAAAGCCCCAAAAACACAAAAAGAGTGCAAGTCGCACCATACATCCATACATACGAAAGTGTGATAGTGCCACCATAGATACAAATGAGTGCAAGTGCCACCATATACAAAAGAGAAAAAGCTTTTAAGCAAAAGAGAGAAAAGAGAAGAGAGGCTACGTGTGAATCTTGTTGTCTCTTCATTTGCAACCAAAGCTTTGATCTCTTCTTGTGTTAGTGTGACACCGAGCACCCTTGCTTAAGGGCTTCTTACACTTTTCCGCTCATTCCTTGGTCGCACTAACCCCGTTTATCTCGTGTGTGCGTTCCATATCTTTTCCGTGTTTATAGTGATCTTCACATTGACATTTGGATTTTTGGACCTCACCCACTTTTAACAACATACTTGATTTCGGATTTCGTCTTTTGGCTTTCCACCATACTCACCTAACACCATATTTGCTAGCTTTTGCGTGTGTTTTTGCGTGAGTACCCGATACAATTGTTCTAACTCTCGGTTTTGTTGGATCACCCCGATCTTATCATACCACGGTAAGGATGCGAGGTAGTGTTCTTCCACTAACATACACCATATAGATCTTGCCGTGCTAACATGTATAGCGACGAAGAAGATACGGAGGAGTACACGGAGCACTTCGAGGAGGATACCTCTTCAAGCACCGCGGATGTGGAGGAACATGTGGAGCTCTACTCCGACCATAGCTCCCCAAGCATCACCGACATGTCCGACATCGAGGAGCTCGACAACGACCATAGCTCCCCAAGCATCACCGACACCTCCGAAATCGAGGAGCTCGACAACGACCATGGCTCCCCAAGCATCATCGACATGGACGACATGGTGGAGCGCCATCTTGAGGACGACTTCGACGAGCTCTACATCGACAATGGCTCACCAAGCATGGACGACATGGTAGAGCAACGCCACGCCTTCGACATCGACACCGTGACGGAGCCTTACCTCGACTCCACCATGAGCAACGCCGGTGCTCCCACATACCCCTACTTCGCCAATGGAGCTACATATGAAGATGGAGGACATCCACAATGGCACCATCATATGGATCATCAAGAGCGTCCCCATCATGAGCGTCATCGACACACTTCTTCGAGCTCCACAAGGCGCCACCATGAGAGTGCTTATGCACAAGATCGTCGACTTCAAGTACACCATATGGAGCTTCAAGAGCGTCCCCATCATGAGCGTCATCGACACTCTTCTCCAAGCTCCACAAGGCGCCGCAAGCAACATGCCAAGTCGCATGAGCCATCATCTAGGCATGGCAAGGACCGTCATCGCCTCACACCATCTCATGATAGTCGTCGACCACTCCCACCTCATGGTCTACATCGACATACGTCACCACATGGGCTTCTCCGCCACAAGCCACTTCATGATCGCCATCGACCAACATCCCCCAAGGATCTTCGACGACACTCATCAAGACATGGTGATGAAGCACAACGACGAGAGCCTCATATGGCCACTTCCACCTCTTGCGCCACCACCACAATGGCCCCTAGCTCATCACATGCCTATGGACTCCGATGCTACAAGTGCAAGCAACAAGGCCACCGCCCACGGGAATGTCCCAATCTCCTATGTGAGGTATGCAAGGCCAAGGGTCACGAGGCATGGCAATGCACAAAGCCAAGCGCCAAGACGCTCTACTTCGACGAGCTACAAGGCCAAGCCACCAAGAAGCCTGCGGCACCCACACTTCAAGATGAAGACCTCCAAGGCCATCGCAAGGATGATGTGGATCCGCGCCTAGCTCTCCACAACACTACGGCGCCACCGATAGAGGATGACTTGGGAGGCGATGGAGTTGAGATGGTTGAGCATGGGATTTTCCCCTCAACCAAGGAGGCGCATGGAGATGAGAAAGTCGAGCCTACTCCCCTATGCTTCATTGATGAGTTGGTACCAATCCCATGTGAGCATGAGAGCCACCTAGCCCACTTGAGTGAGAGTGATAGTGAGTTGAGTGACTCCCACCCCATATGTGAGTTTGAGTGCTTCCGTTTGGAGGACATGAGTGATACACAAAGTGAGTTGAGAGAGGTAGATGATAGGTCCATGGAGGACATCGCATTTGCTAACACATTAACCTCTCCCTCGTTTGTGTCTTCTTATGTTGCACTAGGTTCCACGGAGGACGAGTTCCCGCTCATGGAGACGATGTACATGGTGCATGAAGATGATGATATCTCACCATGCTTTCTTCAAGACGGACATGTCGACCACATGGATCCTCCTACTTCCACAACACCTACCTCAAATGAGTCGGCCTACAAAGGTAACAACATAGGTGTTGATGATGCCATGATCCCACTAGTGGACATGATGACTTATGAGTGCATGCATGATCTTGATGATACATTTGCTACGTCACATGCTACTTTCACTTTCCCATGTGATGCTTTGCTTGATAACATTGTTGATCATGTGAAATTGCTTGCTTGTGATACCATGACCATGCCATGCTATGAGAGCTTCAATTTTTCCACCATTGCTTGCAATATGCCGACCACTTGCTCTTTACCATGTATTGCTTGCAATGATAATGACAAGGATGACATTAGCTTCCGCATGCTTTGCCCCAAATGTTTACACTCTTCCATGATCCTTGCATCCAAGATTGCGAACAATTGCTCTTTCTTATGCTTGGTATGCAAGAATGCTTATTTCATTGTCCACGAGATGGCCCCCATAGCCTTCTCACTTTTTGATGATCATGAGTTACCACATGCCATGAATGCACCTACTTACCATTTGCACCATCGCCATGCATTCCATACTATGTTGATTGACACTAATGGTGATGTGCACAAGACTTGGACCATCATGATGGATGATGTGTTCATCTACCATGCACACACGCTCTTTGTCTTGTTTATTCCATGTGTAGGTAAACGGACGACCACTTCCACCGCTACGGAGCATGAGCTCACGAAACGCGCAATTGAGAGCTACCCCATCGAGGACCTAACCCGCGGGATTCATGCCAAAGGGTATGTTCCCAAACGCCTTCGCCCTCGTGTGTTTCCAATTTTTCTTGTCGAGCTTCCGGTTTGGTGCCATTCCTCGTCACCCCTTTTGCTTCTTGTGCAACATATCTTGAAACATCTTGTTGGCACAATGGTTGTTGTATGTATTGATGATATCACCATACACTCCGAGAATCTCAAGGACCATGTCATACATGAGAGAGACACCTTATGCATCTTGTGCCACATGTCTCACAAAAAGTTGCTCTCCTTTGGATTTCTCATTTCATCTTTGGCAATTGCAATGGGTTCTTTGACACTTGAGGATACCCATACTCGGCTCACGCCAACCACACTTTCCCAAGCTAGAAGTCTCCATAGCTTTGCCATTGCACATAACAATTTTGCCCCAAATTTTGCCGCCGATACTTGCCTTTTGATTGTTCCATTTGTGTGGGACAATGCTACACACAACATTTTTGACACTTTACAAAGCAAACCTTTACTTGCACAAACTTTTGCCCCACCAAATTTTGGATACATCGACACTCTTTTGGTTCCCATTTTTGCAAAATGCCTCTTGGAGAAACGACTTGATGCTTCGTATTTGATTGAGAGCCTCTTGTTCGCCGATCACCAAATTGGCATCCACAAGCTTTCCATTTGCAAGTTGCTTTTCCCCAAGTGCTTCTTCGACCGCTTCTTCGACAAACAAACTCCGAACTACTTGGTGAGCAAGACGTTCACCCTCTCGGACCTCTCGCCACACCATGGAGATGAGGAGGAACAAGAGTCGAGGACGACTCTTCCCCAAGGGGGGGGAGATGATGTAGCCCCACCTAACGACGACGCTACACCATGGCCACGGAATCCCCCAAGTGGACCGACAACCCGAACCTACGCTTTATATGTCAAGGTGAACTCAATCCTCTCTACCCTCGATCCCGATACAACCTTGGATGGAGTGCTACCTCATTCCTATATGTCTTGTGTTACTAGGTACGAGCTTCGTCAAGGATCCGGAGAGGAGGAGGCACTCACTTGGTGCAAGGGAGAAGGAAGAGCAAGGGAGAAGAAGGGAAGAAGAAGAAAGAAGAGGAAGAGAGAAGGGAAGAGGAAGAGGGAGGCCGGAGCCTCTAGGCAGCCATGGCCGGCCCCCACTGGCCGGAGCCTCCACTCCCTCCCTGGCCGGTACCACCTCCAGGAGAGGCACACGCGGGAGGAGGTAGGACCGGTACTACCGGCCACATCTGGCCGGTACTACCGGCCTACCCCAAGCGCCCCAACTCCAGCCATGGGAAGAAAAGGCAAGAGCGGTACCTCCGGCCGAGGTACCGCCCGAGGTACCGCTCATGCGCCCAACCATACTGGATACTTTGCCAAGTTTTGGTGCGTTTTCCGGTACCATGGCCGGTACCTCCGCCCGAGGTACCGCTCAGCCGAAACAAGCTCAAATCTGGACCGTTCCCCTTCATCTGAACGTCCCTGATTTCATACCTTGTAATACCTAAAGTACCCTTGCACGAATCTGAGCTATATGTATCTCCCGTATCCCCATTTGCTAGGGTTAGACAAGATTTGGCTTAGAGTAGATTCTTGAGCTTTGTCTCCCTAGGGTATCATCCCTCTGTAATCAAGGCCACCCTTGTTGTTGATTGGATATGTGAGTGAGATTCTAGTGTGGTGCACTCTCTCTCCCTCACCGATCTTCGTCTCCAACACCGGTCTCTCACCTCGGAATTCTACCGCGGTCTCTTCCGTGGGTGATTCTATTCGGCGTGGTCCATCGAGCCACGAGGGTAATCATCGGTTGTATCGGGTTGGTGTGCGTGCGTGTGTCCTCGTGTTCATCGTGTTCATCGTGTTCTTCGCGTTCTTCCTCTCTCCCTCCTTTGGATTTCGGGTCAACCGCAAGATCGGGCCACACACGGGGTCTTAGACCTCATCAGCTCCCTTGAGCGAGGAGTGGATGATTTCTATTTGCATGATGGCTACTTGTTCAAAGCTAACAAGATTTGCATTCCCGAGTCCTCGCTTCGAAAATTGCTTTTGCAAGAGTCACATGGAGGTGGTCTTATGGGACACTTTGGTCGAGAGAAGACACACGCCATGCTCTCAACCCACTACTATTGGCCAAGAATGTACCGCGACGTGGAACGCCTTTGCCGCCGGTGCA
Organism: Lolium perenne; assembly: GCF_019359855.2. Taxonomy (NCBI): domain Eukaryota; kingdom Viridiplantae; phylum Streptophyta; class Magnoliopsida; order Poales; family Poaceae; genus Lolium; species Lolium perenne. Next base: position 163,286,433 of record NC_067246.2, read on the forward strand.
CCACTTGCTTACAAGCTAAGTCTACCTCCAACCCTTATGGTCTTTACACTCCATTGCCTATTCCATATGCACCATGGACCGATATTAGCATGGATTTTGTTCTAGGATTGCCTCGCACTAAGGATGGTCATGATTCTATATTCGTGGTAGTGGATAGATTCTCTAAGATGGCTCATTTCATACCTTGCCATAAGAGCGACGATGCTTCACACATTGCTTCATTGTTTTTCAGGGAAATTGTTCGCCTACATGGAGTACCGCAAAGCATTGTGTCGGATCGAGACGTCAAGTTCATGAATTATCTTTGGAAGTCGCTCATGGCAAAGTTTGGAGTGAAGCTCTTATTCTCATCATCCTCGCACCCGCAAACGGACGGCCAAACGGAAGTGGCCAATCGAAGCCTCTCCACCCTCCTACGCATCCTCGTGAAGAAGAACTTGAAGTCATGGGAGGAGTGCCTTCCACACGCGGAGTTCGCCTACAACCGCGCCAAGCACTCGACAACATCAAGGAGTCCCTTCATGGTCGTCTACGGGTTTGAGCCGCTCACGGCACTCGACATACTCCCGCTCCCCCTTCATGAGCGGATCAACATGGATTTCGACAAGCGCACCGCCGCCGTGAAGAAACTTCATGAAGAAACAAGAGCTACCATTCAAGAACATGTGCTTCGTCAAGCTACCCGCCTCAACGCCAAGAAGAAGGAACGCATATTTCAAGAAGGCGACCTCGTTTGGATCCACCTCCGGAAGGAAAGGTTCCCTCATGAACGCAACTCGAAGCTCAAGCCAAGAGGAGATGGCCCCTTCAAGGTCCTCAAACGCATCAACAACAACGCTTACGTCATCGACATTCCCACCTCCAAGTACTTGGTGAGCAACACATTCAACGTTGCGGACTTATCGCCATATCATGAAGATGAGGAGGCACAAGAGTCGAGGACGACTCTTTCCCAAGGGGGGGGGAGATGATGTGGGGTGGCCTTTGGACACCTCCACACCAAGACCAACAAGTCCCCCAAGTGGACCGATGACGCGAGCCCGAGTCAAAGCGCTACATGATAAGGTGAACTCACTCCTCACTACCCTTGATCTCGATACCCCATTGGATGGACTGCTACCTCAGGCCGATATGCTTTGTGTTATCAGATATGAACCTCGAGAGAAGGACGTCGCAGCAGACCCGAAGATGGACAAGGAAGAAGGAGAAGAAGAGTGGCCGCTGAAGGACGCTCGTGGCCGGCAGATCGCCGGCTTTCCAGCACCGAAGATCGCCGGCTCAGCACACTAAGATCGCCGGCCTTCGAGCAAGATCGCTGCCTGCTCACCTCGGCATCGCCGCTCTGCATTTCAAGATCGCGACCCACCAGTCAAGACGCGAAGAAGGCCAAGACCGGCACTGCCGGCCCAGGTCCAGCGGCACTGCCGGCCAAACCTCACCGGCACTGCCGGCCCCACCCCTATTGACTTCACCTCAACCGTTGATTTCGCATCTATGGACCAGGATAAGTTATGTAATGCCGATTTTACCCCTGTACGAATCTGGACCTATAAGTACCTCACCCCTTCCTCCAGATTAGGGTTAGACTTGTTTTGAACTCAAACCTACCTTTGAGCTTAGTCTCCCTTGGGTATCATCCCTCTGTAATCAAGGCACCTTGGTTGTTGATTTGGATCTTGTTGAGTGAGATTCTAGTACAAGTTACTCTCTCTCTCATCAAGCTCTTCTTCTCCAACCCCAATCTCTCTCCGGGAATTCTGCCGCGCGCCTCTTCCTCGGAGATTCTATTGGCGTGGTCCATCGAGCCACGGAGGTAAACATCGGGTGTATCGGGTTGGTGTGCATGCGTGAGTCTCGGAGTTCCTCGTGTTCGTCGTGTTCTTCGTGTTCTTCGCGCTCTCCCACCTCTTCCCTTGGATTTCGGGGTCAAGCTGCGAGATCGGGCCACTCCCGGGGTCTTAGACCTCATCAGATGATTAAGGGGGGTGGCGGTGCTTGCCGGCTGTGGAGAGGAGTGGTGGTGGTCGGCGGTGGTGGGGCGGAGATGGTGGTGGTGGCCGGCCTTGGGGGAGGAGGGGCGGTAGTGGAGGGTGGAGCCTCCACCCGGAGGTACCGCTCGTGCACGGGTGGAGGCTCCACCCGGAGGTACCGCTCGTGCACGGGTGGAGGCTCCACCCGGAGGTACCGCTCAGCCCTTCTTCCTCACGTGCACGCACACACGAGCCACTCTTTCTCTCTCCTGTTCTTCCCCAAACCCAAATCCAATTGACCCAAAACTCGAAAATTGAAGGAATTTGTGGATAGAAAGTGGGGGAATTAGTAGATCAACACTAGAGACACCAAATCCATGGACCAAAACCACTCAAAACGCAACAAAATCGCAGATCCGTCAAAAGGCAAATTAGGGCTATTTTGGGGATTTTTGGGGAAAATTTTTAGAGATGAAATTGGGTGGGTGGGGCGTCAAATCCGCGGAAACCAAATGATGAGGACATCCCTACCGAACTACTACCTCCGTCATTGCAAGATGAAGACAATGTTGCTGCGAAGCTCAAGTCCGATGAAGTTAGGATTGGACCCATTACAAGGGCTCGTGCTAAGCTACTTAAGCAACAGGTGAATTCGCTCCTAAACGATACTTTGATTGATGAGAACTTTATACTACCTAAGTCATTTCACTTATGTATGATCAGGTATGAGGAGGGAGCAAACATCGCACGAGGAGGAGAGGAGCAGCTGGACATGGCGTTAGACGTGAAGACATTCCACGGATGCGCGAGGGAGGAGAGGGAGGCATGCGCAAGACAAGAGGAAGTCAAAAACAGCTCTGTTTCGGTTTGGACAGACCGAAGTGCTGATTTTGAAACGGACGCCATTTATTCATACGAACTCGGAATCGAGCAAATGAAGAGTCGTTGGAAAGATAATTTCAAGACCTTTCCAGAAAAAATATCACCGGCACTGCCGGCCAAGGATGGGCGGCACTGTCGGCCCTGCAGGGGCAGCACTGCCGGCCTGTGCACCACGGCACTGCCGGCCGTGACACCCCGGCACTGCCGGCCTTGCCCGAATTCGACCCAGTTTTGGCCGAACCTGTTTTAGGTCGGTTTGTATCGAACTATTTCGACCCTTGGTCGTCCTGGACGCCTATATAAGCCCCAGGGACGCCCCCAAATTAGGTTTAGACCATGTTTAAGATAAACCCTAGTTCTTAGTTGTTTGCTATGCAAAACTATTGAATCCCAACTCTCCAATTCGTTGCGATCTGGAGTTTTATTGCTACTGAAAGTTTGTGTGATCTGCTGTTCCATTGGGGATTAGAAGATTGCAATCTACCGCTTCGTGGTCGGCGGCTACGTGCGCAAGTGTGTGGAGTTGCGAATATCTTGCAGGGTTGAGAGCTGTTGCATTGGCGACAGGAATCAATCGAGAGACTTCGTCGGTGTCATACAAGTTATCCTCCTCATATCATCGTTTCCATCCGCTGCTACCATCGCGTGTTCATCACCACCCGTCGCTTACTGAGAAGATCGGGCAACCCCATATCATCTTGGTATCAGATTTCCAGTTTTCCTCGGTAAGCCATCCACAATCCACACCATAGTTAAGTTGTGAGTGTTTTCCTATCCAGAAAAAGCCATAAAAAGTTAGGGTTAGGGTTTGCCATAGCCTTAGATTGCACTAATTTCAAGTTTTAGTTGCTTTTCGTAGTTGTTTTTGCGTATCTTTTCTTTCCATCTAGTATTTTAGGGTTTGAGTTTACTCTTTCATCTTGTGTTACTTTATCTAGTGGTGTCAGTTTTGTTACTCTGAGTCCACATAGCGTACAGTGTGCTTGTTCCCAACCATAGACACAGCCTTTCGATATAAAGTGACTAGGAACTTCCCTAGAAGAGACTAGTTTTACCGCTCGACAGGCTGCTCGTTAGGTTATCGGTGCTTTGCATATTTCTGTTGGCCGTGTTAGCAAGGAGTTGTGTCATATATCAAAAAAGAAAATTGAAAAGAAGCAAAAAGAGCTACATAGCTGCGTGTGTTATACAAAAAGAAAAATCCAAAAAGAAAAGTGAAGTGCTAGTTGAATCAAGTGAAGGCCTAAGTTTACTTTACTGCACCCGTAGTTGAGCAATCTTGTGCCTGTCTCGTTGAGCTTTGCTAGCGTCTCTCTAGTGCATTGCAACCTTTCCTACATATAGTTGCATTGCCCCATTATATCGCCTTGTGTGAGTATCATTGGTTGTCTACGGTCAGCGCTAGAGCTTGTTATTGGTGCAAGTAGGTAGCCTACCTACAGCCCCACATATATCCTGCTTTGTCGTGTGATTGTTCTTATACCCTTGATATTCGCTTCGCTACATCCGTGCACTAGTCCGTCAATCCAAGTTGGTAAGCAATACTAATTCACTTTGGAGCAGTAAGATTTACCTTTCTTATCAGTTTTGAGTGAGTTGTGAGAGTACCACCAAAGATTTTTGTTTAGTGCACTAACCTACTAATCATGTCTTCTACCGAGAATGTTGATGTGATGCAGAAAAAGGACGCCGCTACACCAGTTACTTGGCGTGAATTTGAGGCACTTCGTGATCACATGCAACGTGAAATACGAGTTGCTAGTGATGTGTTGGACAAGGATATTCAGAGTGTACACTTGAAGGTCGATGAGGCTACTACGGCGGTTAACACCGTTCAAACATCCGTGACGACTATTCAAGCATCCATACAGACGTTGACTAACGCCGTTGCTGAGATACGTACTATGGTGCAACCACAACAACCACCGCATGATGACGATGGCAGTGTGCAAGGCGACAATGCTGAAGCTGCTAATGCTCAAGGGCGTGGTATGGGTCGTGGTATTGGCCGTGGTGTTGGTGATTTCCGTGGTCGTGGTTTTGTCCCCGTCGGAGCCCAACGTGTTCCTCAACAACAAGAAGATGGTTTGGGAAAGCCCAAGTTCTCAATTCCCAGATTTGAAGGAGGTACTGATGTTGAAGAATATCTTACATGGGAGCTGAAGATTGAGAGATTATGTCGTTTACATCCTGACTATACTGAAGATAGGAAGATCAAGCTTGCTTCCTCTGAATTTGATGGCTATGCATTGCGTTGGTGGGATGGACTTGTGCTTGCTCGAGAAGAAGATGGTGAGCTGCCTATTATCACATGGCGTGCTATGAAGGCGGCAATGAAAGCTCGTTTTGTTCCTACCAATTATTTGCGCTCAGTTTTTGACAAGTTGACCCAATTGAAACAAGGTGTGTTGACTGTTGATGCTTACTACATGGAGATGGAGATGCTTATGCAGCGTGCTCGTGTCCGTGAGTCTCTTGAGATGACACTACAACGATTTCTGAATGGTCTCAGATTTAACATCAAGGGCATTGTGCGTCATCACACTTATGCTACTATGAATGAGCTGCTACATCATGCAAGAGAAGCTAAGTCACAGTTGGCTGAAGAACTGCAAATGAAGGGATGTGCTACAGGCGCTGGGCGCTACACACCCCGCGCGCCGCCTTCCATGGCGCCATCATCGCGCCCTGCGGATGTTCCTACTTCGTCTAGCAAGCCGGTCTCTAGTGTCACCAACACAAAGAAGCCCGCTCCTGCAGCAAGTGGAACTAGTTCTAACATGTCGACGGCGCGCAATCGCGATATGGCTTGTCATACATGTGGTGTGATGTAGCCCCGGTCACCGACGTCGCTACACCAAGACCATCAAGTGCAACCCCGCCTATCGTCGACGCTACACCATGGCCAAAGAGTCCCCCAAGTGGACCTTCAACCCTCACCCACGCTACACGCGACAAGGTGAACTCCTTCCTCTCGATACTCGACCTCGTAGATACCTTGAATGGAATGCTACCTCATGTCGACATGTTATATGTCATTAGGTACAAGAGTCATCGAGGACCGGAGAGGAGGAACACCCATGGTGCACGTAAGCGAGGGAAGGGAAGAGGAGCCATTCATCATGGTGCAAGGAAGAGAGAAGAAGAAGAGAAGAAGAAGAAGAAGGAGGAAAGAGGAGAAGAAGGCTGGCCGGCCCAGAACCCGGTTGGACCGGCCCCACGACCGACCGTCCTGTTGCCGCCCGGTCGACCGGCCCCAGGACCGGACCACCCGGTCCCAGGCCCGGTCTGACCGGCCCCAAACCGGATCCGACGGAAATGACTCCCCAAGCTGCCTAAGTTATCCACTTGCGTACCTTTTCGGCCCAAGCTGGCTTGTACCTCTATATAAGCACCTAGGACCCCTCCTTTACCCCTTAGACAAGATGATAGCTTAAACATGAAGATGAGCTTTGTCTCCCTAGGGTTTCATCCCCTTTGTATCAAGGCAACCCATGTTGGATGATTGGATTTGGTGTGTGAGATTCTAGTGTTACCCACTCTCTCTCCCACTCCTAGATTCATCTCCCTCACCAATCTCTCCGCTCGGAATTCTACCGCGTGTCTCTTCCGGGTTGATTCTATTGGCGTGGTCCATCGAGCCACGGGGTAAGTATCGATTGTATCGGGTTGGTGTGCGTGCGTGAGTTCATCGTGTTCTTCGTGTTCATCGTGTTCTTCGCGTTCTCCCTCTCTCCCTCCTTGGATTTCGGGTCAACCGCAAGATCGGGCCACACACGGGGTCTTAGACCTCATCATATGGTATCAGAGCCTTTGGTTTCCGCGGATTTGACCCCCCACCCGTCCAATTTCGTCTCTAAAAATTTTCCCCAAAAATCCCCAAAAATAGCCCTAATTTGCCTCTTGACCGATCTGTGATTTGGTTGCGTTTTGAGTGGTTTTGGTCCATGGATTTGGTGTTGGAGTGCTTGATCTACTATCTCCCCAACTTTTAGCCCCCAATTCCATCTTTTCCCTTCGTTTTGGTCGATTTGGCTTGGTTTTCGCTCAAGAACAGGAGAGAGAAAATCTGCGCCCCGCGAAATCCGGTCGGCGAGGCGCTCCTGCCAGTGACCGGACCAGGACAGCCTGGCACCAGGGCCGGTCAATCGGCGCTGGCCGGAGGCGCTAACCGGCGCAAACCGGCGCCAACTGGGCGCCAGCGGGCCGGTAACCCGGTCAACCGGGCTATAGACCGGGCAGGCCGGTCCAGGGCCTGGTCAACCGGGCGCCAACCGGGCGCCACCTCCACCACCACCTCCGCCAACCACCGCCACCCTCTCCGCCGCCGGCAAGCACCGCCATCATCCCCAACCACCGGCAAACACCACCGCGGCCCCAACAAACACCGCCGCATCCGCAAGAGCATCGACACCACCCACCACCGGCTTACCACCGCCACCGCCGCCAAGCTACTTTGACCTTTTTCTTCCGCTAACTTGTGTTTGCTTGTTCCGGTTTGAGTGCCTTGTTTGTGAAACTAAACCGCAGCTCCGAAGCAAGCGACGACATCCTCGGCACCCCGGACTTGCAAACGTACTCTTGACACCACCACCTTCATCGCAAGTTGTGTGTTCATCACCGCCTAACATCTTAGGTATAACTTGCATTTCCCTTGTAACCCCTCTTCTTTTGCGATCTATCCTATCGAGCATTGCTTATTGAGTGTTGCGAGACATTGCACGTGGCCCCGATTGTGAGGTGTGTGTGTAGTGTGGAGTCAAGCTTCTAAGCAAAACTCGTGTGGAAAGATAGCAAGAGTGAGCTAACGCTAACATAGAGCGTGAAAAAGAAAGAAAAGCACAAAAAGAGTGCAAGTAGCACCATACACCCATACATACAAAAGTGTGAAAGTGCCACCATAGATACAAAAGAGTGCAAGTGTCACCGTGTACAAAAGAGTGTCATAAGCTTTTAAGCAAAAGAGGTATAAGAGAAGAGAGGCCACGTGTGAATCTTGTTGTCTCTTCCTTTGCAACCGAAGCTTTGATCTCTTCTTGTGTTAGTGTGACACCGAGCACCCTTGCTTAAGGGCTTCTTACACTTTTCCGCTCATTCCTTGGTCGCACTAACCCCGTTCATCTCGTGTGTGCGTTCCACATCTTTTCCGTGTTTATAGTGATCATCGCTTTGACATTTGAATTGTTGGATTTTACCCACTCTTGACAACATACTTGATCTTGGATTTCGTCTTTTGGCTTTCCACCATACTCACCTAACACCATATTTGCTAGCTTTTGCGTGTGCTTTTGTGTGAGTACCCGATACAATTGTTCTAACTCTCGGTTTTGTTGGATCACCCCAATCTTGTCATACCACGGTAAGGTTGCGGGGTAGTGTTCTCCCATTAACATACACCATATAGATATTGTCGTGCTAACATGTATAGCGACGAAGAGGATACGGAGGAGTACGCGGAGCACTCCGAGGAGGACACCTCCTCAAGCACCGCGGATGTGGAGGAACATGTGGAGCTCGACACCGACTATGGCTCCGAAAGCGTCACCGACATCTCCGACATCGAGGAGCTCGACAACGACCTTAGCTCCCCAAGCACCATCGACATGGACGACATGGTGGAGCACCACCTTGAGGACAACTTCGACGAGCCCTACATCGACAATGGCTCCTCAAGCACGGACAACATGGTGGAGCACAACCTTGAGGACGACATCGACGAGCTCTACATCGACAATGACTCACCAATCATGGACGACATGGTGGAGCAACACCACGACTACGACATCGACGACATGGTGGAGCAACACCACGAGTACGACATCGACGACTTGGTGGAGCAACGCCACGTCTACGACATCGGCACCATGGCGGAACCTCACCTAGTCTCCACAAGGAGCAACGACGATGCTCCCAAGTACCACCACTTGGCCATTGGAGCTACATATGAAGATGGAGGACCTCCACGATGGCACCATCATATGGATCATCAAGAGCGTCCTCATCATGATCGTCATCGACACTCGTCTACGAGCTCCACAAGGCGCCACCATGAGAGTGCTTATGCACAAGATCGTCGACTTCAAGTACACCATTTGGAGCATCAAGAGCGTCCCCATCATGAGCGTCATCGACACTCTTCTCCAAGCTCCACAAGGCGCCGCAAGCAACATGCCAAGTCGCATGAGCCATCATCTAGGCATGGCAAGGACCGTCATCGACATACGTCACCACATGAGCTTCGCCGCCACAAGCCACTTCATGATCGCCATCGACCAACATCTTCCACGAATCATCGACGACACTCCTCAAGCCATGGTGATGATGTCCGAAGACGAGATCCTCGACATGAAGACGACAAACACCATCATCCGGTGTCTACCACTCCAAGGATGGCAAGTGCACATCGCGCATACATTCCTCATACGGCGACTTCCACCTCTAGTGCCACCACCACAATGGCCTCTACCTCGTCACATGCCTATGGACTCCGATGCTACAAGTGCAAGCAACAAGGCCACCCTCCGCGGGAATGTCCCAATCTCCTATGTGAGGTGTGCAAGGACAAGGGTCATGAGGCATGGCAATGCACAACGCCAAGCGCCAAGACACTCTTCTTCGACAAACTCCAAGCTCAAGCCACCAAGAAGCCTTCGACGCCCACACTTCAAGATGAAGATCGACAAGGCCAACACAAGGATGATGTGGATCCGAGCATAGCTCTCCACGACACTATGGCGCCACCGATGGAGGATGACTTGGGAGGAGATGGAGTTGAGCATGGTGAGCATGGGATCTTCCCTTCACCTATGGAGGCGCATGGAGTTGAGATGGTTGAGCATGGGAATCTCCCTTCAACCAAGGAGGCGCATGGAGATGAGAAAGTCGAGCCTACTCCCATATGCTTGATTGATGAGTTGGTACCAAACCCATGTGAGCATGAGAGCCACATAGCCCACTTGAGCGAGAGTGATAGTGAGTTGAGTGACTACCACTCCACATGTGAGTTTGAGTGCTTCCAATTGGAGGACATGAGTGATACACAAAGTGAGTTGAGAGAGGTAGATGATAGGTCCATGGAGGACATCGATTTTGCTAACACATTAACCTCTCCCTCTTTGGTGTCTTCTTATGTTGCATTAGGTTCCGAGGAGGATGAGTTCCCGATCATGGAGACGATGTACATGGTGCATGACGACGATGATATCTCACCATGCTTGCTCCAAGATGGACAGGTCGACCACATGGATCCTCCTACTTCCACCACACCTACTTCAAATGAGTCGCCCTACAAAGGTAACAACATAGGTGTTGGTGATGCCATGATCCCACTAGTGGACATGACGACTTTTGAATGCATGCATGATCTTGATGACACATTTGATACATCATATGCTACTTTCATGTTCCCATGTGCTACTTTGCTTGATAACATTGTTGATCCTGTGAATTTGAGTGCTTGTGATACCTTGACCATGCCATGCTATGAGAGCTTCAATTTTTCCACCATTGCTTGCAATATGTCGACCACTTGCTCTTTGCCATGTATTGCTTGCAATGATAATGATAGTGATGACATTAGCTTCCGCATGCTTTGCCCTTCATGCTTACACCATTCCATGATCCTTGCATCCAAGATTGTGAACAATTGCTCTTTTCTATGCTTGGTATGCAAGAATGCTTATTTTGTTGTCCATGAGATGGCCCCCATAGCCTTCTCCATTTTTGATGATCATGAGTTCCCACATGCCACGCATGCACCTTCTTGCCATATGCACCATCGCCATGCATTTCATACTATCTTGCTTGACACTAATGGTGATGTGCACAAGTCTTGGAACATCATGATGGATGATGTGTTCCTCTACCATGCACATACGCTCTTTGTTTTGCTCATTCCATGTGTAGGTACCCGACCATCGACTTCCACCGCTACGGAGCATGAGCTCACGAAACGCGCAATTGAGAGCTACCCGACAAGGACCTAACCAGCGGGAATCACACCAAAGGGTATGTTCCCACAAGCCTTCGCCCTCATGTGCTTCCGACTTGCCTTGTCGAGTTTCCGGTTTGGTCCAACTCCTCGTCGCCCCTTTTGCCTCTTATGCAACTTATCTTGAAACATCTTGTTGGCACAATGATTGTTGTATGTCTTGATGCTTTCATCATACACTCCGAGATTCTCGAGGACCATGTCATACATGTGAGAGACACCTTATGCATCTTGTGCCACATGTCACACAAAAAGTTGCTCTTCTTTGGATTTCTCATTTCATCTTTGGCATTTGCAATGGATTCTTTGACACTTGAGGATACCCATACTTGGCTCAAGCCAACCACACTTTCCCAAGCTAGAAGTCTCCAAAGCTTTGCCATTGCACATAACAATTTTGCCCACAATTTTGCCGCCGATACATGCCTTTTGCTTGTTCCATTTGTTTGGGACAAGACCACATCACACTTTCTTCACACCATACAACTCTTACATGCACAAATTTTTGACCTTCCACATTTTGGATACAAACACACTCTTTTGGTTCCCATTTTTGCCTATTGCCTCTTGGAGAAACGACTTGATGCTTCGTATTTGATTGAGAGACTCTTGTTCGCCTCTTGGAGAACCATTCGCAACTCGTTTTTCCCCAAGCTCTTCTTCGACCGCGACTTTATCCCTCTACCACAACATGGGAGAACCGTCATGGACTACACCTTCGATGAGGAGGAACAAGAGTCGAGGACGACTCTTCCCCAAGGGGGGGGAGATGATGTAGCCCCGGTCACCGACGTCGCTACACCAAGACCATCAAGTGCAACCCCGCCTATCGTCGACGCTACACCATGGCCAAAGAGTCCCCCAAGTGGACCTTCAACCCTCACCCACGCTACACGCGACAAGGTGAACTCCTTCCTCTCGATACTCGACCTCGTAGATACCTTGAATGGAATGCTACCTCATGTCGACATGTTATATGTCATTAGGTACAAGAGTCATCGAGGACCGGAGAGGAGGAACACCCATGGTGCACGTAAGCGAGGGAAGGGAAGAGGAGCCATTCATCATGGTGCAAGGAAGAGAGAAGAAGAAGAGAAGAAGAAGAAGAAGGAGGAAAGAGGAGAAGAAGGCTGGCCGGCCCAGAACCCGGTTGGACCGGCCCCACGACCGGACTGTCCGGTTGCCGCCCGGTCGACCGGCCCCAGGACCGGACCACCCGGTCCCAGGCCCGGTCTGACCGGCCCCAAACCGGATCCGACGGAAATGACTCCCCAAGCTGCCTAAGTTATCCACTTGCGTACCTTTTCGGCCCAAGCTGGCTTGTACCTCTATATAAGCACCTAGGACCCCTCCTTTACCCCTTAGACAAGATGATAGCTTAAACATGAAGATGAGCTTTGTCTCCCTAGGGTTTCATCCCCTTTGTATCAAGGCAACCCATGTTGGATGATTGGATTTGGTGTGTGAGATTCTAGTGTTACCCACTCTCTCTCCCACTCCTAGATTCATCTCCCTCACCAATCTCTCCGCTCGGAATTCTACCGCGTGTCTCTTCCGGGTTGATTCTATTGGCGTGGTCCATCGAGCCACGGGGTAAGTATCGATTGTATCGGGTTGGTGTGCGTGCGTGAGTTCATCGTGTTCTTCGTGTTCATCGTGTTCTTCGCGTTCTCCCTCTCTCCCTCCTTGGATTTCGGGTCAACCGCAAGATCGGGCCACACACGGGGTCTTAGACCTCATCATGGTGGCAAGGGTCACTTCAAGCGAGATTGTCCTAACCGCAAAGTTATGATCATTAATGAGGACAATGAGTATGAAACTGGAGATGATGTTGATCCAAATGCTCCAGATGAGGATGATTATGACAGTGATGGGTTTGATGCTTTCCCTTCTGAAGCTCACACTATTGTTGTCTCGCAGCGTCTTCTTAATGTGCAGTCAAGTGCATCTACACAGCGCTGTAATTTGTTCCAAACAAAGGCACTAGTTGGTCCTGATAAAGCTTGCAAGGTCATTATTGATGGCGGGAGTTGTCGCAATCTAGCAAGCAAAGAGTTATGTGCCAAGCTGAAACTGAAGTATCTACCGCACCCACATCCATATTATATTCAGTGGTTGAGCAATAATGGTGAGATGAAGGTGAGCCACATGGTGCGAGTTGATTTTGAGATTGGACCGTATAAGGATTCCATTGATTTTGATGTGGTTCATATGACGGTTTGTCACCTGCTGTTGGGCCGGCCATGGCTCTATGACCGTTCGGTGCAACACAATGGCCGCGCCAATACATATCACTTGGAGTTCAAGGGCAAGAAAATTAACTTACAGCCTATGTCACCGCAGCAATTGTCAATGAGTCTCGTCAGAAGATTGAAGTAAACTTGGAGGATGCATCCATAGATAGGCGAGAGAATTGTAATGCCGTGAGTGATATAACGAAAAGTGAGAGAGTGAATTCCTTAGTCTCATTAGCCACCAAACAAGACATGAGAGAATTTTGTGAGGATCCTACAGCCATGCCTATTGTGCTCATGTACAAGGGTACGGTTTTGGTTTCTAACGACATGACCCCTCTTCCTCTTTGATAGGGCAAAGGTGTCCGATCTTTCGATGAGATGGGGATAAATCGATTTGTTGGTGGAGTTTGTGCTTGACGATCCGACTACACGTGCAAAGCTCGTGCGCCAATGCAATCGCTAGGACAATCTCCGGGAGTTACTGATCTTGCGGGAGCACGATCAGCCTGACCAGCGAGGGTCTTAATTCCTACCTGAAATCGAGAACAAGTAAGAACTAATGATGCAATCAGAATATTGCGGATGAAAGATGAAAGCTTTATTGAAAAAGGTGGGATTCCGAATAGTCGGTCTTGTTCTGGGCGTTGGCCTCAAAAGAAGTACACGAGAGTTGCAGCGATGGCTAACTTTTAATCTAATCAAAATCCGAGTCTAAACGTGACGGCTATGGGGGTATTTAAAGGAGGAAAAGGTGGGGTTTCGGCCAACCATACGTATGGTGGTCGAACCAAACCCTAGAAGGCCTTTCCCCCTTCAATACGGACTCTAAAAAGTGGCTGACTTAATTCCAGCGAAAATGACATGGGCCTGGCCCAAAACTAAAGGTGACGCAGCACCATAACATGCTATGGACGAAATTATGAAGTGGGAAACTCTATATTTCGTCCATGTCTTCATCTCTTCTTATGGTGGCTTCAAAGTTCTGAAATCTCCACTTGCGGCGTCATCTTCAATCCTCAAACGCTTGCTGCCATCTCCTCCATGCGTGATCATGCTCCAATGCTTGTCCTCCTCATCCATGCTTGGTCCATCATTCCTAAGAGTAACAAACATATCTGATTTAGGCAGCATCATATTCTCATGTATGTGAGGAATAGTTCCAAGAAACGAAAGTACCTGATAGTTAAGTTGTTTGGCACGAGCTCGAGTGATTGGTCCTTGTATTTGTGTGGCTGTAGGTACAGCAGTTGTATCAAGAGATGGGATGTCCTCATCATGCCCCCCTTCTTGAATTGAAGTCGTCCTCGACGAAAGCTCCTCTTCTTCACCAAAGTAAGGCTTCAAATCTGCAATGTTAAATGTAGGACTAACCGGACCCAATTCTGCAGGAAGCTCAAGTTTATATGCATTATCATTTATTTTCTCTATCACCTTAAAAGGACCAGCAGCGCGTGGCATTAGCTTAGACTTGCGCAATTCAGGAAAACGATCTTTGCGCAAATCAGGAAAACGATCTTTGCGCAAATGCAACCAAACAAGATCACCAACAGCAAACACAACATGCTTTCTTCCTCTATCCCCAGCAATTTTATACTTAGCATTCATGCGTGCTATGTTGTCTTTAGTAGTCTCATGCAATTTTAGTATCAATTCAGCACGGTCTGTAGCATCCAAATTATTTTGCACAGAAGATGGTAAAGGCAACAAATCAATGGGTGCACGTGGTACAAACCCATAAACAATCTCAAATGGGCACATCTTAGTGGTAGAATGCAGTGAACGATTGTAAGCAAATTCAACATGAGGTAAACATTCTTCCCACAATTTTAAGTTCTTCTTCAAAACAGCCCGCAGCATAGTAGACAAAGTTCTATTTACTACTTCAGTTTGTCCATCAGTTTGGGGATGACATGTAGTACTAAACAGCAATTTAGTCCCCAACTTAGCCCATAAACATCTCCAAAAGTGGCTAAGAAATTTAGTATCACGATCAGAAACAATAGTATTTGGCACACCATGTAAACGCACAATTTAGCGAAAGAACAAATCAGCAACATGTGTAGCATCATCAGTTTTGTGACATGGAATAAAGTGTGCCATCTTAGAAAACCTATCCACAACAACAAAGATACTATCCCTCCCCTTCTGTGTACGAGGCAAACCCAAAACGAAATCCATAGAAATATCCTCCCACGGTACACTAGGAACAGGAAGAGGCATATATAAACCATGTGGATTAAGTCGAGACTTAGCTTTTTGACATGTAGTGCAGCGTGCCACAAATCTCTCAACATCTCGACGCATACGTGGCCAAAAGAAGTGTGCAGCAAGCACATCCTCCGTCTTCTTCACACCGAAGTGACCCATCAATCCTCCTCCATGCGCCTCCTGTAACAACAAAAGACGAACGGAACCATCTGGGATGCATAGCTTGTTAGCACGGAACACAAATCCATCATTGAGGACGAATTTGTTCCATGTTCTACCATCTTTACAATTCAGCAACACATCTTTAAAATCAGCATCAAGCAAGTATTGTTCCTTTATGGTTTCTAATCCAAAAATCTTGAAGTCAAGTTGAGATAGCATAGTATAACGACGCGACAAAGCATCAGCAATAACATTATCTTTACCCTTTTTGTGTTTGATAACATAAGGAAAAGACTCTATAAACTCAACCCACTTTGCATGGCGACGATTCAACTTAGCTTGACTACGAATATGCTTCAAAGATTCATGATCAGAATGTATAACAAATTCTTTAGGCCATAAATAATGTTGCCAAGTTTCTAATGTCTGAACCAGCGCATATAATTCTTTATCATAAGTAGAATAGTTCAGACTAGGCCCACTCAATTTTTCACTAAAATATGCAACAGGTTTGCACTCTTGTAATAACACACCTCCCAAACCAATTCCACTAGCATCACATTCAAGCTCAAAAGTCTTATTGAAATCAGGAAGTTGGAGTAATGGAGCATGTGTTAACTTATCTTTCAGAATCATAAAGGCGTCTTGTTGTGCATCGCCCCACACAAAGGGCACATCCTTCTTTGTAAGCTCATTCAGCGGCGCAGCAATGGATCCAAAATCTTTCACAAAGCGCCTATAGAAGCCAGCGAGGCCAAGAAAACTCCTCACTTGTGTGACCGTCTTTGGCTGCGGCCAACTCTCAATTGCCTCAATCTTGGCTGGATCAACTTCAATTCCCTGCGCAGTAACAACATAGCCAAGAAACGCAACTCGATTGGTGCAAAAGGTGCACTTCTCAAGATTACCATACAAACGTGCATCACGTAACGCATTGAAAACAGCACGTAAATGATCCAAATGTTCCTCCAAAGATTTGCTATAAATCAGAATATCATCAAAGTATACCACCACAAAACGTCCAATAAAAGCACGTAAAACTTCGTTCATCAGTCTCATGAAAGTACTAGGTGCATTAGTTAAACCTAAGGGCATTACTAACCACTCATATAAGCCGAACTTAGTTTTAAACGCTGTTTTCCATTCATCTCCTAATTTCATACGAATCTGGTGGTAACCACTACGCAAATCAACTTTAGAGAACATAATAGAACCACTCAATTCATCAAGAATATCATCTAAACGAGGTATAGGATGACGGTATCGAATGGTAATATTATTAATAGCTCTACAATCAGTACACATGCGTGAAGAACCATCCTTCTTAGGTACCAAAGATAATAGGAACAGCACATGGACTAAGAGACTCACGAATGTAACCTTTATCTTGTAGAACCTGAATTTGTCGCTGAATCTCTTTCGTCTCTTCAGGATTGGTACGGTATGGTGCACGGTTGGGCAGCGAAGCTCCTGGAATCAAGTCAATCTGGTGTTCTATCCCACGAATAGGTGGCAATCCAGGTGGAACATCTTGTGGAAACACATCAACGAATTCCTGCAAAAGGTTAGCAACCGCAGGTGGCAAAGAAGGAGGCATATCCTCAAATGAAAACAGAACTTCTTTGCAAATAATAGCATAGCATTGAGTAGTGTTCACATCAAGTTCAGCAATATCAGATTTGCTAGCAAGCAAACAAGGATTCTTCAAACGAATTTCAGTAGCATGGTTCGAATCAGATTTAGTATTAGTCTTATGTGGCACAAAATCTGCAGCAACAATCTGATTTTCACTCTTATGTTTCTCCTCGTTTTTTACTCTACTAGCTCTAGCAAGATCATCTTTTACTATTTGTTCAGGAGTCATAGGTTTGAGACCAATTTTCTTTCCATCATGCATAAAAGAATACTAATTAGTTCTACCATTATGAACAGATTCTCTATCAAATTGCCAAGGTCTACCAAGTAACAAAGAACAAGTTTGCATAGGTACAACATCACAATCAACAAAATCAGAATATGTACCAATAGTAAAATGCACACGTGTAGTTCTTGTTACCTTGAGCTTCCGAGAGCTCTCAAACCATTGAATGTAGTATGGATGTGTGCGCTGTCTTGTAGAAAGAGAAAGCTTCTCCACCATGTCAACGCTAGCCAGATTATTGCAGCTCCCTCCATCAATAATGATCCTTATAGCTCGCTCTTTTACAACGCCTCTTGTTTGAAACAGATTGTGGCGTTGATCATGCTCAGCTTTGCTCAATTGTACGCTCAACACACGCTTTGTTCTGCATTCTCTCTCTATGTGACCAAATCCCAAGCATTTGCGACATTGAATGTCGCGCGTCTTCCCTGTGGAGGCCATGGAAGATGAACTCCGAGGAGGACCAGCAGATGGTGGTGGAGTCACAGCAGGTGGTGCTCGTGATGCAGGCGCGGTGTACTTGGAAGTAGTAGGTGCTGGTGCAGTCCCACGCGATGGTGGCGCTGATTGTCGCGGAGACCACGACGATGTACGACCTGCAGAAACATTAGCTCTTCTCCATGGTGGTTGACGATCCTGCACTTCACGTTCAGCTTTGCAAGCAAGATGAAACAAGCGAGTAATAGTGTTGTACTCCTTATAATCTAAAATATGTTGAATCTCTTTATTCAAACCACCAAAGAAACGTGCAAGCATAGCCTCATTATCCTCTACAACACCACAGCGAATCATACCAGTTTGCAATTCTTGATAATAGTCTTCTACAGAATTTTTCCCTTGTTCTAAGCGAGACAATTTCTTAAGTAAATCACGCTGATAATGTGGAGGAACAAAACGAGTACGCATAGCAAGTTTTAAACCAACCCAAGTAGTAGGAATATTAGCAGGACGTGCTCTACAATGTTCAGACCACCAAATAGAAGCAAAATCTTTGAACTCACAAGTAGCAGCACTAACACGCAAGTGATCAGGGTATTTTAAACATGCAAAGCGTTGTTCTACTTCCAATTCCCATGTAAGATATGCATCAGGATTATATCTACCCTCAAATGGCGGAATATTCAATTTAAGTTTAGCAACATGATCATCATCATTACGTACCGGGCGTGGAGGTGGACGAGCGTTGCGGTTCAGTTGTCGTGGACGACCCGGTGCAGGTTGTTCGACTTCCTCGCCGTCCAGTACGTTCTCCTCGACCTGCTCGTCCGCGTCCGCTTCATAGTCTTCGTATCCCTCATCAGAAGGCGCGTCAGGTGCGGCTGCTGCAGCAGGAGCGGTACCCGCGGGCACATCCGCACGAGGAACGCGGCGTGCGCGTCGTTGCACGTTGTCGCGAGGTGGCGGCAACCGAGTCAAAAGCTCCTGGAACTTGGCGTCGAGCTTGGAGTTGAAAGCTGCCTCGAGGCCATCCAGCTTGTCCAGCGCGTCGGTGAGTTTGGCATCCACGTCACCAATGCGCGCATCGGTGTCGCGTGCATGCCCGCCCAAAAGGTGGGTGAAGTGAGCATGTAACTGCTCAGACGTCATCTTGGCAGGGTCAACAGCGGCCGGATTAACTGGTCCTGACATGGTTAGTACAGACAAAAGCAGAACTGTATATGCTTACAAAACTACGGAATATGGTGGTTCACGCGCAATTCGTCAAGCAAAATACAAAGCTCTTACAAGTTCTTACCAAACAGGAGGAAGGCGATGTAACAACCAGCAAGGATCAGCGTCTCCAAAGATTGCCAAAGCGATTACCAGGTGTCGACACAAAGCACGTGGAGACAATATGTGGAGCTGTAGGATGGCTTATATATGGTAGCAAAACAGCAATTGTCAAAACAGCAATGCAATATTGAAAGTATGCTCAACGACGGTACTGTGCTGGTCCTAGGCTAGACCGTACTAGAGACGCGAGCCTAGAACACTAGCGAGGTCACGGCGCGGCACACAAGCAACTAGCAGCGATGAGGTGGCGACGCGAGGTGCGAAAAATCACTATGATGGCAAGTGTCTCAAACTGATCCCCAAGGTCTAAAAACAGTATAGCCTCAGAAAATTTTTTTTTTGTCGAAATTTCGGGGGTGCTCCGGAAAGCGCGCTGGCGCCAAAAAAATGTCGCTATAACGGCCAGTGGCGAAAAGTGATCGCCGAAGTGAAAAACCAATGTAGCCAGAAATTTTTTTCGGAAGCGTTTCCAGACACTTTTTTTTTTTTTTTTTTTGCTCTCCTTCCAATTCTTTACTGGCGGCCGAAACTTAACTCACGGAAATTTTTCTGCAGCGCAAGATGATATTAGAAGGTAACAGCTAAATAGGAAAAACAATAAAACCTAATTCTACACGGGCTCTGTCGCGGCAGAGAAACAGCACGAATCCGTGTCGCGGTAGGATACAGGGTATATGGTAGATGTATATGTCTGTGGCGGAAACAATCTGGTGGGTGTATATGGTGGATGTATCTGGCAGTGGCGGAAGTATATGGTGGGTGTATATGGAAGTGGCGGAAGTATATGGTGGATGTATCTGGTAGTGGCGGAAGTATATGGTGGGTGTATATGGCGGTGATCTGCGTATGGTGCGAGTGGGCGGCGGCGGCGTGACTAATATGACCAGAACTCGAAACTCTAAAGGAACTAGACGCTAAGACCAGCAACTCGACACGAAGATGCAGACACAAATTCAACTATGCAAAACTGAAAAGACAATGCAAGGCGTGGCAGGGGGTTTATGGGACGATATGATCTAAACCCTAACTGTATATTTTTTTTTGGCTTTTTCGTGGTTTATGGGTATGATGGCAGATGCAATCTACACTAGGAAAACAGTAAATTCTCACCGAGCAACCTGAAATCTGATACCACTTGATAGGGCAAAGGTGTCCGATCTTTCGATGAGATGGGGATAAATCGATTTGTTGGTGGAGTTCGTGCTTGACGATCCGACTACACGTGCAAAGCTCGTGCGCCAATGCAATCGCTAGGACAATCTCCGGGAGTTACTGATCTTGCGGGAGCACGATCAGCCTGACCAGCGAGGGTCTTAATTCCTACCTGAAATCGAGAACAAGTAAGAACTAATGATGCAATCAGAATATTGCGGATGAAAGATGAAAGCTTTATTGAAAAAGGTGGGATTCCGAATAGTCGGTCTTGTTCTGGGCGTTGGCCTCAAAAGAAGTACACGAGAGTTGCAGCGATGGCTAACTTTTAATCTAATCAAAATCCGAGTCTAAACGTGACGGCTATGGGGGTATTTAAAGGAGGAAAAGGTGGGGTTTCGGCCAACCATACGTATGGTGGTCGAACCAAACCCTAGAAGGCCTTTCCCCCTTCAATACGGACTCTAAAAAGTGGCTGACTTAATTCCAGCGAAAATGACATGGGCCTGGCCCAAAACTAAAGGTGACGCAGCACCATAACATGCTATGGACGAAATTATGAAGTGGGAAACTCTATATTTCGTCCATGTCTTCATCTCTTCTTATGGTGGCTTCAAAGTTCTGAAATCTCCACTTGCGGCGTCATCTTCAATCCTCAAACGCTTGCTGCCATCTCCTCCATGCGTGATCATGCTCCAATGCTTGTCCTCCTCATCCATGCTTGGTCCATCATTCCTAAGAGTAACAAACATATCTGATTTAGGCAGCATCATATTCTCATGTATGTGAGGAATAGTTCCAAGAAACGAAAGTACCTGATAGTTAAGTTGTTTGGCACGAGCTCGAGTGATTGGTCCTTGTATTTGTGTGGCTGTAGGTACAGCGGTTGTATCAAGAGATGGGATGTCCTCATCACTCTTGGTGTTTCTAATGTTTTGCAGGAATTCAGCGACGTGTTTCCGGAAGAGGTACCCGCAGGACTTCCACCATTGCGAGGTATTGAGCATCAAATTGACTTGATTCCCAGAGCATCGCTGCCCAATAGGGCGCCATATAGGACGAATCCCGAAGAGACGAAGGAGATACAGAAGCAAGTACAAGCGCTACTCGACAAAGGTTATATCCGCATAAGCCTTAGTCCTTGTGCTGTTCCTGTTATTCTTGTTCCTAAGAAAGAAGGTACATGGCGTATGTGCGTAGATTGTAGAGCGATAAACAACATTACTATTCGATATCGTCATCCTATTCCCCGTTTAGAGGATATGCTAGATGAATTGAGTGGTGCTGTTGTTTTCACTAAAATTGATTTGCGTAGTGGTTATCATCAAATTAGGATGAAAGAAGGGGATTAGTGGAAAACCGCCTTTAATACAAAATTTGGTTTATATGAGTGGTTAGTAATGCCTTTTGGTTTGACTAATGCACCTAGCACTTTCATGAGACTGATGAACCATGTTTTGCGTGATTTTATTGGCAAGTTTGTGGTTGTGTATTTTGATGACATATTAATCTACAGCCGCAATGAATCTGATCATATTATACATATTCGACATGTTTTGCAAGTGTTGCGTGCTAGTAAACTCTATGGTAATCTTGAGAAGTGCACATTTTGCAAAGATAAGGTCATATTTCTGGGTTATGTTGTCTCTAAGCATGGAGTTGAAGTAGATGTGTCTAAAATTGAAGCTATTCAAAATTGGCCTACTCCCATGAATGTGAGTCAAGTAAGAAGTTTTCATGGTCTAGCTGGGTTTTATCGCCGTTTTGTGCCCAATTTTTCTACTATTGCTGCACCTTTGAATGAATTAACTAAAAAGGGTGTTGCATTTGAGTGGGGCGTTGCCCAAGATCATGCTTTTGATGAACTGAAACGATTGTTAACTTCTGCACCGTTGCTTGCACTTCCTGATTTCAATAAGCAATTTGAGATTGAATGTGATGCTAGTGGTATTGGAATTGGTGGTGTGTTGATGCAAGAGGGTCGCCCAATTGCATATTTTTCTGAGAAACTTTCTGGTGCTAAGTTGAACTATCCTATTTATGATAAAGAATTGTATGCTTTAATTAGAGTTCTTGAGGTTTGGCAACATTATTTGTGGCCAAAAGAATTTATCATACATTCTGATCATGAAGCTTTGAAATATCTGAAAGCCCAATCTACTTTGCATAGGCGTCTTGCTAAGTGGGTTGAGTTTATTGAGTCTTTTCCGTATATTATTAAGCATAAGAAGGGAAAAGATAATATTGTTGCTGATGCTCTATCTAGGAAGACTATGCTATTAACTCATCTTGATGTTAAAATTCCTGGATTAGAGGTGTTATGTGATTTATATGCGACTGATCATGATTTTGCTGAACCATACCGCTTATGTGTTATTGGTAAAGCATGGGAAAAATATCACATACACAATGGGTTCTTGTTTAGAGCTAACAAACTATGTGTTCCAGAATCGTCTGTGTGTTTGCTCTTATTGCAGGAATCACATGCTGGAGGTTTGATGGGTCACTTTGGGCGTGAGAAGATGCTACTCATGCTCGCTGATCACTTTTATTGGCCAAAGATGAGGCGGGACGTGGACAGGTATGTGAAGAGGTGCATTACTTGCAACAAGTCCAAGTCCAAGCTGAAACCTCACGGTTTGTATACTCCGTTACCGGCACCTACTACACCTTGGGAAGATATTAGTATGGATTTTGTGTTAGGTTTGCCGCGTACTAAAAGAGGCCATGATTCTATATTTGTGGTAGTGGACAGATTTTCTAAAATGTCACATTTTATTGCCTGCCACAAAAGCGACGATGCGTCGCATATTGCTAACCTGTTTTTCAGGGAGATTGTTCGACTACATGGAGTCCCGAAGACTATTGTTTCTGATCGTGATGTGAAGTTCATGAGCTACTTCTGGAAGACACTTTGGGGAAAGCTGGGGACAAAGCTACTGTTCAGTACTACTTGTCATCCCCAAACTGATGGTCAAACTGAGGTGGTGAATCGAACCTTGTCACAACTGTTGAGATCCATGATCAAGAAGAACCTGAAGGAGTGGTAAGAGTGTTTGCCGCATGTCGAGTTTGCTTACAACAGGGCGGTACATTCTACCACGGAACTGTGTCCTTTTGAGGTGGTGTATGGTTTCGAACCCATTACTCCACTTGACTTGTTGCCTTTGCCCATACATGAGAGAGTTAATATGGAGGCATCCAAGAGGGCAGATTTTGTGCGAAAAATCCATGTGAAGACTAAAGAGTTGATCGAGAAGAAAGGCAAGAGCAATGCTGCGAGGATGAACAAGAAGCGCAAAGAGATGTTGTTCAAGCCTGGTGATATGGTCTGGGTACATTTTCGCAAGGATAGGTTCCCGAAGCTGCGGAAGTCTAAGTTGAAGCCTCGTGGTGCTGGTCCTTACAAAGTGCTTGCCAAGATCAATGATAATGCATACTCGATAGATCTTCCAGTTGATGAGTTTGGTGTCAGTAATTCTTTCAATGTTGCTGATTTGACACCATATGACGGAGAAGACCTTGGAGCATCGGGGTCGACGCCTTTTGAAGGGGGGGGGGGGGAGATGATGAGGACATCCCTACCGAACTACTACCTCCGTCATTGCAAGATGAAGACAATGTTGCTGCGAAGCTCAAGTCCGATGAAGTTAGGATTGGACCCATTACAAGGGCTCGTGCGAAGCTACTTAAGCAACAGGTGAATTCGCTCCTAAACGATACTTTGATTGATGAGAACTTTATACTACCTAAGTCATTTCACTTATGTATGATCAGGTATGAGGAGGGAGCAAACATCGCACGAGGAGGAGAGGAGCAGCTGGACATGGCGTTAGACGTGAAGACATTCCACGGATGCGCGAGGGACGAGAGGGAGGCATGCGCAAGACAAGAGGAAGTCAAAAACAGCTCTGTTTCGGTTTGGACAGACCGAAGTGCTGATTTTGAAACGGACGCCATTTATTCATACGAACTCGGAATCGAGCAAATGAAGAGTCGTTGGAAAGATAATTTCAAGACCTTTCCAGCAAAAATATCACCGGCACTGCCGGCCAAGGATGGGCGGCACTGCCGGCCCGGCGGCACTGCCGGCCTGTGCACCCCGGCACTGCCGGCCGTGACACCCCGGCACTGCCGGCCACCCCAGCACTGCCGGCCTCGACACCCCGGCACTGCCGGCCTTGCCCGAATTCGACCCAGTTTTGGCCGAACCTGTTTTAGGTCGGTTTGTATCGAACTATTTCGACCCTTGGTCGTCCTGGACGCCTATATAAGCCCCAGGGACGCCCCCAAATTAGGTTTAGACCACGTTTAAGATAAACCCTAGTTCTTAGTTGTTTGCTATGCAAAACTATTGAATCCCAACTCTCCAATTCGTTGCGATCTGGAGTTTTATTGCTACTGAAAGTTTGTGTGATCTGCTGTTCCATTGGGGATTAGAAGATTGCAATCTACCGCTTCGTGGTCGGCGGCTACGTGCGCAAGTGTGTGGAGTTGCGAATATCTTGCATGGTTGAGAGCTGTTGCATTGGCGACAGGAATCAATCGAGAGACTTCGTCGGCGTCATACAAGTTATCCTCCTCATATCATCGTTTCCATCCGCTGCTACCATCGCGTGTTCATCACCACCCGTCGCTTACTGAGAAGATCGGGCAACCCCATATCACCAAAGGCTGCTGATACCATATGATGAGGTCTAAGACCCCGTTTGTGGCCCGATCTTGCGAATTGACCCGGAATCGAAAGGGGAAAAGAGGAAGAACACGAAGAACACGACGAACGAGATGAACACGAGGACACACGCACACACACCAACCCGATACAATCGACTTACACTCCCGTGGCTCGATGGACCACGCCGATAGAATCTACCCGGAAGAGACACGCGGTAGAATTCCGGAGGGAGAGACCGGTATGGGAATTGAATCAAGCTGTGAGAGAGAGAGTGGGCAACACTAGAATCTCACACAACACAACTCAAATCTCACAAGAGTGCCTTGGATACAAAGAACATAGTTCTAGGGAGACAAAGCTCAAATCATGTCTAAGCCAAATCTTGTCTAACCCTAATTTGGGGAGGGGAATGAGATACATATAGGAGCAGATTCGTCCAAGGGTAGTTTGGGAAAGAGGCTAATTAAGTTACAACCGCACGATGGCAATCAACGGTTCAGATCTGGGCTACTTCGCGCGCGGGCGGTACCTCGGGCGGAGCCTCCGGTGGAGGTACCGGAAAATAGGAGTAATGGGCGATTTGAGTCCAGGGTGCCTGGACGCGTGAGCGGTACCACGGGCGGTACCTCCGGCCGGAGGTACCGGAGTCCCCTTCTTCCCGCGGGCGGCCAGAATGGGGCGGCCAGCACTGCCCGGTAGTACCGGCCATGCATGGCCGGTAGTACTGGCCCTGCTCCAACCCGCGCCTGGCCACCTCCATGGAGTGGTACCGGCCATGGGGGAGGGTGGAGGCTCCGGCCTAATCTCCCTGGAGGCTCCGGCCTTGTAGGTGGCCGGCCTGGCTGATGAGGTCTAAGACCCCGTTTGTGGCCCGATCTTGCGAATTGACCCGGAAACGAAAGGGGAAAAGAGGAAGAACACGAAGAACACGACGAACGCGATGAACACGATGAACACGGGGACACACGCACGCACACCAACCCGATACAACGATGCTTACCCTCGTGGCTCGATGGACCACGCCGAATAGAATCACCCACGGAAGAGACCGCGGTAGAATTCCGAGGTGAGAGATACGGTGTTGGAGACGGAATCGGTGAGGGAGAGAGAGTGCACACACTAGAATCTCACTCACAAACTCAATCAACAACAAGGGTGGCCTTGATTACAGAGGGATGATACCCTAGGGAGACATAGCTCAAATCCTATTCTAAGCCAAATCTTGTCTAACCCTAGCAAATGGGGAGTACGGGGATACATATAGCTCAGATTTAGGCAGGGGTACTTTAGGCATTACAAGGGATGAAAGCGTAGACGTTCAGATGAAGAGGAACGGCTCAGATTGAAGTAATTCGCGCACGGGCGGTACCTCGGGCGGAGGTACCGGCCATGGTACCGGAAACAGCCTCAAATTGGTTGAAAGTATCCAGGGGACTAGGACCCTCCAGCGGTACCACGGGCGGTACCTCCGGCCGGAGGTACCGGAGTACCCTTTCTTCCCGCGCGGCCAGGATGGAGGACTTGGGGCAGGCCGGTAGTACCGGCCATGCATGGCCGGTAGTACCGGTCCTACCCTCCCGCGCGTGGCCTCCTGGGGAGGTACCGGCCATGGGGGGCCTGGAGGCTCCGGCCTCTCCTTGGTGGAGGCTCCGGCCCCCCCCCCCTCTCCCTCTTCTCTCCTTTGCTCTTCCTTCTTCTTCTTTCTTCTTCTCTCTTCTTTCTTCTTCTTCTTTCTTCTTCTTCTCCCTTGTACAATGGGGTGTTCTCCTCCTCCTCCTCATGTCCTTGATGAGGCTTGCACCTAATGACACATACACTTGCATGAGGTAGTACACCGTTCAAGTGGGTACCGAGATCGAGGGTAGAGAGGATAGGGTTCACCTTGTCGTGTATGGCTTCGGTTCGGGTTGTCGGTCCACTTGGGGAACACCTTGGCCATGGTGTAGCATCGACGATAGGCGGGGCTACATCATCTCCCCCCCCCCTTGGGGAAGAGTCGTCCTCGACTCTTGTTCTTTCTCACCGATGGTGTAGTCCATGACGACTCTCCCATGTTGTGGTAGAGGGATAAAGTCGCGGTCGAAGAAGAACTTGGGGAAAAACGAGTTGCAAATGGAAAGCTCGTGGATGCCAATTTCGTGATCGGCGAACAAGAGGCTCTCAATCCAATACGAAGCATCAAGTCGTTTCTCCAAGAGGCATTTGGCAAAAATGGGAAACAAAAGTGTGTCGATGTATCCAAAATTTGGAAGGGCAAAAATTTGTGCATGTAAGAGTTGTAAGGTGTCAAAAATGTGTGGTGTAGCATTGTCCCAAACAAGTGGAACAAACAAAAGGCAAGTGTCGGTGGCAAAATTTGGGGCAAAATTGTTATGTGCAATGGCAAAGCGGTGGAAACTTGTAGCTTGGGAAAGTATGGTTGGCGTGAGCCTAGTATGGGTATCCGCAAGTGTCAAAGAATCCAATGCAAATGCCAAAGATGAAATGAAAAATCCAAAGAAGGGCAACATTTTGTGTGACATGGGGCACAAGATGCATAAGGTATCTCTCACATGTACGACATGGTCCTTGAGAATCTCGGAGTGTATGATGAAAGCATCAAGACATACAACAATCATTGTGCCAACAAGATGTGTCAAGATATGTTGCATAAGAAGCAAAAGAGGTGACGAGGCATTGGTCCAAACCGAAGCTCGACAAGACAAGCCGGAAACACACGAGGGTGAAGGCGTTTGGGAACATACCCTTTGGCGTGAATCCCATGGGTTGGATCATATATCTCGTCCGTGTTGGGGTAGCTCTCAATTGCGCGTTTTGTGAGCTCATGCTCCGTAGCGGTGGAAGTTGATGGTCGGGTACCTACACATGGAATGAGCAAAACAAAGAGCGTATGTGCATGGTAGAGGAACACATCATCCATCATGATGTTCCAAGACTTGTGCACATCACCATGAGTGTCGAGCAAGATAGTATGAAATGCATGGCGATAGTGCAAATGGTAAGAAGGTGCATTCATGGCATGTGGCAACTCATGATCATCAAAAATGGAGAAGGCTATGGGGGCCATCTCGTGGACAATGAAATAAGCATGTTTGCATACCAAGCATAAGAAAGGGGAATTGTTCACAATCTTGGATGCAACGATCATGGAGTGGTGCAAACATTTTGGGCAAAGCATGCGGAAGCTAATATCATCCTTGTCATTATCATTGCAAGCAATACATGGTAAAGAGCAAGTGGTCGGCATATTGCAAGCAATGGTGGAAAAATTGAAGCTCTCATAGCATGGCATGGTCATGGTATCACAAACATTCACTTCCACATGATCAACAATGTTATCAAGCAAAGCATCACATGGGAAAATGAAAGTAGCATGTGACGTAGCAAATGTATCATCAAGATCATGCATGCACTCATAAGTCATCATGTCCACTAGTGGGATCATGGCATCATCAACACCTATGTTGTTACCTTTGGAGGCCGACTCATTTGAGGTAGGTGTTGTGGAAGTAGGAGGATCCATGTGGTCGACATGTCCATCTTGGAGCAAGCATGGTGAGATATCATCATCTTCATGCACCATGTACATCGTCTCCATGAGCGGGAACTCGTCCTCCGTGGAACCTAGTGCAACATAAGAATACACAAACGAGGGAGAGGTTAATGTGTTAGCAAATGCGATGTCCTCCATGGACCTATCATCTACCTCTCTCAACTCACTTTGTGTATCACTCATGTCCTCCAAACGGAAGCACTCAAACTCACATATGGGGTGGAAGTCACTCAACTCACTATCACTCTCACTCAAGTGGGCTAAGTGGCTCTCATTCTCACATGGGATTGGTACCAACTCATCAATCAAGCATATAGGAGTAGGCTCGACTTTCTCATCTCCATGCGCCTCCTTGGTTGAAGGGAAAATCCCATGCTCAACCATCTCAACTCCATCGCCTCCCAAGTCGTCCTCTATCGGTGGCACCATAGTGTTGTGGAGAGCTAGGCTCGAATCCACATCATCCTTGCGATGGCCTTGGAGGTCTTCATCTTGAAGTGTGGGCGCCGTAGGTTTCTTGGTGGCTTGGCCTTGTAGCTCGTCGAAGTAGAGCGTCTTGGTGCTTGGCTTTGTGCATTGCCATGCCTCGTGACCCTTGGCCTTGCATACCTCGCATAGGAGATTGGGACATTCCCGTGGGCGGTGGCCTTGTTGCTTGCACTTGTAGCATCGGAGTCCGTAGGCATGTGATGAGCTAGGGGCCATTGTGGTGGTGGCGCAAGAGGCGGAAGTCACCTTATGAGGAAGGTATGCTCGATGTGCACTTGCCATCCTTGGAGTGGTAGGCGCCCTATCATGGTGTTTGTCGCCTTCATGTCGAGGCTCTCGTCTTCGTGCATCATCACCATGGCTTGAGTGGTGTCGTCGAAGACTCGTGGAAGATGTTGGTCGGTGGAGATCATGAAGTGGCTTGTGGTGGCGAAGCTCATGTGGTGACGTATGTCGATGACGGTCCTTGCCACGCCTAGATGATGGCTCATGCGACTTGGCATGTTGCTTGCGGCGCCTTGTGGAGCTTGGAGAAGAGTGTCGATGACGCTCATGATGGGGACGCTCTTGATGCTCATAATGGTGTACTTGAAGTCGACGATCTTGTGCATAAGCACTCTCATGGTGGCGCCTTGTGGAGCTCGAAGAAGTGTGTCGATGGCGATCATGTTGGGGACGCTCTTGATGATCCATATGATGGTGCAATCGTGGAGGTCCTCCATCTTCATATGTAGCTCCAATGGCCAAGTGGTGGTACTTGGGAGCATCGTCGTTGCTCCTTGTGGAGACTAGGTGAGGTTCCGCCATGGTGTCGATGTCGTAGGCGTGGCGTTGCTCCACCAAGTCGTCGAAGTCGTACTCGTGGTGTTGCTCCGCCATGTCGTCGATGTCGTAGTTGTGGCGTTGCTCCACCATGTCGTCCATGCTTGAGGAGCCATTGTCGATGTAGAGCTCCTCGATGTCGTCCTCAAGGTGATGCTCCACTATGTCGTCCATGTCGATGGTGCTTGGGGAGCCATGGTCGTTGTCGAGCTCCTCGATGTCGGATATGTCGGTGATGCTCGCGGAGCCATAGTCGGTGTCGAGCTCCACATGTTCCTCCACATCCGCGGTGCTTGAAGAGGTATCCTCCTCGAAGTGCTCCGTGTACTCCTCCGTATCTTCTTCGTCGCTATACATGTTAGCATGACAAGATCTATATGGTGTATGTTAGTGGAAGAACACTACCTCGCATCCTTACCGTGGTATGATAAGATCGGGGTGATCCAACAAAACCGAGAGTTAGAACAATTGTATCGGGTACTCACGCAAAAACACACGCAAAAGCTAGCAAATATGGTGTTAGGTGAGTATGGTGGAAAGCCAAAAGACGAAATCCAAGATCGAGTATGTTGTTAAAAGTGGGTGAGGTCCAAAAATCCAAATGTCAATGTGAAGATCACTATAAACACGGAAAGTATATGGAACGCACACACGAGATGAACGGGGTTAGTGCGACCAAGGAATGAGCGGAAAAGTGTAAGAAGCCCTTAAGCAAGGGTGCTCGGTGTCACACTAACACAAGAAGAGATCAAAGCTTTGGTTGCAAATGAAGAGACAACAAGATTCACACGCGGCCTCTCTTCTCTTATCTCTCTTTTGCTTAAAAGCTTTTTCTCTTTTGTATATGGTGGCACTTGCACTCGTTTGTATCTTTGGTGGCACTTGCACACTTTTGTATGTATGGGTATATGGATGTATGGTGCTACTCGCACTCTTTTTGTGTTTTTGGGGCTTTTTCACGCTCTATGTTAGCGTTAGCTCGCTTTTGCTATCTTGCCACACGAGTTTTGCTTAGAAGCTTGACTCCACACTACACACACACCTCACAATGCGGGGCCACGTGCAATGTCTCGCAACACTCAATAAGCAATGCTCGATAGGATAGATCGCAAAAGAAGAGGGGTTACAAGGTGGGGAGCAAGTTATACCTAGATGAAAATGTTAGGCGGTGTCGGAACACACAACTTGCGATGATGGTGGTGGTGTCAAGAGTACGTTTGCATGTTCGGGGTGCCGAGGATGTCGTCGCTTGCTTCGGAGCTGCGGGTTAGTTTCACAAACAAGGCACTCAAACCGGAACAAGCAAACACAAGTTAGGAGAAAAGTCGGGTCAAAGTAGCTTGGCGTCGATGGCGGTGGTATGCCGGTGGTGCTATCGGTGAGCTAGCGGCGACGGTGGTGGTGGTGGGGCAGCGGCGGTGTTTGCCGGTGGTATGCCGATGGCGGTATCGGTGAGCTTGCGGTGGCGGCGGTGGTGGTGGTTTGCCGTGGCGGTGTTTCCCGATGGTTTGGGAGGGTGGCGGTGCTTGCCGGTGATTAAGGGGGGTGGCGGTGTTTGCCGATGATTAAGGGGGGTGGCGGTGCTTGCCGGCTGCGGAGAGGAGTGGTGGTGGACGGCGGTGGTGGGGTGGAGATGGTGGTGGTGGCCGGCCTTGGGGATGAGGGGCGGTAGCGGAGGGTGGAGCCTCCACCCGGAGGTACCGCTCGTGCACGGGTGGAGCCTCCACCCGTAGGTACCGCTCAGCCTTCTCCTTCCTGGGAGCTCACACGCGAGGCCCTCTCTTTCTCTCTCCTGTTCTTCCCCAAATCCAAATCCAATTGACCCAAAACTCGAAAATCGAAGGAATTTGTGGATAGAAAGTGGGGGAATTAGTAGATCAACACTAGAGACACCAAATCCATGGACCAAAACCACTCAAAACGCAACCAAATCACAGATCGGTCAAAAGGCAAATTAGGGCTATTTTTGGGGAATTTTTTGGGAAATTTTTCAGAGGTGAAATTGGGTGGGTGGGGGGTCAAATTCGCGGAAACCAAAGGCTGCTGATACCATATGATGAGGTCTAAGACTCCGTTTGTGGCCCGATCTTGCGAATTGACCCGGAAACGAAAGGGGAAAAGAGGAAGAACACGAAGAACACGACGAACGCGATGAACACGATGAACACGGGGACACACGCACGCACACCAACCCGATACAACGATGCTTACCCTCGTGGCTCGATGGACCACGCCGAATAGAATCACCCACGGAAGAGACCGCGGTAGAATTCCGAGGTGAGAGATACGGTGTTGGAGACGGAATCGGTGAGGGAGAGAGAGTGCACACACTAGAATCTCACTCACAAACTCAATCAACAACAAGGGTGGCCTTGATTACAGAGGGATGATACCCTAGGGAGACATAGCTCAAATCCTATTCTAAGCCAAATCTTGTCTAACCCTAGCAAATGGGGAGTACGGGGATACATATAGCTCAGATTTAGGCAGGGGTACTTTAGGCATTACAAGGGATGAAAGCGTAGACGTTCAGATGAAGAGGAACGGCTCAGATTGAAGTAATTCGCGCACGGGCGGTACCTCGGGCGGAGGTACCGGCCATGGTACCGGAAACAGCCTCAAATTGGTTGAAAGTATCCAGGGGACTAGGACCCTCCAGCGGTACCACGGGCGGTACCTCCGGCCGGAGGTACCGGAGTACCCTTTCTTCCCGCGCGGCCAGGATGGAGGACTTGGGGCAGGCCGGTAGTACCGGCCATGCATGGCCGGTAGTACCGGTCCTACCCTCCCGCGCGTGGCCTCCTGGGGAGGTACCGGCCATGGGGGGCCTGGAGGCTCCGGCCTCTCCTTGGTGGAGGCTCCGGCCCCCCCTCTCCCTCTTCTCTCCTTTGCTCTTCCTTCTTCTTCTTTCTTCTTCTCTCTTCTTTCTTCTTCTTCTTTCTTCTTCTTCTCCCTTGTACAATGGGGTGTTCTCCTCCTCCTCCTCATGTCCTTGATGAGGCTTGCACCTAATGACACATACACTTGCATGAGGTAGTACACCGTTCAAGTGGGTACCGAGATCGAGGGTAGAGAGGATAGGGTTCACCTTGTCGTGTATGGCTTCGGTTCGGGTTGTCGGTCCACTTGGGGAACACCTTGGCCATGGTGTAGCATCGACGATAGGCGGGGCTACATCACTGGCAGCCTGGAGGCTCCGGCCATGGTGGCCCTGGAGGCTCCAGCCTCCACTCCCTCCTCTTCTCTTCTTCTTTATTCTTCTTCTCTTCTTCTTTCTCCTTCCTTCCTTCTTCTTCTCTTCTTCTCCCTTAAGCATGATGGACTCCTCTTCCCTTCCTTGTCGACCTTCGTACCTAATGACACCTAACACATATCCATGAGGTAGTATACCATCCAATGTATTGTCGACGTCGAGTGTCGAAAGGAAAGGGTTCACCTTGTCATGTATCGCGTAGGTTCGGGTTGTCGGTCTACTTGGGGAATTCCGTGGCCATGGTGTAGCGTCGTCGTTAGGCGGGGCTACATCAGGCAACTTCCACCATCGATGATGACCTTGATCGATTTGCCACCAATTTCGGCACGGGTTTGGAAGATGTTGCACCGTTGGTCTTCCATAGCTTGAGGTTGGGTTGTTAGCACCCTTGTGACCAAAAGTGAGGGACTTGGGTCATGTTCACATAAGAGAGGGTCTTCTCCACTTTCTTCCTCATAAGCTTCTTCATTTGCAACGGCGGCTTGCACAAGGGCTTCATATTCATCTTCACTTAGCATCTCGATGTCACCGTTCTCCATAGTGATCATGACCTTGGTGTTCTGATGCGGCCTAAGGCCAAGTGGGTTGCCCGATCTCACGAATTGACCGAGGGAAAGGCGGGGGAGAGGAAGAACACGAAGAACACGGCGATGAACACGATGAACACACGCAAACGCACACCAACCCGATACAATTCGGTTTACTCCCGATAGCCCGAACCACTATCCCGATAGAATCCCTCAAGAGAAAGACACGCGGTAGAATCCCCGAGAGGAAGATCGGTATACGATCGGTGGAATCACACGAGTGAGAGACCGGTGGTAGAATCACAAGTGTGAGAGACTAATCATATAAGGTGATGAGGTCTAAGACCCCGTGTGTGGCCCGATCTTGCGGTTGACCCGAAATCCAAAGGGGAAAAGGTGGGAGAGCGCGAAGAACACGATGAACACGAAGAACACGAGGACTCACGCACGCACACCAACCCGATACAACCGATACTTACCCCCGTGGCTCGATGGACCACGCCAATAGAATCAACCCGGGAGAGACGCGAGGTAGAATCCCGGAGTGAGAGATCGGTGTTGGAGAAAAGAGATTGGTGAGGGAGAGAGAGTGCCTTGC
The DNA here is from genome assembly GCF_019359855.2 of Lolium perenne. Classification (NCBI taxonomy): domain Eukaryota; kingdom Viridiplantae; phylum Streptophyta; class Magnoliopsida; order Poales; family Poaceae; genus Lolium; species Lolium perenne. Next base: position 163,320,645 of record NC_067246.2, read on the forward strand.
ACTAGAATCTCACTCAACAATATCCAAATCAACAACAAGGGTTGCCTTGATTACAGAGGGATGAAACCCTAGGGAGACAAAGCTCAAGTTCATGTTTAAGCTATCATCTTGTCTAAAGAGGTAAGGGGGGTGTCTTGGGTCTATATATAGGCCTACAAGACAACACATGGCGAAAAGGTACATAAGTGGGTAACTTAGGCAGTTTGGTGGGTAGTTCCCGTCGGATCCGGTCTGGGGCCGGTCAGACCGGGCCTGGGACCGGGCGGTCCGGTTGTGGAGCCGGTCGACCGGTCGCCAACCGGGCAGGTCGGTCTGGGGCCCGGTCGGACCGGACTCTGGGCCGGCTGGGCCTCCTCCTCCCTCTTCCTTCTTCTCTTCTTTCCTTCTTTCTTGCACCATGATGAATGGCTCCTCTTCCCTTCCCTCGCTTCCTTGCACCATGGGTGTTCCTCCTCTCCGGTTCCTCGATGATTCTTGTACCTAATGATATGTAGCACACCGATATGAGGTAGCATTCCATTCAAGGTATTGACGAGGTCGAATATCGAGAGGAAGGAGTTCACCTTGTCGCGTGTAGCGTGGTTTAGGGTTGAAGGTCCACTTGGGGGACTCTTTGGCCATGGTGTAGCGTCGACAATAGGCGGGGTTGCACTTGATGGTCTTGGTGTAGCGACGTCGGTGACCGGGGCTACATCATCTCCCCCCCCTTGGGGAAGAGTCGTCCTCGACTCTTGTTCCTCCTCATCGAAGAGGTAGGCCAAGACGGTTGTCCCATGTAGAGTTGGGTAGTCGCGGTCGAAGAAGAGCTTGGAGAAAAACCACTTGCGAAGGGAAAGCCCCAAGAGGCATTTGGCAAAAATGGGAACCAAAAGAGTGTGGGTGTATTCAACATGTGGAAGGGCAAAAATTTGTGCATGTAAGAGTTGTATGGTGTCAAAAATGTGTGGTGTAGCATTGTCCCAAACAAGTGGAACAAACAAAAGGCAAGTGTCGGCGGCAAAATTTGGGGCAAAATTGTTATGTGCAATGGCAAAGCGGTGGAAACTTCTAGCTTGGGAAAGTATGGTTGGCGTGAGCCTAGTATGGGTATCCTCAAGTGTCAAAGAATCCAATGCAAATGCCAAAGATGAAATGAAAAATCCAAAGAAGGGCAACTTTTTGTGTGACATGTGGCACAAGATGCATAAGGTATCTCTCCCATGTATGACATGGTCCTTGAGAATCTCGGAGTGTATGATGAAAGCATCAAGACATACAACAATCATTGTGCCAACAAGATGTTTCAAGATAAGTTGCATAAGAGGCAAAAGGGGCGACGAGGAGTTGGACCAAACTGGAAACTCGACAAGGCAAGTCGGAAACACATGAGGGCGAAGGCTTATGGGAACATACCTTTTGGTGTGATTCCCGCGGGTTCGGTCCTTGTTGGGGTAGCTCTCAATTGCGCGTTTCGTGAGCTCATGCTCCGTGGCGGTGGAAGTCGATGGTCGGTTACCTACACATGGAATGAGCAAAACAAAGAGCGTATGTGCATGGTAGAGGAACACATCATCCATCATGATGTTCCAAGACTTGTGCACATCACCATTAGTGTCAAGCAAGATAGTATGAAATGCATGGCGATAGTGCAAATGGCATGAAGGTGCATGTGTGGTATGTGGGTACTCATGATCATCAAAAATGGAGAAGGCTATGGGGGCCATCTCGTGGACAATGAAATAAGCATTCTTGCATACCAAGCATAAGAAAGAGCAATTGTTCACAATCTTGGATGCAACGATCATGGAGTAGTGCAAACATTTTGGGCAAAGCATGCGGAAGCTAATATCATCATTGTCATTGCAAGCAATACATGTGAAAGAGCAAGTAGGTAACATATTGCAAGCAATGGTAGGAAAATTGAAGCTCTCATAGCATGGCATGGTCATGGTATCACAAGCACTCAATTCCACATGATCAACAATGTTATCAAGCAAAGCATCACATGGGAAAGTGAAAGTAGCATGTGACGTAGCAAATGGGTCATCAAGATCATGCATGCATTCAAAATTCATCATGTCCACTAGTGGGATCATGGCATCATCAACACCTATGTTGTTACCTTTGTAGTCCGACTCATTTGAAGTAGGTGTTGTTGAAGTAGGAGGATCCATGTGGTCGACATATCCATCTTGGAGCAAGCATGGTGAGATATCATCATCTTCATGCACCATGTACATCATCTCCATGAGCGGGAACTTGTCCTCCGTGGAACCTAGTGCAACATAAGAAGACACAAACGAGGGAGAGGTTAATGTGTTAGCAAAAGCGATGTCCTCCATGGACCTATCATCTACCTCTCTCAACTCACTTAGTGTATCACTCATGTCCTCCAAACGGAAGCACTCAAACTCACATATGGGGTGGAAGTCACTCAACTCACTATCACTCTCACTCAAGTGGGCTAAGTGGCTCTCATTCTCACATGGGATTGGTACCAACTCATCAATGAAGCATAGGGGAGTAGGCTCGACTCTCTCATCTCCATGCGCCTCCTTGGTTGAAGGGAAATTCCCATGCTCAACCATCTCAACTCCATGCGCCTCCATAGGTGAAGGGAGAATCCCATGGTCACCATGCTCAACTCCATCGCCTCCCAAGTCATCCTCAAGCGGTGGCGTCGTGGTGTAGTAGAGAGCTAGGCTCGGACCCACATCAACCTTGAGTTGACCTTGGCGAGCTTCATCTTGAAGTGTGGGCGCGATAGGCATCTTGGAGACTTGTGCATTGAGCTCGTCGAAGTAGAGCTTCTTGGCGCTTGGCGTTGTGCATTGCCATGCCACGTGACCCTTGGCCTTGCACACCTCACATAGGAGATTGGGACATTCCCGTGGAGGGTGGCCTTGTTGCTTGCATTTGTAGCATCGGAGTCCATAGGCACGTGGCGAGGTAGAGGCCATTGTGGTGGTGGCACAAGAGGTGGAAGTCGCCTTATGAGGAAGGTATGCTCGATGTGCACTTGTCATCCTTGGAGTGGTGGACACCCTATGATGGTGTTTGTCGCCTTCATGTCGAGGCTCTCGTCTTCGTGCATCATCACCATGGCTTGAGTGGTGTCGTCGAAGACTCGTGGAAGGTGTTGGTCGATGGCGATCATGAAGTGGCTTGTGGCGGCGAAGCTCATGTGGTGACGTATGTCGATGACGGTCCTTGCCATGCCTAGATGATGGCTCATGCGACTTGGCATGTTGCTTGCGGCGCCTTGTGGAGCTTGGAGAAGAGTGTCGATGACGCTCATGATGGGGACGCTCTTGATGCTCCACATGGTGTACTTGAAGTCGACGATCTTGTGCATAAGCACTCTCATGGTGGCGCCTTGTGGAGCTCGAAGAAGTGTGTCGATGGCGATCATGTTGGGGACGCTCTTGATGATCCATATGATGGTGCCCTCGTGGAGGTCCTCCATCTTCATATGTAGCTCCAATGGCCAAGTGGTGGTACTTGGGAGCATCGTCGTTTCTCCTTGTGGAGACTAGGTGAGGTTCCGCCATGGTGTCGATGTCGTAGGCGTGGCGTTGCTCCACCAAGTCGTCGATGTCGTACTCGTGGTGTTGCTCCACCATGTCGTCCATGCTGGAGGAGCCATTGTCGATGTAGAGCTCCTCGATGTCGGGCATGTCGGTGATGCTCGCGGAGCCAAAGTCGGTGTAGAGCTCCACGATGTCGGTCATGTTGGCGATGCTCGCGGAGCCATAGTCGGTGTCGAGCTCCACATGTTCCTCCACATCCGCGGTGCTTGAGGAGGTGTCCTCCTCGGAGTGCTCCGTGTACTCCTCCGTATCCTCATCTTCGCTATCCATGTTAGCACGATGGTATGTATATGGTGTATGTTAGTGGAAGAACACTACCTCGCAATCTTACCGTGGTATGATAAGATCGGGGCGATCCAACAAGCCGAGGTCAAAGTCAATTGTATCGGGCACTCACACAAAAACACACGCAAAAGCTAGCAAATATGGTGTTAGGTGAGTATGGTGGAAAGCCAAAAGACGAAATCTGAAATCAAGTATGTTGTCAAGAGTGGGTGAAATCCAAAAATTCAAATGTCAAAGCGATGATCACTATAAACACGGAAAGATATGGAACGCACACACGAGATGAACGGGGTTAGTGCGACCAAAAAGTGAGCGGAAAAGTGTATGAAGCCCTTAAGCAAGGGTGCTCGATGTCACACTAACACAAGAAGAGATCAAAGCTTTGGTTGCAACGAAGAGACAACAAGATTTACACGCGGCCTCTCTTCTCTTTTTCTCTCTTTTGCTTAAAAGCTTTTCCCTCTTTTGTATTTGGTGGCACTTGCACTCTTTTGTGTCTATGGTGGCGCTTTGTACACTTTGGTATGTATGATGGCACTATGCACACTTGTGCTCTTTTTGTATTTTGGCGGCTTTTTCTCGCACTATGTTAGCGTTAGCTCGCTTTTGCTATCTTGCCACACGAGTTTTGCTTAGAAGCTTGACTCCACACTACACACACACCTCACAATCGGGGCCACGTGCAATGTCTCGCAACACTCAATAAGCAATGCTCGATAGGATAGATCGCAAAAGAAGAGGGGTTACAAGGGAAATGCAAGTTATACCTAAGATGTTAGGCGGTGATGAACACACAACTTGCGATGAAGGTGGTGGTGTCAAGAGTACGGTTGCAAGTCCGGGGTGCCGAGGATGTCGTCGCTTGCTTCGTAGCTGCGGATTAGTTGTACAAACAAGGCACTCAAACCGGAACAAGCAAACACAAGTTAGCGGAATAAATGGGTCAAAGTAGCTTGGCGGTGGTGGCGGTGGTAAGCCGGTGGTGGTGGTGTCGATGCCCTTGCGGTTGCGGCGGAGGTTATGGGGCCGCGGTGATGTTTCCCGGTGGTTTGGGGAGGGTGGCGGTGCTTGCCGACGGCGGAGAGGGTGGCGGTGGTTGGCGGAGGTGGTGGTGGAGGTGGCGCCCGGTTGGCGCCAGTTGACTGTGCCCTGGACCGGCCTGCCCTGTCTACAGCCCGGTTGACCGGGTTCTGGCCCGGTTTGCGCCCGGTTGGCGCCCGGTTGGCGCCCGGTCTGGCGCCCGGTCTGGCGCCCGGTTGACCGGCCCTGGTGCCAGGCAGTCCGGTCACTGGCCCGGTTTGCGCCCGGTTGACCGGATTTCGCGGGGCACAGATTTTCTCTCTCCTGTTCTTGAGCGAAACCAAGCCAAATCGACCAAAACGAAGGGAAATGATGGAATTGGGGGCTAAAAGTTGGGGAGATAGTAGATCAAGCACTCCAACACCAAATCCATGGATCAAAACCACTCAAAACGCAACCAAATCACAGATCGGTCAAGAGGCAATTTAGGGCTATTTTTTGGGGGATTTTTTGGGAAAATTTTTTAGAGAGCAAATCCGGTGGGTGGAGGGTCAAATCCGCGGAAACCAAAGGCTGCTGATACCATATGATGAGGTCTAAGACCCCGTGTGTGGCCCGATCTTGCGGTTGACCCGAAATCCAAAGGGGAAAAGGTGGGAGAGCGCGAAGAACACGATGAACACGAAGAACACGAGGACTCACGCACGCACACCAACCCGATACAACCGATACTTACCCCCGTGGCTCGATGGACCACGCCAATAGAATCAACCCGGGAGAGACGCGAGGTAGAATCCCGGAGTGAGAGATCGGTGTTGGAGAAAAGAGATTGGTGAGGGAGAGAGAGTGCCTTGCACTAGAATCTCACTCAACAATATCCAAATCAACAACAAGGGTTGCCTTGATTACAGAGGGATGAAACCCTAGGGAGACAAAGCTCAAGTTCATGTTTAAGCTATCATCTTGTCTAAAGAGGTAAGGGGGGTGTCTTGGGTCTATATATAGGCCTACAAGACAACACATGGCGAAAAGGTACATAAGTGGGTAACTTAGGCAGTTTGGTGGGTAGTTCCCGTCGGATCCGGTCTGGGGCCGGTCAGACCGGGCCTGGGACCGGGCGGTCCGGTTGTGGAGCCGGTCGACCGGTCGCCAACCGGGCAGGTCGGTCTGGGGCCCGGTCGGACCGGACTCTGGGCCGGCTGGGCCTCCTCCTCCCTCTTCCTTCTTCTCTTCTTTCCTTCTTTCTTGCACCATGATGAATGGCTCCTCTTCCCTTCCCTCGCTTCCTTGCACCATGGGTGTTCCTCCTCTCCGGTTCCTCGATGATTCTTGTACCTAATGATATGTAGCACACCGATATGAGGTAGCATTCCATTCAAGGTATTGACGAGGTCGAATATCGAGAGGAAGGAGTTCACCTTGTCGCGTGTAGCGTGGTTTAGGGTTGAAGGTCCACTTGGGGGACTCTTTGGCCATGGTGTAGCGTCGACAATAGGCGGGGTTGCACTTGATGGTCTTGGTGTAGCGACGTCGGTGACCGGGGCTACATCATAAGGAGTGCCTTGTACAATAGATTATGGTAATCTAAGGAGGGGTTTCCCTAATCCCAAAGGGATGGTGGAGGCATGAGCCTAGTTCTAGTTCATCCAAAGGGGTACCAAGGTCAAGGGTAGTGAGGAGCGAGTTCACCTCATCATGAAGAGCTTTAACTCGGGCTCGCGTCATTGGTCCACTTGGGGGACTTGTTGGTCTTGGTGTGGAGGTGACCGAAGGCCACCCCGCATCATCTCCCCCCCCTTGGGAAAGAGTCGTCCTCGACTCTTGTTCCTCTTCATCTTCATGATATGGCGATAAGTCCGCAACGTTGAAGGTGTTGCTCACCAAGTACTTGGAGGTGGGGATGTCGATGACGTAAGCGTTGTTGTTGATGCGTTTGAGGACCTTGAAGGGGCCATCTCCTCTTGGCTTGAGCTTGGAGTTGCGCTCACGAGGAAACCTTTCCTTCCGGAGGTGGATCCAAACTAGGTCTCCTTCTTGAAATATCCTTTCCTTCTTCTTGGCGTTGAGGCGGGTAGCTTGACGAAGCACATGTTCGTGAATGGTAGCTCTTGTTTCTTCATGAAGTTTCTTCACGTCGGCGGCGCGCTTGGCGAAGTCCATATTCGTCCGCTCATGAAGGGGAAGTGGTAGTATGTCGAGTGCCGTGAGCGGCTCAAACCCGTAGACGACCATGAAGGGACTCCGTGATGTAGTCGAGTGCTTGGCGCGGTTGTAGGCGAACTCCGCGTGTGGAATGCATTCCTCCCATGACTTCAAGTTCTTCTTCACGAGGATGCGTAGGAGGGTGGAGAGGCTTCGATTGACCACTTCCGTTTGGCCGTCCGTTTGCAGGTGCGAGGATGATGAGAATAAGAGCTTCACTCCAAACTTTGCCATGATCGACTTCCAAAGATAACTCATGAACTTGACGTCTCGATCCGACACAATGCTTTGCGGTACTCCATGTAAGCGAACGATTTCCCTGAAAAACAATGAAGCAATGTGTGAAGCATCGTCGCTCTTATGGCAAGGTATGAAATGAGCCATCTTAGAGAATCTATCCACTACCACGAATATAGAATCATGACCATACTTAGTGCGAGGCAAGCCTAAAACGAAATCCATGCTAATATCGGTCCATGGTGCATATGGAATAGGCAATGGGGTATAAAGACCATAGGGATTGGAGGTAGACTTAGCTTGTAAGCATGTGGTGCACCGGCGGCAAAGGCGTTCGACGTCGCGGTACATTCTTGGCCAATAGTAGTGGGTGGAGAGCATGGCATATGTCTTCTCTCGACCAAAGTGACCCATAAGACCTCCTCCATGTGACTCTTGCAAAAGCAATTTTCGAAGCGAAGACTCGGGAATACAAATCTTGTTAGCTTTGAACAAATAGCCATCATGCAAATAGAAATCATCCACTCCTCGCTCAACGGAGCACTTTTCAAAAATTGGAGCAAAGAAAGAATCGGAAGGATAGAGTTCTTTGATCTCTTCAAGTCCCAAAACATGAAAATCCAAACGAGTTAGCAAAAGGGTGTTTTTGCGGGAAAGAGCATCCGCCACGACATTGTCCTTGCCCTTCCTGTATTTGATCACATATGGGAAGGACTCAATGAACTCGACCCATTTTGCATGTCGTTTGTTCAAGTTGTGTTGGCTTTTCAAATATTTCAAGGACTCATGGTCGGAATGAATGATAAACTCTTTTGGCCAAAGATAGTGTTGCCAAACTTCAAGAACACGAACCAAAGCGTAGAGCTCCTTGTCATATATAGGATAGTTGAGGCGTGCGCCATCTAACTTCTCGCTATAGTATGCCACGGGTTTGCCCTCTTGCATAAGAACACCACCAATACCAAGCCCACTTGCATCACACTCAATCTCAAAAGTTTTGGCAAAATTTGGAAGAACAAGAAGTGGAGCTTCGGTAAGGCGTTTCTTCAACTCATCAAAAGCATTTTGTTGGGCCTTGCCCCAAACAAACGGAACATTCTTCTTGGTAAGCTCATTCAAAGGGCAAGCGATGGTGCTAAAGTCTTTCACAAAGCGGCGATAAAACCCGGCAAGTCCATGGAAGCTTCGGACTTGGCCAACATTTGTAGGGGTAGGCCAATTATGGATGGCCTCCACCTTGGAAGAATCAACTTCAATCCCATTAGCGGAAACCACAAAACCAAGAAACACCAATTTGTTTTGAGCAAATGTGCATTTGGGGAGGTTAGCATAAAGCTTTTCATGGCGCAAGATGCACAAGACTTCTCTCACATGTTGCACATGGTCCTCGAGGTTTTTGCTATAAATAAGAATATCATCGAAGTAGACAACCACGCTCTTGCCAATGAGAGGACGCAAGATGTGATTCATGAGGCGCATGAAAGTAGATGGTGCATTGGAAAGACCGAAAGGCATAACGAGCCATTCATATAGACCAAGTTTGGTCTTGAATGCCGTTTTCCATTCATCACCAATAGCCATGCGGATTTGATGGTAACCACTACGCAAATCGACTTTAGAGAAAATCGTGGCACCACTAAGTTCATCTAGCTTGTCATCTAAACGCGGAATGGGATGGCGGTAACGGACGGTAATGGCATTGATGGGGCGACAATCCATACACATCCGTTGCGTCTCATCCGGTTTAGGCACAAGGATCACGGGAACCGCACAAGGGCTAAGGCTTTCTCGGACGTACCCTTTGGTGAGGAGATCTTGAATTTGGCGGTTGATCTCCTTTGTCTCTTCGGGGTTGGTGCGGTAGGCGGCACGGTTTGGAAGCGGAGCGCCGGGTATGAGGTCGATGCGGTGTTCTATGCCGCGGAGTGGTGGTAGTCCATGAGGGAGCTCGTCGGGGAAGACGTCTCGAAATTCCTGCAAAAGAGACAACAAAGACGGAGGAATGTTGGTTAAGTCGTTAGTCTCCGACGCGGGTCCCTTGCATATGAGCACATAGTGCAATATGGTGGATGGGTTCTCTTGGAGCTCTCTCCACTCACTCTTGGTGGCTAGAAGGACACTCTTGGGCTCACTCATGTACGGCTTGTGGCGCTCACTCTCTTTGTGGTGGGTCGCTCCCTCTCCTCTCATCTCACTATGGTGGGTGCGGAGTTGTGCCCTCGCTAAAGCCTTCGCATTATCCGCGATGATTTGGCTAGGAGTCATCGGGCGCAACTCGAACTTCTTGTCGTTGACCTTGAAGGTGTATGTGTTGGAGAGTCCATCATGTATAGCCTTCTTGTCATATTGCCAAGGGCGGCCAAGCAACATGTGGCACACCGTCATGGGTACCACGTCACACTCAATAGTGTCCTCATAGGGGCCGATCTTGAAGTTGACGGTGACGGTATGTTGTATCTTGACGTTGCCCTTGTCACTCAACCATTGGATATGGTAGGGGTGAGGATGCTTGCGGAGAGTGAGGTGGAGCTTCTCACACAACTCGGTGCTTGCAAGGTTATGGCAACTTCCACCATCTATGATGACCTTGATCGACTTGCCACCAATTCCGGCACGGGTTTGGAAGATGTTGCACCGTTGTTCTTCCATATCATGAGGTTGTGTGGTTAGCACCCTTGTGACCACAAGTGAGGGACTTGGGTCATGCTCACATAAGAGAGGATCTTCTCCACTTTCTTGCTCATAAGCTTCTTCACTTTCCACGGCGGCTTGCACAAGGGCTTCATATTCATCCTCATCAAGAGTCTCGATGTCACCATTCTCCATAGTGATCATGACCTTGGTGTTCTTGCACTCAAACGATTTGTGACCTTGGGTGCCACACTTGAAGCAAGTGACACTAGAGGGTCCCGTGGATGCCTTAGAGGAGGCGGTGGAGGAGACCGTTTGCTTCATGCGACTTTGGATAGTCGGCTTCTTGGAAGGTGTAGAAGATGCGTCGGCCTTGGCACTTGTAGCATAAGGAGTTGATGTAGTAGGAGGAGTCGATGTAGCGAGCTTGGAGGAGAAATAGGACTTGGCCTTGGAGTACTTGATGTCCTCAATCACTTGGCGCTCGGCCTTCGATGCTTGGTGGACTAACTCAACCATGTTGGAGTAGGGTTGGAACTCGACAATCCTCTTGATAGGATAAGTAAGGCCATTGAAGAAACGAGCAATGGTTTGTTCCTCGGACTCTTGGATGTTGGCTCGCATCATAGTGAGCTCCATCTCCTTGTAGAACTCCTCGACGGTCTTGGTGCCTTGCTTCAACTTTTGGAGTTTGTTGAAGAGGTCGGTCATGTAGTGTGCGGGGACAAAGCGAGCATGCATCTCCTTCTTCATATCTTCCCAAGTGTCAATAGGAGGTTCACCCTTTTCTTCTCGAAGAGTGAGGACTTGCTCCCACCAAGTGTTGGTGTAGTCTTCAAACTCGAGAGACGCCATAGCCACCTTCTTGGCACCGGAGTAGTTGTGGATGCGGAAGATCTTGTCCACCTTGAGTGCCCATGAGAGGTAGGCCTCGGCATCTTCTTCTCCCTTGAACTTGGGCATGGTGAACTTGAGTCTTCCAAACATGTTCTCTTCATCCTCCAAGGTTCTTCTACGAGGAGGGGCGCCTTCATCTCTTGCGGCTAGAGGTGGAATAGGAGGTCTTCTACGACCAACCATAGCATTGGGTTGGCGTTGGAGTTGAACACTTGCTTCACTTGGTTCATGGTGAGGATGTGGTTGAAGATCTTGTCGCAGTTGAGGACGATGCTCAATGTTGGGTCTCTCATCTTGATCATGGTGAAGCTCTCCTCGTCCACGTTGGTCATGGCGAGGGTGGCGACGGAGATCTCGCCGAGGTGGATCTTGAGGATCTTGGTCTTGGGGATGGCCATCACGCCCATGGTGGGCATGGCGATCCGCTTGGTGACGATCTTGTTGAAGGTCTTGAGCTTGTGGAGGACACTCATGTGGACGAGCATGGCGATGTATTTCTCCACGCCTAGAGTTGGAGCGAGAGTCTTCATGACGAGCATGTGAGCGATGAGGTCGATGATGGTCTTCATGCCTTGAGGAAGAGCTTGGGGACGAAAGGCCACCATGAGAGTAATGGTCTTCATGCCTTGAGGAAGAGCTTGATGAAGAGGAAGTAGAACGGTGTCGACGATGGCGACCCAAGTTGGTGATGGCGCGCTCGAGGCTATCCATGCGCCGCTCCATGTTGGCATCATTGGCCGCCATTTGGCCATTCAAGTTGTCCGTAGCTTCACGAAGAAGGGCCAAGTCGTGGTTCACGGTGGAGAAGTTGTGAGCCACTTCATCGTATTGCTCATCGATGCGCGTCTCGAAGAGGGAGAGTTGCTCCTTGAACTCTTGTCGTTGCGTACATAGGTTGTGTTGAGTAGCCAACCTCTCGGTGTTGCGGAGGATCTCTTCATCCCTATTGGTATCTCCGTTCCTATCCATGATGCAAAGACAAGAACTATGTTGTGTATGTTAGTGGAAGGAGACTACCTCGCACTCTTACCAAGGTAAGATAGTATTGAGGCAATCCACCAAACCGAAAGCAAGATCAAGTGTATCGGGAACACACGCAAAACCACACGCAAAAACTAGCAAATATGGTGTTAGGCGAGTGTTGTGGAAAGCCAAAAGACAAATCCAAGATCGAGTATGTTGTTAAAAGTGGGTAAAGTCCAAAAATCCAAATGTCAATGTGAAGATCACTATAAACACGGAAAAAGTTGTGGAACACACACACGAGATAAGCGGGGTTAGTGCAACCAAAAGTGAGCGGAAAAGTGTATGTATAAGTGCTCGGTGTCACACTAACACAAGGAGAGCCAAAGCTTTGGTTGCAAAGGAAGAGACAACAAGATTCACACGTGGCCTCTCTTCTCCTATCTCTCTTTGCTTAAAAGCTTTTTCTCTTTTGTATATGGCGGCACTTGCACTCGTTTGTATCTTTGGTGGCACGTGGACACTTTGTATGTATGGGCGTATGGATGTATGGATGTATGGATGTATGGCGCTACTCGCACTCTTTTTGTGTTTTTGGGGCTTTTTGACGCACTATGTTAGCGTTAGCCTCGCTTTTGCTATCTTGCCACACGAGTGTTTGCTTGGGTGCCTTACTCAACGCGACACACACACCTCACAATGCGGGGCCACGTGCAATGTCTCGCAACACTAGACAAGCAATGCTCGATGGGATAGATCGCAAAAGGAAAAGAGGTTACAAGGTGTAAGCTGCAAGTTATACCTGCGATGATGGTGGTGGTGGTGGTGGTGGTGGAGATCGCCGGAAGACGAGGTCGAAGGAGGGGGCGTTGCTGCGCCCGGTCTGTGGCCCGGTTGGACCGGCTGCTGGACTGGCCCGGCCGGTTGGATGGCCGGTCGACCGGATTCTGGACCGGACCGGCCGGTCTGTAGCCCGGTTGACCGGTGCTCAACCGGATCGCACGATTTCTCTCTCCTGTTCTTCACGAAAACCAAGCCAAATCGACCAAATCGGAGGGAAACGATGGAATTGGAGGCTAAAAGTTTGGGAAATAGTAGATCAAGCACAACAACACCAGATCCATGGACCAAAACCACTCAAAACACAACCAAATCACAGATCGGTCAAGAGGCAATTTAGGGCTATTTTTGGGGATTTTTTGGAAAATTTTCTAGGAACGAAATCGGGTGGGTGGGAGGTCAAATCCGCGGTAACCAAGAGCTGCTGATACCATATGATGCGGCCTAAGGCCAAGTGGGTTGCCCGATCTCACGAATTGACCGAGGGAAAGGCGGGGGAGAGGAAGAACACGAAGAACACGGCGATGAACACGATGAACACACGCAAACGCACACCAACCCGATACAATTCGGTTTACTCCCGATAGCCCGAACCACTATCCCGATAGAATCCCTCAAGAGAAAGACACGCGGTAGAATCCCCGAGAGGAAGATCGGTATACGATCGGTGGAATCACACGAGTGAGAGACCGGTGGTAGAATCACAAGTGTGAGAGACTAATCATATAAGGAGTGCCTTGTACAATAGATTATGGTAATCTAAGGAGGGGTTTCCCTAATCCCAAAGGGACGGTGGAGGCATGAGCCTAGTTCTAGTTCATCCAAAGGGGTACCAAGGTCAAGGGTAGTGAGGAGCGAGTTCACCTCATCATGAAGAGCTTTAACTCGGGCTCGCGTCATTGGTCCACTTGGGGGACTTGTTGGTCTTGGTGTGGAGGTGACCGAAGGCCACCCCGCATCATGTTCTTGCACTCAAACGATTTGTGGCCTTGGGTGCCACACTTGAAGCAAGTGATATTAGAGGGTCCCGTAGATGCCTTAGAGGAGTCGGTGGAGGACACCGTTTGCTTCATGCGACTTTGGATGGTCGGTTTCTTGGATGGTGTAGATGACACGTCGGGCTTGACACTTGTAGTAGGAGGAGTTGATGTAGCAAGCTTGGAGAAGAAGTATGTCTTGGCCTTGGAGTACTTGATGTCCTCAATCACTTGGCGCTCGGCCTTCGATGCTTGGTGGACCAACTCAACCAAGTTGGAGTATGGTTGGAACTCCACAATTCTCTTGATGGGGTAGTTGAGGCCATTGAAGAAACGAGCAATGGTTTGGTCCTCGAACTCTTGGATGTTGGCTCGCATCATAGTTACCTCCATCTCCTTGAAGAACTCCTCAACGGTCTTGGTGCCTTGCTTCAACTTTTGGAGCTTGTTGAAGAGGTCGGTCATGTAGTGCGTTGTGACAAAGCGAGCATGCATCTCTTTCTTCATCTCTTCCCAAGTGTCAATAAGGGGTTCACCCTTTTCTTCCCTTAGAGTGAGGACTTGCTCCCACCAAGTGTTGGCGTAATCCTCAAACTCAAGCGATGCCATGGCCACTTTCTTGGCACCGGAGTAGTTGTGGATGCGGAATATCTTGTCAACCTTGAGTGCCTATGAGAGGTAGGCCTCGGCATCTTCTTCACCCTTAAACTTTGGCATGGTGAACTTGAGCCTTCCAAACATGTTCTCTTCATCCTCCAAGTTTCTTCGGCGAGGACGGATGCCTTCATCTCTTGCGGCTTGAGGTGGGATAGGAGGTCTTCCGCGGCCAACCACAGCATTGGGTTGACGTTGAAGGTGGACACTAGCTTCACTTGGCTCACGGTGATGTTGTTGTTGAAGATCTTGTCGAGGTTGTTGACGAGGCTCATTGTTGGCCCTTTCATCTTGGTCATGTGGTGGAACTCCTCTTCCACGTTGATCATGGCGAGGGTGACGTCGGAGATCTCTCCGAGGTTGATCATGAGGACCATGGTCTTGGGGTTGGTCGTCACGCCCATGGTGGGCATGGCGATCCGCTTGGTGACGATCTTGTTGTAGGACTTGGTCTTGTGGAGGACGCTCATGTGGACGAGCATGTCGATGGATTTCTCCTCGCCTAGAGTTGGAGCGAGAGTCTTCATGACGAGCATGTGAGCGATGAGTTCGGTGATGGTCTTTGATGTAGCCCCGGTCACCGACGTTGCTACACCAAGACCAACAAGTCCCCCAAGTGGACCGATGACACGAGCCCGAGTCAAAGCTCTTCATGATGAGGTGAACTCGCTCCTCACCACCCTTGATCTTGGTACCCCTTTGGATGGATTGCTACCTCATGCCGACGTGCTATGTGTCATTAGGTACAAGGCGCGTCAAGACCACGGAGAGGAGGAGACGCCAAGGTCAAGGGAAGGAGAGAAGCAACTGGACATGGAGATGATCATGAAGCCGAAGCCGACGTCGCACGAAGCGCTCCAAGGAAGAGACGGACGCTGGCCGGTCCAGGACCCGGTCAGACCGGACCTACAACCGGACGCCCCGGTCATAGGCCCGGTTGCCGACCGGCGCAAACCGGCCAGCTCCTCAGACCGACGACGATCGGACCCAGGACCGGAAACTTGCAGCTTTCCGGTTTGCGCCGGTCGACCGGACCCATGACCGGACGGCCCGGTCACAGCCCGGTCGAGCCGGCCCCAAACCGGACAGCCCTGTCCCAGGCCCGGTCCGACCGGCCCCAAACCGGACCTGACGAGAATGCCCCACCAAACTGCCTTAACTTATCCATTCGCGTACCTGTTCGCCCTTGCTGGCCGTGTATGACTATATAAGTAGCTGGAACCCCTCATTAGCTCTTTAGACTTGTTTTGAACTCAAACCTAAATTTGAGCTTAGTCTCCCTTGGGTATCATCCCTCTGTAATCAAGGCACCTCGGTTGTTGATTTGGAACTTGTTGAGTGAGATTCTAGTACAAGATACTCTCTCTCCCTCACCAAGCTCTTCTTCTCCAATCCCAATCTCTCACCGGGAATTCTCGCCGCGTGCCTCTTCCGGTGATTCTATTGGCGTGGTCCATCGAGCCACGGAGGTAAGCATCGGGTGTATCGGGGTGTGTGTGTGCGTGAGTCTCGGAGTTCCTCGTGTTCATCGCCGTGTTCTTCGTGTTCCTCGCGTTTTTCCCATCTTCCCCCTTGGTTTCGAAGTCAATCCGCAAGATCGGGCCACACCCGGGTCTTAGACCTCATCATATGGTATCAGCAGCTCTTGGTTACCGCGGATTTGACCTCCCACCCACCCGATTTCGTCCCTAGAAAATTTTCCAAAAATCCCCAAAAATAGCCCTAAATTGCCTCTTGACCGATCTGTGATTTGGTTGCGTTTTGAGTGGTTTTGGTCCGTGGATCTGGTGTTGTTGTGCTTGATCTACTATTTCCCCAACTTTTAGCCTCCAATTCCATCGTTTCCCTTCGATTTGGTCGATTTGGCTTGGTTTTCGTGAAGAACAGGAGAGAGAAACCTTCATCCCGCGAAATCCGGTTTCGAGCCCTGGTCAACCGGCCACGCATCGGACGGCCCAAAGACAGAACCCGGTCGACCGGGCGGCAACCGGCCAGGCCGGTCCAGGAGCCGGTCCAACCGGACCCCAGACCGGGCGCAGCAACGCCCCCTCCTTCGACCTCGACATCCGGCGATCTCCACCACCACCACCACCACCACCATCATCGCAGGTATAACTTGCAGGTCACCTTGTAACCCCTCTTCCTTTTGCGATCTATCCCATCGAGCATTGCTTGTTTAGTGTTGCGAGACATTGCACGTGGCCCCGCATTGTGAGGTGTGTGTGTCGCGTTGAGTAAGGCACCCAAGCAAACACTCGTGTGGCAAGATAGCAAAAGCGAGGCTAACGCTAACATAGTGCGTCAAAAAGCCCCAAAAACACAAAAAGAGTGCGAG
The DNA here is from genome assembly GCF_019359855.2 of Lolium perenne. Taxonomy (NCBI): domain Eukaryota; kingdom Viridiplantae; phylum Streptophyta; class Magnoliopsida; order Poales; family Poaceae; genus Lolium; species Lolium perenne. Next base: position 163,337,255 of record NC_067246.2, read on the forward strand.
TAGCACCATACATCCATACATCCATACATCCATACGCCCATATACACAAAAGTGTCCACGTGCCACCAAAGATACAAACGAGTGCAAGTGCCGCCATATACAAAAGAGAAAAAGCTTTTAAGCAAAGAGAGATAGGAGAAGAGAGGCCACGTGTGAATCTTGTTGTCTCTTCCTTTGCAACCAAAGCTTTGGCTCTCCTTGTGTTAGTGTGACACCGAGCACTTATACATACACTTTTCCGCTCACTTTTGGTTGCACTAACCCCGTTTATCTCGTGTGTGTGTTCCACATCTTTTTCCGTGTTTATAGTGATCTTCACATTGACATTTGGATTTTTGGACCTCACCCACTTTTAACAACATACTTGATCTTGGCTTTGTCTTTTGGCTTTCCACAACACTCGCCTAACACCATATTTGCTAGCTTTTGCGTGTGGTTTTGCGTGTGTCCCCGATACACTTGATCTTGCTTTCGGTTTGGTGGATTGCCTCAATACTATCTTACCTTGGTAAGGGTACGAGGTAGTCTCCTTCCACTAACATACACAACATAGTTCTTGTCTTTGCATCATGGATAGGACCGGAGATACCAATAGGGATGAAGAGATCCTTCGCAACACCGAGAGGTTGGCTACTCAACACAACCTATGGACGCAACGACAAGAGTTCAAGGAGCAACTCTCTCTCTTCGAGACGCGCATCGATGAGCAATACAATGCGGTGGCTCACAACTTCTCCACCGTCAACCAAGACTTGGCCCTTCTTCGTGAAGCTACGGACAACTTGAATGGCCAAATGGCGGCCAATGATGCCAACATGGAGCGGCGCATGGATAGCCTCGAGCGCGCCATCACCAACTTGGGTCGTCATCGTCGACACCGCTCTACTTCCTCTTCATCAAGCTCCTCCTCAAGGCATGAAGACCATTACTCTCATGGTGGCATTTCGTCCCCAAGCTCTTCTTCAAGGCGTGAAGACCATCATCGACCTCATCGCTCACATGCTCGTCATGAAGACTCCCGCTCCAACTCTAGGCGTGGAGAAATACATCGCCATGCTCGTCCACATGAGCGTCCTCCACAAGCTCAAGACCTTCAACAAGATCGTCACCAAGTGGATCGCCATGCTCACCATGGGCGTGATGGTCATCCACAAGACCAAGACCCTCGAGATCCACCTCGGCGAGATCTTCGTCGCCACCCTCACCATGATCAACGTGGACGAGGAGAACTTCACCATGATCAAGATGAGAGACCCAACATTGAGCATCGTCCTCAACCGCGACAAGATCTTCAACCACATCCTCACCGTGAACCAAGTGAAGCAAGTGTTCAACTCCACCACCAACCCAATGCTATGGTTGGCCGTAGAAGACCTCCTATTCCACCTCTAGCCGCAAGAGTTGACGGCGCCCCTCCTCGTAGAAGAAACTTGGAGGATGAAGAGAACATGTATGGCAAGCTCAAGTTCAACATGCCCAAGTTCAAAGGTGAAGACGACGCCGAAGCATACCTCTCATGGGCACTCAAGGTGGACAAGATCTTCCGCATCCACAACTACTCCGGTGCCAAGAAAGTGGCTATGGCATCACTCGAGTTTGAAGACTATGCCAACACTTGGTGGGAGCAAGTCCTCACTCTTCGCGAAGAAAAGGGTGAACCTCCAATTGACACTTGGGAAGATATGAAAAAGGAGATGCATGCTCGCTTTGTCCCAAAGCACTACATGAAAGACCTCTTCAACAAGCTCCAAAACTTGAAGCAAGGCACCAAAACCGTTGAGGAGTTCTACAAGGAGATGGAGCTCACTATGATGCGAGCCAACATCCAAGAATCCGAGGAGCAAACCATTGCTCGCTTCTTCAATGGCCTTACTTATCCCATCAAGAGGATTGTCGAGTTCCAACCTTACTCCAACATGGTTGAGCTAGTCCACCAAGCATCGAAGGCCGAGCGCCAAGTGATTGAGGACATCAAGTACTCCAAGGCCAAGTCCTATTTCTCCTCCAAGCTCGCTACATCGACTCCTCCTACTACATCAACTCCTTATGCTACAAGTGCCAAGGCCGACGCATCCTCTACACCGTCCAAGAAGACGACTATCCAAAGTCGCATGAAGCAAACGGTCTCCTCCACCGCCTCCTCTAAGGCATCCACGGGACCCTCTAGTGTCACTTGCTTCAAGTGTGGCACCCAAGGTCACAAATCGTTTGAGTGCAAGAACACCAAGGTCATGATCACTATGGAGAATGGTGACATCGAGACTCTTGATGAAGATGAATATGAAGCCCTTGTGCAAGCCGCCGTGGCAAGTGAAGAAGCCTATGAACAAGAAAGTGGAGAAGATCCTCTCTTATGTGAGCATGACCCAAGTCCCTCACTTGTGGTCACAAGGGTGCTAACCACACAACCTCATGATATGGAAGAACAACGGTGCAACATCTTCCAAACTCGTGCCGGAATTGGTGGCAAGTCTATCAAGGTCATCATCGATGGTGGAAGTTGCCACAACCTTGCGAGCACCGAGTTGTGTGAGAAGCTCCACCTCACTCTCCGCAAGCATCCTCACCCTTACCATATCCAATGGTTGAGTGACAAGGGCAACGTCAAGATACAACATACCGTCACCGTCAACTTCAAGATCGGCCCTTATGAGGACACCATCGAGTGTGACGTGGTACCCATGACGGTGTGCCACATGTTGCTTGGCCGCCCTTGGCAATATGACAAGAAGGCTATACATGATGGACTCTCCAACACATACACCTTCAAGGTCAACGACAAGAAGTTCGAATTGCGCCCGATGACTCCTAGCCAAATCATCGCGGATAATGCGAAGGCTTTAGCGAGGGCACAACTCCGCACCCACCATAGTGAGATGAGAGGAGAGGGAGCGACCCACCACAAAGATAGTGAGCACCACAAACCATATATGAGTGAGTCCAAGAGTGTCCTTCTAGCCACCAAGAGTGAGTGGAGAGAGCTACAAGAGAACCCATCCACCATATTGCACTATGTGCTCATATGCAAGGGACCCTCGTCGGAGACTAACGACTTAACCAACATTCCTCCGTCTTTGTTGTCTCTTTTGCAGGAATTTCAAGACGTTTTCCCCGACGAGCTCCCTCATGGACTACCACCACTCCGCGGCATAGAACACCGCATCGACCTCATACCCGGCGCTCCGCTCCCAAACCGTGCCGCCTACCGCACCAATCCCGAAGAGACCAAGGAGATCAATCGCCAAATTCAAGATCTCCTCGCAAAAGGGTACGTCCGAGAAAGCCTTAGCCCTTGTGCGGTTCCCGTGATCCTCGTGCCTAAACCGGATGAGACGCAACGGATGTGTATGGATTGTCGCCCCATCAATGCCATTACCGTCCGTTACCGCCATCCCATTCCGCGTTTAGATGACATGCTTGATGAACTTAGTGGTGCCACGATTTTCTCTAAAGTCGATTTGCGTAGTGGTTACCATCAAATCCGCATGGCTATTGGTGACGAATGGAAAACGGCATTCAAGACCAAACTTGGTCTCTATGAATGGCTCGTTATGCCTTTTGGTCTTTCCAATGCACCATCTACTTTCATGCGCCTCATGAATCACATCTTGCGTCCTCTCATTGGCAAGAGCGTGGTTGTCTACTTCGATGATATTCTTATTTATAGCAAAAACCTCGAGGACCATGTGCAACATGTGAGAGAAGTCTTGTGCATCTTGCGCCATGAAAAGCTTTATGCTAACCTCCCCAAGTGCACATTTGCTCAAAACAAATTGGTTTTTCTTGGTTTTGTGGTTTCCGCTAATGGGATTGAAGTTGATTCTTCCAAGGTGGGAGGCCATCCATAATTGGCCTACCCCTACAAATGTTGGCCAAGTCCGAAGCTTCCATGGACTTGCCGGGTTTTACCGCCGCTTTGTCAAAGACTTTAGCACCATTGCTTGCCCTTTGAATGAGCTTACCAAGAAGAATGTTCCGTTTGTTTGGGGCAAGGCCCAACAAAATGCTTTTGATGAGTTGAAGAAACGCCTTACCGAAGCTCCACTTCTTGTTCTTCCAAATTTTGCAAAAACCTTTGAGATTGAGTGTGACGCAAGTGGGCTTGGTATTGGTGGTGTTCTTATGCAAGAGGGCAAACCCGTGGCATACTATAGTGAGAAGTTAGATGGCGCACGCCTCAACTATCCTATATATGACAAGGAGCTCTACGCTTTGGTTCGTGTTCTTGAAGTTTGGCAACACTATCTTTGGCCAAAAGAGTTTATCATTCATTCCGATCATGAGTCCTTGAAGTATTTGAAAAGCCAACACAACTTGAACAAACGACATGCAAAATGGGTCGAGTTCATTGAGTCCTTCCCATATGTGATAAAATACAAGAAGGGCAAGGACAATGTTGTGGCGGATGCTCTTTCCCGCAAAAACACCCTTTTGTTAACTCGTTTGGATTTTCATGTTTTGGGACTTGAAGAGATCAAAGAACTCTATCCTTCCGATTCTTTCTTTGCTCCCATTTTTGAGAAGTGCTCCGTTGAGCGAGGAGTGGATGATTTCTATTTGCATGATGGCTATTTGTTTAAAGCCAACAAGATTTGCATTCCCGCGTCTTCGCTTCGAAAATTGCTTTTGCAAGAGTCTCATGGAGGAGGTCTTATGGGTCACTTTGGTCGAGAGAAGACATATGCCATGCTCTCAACCCACTACTATTGGCCAAGAATGTACCGCGACGTCGAACGCCTTTGCCGCGGTGCACCACATGCTTACAAGCTAAGTCTACCTCCAATCCCTATGGTCTTTATACCCCATTGCCTATTCCACATGCACCATGGACCGATATTAGCATGGATTTCGTTTTAGGCTTGCCTCGCACTAAGTATGGTCATGATTCTATATTCGTGGTAGTGGATAGATTCTCTAAGATGGCTCATTTCATACCTTGCCATAAGAGCGACGATGCTTCACACATTGCTTCATTGTTTTTCAGGGAAATCGTTCGCTTACATGGAGTACCGCAAAGCATTGTGTCGGATCGAGACGTCAAGTTCATGAGTTATCTTTGGAAGTCGATCATGGCAAAGTTTGGAGTGAAGCTCTTATTCTCATCATCATCACACCCGCAAACGGACGGCCAAACGGAAGTGGTCAATCGAAGCCTCTCCACCCTCCTACGCATCCTCGTGAAGAAGAACTTAAAGTCATGGGAGGAATGCATTCCACACGCGGAGTTCGCCTACAACCGTGCCAAGCACTCGACTACATCACGGAGTCCCTTCATGGTCGTCTACGGGTTTGAGCCGCTCACGGCACTCGACATACTACCACTTCCCCTTCATGAGCGGACGAACATGGACTTCGCCAAGCGCGCCGCCGACGTGAAGAAACTACATGAGGAGACAAGGGCAACCATACAAGAACATGTGCTTCGTCAAGCTACACGCCTCAACGCCAAGAAGAAGGAAAGGATATTTCAAGAAGGAGACCTCGTTTGGATCCACCTCCGGAAGGAACGGTTCCCTCGGGAGCGCAACTCCAAGCTCAAGCCAAGAGGAGATGGCCCCTTCAAGGTCCTCAAACGCATCAACAACAACGCTTACGTCATCGACATCCCCACCTCCAAGTACTTGGTGAGCAACACGTTCAACGTCTCGGACTTGTCACCCTATCATGGAGATGAGGAGGTGCAAGAGTCGAGGACGACTCTTTCCCAAGGGGGGGGAGATGATGTAGCCCCGGTCACCGACGTTGCTACACCAAGACCAACAAGTCCCCCAAGTGGACCGATGACACGAGCCCGAGTCAAAGCTCTTCATGATGAGGTGAACTCGCTCCTCACCACCCTTGATCTTGGTACCCCTTTGGATGGATTGCTACCTCATGCCGACGTGCTATGTGTCATTAGGTACAAGGCGCGTCAAGACCACGGAGAGGAGGAGACGCCAAGGTCAAGGGAAGGAGAGAAGCAACTGGACATGGAGATGATCATGAAGCCGAAGCCGACGTCGCACGAAGCGCTCCAAGGAAGAGACGGACGCTGGCCGGTCCAGGACCCGGTCAGACCGGACCTACAACCGGACGCCCCGGTCATAGGCTCGGTCGACCGGCGCAAACCGGGCCAGCTCCCTCATCTTGACGACGATCGGACCAGGGACCGGAAACTTCGCAGCTTTCGGTTTGCGCCCGGTCGACCGGACCCATGACCGGACGGCCCGGTCACAGGCCCGGTCAGACCGGCCCCAAACCGGACAGCCCTGTCCCAGGCCCGGTCCGACCGGCCCCAAACCGGACCTGACGAGAATGCCCCACCAAACTGCCTTAACTTATCCATTCGCGTACCTGTTCGCCCTTGCTGGCCGTGTATGACTATATAAGTAGCTGGAACCCCTCATTAGCTCTTTAGACTTGTTTTGAACTCAAACCTAAATTTGAGCTTAGTCTCCCTTGGGTATCATCCCTCTGTAATCAAGGCACCTCGGTTGTTGATTTGGAACTTGTTGAGTGAGATTCTAGTACAAGATACTCTCTCTCCCTCACCAAGCTCTTCTTCTCCAATCCCAATCTCTCACCGGGAATTCTGCCGCGTGCCTCTTCCGGGTGATTCTATTGGCGTGGTCCATCGAGCCACGGAGGTAAGCATCGGGTGTATCGGGGTGTGTGTGTGCGTGAGTCTCGGAGTTCCTCGTGTTCATCGCCGTGTTCTTCGTGTTCCTCGCGTTTTTCCCATCTTCCCCCTTGGTTTCGAAGTCAATCCGCAAGATCGGGCCACACCCGGGTCTTAGACCTCATCAGTCTTCATGCCTTGAGGAAGAGCTTGAGGACGAAAGGCCACCATGAGAGTAGTAATCTTGTGGCGAGCTTGAGGATGATGAAGTAGAGCGGTGTCGGCGATGAAGACCCAAGTTGGTGATGGCGCGCTCGAGGCTATCCATGCGCCGTTCCATATTTGCATCATTGGCCGCCATTTGGCCATTCAAGTTGTCCGTAGCTTCACGAAGAAGAGCCAAGTCTTGGTTCACGGCGGAGAAGTTGTGAGCCACTTCGTCGTATTGCTCATCGATGCGCGTCTCGAAGAGGGCGAGTTGCTCCTTGAACTCTTGTCGTTGCATCCATAGGTTGTGTTGAGTAGCCAACCTCTCGGTGTTGCGGAGGACTTCTTCATCCCTTGGGGTATCACCGTTCCTATCCATGATGGAAAGACAAGAACTATTGATGAGGACATCCCATCTCTTGATACAACCGCTGTACCTACAGCCACACAAATACAAGGACCAATCACTCGAGCTCGTGCCAAACAACTTAACTATCAGGTACTTTCGTTTCTTGGAACTATTCCTCACATACATGAGAATATGATGCTGCCTAAATCAGATATGTTTGTTACTCTTAGGAATGATGGACCAAGCATGGATGAGGAGGACAAGCATTGGAGCATGATCACGCATGGAGGAGATGGCAGCAAGCGTTTGAGGATTGAAGATGACGCCGCAAGTGGAGATTTCAGAACTTTGAAGCCACCATAAGAAGAGATGAAGACATGGACGAAATATAGAGTTTTCCACTTCATAATTTCGTCCATAGCATGTTATGGTGCTGCGTCACCTTTAGTTTTGGGCCAGGCCCATGTCATTTTCGCAGGAATTAAGTCAGCCACTTTTTAGAGTCCGTATTGAAGGGGGAAAGGCCTTCTAGGGTTTGGTTCGACCACCATACGTATGGTTGGCCGAAACCCCACCTTTTCCTCCTTTAAATACCCCCATAGCCGTCACGTTTAGACTCGGATTTTGATTAGATTAAAAGTTAGCCATCGCTGCAACTCTCGTGTACTTCTTTTGAGGCCAACGCCCAGAACAAGACCGACTATTCGGAATCCCACCTTTTTCAATAAAGCTTTCATCTTTCATCCGCAATATTCTGATTGCATTATTAGTTTTTACTTGTTCTCGATTTCAGGTAGGAATTAAGACCCTCGCTGGTCAGGCTGATCGTGCATCCGCAAGATCAGTAACTCCCGGAGATTGTCCTAGCGATTGCATTGGCGCACGAGCTTTGCACGTGTAGTCGGATCGTCAAGCACGAACTCCACCAACAAATCGATCTATCCACGTCTCATCGAAAGATCGGCCACCTTTGCCCTATCAAGTGGTATCAGATTTCAGGTTGCTCGGTGAGAATTTACTGTTTTCCTAGTGTAGATTGCATCTGCCATCATACCCATAAACCACGAAAAAGCCAACAAAAAAAATACTATTAGGGTTTAGATCATATCGTCCCATAAACCCCCTGCCACGCCTTGCATTGTCTTTTCAGTTTTGCATAGTTGAATTTGTGTCTGCATCTTCGTGTCGAGTTGCTGGTCTTAGCGTCTAGTTCCTTTAGAGTTTCGAGTTCTGGTCATATTGGTTACGCCGCCGGCACTCGCACCTTACGCAGATCACCGCCGTCATCGCCATATACACCTGCCACATACTTCCGCCATTGCCATATACAGCTGCCATATACTTCCGCCATCACCATATACATCCATATACACGCACCACCATTATTGTGTCCATAGTCGTGTCCAGATAATCGCCGCCTTCCGGTTGTGAGTAGAAGAGCAAAAAAAAAAAAAAGTTGCGAAAAAAAAAATTGCAAAAAAAAAAAATTCGCAAAAAAAAAAAGAAAAAAAAGTCAAATCCGCATTCCAGTCGGGTTTGACCCGATTTCCACTAGTCAGGTCGATTTTAGTCCGAATTGGGCATTTTTCGACCGCAAACTTTGACCGAGCATAACTTTTGCATACGAACTCCGTTTTCGACGTTTTACCAGTCAAAATCACCGGGAGAAAAAGTTCTATCCAGCCAGTCGTTGTGCGGCTTCCGAAACTCTCAGAATTGCCAAAAAATGTCGGGAAGGTTGAGATTTTTGACGTTTAAGTTTATTACCCGGAAATTCCTGTGTTCTTCACTTATATCTTGCTTTTGAGCTTTTCCTTTTGATGTAGCCCCGGTCACCAACGTCGCTACACCAAGACCATCAAGTGCAACCCCGCCTATCGTCGACGCTACACCATGGCCAAAGAGTCCCCCAAGTGGACCTTCAACCCTCACCCACGCTACACGCGACAAGGTGAACTCCTTCCTCTCGATACTCGACCTCGTAGATACCTTGAATGGAATGCTACCTCATGTCGACATGTTATATGTCATTAGGTACAAGAGTCATCGAGGACCGGAGAGGAGGAACACCCATGGTGCACGTAAGCGAGGGAAGGAAAGAGGAGCCATTCATCATGGTGCAAGGAAGAGAGAAGAAGAAGAGAAGAAGAAGGAGAAGAAGGAAAGAGGAGAAGAAGGCTGGCCGGCCCAGAACCCGGTTGGACCGGCCCCACGACCGGACTGTCCGGTTGCCGCCCGGTCGACCGGCCCCAGGACCGGACCACCCGGTCCCAGGCCCGGTCTGACCGGCCCCAAACCGGATCCGACGGGAATGACTCCCCAAGCTGCCTAAGTTATCCACTTGCGTACCTTTTCGGCCCAAGCTGGCTTGTACCTCTATATAAGCACCTAGGACCCCTCCTTTACCCCTTAGACAAGATGATAGCTTAAACATGAACTTGAGCTTTGTCTCCCTAGGGTTTCATCCCTCTGTAATCAAGGCAACCCTTGTTGTTGATCTAGATCTGTGAGTGAGATTCTAGTGCGAGCACTCTCTCTCCCTCTCCGATCTCCTTCTCCAACACCGGTCTCTCTCCTCGGAATTCTACCGCGGTCTCTTCCGTAGGAGATTCTATCGGCGTGGTCCATCGAGCCACGGGGGTAAGTAATCGGTTGTATCGGGTAGGTGTGCGTGCGTGAGTCCTCGTGTTCTTCGTGTTCATCGTGTTCTTCGCGCTCTCCCACCTTTTCCCCTTTGGATTTTGGGTCAACCGCAAGATCGGGCCACACACGGGGTCTTAGACCTCATCATATGGCATCAGAGCCACAAACCAGGCTGTAGATCTCATCATATGGTATCAGCAGCCTTTGGTTTCCGCGGATTTGACCCTTGAATCTCTCCATTTTCGCCCAAAATTTTTCCCAAAAAATTGCCCCAAAAAATAGCCCTAATTTGCCTTTGGACGGATCTGCGATTTGGTTGCATTTTGAGTGGTTTTTGTCCATGGATTTGATGTTGGAGTGATTGATCTACTACTTCCCCATCTTTTCCTCATTAATTTCGTCCAATTTCGCTCGAATCTGAGCATTTTCTGTCCGTTTTTCGTCAAGAACACGAGCTGTTCTTCGTGTGCTGTTCTTGCTGTTCATCGTGTTCAAAGGGCAGCCCGAGCCGCACCCATCCCAGCGCCGCCTGGCCCACCTTCCTCTGCCGCAGCACGCAGGCCAGGCCACCAGCCGCTCGCCCCGCTCGATCCCCTGGCCCCTGGCCCCGCTCCCGCGCGCGCTCAACCAGCTCCCGCTCGCCCACGCGATTCCCGGCCGCAGCACAGCCCAGCGCTGTTGGCCCGCCCCGCCTCTGGCCCACGCACGCGCGCCCACGCCTCTGCGCCCGAGCCGCCGCCAACAGCAGCGCGCGCCGCAGCCGGTTCGCCCGCCCACGGCCGCGCAAGCCTCGCCCGCCCCAGCTTCCGATCCGCCCCAGGCCACCACCACGCGCGAGGCACCGCTTGATTCCTGCATCGGGCCGCGCGCCCAGACTCCCCAACTGCCCCGCGCTCTCCCTCTCCTTCCCCTTTGGATTTCGGGTCAACCGCGAGATCGGGCCACACACGGGGTCTTAGACCTCATCATATGGTATCAGAGCTCTGATACCATATGATGAGGTCTAAGACCCCGTTTGTGGCCCGATCTTGCGGTTGACCCGAAATCCAAAGGGGAAAAGGTGGGAGAGCGCGAAGAACACGATGAACACGAAGAACACGAGGACTCACGCACGCACACCAACCCGAGACACCCGATACTAACCCCCGTGGCTCCAAGCACCCCGCCCCTCGAATCAACCCGGGAGAGACGCGAGGTAGAATCCCGGAGTGAGAGATCGGTGTTGGAGAAAAGAGATTGGTGAGGGAGAGAGAGTGACTTGCACTAGAATCTCACTCAACAATATCCAAATCAACAACAAGGGTTGCCTTGATTACAGAGGGATGAAACCCTAGGGAGACAAAGCTCAAGTTCATGTTTAAGCTATCATCTTGTCTAAGGGGTAAAGGAGGGGTCCTAGGTGCTTATATAGAGGTACAAGCCAGCTTGGGCCGAAAAGGTACGCAAGTGGATAACTTAGGCAGCTTGGGGAGTCATTCCCGTCGGATCCGGTTTGGGGCCGGTCCGACCGGGCCTGGGACCGGGTGGTCCGGTCCTGGGGCCGGTCGACCGGGCGGCAACCGGACAGTCCGGTCGTGGGGCCGGTCCAACCGGGTTCTGGGCCGGCCAGCCTTCTTCTCCTCTTTCCTTCTTCTTCTTCTTCTTCTCTTCTTCTTCTCTCTTCCTTGCACCATGATGAATGGCTCCTCTTCCCTTCCCTCGCTTACGTGCACCATGGGTGTTCCTCCTCTCCGGTCCTCGATGACTCTTGTACCTAATGACATATAACATGTCGACATGAGGTAGCATTCCATTCGAGGTATCTACGAGGTCGAGTATCGAGAGGAAGGAGTTCACCTTGTCGCGTGTAGCGTGGGTGAGGGTTGAAGGTCCACTTGGGGGACTCTTTGGCCATGGTGTAGCGTCGACGATAGGCGGGGTTGCACTTGATGGTCTTGGTGTAGCGACGTCGGTGACCGGGGCTACATCATCTCCCCCCCCTTGGGGAAGAGTCGTCCTCGACTCTTGTTCCTCCTCACCGACGGTGTAGTCCATGACGGGTGTCCCATGTTGTGGTAGAGGGATAAAGTCGCGGTCGAAGAAGAGCTTGGGGAAAAACAACTTGCGAATGGAAAGCTTGTGGCGGCCAATTTGGTGATCGGCGAACAAGAGGCTCTCAATCCAATACGAAGCATCAAGTCGTTTCTCCAAGAGGCATTTGGCAAAAATGGGAACCAAAAGAGTGTCGATGTATTCAAACTTTGGTGGGGCAAAAGTTTGTGCATGTAAAAGTTTTGTTTGTAAAGTGTCAAAAATGTGATGTGTAGCATTGTCCCACACAAATGGAACAATCAAAAGGCAAGTATCGGCGGCAAAATTGTGGGCAAAATTGTTATGTGCAATGGCAAAGAGGTGGAAACTTCTAGCTTGGGAAAGTATGGTTGGCGTGAGCCAAGTATGGGTATCCTCAAGTGTCAAAGAATCCATTTCAATTGCCAAAGGTGAAATGAGAAATCCAAAGAAGAGCAACTTTTTGTGTGACATGTGGCACAAGATGCATAAGGTGTCTCTCACATGTATGACATGGTCCTTGAGATTCTCGAAGTGTATGATGAAAGCATCAAGACATACAACAATCATTGTGCCAACAAGAGGTGTCAAGATATGTTGCAAAAGAGGCAAAAGGGGCGACGAGGAGTTGGACCAAACCGGAAACTCGACAAGGCAAGTCGGAAACACATGAGGGCGAAGGCTTGTGGGAACATACTCTTTGGTGTGATTCCCGCGGGTTAGGTCCTTGTTGGGGTAGCTCTCAATTGCGCGTTTCGTGAGCTCATGCTCCGTAGCGGTGGAGGTAGTCATTCGGGTACCTATACACACAAAAGAGAAGACAAAAAGCGTGTGTGCATGGTAAAGGAACACATCATCCATCATGATGTTCCATGTCTCGTGCACATCACCATGAGTGTCAAGCAAGATAGTATGAAATGCATGGCGATAGTGCAAATGGCAAGAAGGTGCATTCATGGCATGTGGCAACTCATGATCATCAAAAATGGAGAAGGCTATGGGGGCCATCTCGTGGACAATGAAATAAGCATTCTTGCATACCAAGCATAAGAAAGAGCAATTGTTCACAATCTTGGATGCAAGGATCATGGAATGGTGCAAACATTTGGGGCAAAGCATGCGGAAGCTAATGTCATCCTTGTCATTATCATTGCAAGCAATACATGGTAAAGAGCAAGTGGTCGACATATTGCACGCAATGGTGGAAAAATTGAAGCTCTCATAGCATGGCATGGTCATGGTATCACAAGCATTCACTTCCACATGATCAACAATGTTATCAAGCAAAGCATCACATGGGAAAGTGAAAGTAGCATGTGAAGTAGCAAATGGATCATCGAGATCATGCATGCACTCATAAGTCATCATGTCCACTAGTGGGATCATGGCATCATCAACACCTATGTTGTTACCTTTGTAGGCCGACTCATTTGAGGTAGGTGTTGTGGAATTAGGAGGATCCATGTGGTCGACATGTCCATCTTGGAGCAAGCATGGTGAGATATCATCATCTTCATGCACCATGTACATCGTCTCCATGAGCGGGAACTCGTCCGCCGTGGAACCTAGTGCAACATAAGAAGACACAAACGAGGGAGAGGTTAATGTGTTAGCAAATGCGATGTCCTCCATGGACCTATCATCTACCTCTCTCAACTCACTTAGTGTATCACTCATGTCCTCCAAATGGAAGCACTCAAACTCGCATATGGGGTGGAAGTCACTCAACTCACTATCACTCTCACTCAAGTGGGCTAAGTGGCTCTCATCCTCACATGGGATTGGTACCAACTCATCAATGAAGCATAGGGGAGTAGGCTTGACTTTCTCATCTCCATGCGCCTCCTTGGTTGAAGGGAAATTCCCATGCTCAACCATCTCAACTCCATGCGCCTCCATAGGTGAAGGGAGAATCCCATGGTCACCATGCTCAACTCCATCGCCTCCCAAGTCATCCTCAAGCGGTGGCGCGATGGTGTTGATGAGAGCTAGGCTCGGCTCAACTTCGCCCTTGAGTTCACCTTGGCGATCTTCATCTTGAAGTGTTGGCGCAATAGGCATCTTGGGGACTTGTGCTTGTAGCTTGTCGAAGTAGAGCGTCTTGGCGCTTGGCGTTGTGCATTGCCATGCCACGTGACCCTTGGCCTTGCACACCTCACATAGGAGATTGGGACATTCCCGTGGAGGGTGGCCTTGTTGCTTGCACTTGTAGCATCGGAGTCCATAGGCACGTGACGAGGTAGAGGCCATTGTGGTGGTGGCACAAGAGGTGGAAGTCGCCTTATGAGGAAGGTATGCTCGATGTGCACTTGCCATCCTTGGAGTGGTGGGCACTCTATCATGTCGTTTGTCGCCTTCATGTCGAGGCTCTCGTCTTCGTGCATCATCACCATGGCTTGAGTGGTGTTGTCGAAGACTCGTGGAAGGTGTTGGTCGATGGCGATCATGAAGTGGCTTGTGGCGGCGAAGCTCATGTGGTGACGTATGTCGATGACGGTCCTTGCCATGCCTAGATGATGGCTCATGCGACTTGGCATGTTGCTTGTGGTGCCTTGTGGAGCTTGGAGAAGAGTGTCGATGACGCTCATGATGGGGACGCTCTTGATGCTCCATATGGTGTACTTGAGGTCGACGATCTTGTGCATAAGCACTCTGATGAGGTCTAAGACCCCGTGTGTGGCCCGATCTTGCGGTTGACCCGAAATCCAAAGGAGGGAGAGAGGGAGAACGCGAAGAACACGATGAACACGAAGAACACGATGAACTCACGCACGCACACCAACCCGATACAATCGATACTTACCCCGTGGCTCGATGGACCACGCCAATAGAATCAACCCGGAAGAGACACGCGGTAGAATTCCGAGCGGAGAGATTGGTGAGGGAGATGAATCTAGGAGTGGGAGAGAGAGTGGGTAACACTAGAATCTCACACACCAAATCCAATCATCCAACATGGGTTGCCTTGATACAAAGGGGATGAAACCCTAGGGAGACAAAGCTCATCTTCATGTTTAAGCTATCATCTTGTCTAAGGGGTAAAGGAGGGGTCCTAGGTGCTTATATAGAGGTACAAGCCAGCTTGGGCCGAAAAGGTACGCAAGTGGATAACTTAGGCAGCTTGGGGAGTCATTCCCGTCGGATCCGGTTTGGGGCCGGTCCGACCGGGCCTGGGACCGGGTGGTCCGGTCCTGGGGCCGGTCGACCGGGCGGCAACCGGACAGTCCGGTCGTGGGGCCGGTCCAACCGGGTTCTGGGCCGGCCAGCCTTCTTCTCCTCTTTCCTTCTTCTTCTTCTTCTTCTTCTTCTTTTCTTCTTCTCTCTTCCTTGCACCATGATGAATGGCTCCTCTTCCCTTCCCTCGCTTACGTGCACCATGGGTGTTCCTCCTCTCCGGTCCTCGATGACTCTTGTACCTAATGACATATAACATGTCGACATGAGGTAGCATTCCATTCAAGGTATCTACGAGGTCGAGTATCGAGAGGAAGGAGTTCACCTTGTCGCGTGTAGCGTGGGTGAGGGTTGAAGGTCCACTTGGGGGACTCTTTGGCCATGGTGTAGCGTCGACGATAGGCGGGGTTGCACTTGATGGTCTTGGTGTAGCGACGTCGGTGACCGGGGCTACATCATCTCCCCCCCCTTGGGGAAGAGTCGTCCTCGACTCTTGTTCCTCCTCATCGAAGGTGTAGTCCATGACGGTTCTCCCATGTTGTGGTAGAGGGATAAAGTCGCGGTCGAAGAAGAGCTTGGGGAAAAACGAGTTGCGAATGGTTCTCCAAGAGGCGAACAAGAGTCTCTCAATCAAATACGAAGCATCAAGTCGTTTCTCCAAGAGGCAATAGGCAAAAATGGGAACCAAAAGAGTGTGTTTGTATCCAAAATGTGGAATGATGTAGCCCCGGTCACCGACGTTGCTACACCAAGACCAACAAGTCCCCCAAGTGGACCGATGACACGAGCCCGAGTCAAAGCTCTTCATGATGAGGTGAACTCGCTCCTCACCACCCTTGATCTTGGTACCCCTTTGGATGGATTGCTACCTCATGCCGACGTGCTATGTGTCATTAGGTACAAGGCGCGTCAAGACCACGGAGAGGAGGAGACGCCAAGGTCAAGGGAAGGAGAGAAGCAACTGGACATGGAGATGATCATGAAGCCGAAGCCGACGTCGCACGAAGCGCTCCAAGGAAGAGACGGACGCTGGCCGGTCCAGGACCCGGTCAGACCGGACCTACAACCGGACGCCCCGGTCATAGGCCCGGTCGACCGGGCGCAAACCGGGCCAGCTCCCTCGTACCGGACGACGACCGGACCCAGGACCGGAAACTTCGCAGTTTCCCGGTTTGCGCCCGGTCGACCGGACCCATGACCGGACAGCCCGGTCCCAGGCCCGGTCAGACCGGACCCAAACCGGACCTGACGAGGATGCCCCACCAAACTGCCTTAACTTATCCATTTGCGTACCTGTTCGCCCTTGCTGGCCATGTATGACTATATAAGTAGCTGGAACCCCTCATTAGCTCTTTAGACTTGTTTTGAACTCAAACCTAAATTTGAGCTTAGTCTCCCTTGGGTATCATCCCTCTGTAATCAAGGCACCTCGGTTGTTGATTTGGAACTTGTTGAGTGAGATTCTAGTACAAGATACTCTCTCTCCCTCACCAAGCTCTTCTTCTCCAATCCCAATCTCTCACCGGGAATTCTGCCGCGTGCCTCTTCCGGGTGATTCTATTGGCGTGGTCCATCGAGCCACGGAGGTAAGCATCGGGTGTATCGGGGTGTGTGTGTGCGTGAGTCTCGGAGTTCCTCGTGTTCATCGCCGTGTTCTTCGTGTTCCTCGCGTTTTTCCCATCTTCCCCCTTGGTTTCGAAGTCAATCCGCAAGATCGGGCCACACCCGGGTCTTAGACCTCATCATATGGTATCAGCAGCTCTTGGTTACCGCGGATTTGACCTCCCACCCACCCGATTTCGTCCCTAGAAAATTTTTCAAAAAATCCCCAAAAATAGCCCTAAATTGCCTCTTGACCGATCTGTGATTTGGTTGCGTTTTGAGTGGTTTTGGTCCGTGGATCTGGTGTTGTTGTGCTTGATCTACTATTTCCCCAACTTTTAGCCTCCAATTCCATCGTTTCCCTTCGATTTGGTCGATTTGGCTTGGTTTTCGTGAAGAACAGGAGAGAGAAACCTTCATCCCGCGAAATCCGGTTTCGAGCCCGGTCAACCAGACCACAGACCGGACGGCCCAGCACAGAACCCGGTCGGCCGAGGCGGCAACCGGACAGGCCGGTCCGGAGCCGGTCCAACCGGACCCAGACCGGGCGCGACAACGCCCCCTCCTTCGACCTCGACATCCGGCGATCACCACCACCACCACCACCACCACCATCATCGCAGGTATAACTTGCAGGTCACCTTGTAACCCCTCTTCCTTTTGCGATCTATCCCATCGAGCATTGCTTGTCTAGTGTTGCGAGACATTGCACGTGGCCCCGCATTGTGAGGTGTGTGTGTCGCGTTGAGTAAGGCACCCAAGCAAACACTCGTGTGGCAAGATAGCAAAAGCGAGGCTAACGCTAACATAGTGCGTCAAAAAGCCCCAAAAACACAAAAAGAGTGCGAGTAGCACCATACATCCATACATCCATACATCCATACGCCCATACATACAAAGTGTCCACGTGCCACCAAAGATACAAACGAGTGCAAGTGCCGCCATATACAAAAGAGAAAAAGCTTTTAAGCAAAGAGAGATAGGAGAAGAGAGGCCACGTGTGAATCTTGTTGTCTCTTCCTTTGCAACCAAAGCTTTGGCTCTCCTTGTGTTAGTGTGACACCGAGCACTTATACATACACTTTTCCGCTCACTTTTGGTTGCACTAACCCCGCTTATCTCGTGTGTGTGTTCCACATCTTTTTCCGTGTTTATAGTGATCTTCACATTGACATTTGGATTTTTGGAACTCACCCACTTTTAACAACATACTTGATCTTGGATTTGTCTTTTGGCTTTCCACAACACTCGCCTAACACCATATTTGCTAGCTTTTGCGTGTGGTTTTGCGTGTGTCCCCGATACACTTGATCTTGCTTTCGGTTTGGTGGATTGCCTCAATACTATCTTACCTTGGTAAGGGTGCGAGGTAGTCTCCTTCCACTAACATACACAACATAGTTCTTGTCTTTGCATCATGGATAGGACCGGAGATACCAATAGGGATGAAGAGATCCTTCGCAACACCGAGAGGTTGGCTACTCAACACAACCTATGGACGCAACGACAAGAGTTCAAGGAGCAACTCTCCCTCTTCGAGACGCGCATCGATGAGCAATACAATGAAGTGGCTCACAACTTCTCCACCGTGAACCACGACTTGGCCCTTCTTCGTGAAGCTACGGACAACTTGAATGGCCAAATGGCGGCCAATGATGCCAACATGGAGCGGCGCATGGATAGCCTCGAGCGCGCCATCACCAACTTGGGTCGTCATCGTCGACACCGCTCTACTTCCTCTTCATCAAGCTCCTCCTCAAGGCATGAAGACCATTACTCTCATGGTGGCATTTCGTCCCCAAGCTCTTCTTCAAGGCGTGAAGACCATCATCGACCTCATCGCTCACATGCTCGTCATGAAGACTCCCGCTCCAACTCTAGGCGTGGAGAAATACATCGCCATGCTCGTCCACATGAGCGTCCTCCACAAGCTCAAGACCTTCAACAAGATCGTCACCAAGCGGATCGCCATGCTCACCATGGGCGTGATGGCCATCCACAAGACCAAGATCCTCAAGATCCACCTCGGCGAGATCTTCGTCGCCACCCTCACCATGACCAACGTGGACGAGGAGAGCCTCACCATGATCAAGATGAGAGACCCAACATTGAGCATCGTCCTCAACCGCGACAAGATCTTCAACCACATCCTCACCGTGAACCAAGTGAAGCAAGTGTTCAACTCCACCACCAACCCAATGCTATGGTTGGCCGTAGAAGACCTCCTATTCCACCTCTAGCCGCAAGAGTTGACGGCGCCCCTCCTCGTAGAAGAAACTTGGAGGATGAAGAGAACATGTATGGCAAGCTCAAGTTCAACATGCCCAAGTTCAAAGGTGAAGACGACGCCTGAAGCTTACCTCTCATGGGCACTCAAGGTGGACAAGATCTTCCGCATCCACAACTACTCCGGTGCCAAGAAAGTGGCTATGGCATCACTCGAGTTTGAAGACTACGCCAACACTTGGTGGGAGCAAGTCCTCACTCTCCGAGAAGAGAAGGGTGAACCTCCAATTGACACTTGGGAAGATATGAAAAAGGAGATGCATGCTCGCTTTGTCCCAAAGCACTACATGAAAGACCTCTTCAACAAGCTCCAAAACTTGAAGCAAGGCACCAAAACCGTTGAGGAGTTCTACAAGGAGATGGAGCTCACTATGATGCGAGCCAACATCCAAGAGTCCGAAGAACAAACAATTGCTCGCTTCTTCAATGGCCTTACTTATCCCATCAAGAGGATTGTCGAGTTCCAACCTTACTCCAACATGGTTGAGCTAGTCCACCAAGCATCGAAGGCCGAGCGCCAAGTGATTGAGGACATCAAGTACTCCAAGGCCAAGTCCTATTTCTCCTCCAAGCTCGCTACATCGACTCCTCCTACTACATCAACTCCTTATGCTACAAGTGCCAAGGCCGACGCATCCTCTACACCGTCCAAGAAGACGACTATCCAAAGTCGCATGAAGCAAACGGTCTCCTCCACCGCCTCCTCTAAGGCATCCACGGGACCCTCTAGTGTCACTTGCTTCAAGTGTGGCACCCAAGGTCACAAATCGTTTGAGTGCAAGAACACCAAGGTCATGATCACTATGGAGAATGGTGACATCGAGACTCTTGATGAAGATGAATATGAAGCCCTTGTGCAAGCCGCCGTGGCAAGTGAAGAAGCCTATGAACAAGAAAGTGGAGAAGATCCTCTCTTATGTGAGCATGACCCAAGTCCCTCACTTGTGGTCACAAGGGTGCTAACCACACAACCTCATGATATGGAAGAACAACGGTGCAACATCTTCCAAACCCGTGCCGGAATTGGTGGCAAGTCTATCAAGGTCATCATCGATGGTGGAAGTTGCCACAACCTTGCGAGCACCGAGTTGTGTGAGAAGCTCCACCTCACTCTCCGCAAGCATCCTCACCCTTACCATATCCAATGGTTGAGTGACAAGGGCAACGTCAAGATACAACATACCGTCACCGTCAACTTCAAGATCGGCCCTTATGAGGACACCATCGAGTGTGACGTGGTACCCATGACGGTGTGCCACATGTTGCTTGGCCGCCCTTGGCAATATGACAAGAAGGCTATACATGATGGACTCTCCAACACATACACCTTCAAGGTCAACGACAAGAAGTTCGAATTGCGCCCGATGACTCCTAGCCAAATCATCGCGGATAATGCGAAGGCTTTAGCGAGGGCACAACTCCGCACCCACCATAGTGAGATGAGAGGAGAGGGAGCGACCCACCACAAAGATAGTGAGCACCACAAGCCATATATGAGTGAGTCCAAGAGTGTCCTTCTAGCCACCAAGAGTGAGTGGAGAGAGCTACAAGAGAACCCATCCACCATATTGCACTATGTGCTCATATGCAAGGGACCCTCGTCGGAGAC